>NC_056519.1:2068322-2107902 GCF_014905685.2 Nematolebias whitei | reverse complement strand
AACATCCAAGGTCCAACATTCAGCATCCAACATTCAACATCCAAGGTTCAACATTCAGCATCCAACATCCATCATCCTATGTTCAACATTCCATGTCCAACATTCAGCATCCAACATTCAGCATCCAACATCCAACATTCAGCACCCAACATTCCACATCCCAAATCCAATGTGCAACATCTGACGCTTTTATTTTGTAATATTTTAAGATGAAGCTGCAGTGGGCGGAGTCAAACCGATCAAAACAGAAGATTAAAGCCTGAACATCTTTCAGGATGCTCAGTCTCGATGAGTTAAACAACAGAAATGCTCTTTTCAGTTTCTCCACAAACAAAACAAACATCAGGAGCTAAAAGATATTTCGTCATAAAAGAAAGTTTATATATATAAAATTCTAAAAAGGTCTCGTGGATGCTGACAACAGTCGGAAGCATCTAGAAACGTGGAACTCTTACGTCCATGAAGTTGTAGATCTTCTGACTGGAGCGTCCGAGGCGGAGCGACGGCGTCCCGGGCGGGAAGCACTGAGCGTAGCGGCGGTTGAACATGTCGGGTCTGTAGTCCTTCAGGAAGTCCTCCAGCAGGCCCTCGGCCCGGAGCTGGGTCCGGATCGGGACCACCCGCGTCAGAGCAACCCTGAGGACAAACGTTCATTTAAGCGTCCTGCTGCTCGTGGGTCAAAAGGATCCGAGGCCTCAGGGGTCACAGGGTCAAATGAGGGTTCAAATAATTTATTTACTTTTTAAAACGTTGTTGGTAAATATTTAACTGGAACCAAGAAAAAGTTGTTCATCTCAGAAAACAGCTGATCTGGTTCCACCCAGCACCTTAAATTAATTTTGTTAAATAGAAAGTTTTACACGAATCAGCTGTTTTAACGGAGTTAGTTTTTTGTTCACCTGAGCAGAGCCGAGCTCGTCCACGAGGACAGCAGCAGCAGCAGCAGCAGCTTCAGCATGGTGTCCGTCAGCCCACTGCCGCCCGGCTAAAGTTCGGTTAGTTTATCAAAGGAGGCCGAGGTCCTGATTGGACCTCGTGGAACTGAAGAGCAAACAGCTCAACCCACCCCCCCCCAGGTCCAGAGTCAGACCTTCAGCTGAAACATCAGAACAAGCTGGAATTAAAACCATCGACTGAGCTTCCATGAGATATTATAATAATAATTATTATTAATATTAATAACAAACATCTGTTTACACATCAGCTCTGAGCTCGGGTCGTTTTCTGATTTTAAAAACAAAATTTAAACTTTCAGACATTTTGTAAAAATCACTAAATCAAGAATGAAAAATAAATATGAGCTAAAAAAAGAAAACAGCTGAACTTTGCCAAAGATGTCAAACCTGAGTTATGGTCCTCAAAAGAATAGCTAAATGTAGCAAAAGAGCAAAGACAGCCAAAAGCAGCAAAACACTAGCTGAACATATTAAGACTGCTAGAAAATTACAAGTAGCTAAAGGCTAGTTAAAAGCTAGAAATAACAGAATGTATCTAAAGGTTGGCTAAAAGTAGCTAAAATAAAGACGAGGCAGCAGCTGAAGATTTCAATCTGAAAGTTTCTGTTGAGATTTATTTGTAAATAAAAACATTAAATTTAGTCATGGCACTCACCTCCTGATGTTTCATTAACAGCTAAAATGAAGTTGAGCAGATGTTGAAGCCGTCCACCTTCATTTCTTTTTACGTTTGAGTCAAAGGAAACGACAAACGTTTTTAATATTTTAACTTGTTTTATAATTTCACTGTAGTTTGTTTAAATCAGGTCTCTCTTGTAAACGAGTCCTCGAGGCTCAACGAGACCAACCTGTAGGAATAAATCTTCAATGGATGGATGAACGGATGGATGAACGGATGGATGAACGCTGACTCAGGAAACGTTTGACCCGTGGTCTTCGGCTCCGAGCGTGGAGCTGCCAACACGGTTGCGTAACGTCAGCGTGGACTCGGTCGGGTCTCGGTCACTCCGACCCGACGACATCGAGCTGAAACTCACGAACCGTTCTGGAAAACGTTCCGCTCAGACGGTTCTGGTTCCACTTCCCACTGGTTCAGGAGATATTTTGCTAACAGACGCTGCGGATCTGAGCCGTGAACTCACGGGATTCATGTTGAACATTTGAATTAAAAAGCGCAGGTTTGAAAGTGATGACGAGCGAACGACACGCTGGAGGAGCAGTTTATTTATTTCAGTAAACAAAAACAAACATTCAAACTTCCTGTTTGAGTCGCTCCGACAGAGCGGCGAGCGCCGCGGCAGAAACATAAATAAGCTCAACGTCTGCGCCCGTCGTCTCTAACAGGGGTGGTTGTCGGGGACTCGCTTCCTGCAGACAAACAAACAAACAAACAAACGGGTCAAAGAGGGGGATAAACAACGGGTCGGGCGAGGCGGCGGGACTCACCTGGGAGCAGCTTTGATGATGTTGTCCACCCTCAGGATCATCTCGGCCGCCTCGGAGGCGCTCAGCAGCACCTGGCGCTTCACCTGGAACGACTCGGTGATGCCGAGCTCCACCATGTCGCCCACCGAGCCCTCGGCCATGTCTGCGGGACAACGACACCTTAAGGACTCGGCTCACGGCGCCGCCGGCGCAGGCGTGCGGTTACTCACTCAGCCCGAACGTGCTCCTGTTCTCCTGATGCGCCGCTCTCAGCTGGGCCACCAGGTCGGCGCTGTCGTAGCCGGCGTTGTCCGCGATGATGATCGGCAGCTGGGCGAGAAAAGAACCGGCTGGATCAGAACCGGAGGGACTTCCAATTAAAGTTACCGCTCAGTTTGACGTTAGGTCCTTGAACGCACCATCCTCAGAGCCTTGGCGAACGACTCCATGGCGGCGGCCTCCTTTCCCGGCGTCCTGTTGGCCAAATCGCTCACGACCTTCGCCATCAGCATCTCAGAGCAGCCTGGGGAGGAAACACGGTGAGAAGCTTCGCCTGCAGGAGGTCGTCTACAAACCGACCCAGACTGAGGTTCACGGGGTCAGAGTTCACAGGTGAGCACAGAACGGATCGACACACGAGGAACGGTAAACGCAGGACTTCCTGCGGGCGCACCTCCTCCGTACACGGTGCGCGGCTCCTTCACGGTTTGCGCCAACACGCACAGAGCGTCGTGCAGCGAGCGCTCCGCCTCGTCCAGGATCTGCTGAGTCGCTCCGCGCAGGACCACGGTGCACGCCTCACCTGAGGACAGGAGGGGTCAAAGGTCAAGTCACAACACGGCAGCTGCAGGCCGACAACAGGCCTGAAGGTACGGAACAACGAGCGCGCCACAAATAAAACTATTTAGTAATTAGACAATTTATGGAAAAAGATGAAGTAAAAAAAAAAAAAAAGGGCAAAAATTTATTTAAAGCACTTTTTTAAATTAAATCTCTGAGCTACAAAATTAAATAAATGTTGCAAACTCACAAAAAAAGTTGATATTATAAAAATATTTCTTATTAAAAGTTCATCTGTGTTTACATGTGTGCAGGATAAGGTTACCACTATTTTTTATTCTTGTATTTACAAGTTACTTATTTTATTTAGACAATCATGTGAATTTAAATCATAAATAAAATGCAGAAAAAGGTTTACAAAATTAAATAGTTGTTTTCTGTGATTCATGTTTTTTAATTTGCAGATTTTGAGTCAATCTTGTCATCCCGTCCCAATTCTATAAATAATTTAATTAGTCAGAATACATTAAATATAATATTGTATTTAATATCAGGAGTATTTTGTAAATCATTTATACAAATCTTTTAAATTTAATTCTGCACCGTTAGTAAATAATAAAATTAATTAAAAAACATGTTGTACAGATGCCAATTATAGAATATTATGATTTGAATTTTTTTTTTTTTTTAATTGGCACCTTTTGTCGATACAAATTTGCAACATCCAAGTAATATTTTAGTTTTGAAGAACTACAATGTGTAAATATTGATACACTGATTTGATTGACATTGATACACACACACTAGTACAGATTAATATTTCCGTGTATATTTTCATTTAATCTTTTTTTTGGCACCTCCTTTCTGCCACACCGCTGCATTAATTCATTAATTCATTAATTCATTAATTTAAGTGAACGGTCACAAGCGGCTCTGGTCGGTGTGAGATGCAGATTTAAAGCGTTTCCTCCTGAAGCGATGTGCGTGCGTACCCATGGCGACTCCGGAGAAGTGGATGAGCGTGTCCTCGCCGATCATCACCTCCTCGATCAGTTTGCAGTGACCCAGCTTCACCAGCTCCGGGTGGTCGAAGGTGGAGGTGATCTCACCGCCTGAATGAATCAGAATCTCATGAAACCAACGTTTCAGCTAAAACCTCACACTCAATTTTTTTATTTTTATAAACGCGTACCGGTGACGAGGGCGAGGCGCTCGACGCCGGTGAAGTCGGCGTGCTCGATGGCCATGACGCCGGCCTGAGCGAACAGCTGCTCCGGATAGTTGTAGATCAGCTGTCTGAGGAGGAACAGGTGGAGTCGTGAAACAAATGAAAGGGTGAGTCGGGTGAAGGGGTGAGGAGGCGACTGAACAGAGGTACGGAAGGCCGAAGGTGCCACAAGTCTCATCGTTAACACACAAACCAATAAATAAACTCTGCCGGCGACTAAAATCAGATTTCATTTTTAAATTAACACATACATGTAAAACATTATTATTTGATGGTTCCTGTGGCTGCAGTGCATCGTGGGAAAAATTAAGCTCTCTTTCCAAGTCCACAAAGAATTAATTAGTCATCCGACATGTTGGACTTTCCTCCAGCTGCGTGATATCACTAAGCTTAGAAACATCTCATCTGAAAATGATGCAGAAAAACTGGTCCACGTATTTATCACGTCTGGGCTCGACTGTAGTAACTCTCTACTACCTGGGTTTCCAAAAAACTCTTAAAGTCTTCAGTTGATCCAAAACTCTGCTGGAGTTCTGTTGTGAGTGAAGAGACGTCAGATTTCTTCAGTTTTAGCTTCTCTCCATTGGCTCCTGTCAATTTCAGAATAGAATTCAAAATTTCCTAACAGAGCACGTTGCACTCAGACTGCAGGCTTACTTGTGGTTCCTAGAGTTTCCAGCAGTAGAATGGGAATGGGAGGAAGATCTTCCAGTTCTCAGGCTCCTCTCTTGTAGAATCAACTTCCAGTTTCTGTCCGTGAAGCTGACACATTGTCCAGTTTTAAGACTTTCCTTTTTGATAAATCCTATAGTTAGGGTTGGGTTTCCTGAGCTGTCCCTTAGTTCTGCTGCTACAGGCTTAGACTGCTGGAGGACAAACTGACCACATGTCCTCCATCTGCTGCTGTCTGAACTTACTCAGCTCAACCCGTTTGTATTTGTAATTATTTCATTAACATGTTTTTATACCCATAGAAACCACACCTGGACCATGGAAACCACACCTGGACCATAGAAACCACACCTGGACCATAGAAACTACACCTGGACCATGGAAACCACACCTGGACCATAGAAACCACACCTGGACCATGGAAACCACACATGGACCATAGAAACCACACATGGACCATGGAAACCACACATGGACCATGGAAACCACACATGGACCATGGAAACCACACATGGACCATAGAAACCACACCTGGACCATGGAAACCACACCTGGACCATAGAAACCACACCTGGACCATAGAAACCTCACCTGGACCATGGAAACCACACCTGGACCATGGAAACCACACATGGACCATGGAAACCACACATGGACCATAGAAACCTCACAGGGACCATAGAAACCACACATGGACCATGGAAACCACACATGGACCATAGAAACCACACCTGGACCATGGAAACCACACCTGGACCATGGAAACCACACCTGGACCATGGAAACCACACCTGGACCATGGAAACCACACCTTGACCATAGAAACCACACCTGGACCAGTCCTCCCCGACTCCAGCCAGATGGTCCTCCATCTTTGTTCTGGCACTTCCTGTTAAAGGGAGTCATTTCTTCCCACCGTCTCCTCTGAGCTTGCTCAGACTGTGATGAAGATTCAGTCCGTCGACTTCCTCACAGACAACTTTCACAAACTGCCATTTTATAATTACGTGAATATTTTTCTACGTTTTTTTGACGTCAAGTTTTTGTACGACGCTCCGAGAAACTTTTGTTATGAATAAAAATAAAGCTTAAATGTAAATAAAGATAAAACAAACTGAAATGTTTCGGGGTCGATTAAGGTGAAAACTGGTTTTATGAACGGTGTAAACGCGTCTCCGGCGGCCCCTCACGCTCTCGTTGGGCTCAGGTGAGTGTTTACCTGTTGATGAAGCAGTTGATGCCGTGTTTCAGGATTCTCTCCACCTTCTCCTTCATCTTCTGCTTCTCTGCCAGTTCGATCTCCGCGACCTTCGCCGTCGAGTCGACGCGAACTCTGGAGCCGAAGATCTGACGGACGCAGGTGCTCGTTCAGAACCACAAAACTTCAAACACGTTCGTTTTCCAGATTCTGGACTTTTACACGAAGCTGCGATCGTTGCTTTTTGTTTTAATATCTGTTCATTTCAGCTCTGAGATTTTTTTTTGAGTTTCTGAACCTTGATTTTGTCCGTGTCCATTCCGGTGTTGGCGATGAGGATCTTGGCGTTTTCCAGCCTCTTTGGTTGGTTCACGCCGATCTTCTTGTCCAACAGGAAACCTGGACAGATCAAAGCGTCACTCCATGGCTGGGTAACCAATCGTAAACAAGAGCTCCGCCCCCCGAGGGCGCGGCGTCTCACCTTGGTCCAGGTAGGAGTCGGTGAGGCTTCCTCCCAGCTTCTTGATGACGTGGATGGCCTCCAGGTTCCCGGAGCCCTTGAGCCTCATGACGGCGTCCACCGCCAGGTTGGAGAAGTGATCTTTGTGATGAGTCAGCAGTTTGGAGGAGAGCGTGGTGCGGGCGATGTTCAGCAGGTCCTCCTGGAAACGGGCCTGGTCGTTGCTATGGAAACCAGGGAGGACAGATAACGCAGGACATGTCACTTCACTCGAGATGAAATAAAAATACAAACAAATTTGATTAAATTGTTAAACTGACTTAGGGAAAAGTTTTTGACACTAAAGCGAGTTATAAATCACAACTTAACAAACCGTTAATGAATATCTTAAGTTTAAAGTTAAAACAGGCTGAAGACTTTAGTCATTTCCAGCCTTCACACGATGCTGCGTTCACTGTTTACAGGAACTTTGAGCTTTTCAAATAAAGCACCAAGCCGGGACTTAACGGCGTCTGGATGCCTTGGTGATTTCTGATGGGCCGAGGTGGTGGGGGGGTCAAAGCCACCCCACTGCTGATGCACCTTCATGCTGTGAAGGGACACGTTAAATAACGAGCAGCTTTATTACAAAGCAAAGGTCGAAGACGACGCGGAGCAGCTTCGTGTTGGTTTTAAAAACGACACGAGGCAGACGCTCCACGTAAACCCATCTGAGTTCTGCTCCACGACTTTACTGGGTTCACAATACTTGCTTCACTTCTTAAAGTTCATGTCTCTGCTGGGCGAGGCCGAGCCCACGATTTATGAATGACCAGAGGAAGCATAAAGACCGACTGGTCTATTCAGCCATTTATGATTTTTTTTTAGGTCCTTTCGGCTGTTGCCTCTTCACGGATATCCAAACCAAGTCATCCTCCTCCGTCTCACTCCATCTACCTCCACGTCCTCTCTAACTGCGTCCATTTGCATTCTCTGAGTAAAACATCTACCTTCCTTCTCAGCATCATGCCAGCCAGCTCTCTACCTTTGTCATTGTCCCCACATTTAAAGTGTCCACCCTCAGTCCAACATTCGTCACCTTCCTCTTCTCCTCCGTCTCCTGACACGTTTCCCTCCTCGTGGTCTTCGACTAACAGTAGCACGATTTCCTGTTTGTCAACAGCACCGGTGGCGGTCGTTGTTAACCCGGGCCTCGACTGATCCGGTATCATGTCGCTTTGATGAACTCGTATTGTAGTTTTGGCAAAAGTGTTTTACGTCGGATGCCCTTCCTGACACAACCCTCACCATTTACCGGACTTGGGACCAGAACCAGAGCAGTTCTGTTTTCCCAGCGATGCTCGAGTGTCAGGAGTTGATCTGCATGTCGATTTGTTCGGACGGGTCAGAACCAAACGCTGGTCGAACTTCAGACGATTAAAGAATCGGGTTCAGTGAGTTCAACAGGACTTCCTGCTGTAAAAACACACGACTCATCATTAACCGTGCGTGGGACGCCTCCTCCCAGCCGAGTCGGGTCTACAGGTGCGGTCTCACCTGTGGTCGACAGCCGCCTCCTTCAGAGCCTCTCGGGCCACCTGAGTGGCCTTCCTCCAGCCCGAGATGATCGTCTGAGGGTGAATCTTCCTGGCGATGAGAAGCTCCGCCTCCTGAGATAGGTGAAAGCGCAGGTTAAAGAACGGCGACTTTAGGAAACGCAGGCGATCAGGTTGGAAAATTTACCCGCAGCAGCTCGGCGGCGAGCACCGTGACGGAGGTCGTCCCGTCTCCGACTTCGTCGTCCTGAACTTTGGACATGTCTGCAAACACCACGTTCGACGCGCCACGTTTAGTCCGGAACAAACAGAGAAGTGTCCAGCAGATGTTTGACGTCGACACTCACCAACCAGAACTTTGGCGGCCGGGTTGTCGACGCCGATGGCCTTCAGGATGGTCGCCCCGTCGTTGGTCACTGTCACTGTCCCACTTTTTCCTCCTCCGCTCAGCAGGATCTTATCCTGGGAAGACGAGAGGAAACCAGTTACCTGTGAGGGCTTACTTGTAGTTCAACAAAACCAGAAGCAACAAGTCGGTTCTAAAGGGACCTACCATCCCCTTCGGCCCCAGAGTGCTCTTCACCAGGTCTCCGATGGCGATGGCGCCCACGAAGGACGACTGGAGACAGGAAACAGTTTTAATGTAGATATCTACACAGCAGTAAATGGACTTTATAAAAGTGAAACCTAACCCACCAGTCGAGCGGTTTCTGCTTTTTCTTCATCGGCTCCATGTTTGAAGATGCTTACCGGGGCCATCGATAGGGACGCCTACAGAACCAGGTACATTAAGAGAGTCACAAAAACAGGAACGCTGCTGCGAGATGGACTCAGAGTAAGATCAGGTCTGGATAGTTTTCAACCAAACCAGGTGGAACGTTGTTTTATGGCCTCGTCATAAAAACACTAAAATATTCAAACTGTCAAAAACCTTAAAACAAATAAACAAACCAAAGGACATACGGCTCAACTACAGTGATTGTTTTATTGTTACCTAGTAAATCGGTAAAATGTACATTTTTTAACACACAAAACAATTTGATTTATTTCAGTTACACAAATGTTATAAAATAGATATCACAAAAGAAAACTATTCCTAGAATTTAAAATCCAAGAATATATTAATTTAATGACAAACCCACCACCACCTTGGAGGTGCTCATGATTTATAACAATATGAAGATTTTAAATTTTGCAACAAATAAGTAAAGTGCTAGAATTGTTGGTCGATGAAATTATTGACAACCATTGTAATGATAATTGGTTTGGATTCCCAGCACAAGTGAACGCAGCAGCATCGAAGCCCCGCCCATTAAATCCTGGAAACCGCTAGAAGCTTTTAATTTATTAAAAATATCGCGCATGAAAACGCAGCATGCGAAACTGTAGGGATGTTTATACGCAAATTACGATAAGCGTTGCCTCTCCAAGTGTTTGGTGAATATTGATCACATCAATAATTGATGATTTGTTCCCGATTGACGGCTACAAAGGAAGCTGAGGCGATGAGTTAGCATGCTAACGGGCTAACTGCGTGCTAACTAACAAATGATAAACCAAACCGAAACACAAACAACCCCAGGACTTGAAATAATGATATTAGACGTAAACTCGACAGCGTCACCACAGCTGATAAAAACTAAACCTGACACTGAAGCTGTTAGCTTTAGCTTAGCCGCAGCTACAACGCCCATGTGCTGAACACCGGTTAGCACACCGCGCTACAATTCAGCTAAAAAAAAAAAAAAAAAAACTACAATAAAACTAAACATTAGTGTCTATAGGTGGCTGCAGCAGAGAAACATTTGATCTAAGGTTTAAAATGAGATATTTTTAATCAGATACTCACCATGATGTCTAAAATTCAAAGCCGAAGCTGCAGACGCACACTGAGGAAGGGCTGTACGTAGGAGTGACGCAATTACGTAAAGACGCAATGCTGCGTTCATGTACAGTACGGAAAATACAAAGTCAACGTTATAGCCAAATACGGCATGAAAACGCAGAATATGAATAAAATATGCGATGTTTTCATGTAAGTTTTGAGTAAATACAGAAACTTTATTTTTAGGAACGCAGAAACAACAAATATAATAATATTAGTTACATTACTGTCGTTTTTATTTTGTGATAATAGCCTAAAAAATGAACACATTTAGTTTAGTTTTACTTATGAGGTTGTTGAAAGTTAGAACATTTTTTTATATGTCCTAATATATAAAACTTGAAATAAAATCAAGAAATGGTCATTATTTATTCTTTTAGAATCGGTTCAGTACATGTATGTAAAATAGTTTATAAAGGAAGTACATAAAGAACACACTGACCACTTTTAATGGGTTTGTAAACTGAAACATATCAAGTTTTAAAAGTAATTAAAAAATGTAGCTTTTTATCCATTTAAAATTTTAAAAAATTATTTATTGTTTGTTTGTGCTGGGTCCCCGGAGACGCTAAAAGTCAATTTAGGAATATTTAGGACAACTGACTTCTTTTAAACAAACAGGAAGTTCTTCTGTGTCCACGTTAAAGTGAATAAACTTTAAAAAGCTTCTTGGAGCTTTTTTTATTGCGATTCTTTTTGTGTGTGTGAATAAACTGAAGCTGAAATAAAATAATCAGCGGGTCATTTAGTTAGTTTTCATGTCAACTGCTCTGAATATTTTCTCATAAACCAGAATAAACCTTTCAGTCGTGCTGGTTTATCCTCTTGACCTCCTGAAAAACTGAGACGGAGACTCTGAAGTGGAGGGTTGAACTTTTATTCATTTAGTTTAACATTTTTTACACTTTGTTCCTCCGTCAGCTCCTCGTCTTTGAGCCGTGCCTCCGGCCGCGGTGAGCGGTGGACTGGACCGGCAGGCAGTAGATGTGCATGGGAAACACCTTGAAGTAGCTGCTGACCCAGGGTCTGTGGAAACACCAAGCAGAACTTCACAGAGCCTTCGTGTCTGACAATCTGGACCGACACTTATCAGACTTTTCATTTTTATTGTAAATAAAATCCATCTTTGTGTTCAACAGTGGTGGGAAGTTATGCTAACAGCTAAGAGCTAACAGCTAAGAGCTAATATCCATTCATCATCTTTACCCACTTCTTCTTTGTCGGGTCACTGTGTGGGCACACCTGGACAGGTGTCCAGTCCATTGCAGGGACACCTGGGACAATTTAGAGTTATCAATCAGCCTAACATGAGCAGCTGTGGCTGAGTGGTTAGAGCAGTCGTCCTCCAATGCAAGAGTTGGGGGTTTGATTCCATCAGCAGCCACATGTTGAAGTGTCCCTGGGCGAGACACTGAACCCCTCGTTGCCTCCGATGTGTCCCATCGGTGTCTGAATGTGATAAAGCTCTGATTAGTCTTTGTAGAGATCTAGTATAGAGCTGTATGAACGGGTGGCACAGATTGTTGTAAAGAGCTTTGAGTGTACAAGTACAGTCCATTTATCATCTAACATGCATGTTTTTGGTCTGTGGGAGGAAACCGGAGAAAACCCACGCAGCACGGAGAGAACATGCAGACTCCACCCAGAATGGACCACCGGCTGGGATTTGAACCGGTGACCATCTCGCTGAGAGGCAACAGCTCTACCATCTAAGCCACCGTGCCGCCCCTAACAGGTAACAGTGTAATAAATTTTTCGTTTTGCAGATTATCGTTTTTGCTAACTATGGAAACCGTTAGCGGAATTAGCTGAAGCTAAAATATGTTTCGCTAACTTTAAGTCCGCTAATAAAATTCACGAGCTTGTTCCTGTCTGTTGTGGGCGTGTCTCAAGGAGTCAAGAGTACGTGTACATGTGACAAGACGTGATTGGTCGAGGCAGCTTCAACTGGAAGACGTGACACAGACTGACTGACAGTCGTCTTGGTGGTTAGCGGTTTAGCTAGCCGTGCCCACCACTGGTGTCTGATGATGGAAAGAGTCAGGAAGTGAAACACTGGGCTCAAACCGCCGTACGTTTGCGTTTACCTGGCGACTCGCTGGCTCAGACTCAGGTAACACAAGTTTTGCCACAGGAGTTTGTTTTCCTGCCCACGGAGGAACTCGGCTTCCTGCCGTCGCTCCTCGTCCAGACGGACAGACTCCTGAAGCTCCGCCTCGATGTGAGTCAGCTGACAAAACAAAAACATTAGTTGGATCACATGAGCTGTGACGAGCTGTCAATCAGAGCGCGGCGGTCCGATTTCATCAGATTCACTGAATGAAACTCAGGCGGAGTCCAGGAGCTGCAGGAACATCTGCTCATTTTCATCTGGAGTCCCGCTGGACACAACCGTACGGTAAAAAAAGGCACGGTGATGCTCAGCAATAACACACGAGGTCAAATTTAAATACGTTTGTGCGTCACCTCTTCTGTCAGACTCCGGTTGTTTTGCAGCCGTTGGTTCTGATCGTTCAGAGGCAGAGAAGAAGAAGTCGAGTGAAGCGTCACTTCCTGTCTCTGGGACACACCTGGTTTACCTGCTGCACCTGTCTGCTGCTGGACGACGGAGGGCCGGCAACAGAAGCTGACAAACCGGGAGGGAGAGAGAGTTGTTGGACAGCGTGCTGACAAACAAACAAACAAACAAACAAACACACCTGTCTGTGAGGACGTGTCGTAAACAAGTCCGTCGCTGAGCTGCGATTTCTGGTGTCGAATTACAAACGACAGGAAGTTTCCAACACGTCTGAGGAACCGTCTTCATGTTTGTTTGTTTGTTTGTTGCATGTTTGAGGTAAACACATTGTCAAGATAACTCGTTGCTCAGAACGGTCCCAGAGTTGATTTTAAATCAGACAAATGGATCCGTTTCCCCAGAACTCATGCCCAGGTGAAGTCAAATGTTCTCACCAAAGATCAACAACTTCAGACGGCCGTCGACAAACTTCTACAGGCAAAGACCTTGTTTAACTTTGACCTTGATCTGTGACCTTGACTTTAAAGACGGGGTGATGAAAAGTATGCACGGCGCTCCGTCCAGTGACGATGCAGAGGTGTATGAAGTTCGGTAAATTATCTTGAGCGGATCAGAAGTTTACATACAGACGTCACCAGACGTCCACCTCTTTACGGTGAAGAATAAAACCTCGTCCAGGCGGTGATCTCGTCTCAGACGGACTCGACGCTGCACGAGATTTACTCGTTTCATCACAGAACTGTATATCTTGACCTTGGTGGAGCCAAAGTGAAACAGGAAGTGACATCAAAGGGGAACTTCCTGGCCTGATTCTTCATCTCTGAAGAATCAGATTCATCTCTGTTGTTAGCCATCGTAGCTACGCTCTGCTCCCCTTTGTCGCCACTTCCTGTTGCTGACATCACTTCCTGTCACTGCACACAAGAGTCTCTCAACAACTGTTCATCTCAGCGGTGTGAAATTTTATTAATGTCTTTACAAAAACATGTTTGTATTTAATATGAAAGTTTGACGTCAGAGTAAAGTTTTCAAAGATCCGCTCTCTCCTCCAGAAGAAGTCGACCCGCCTGAGGTCCACTCTGACGGTTCTGACGTAACGTTTCCTCCAACATGTTTTAATTTGTAGCAACAGCAGAGCGCCGCCCTGAGGGACAGCTGAGAGCCAGCTGAGAGCCAGGAGAATGTTTGGAGAACATTTAGAAAACAATTGGAGAACATTTGGAGAAAGTTTAGAGAATGTTTAGAGAATGTTCGTAGAACGTTTGGAGAATGTTCTTAGAATGTTTGGAGAATGTTTGGAGAACGTTTGGAGAATGTTTCGTAGAATGTTTGGAGAACATTTGGAGAATGTTTGGAGAAAGTTTAGAGAATGTTTGGAGAATTTTCGTAGAACATTTGGAGAATGTTTGGATAAAGGTTGGAGAATGTTTCGTAGAATGTTTGGAGAACGTTCGGAGAACGTTTCAGACCTAACATCTCCAGAAGTCGCAGCAGAGGCAGATTATTTTCAGGTAAAACTCAGAAACGAGACATTTTAAAAAAAGGTTTCAATGACGTTTGTTTTCGGACCCGTCTGACCCGGTTATGTCTCTGCCAGAACTGATCCTCACACTCATCCGATTCATCCGACCCGACTGGGTTTCAGTCCCCTCTGCAGACACCAACATCCTGAGCTGCACTGTGGTGAAGAGGTTCATTAATCCTGGACCAGTTCTGCTTCAGAACTCTGAGCCCAGACGTCCGCGCAGTACCGAGGAGGACAAGCAGATCCGGATCAGGTGGTCTGACCCGGACAGATCCGTTTACCTGTGCTCTCTGCTGTCCGTCTCTTCCTGAATCTTAGAGAGATGTCGAGTTCCCATCCTGCTCTGAAAACAAACAAACACACACACACGCACGCACGCACACACACACACACACACACACACACACACACACAGGATAACATGTCAGTTAATTACATGTTCTCTGAGGACGAGGACGGTTTCACCTTACGACTGTTGCCACAGCAACAGGAGACACCTGCCCATCAGCCTCTGGGCTGACAGACGACACCACGTGCACGCACACGCACGCACACACACACAGCTGAGTGAGGTTTGTCAGCCGTGGCGTTTGGACGGTTCTGGTTTTGTTTTGTTCTGATTCATGAAATCGGGCCGGCAGAATAAAATGAATGTTCTGCTGAACGTCTCAGAAGAACCATCACGTCTGAGAACTTGATGCCTTTGAAGTGCTGCAAGAAAGAAAACCCGACTAGATTCTGGTACCAGTCCTTCCAGTCATCCGTCTGTCTGTTAGCAAAATATCTCTGAACCAGTGCGTGGATGTGAATGAAGCTTTTACAACTGAATAACCAATAATATTTATATTTTTAACTTGTTTACGATTTTAACTTCCTTTTACCGTTTTTAGAATCACATTTACATTTAATTCAATAAAAAAATTGGGATTATTTTCTCATTAGGATTACTTTAGTTTTACTCTTTAATTATTATGATTTTAAATTCTTTAAACATGATGACGTTAACTCAAAATATAACTTTTATTTAGTTAGAAAAGTTCAACATTGCTTCTTTAGTTTTTCCATGAAAATGACTTAATTCTAGTAAAACAGCTGTAACGTTAGCGGCTTCTGATCAGAAATCATCCCTCGGCTGATTTCTGATCAGAAATCATCCCTCGGCTGATTTGTGCATAAATTACGAACGGTACTTACAGCTGCCGTCCTCGAGGCGCTCGCTCTGCGTCCGTCCTGAAACTGAGCCTCCGTCTGCAGCAGAGACTCGTTGGTGAGGAGCTTGTGTCGAATCGCTTCACCTGAATTAGTCATCAGTCTGGGAGCCACAACTCACCTGAGAGGTGACATCATCACTCACCTGAGAGGTGAGGCAGCTGAGGTTGATCATCTGATCAGGACGCCTCCTTTTGGAAGTTTTCTGGGCATGGTCCACGAGGAGAAGCACCCGGAGCAGACCCAGAACTCTCTGGAGGGATTATAGGTCCTCTCTGGTCTGGGAACACCTCGGGGTCCTCCAGGAGGAGCAGGAGCGTCTCTGGAGAGGAGGTGGTCTGGGTTTCTCTCCTGGACCTGGTGTCTTTGCACCCTGGCTACAGACAGGCGATAGAAGATGAAGACATTTCTTCTGCAGCATCCACCACCTTCGTCTGTGAACCTCCTCATCCTCCCTCCACACGAGGACAGGATTAAAAACAGGAATCTGATGTTCTGACTGGATCCATCTACCGGATCACGAGTCAGTCCCCCCGTCGTTGGTTCGTGCTTTAAACAGAACAGAAACACGTTTTTTTGGTGATACAGTGGATTTTTATGAAACAGGAAATAAAACACGTTGTTCACTTATACTTACCGTTCCCTTTAAGTCTGGTTCTGTTCCCAGACGAGTGTTTCGCTGCTGGACCCGTCTGTCCATGTTCGGTACAACTGGGCCCACCGGACCTGAGCACTCCTAACGCAGCGGCTCGTGTGGCGTTCCACCGAGGAATGCTAAACGAGCTGACAGAGTTCATTAATGTTCAGAAAAACCCGGTTCCAGGAACACGACCGTGGTGGACTCCTGAGCAGAAGTGAACAAAGCTCCCAGCAGGTTTCCACAGATAAAGTCCATCATGAACTGATCCACCTGCGCTCACTGGAGGTGAAGGTTTCTGACAAGTGGAAAAACCTCAACATCCCAGAAAAGAGTGAAGGAGGTTCTACTGAGATGATCCAAAGACCCAAAGGAGCCGTGAAGATCAAGGACGACTCCTTAGACACAGATGGTTTATATTTAATTTGCTCTTTAATTATTTTTCATTTGATTTAATCAGTTTCTCAGTTACAAAATTTAAAGACCAATATTCCAAGTCGTTTTCATGCATTCAGGTTTTAAAAACCTCTTCAGTCTTTTTGATGAACGACTTTGTAGTAAATAAAACAACAAACCGCTGAGCTTCATGAGTTCAATTACCCACAATGCCTCGGAGCATCTTCTTCTCAGAACAACTCAAAGTTTATAAGAATAAAGAGAAAGGAAAGTCTTAATGTGTTGCTAATTTGTTGTTTTACATACAACCCAGCAAAGCAACACAAAATAAACTTCACCGCATCAAGGAGAGATGTCTACTTTCACTGCCACTCAGTTCTTCTTCTACGAAGAAAAAAATGTGTTTGTGGTTCAAAAAAATCAAAACCAGTCCAGGAATACGTTCAGTCTCTGTCTGCGGCACAGAATGAAGATTTCTGTTGGACAAAATCTTATCTCGTTTGTCTGGGGGACGTCTACGGGTCAGAACAGCGTCTGTAGAAGTTGAAGTGGTAATCTGTGAAGAGCGCCCCCGCGTAGTGATGGTCCGTACTGCAGTCTGCCTGACCCTGAAGCCAAACGAGACCAAATCAAAACATTTTAACCACTAAAATCAGTACCCATCACGAAATATCCAGTTAAAATCAGTGTCAATCACTAAATATTCAGTTAAAATCTGTATCAATCACTAAATATTCAGTTAAAATCTGTTTCATCACTAAATATTGAGTTAAAATCAGTGTCAATCACTAAATATTCAGTTAAAATCTGTATCAATCACTAAATATTGAGTTAAAATCTGTATCAATCACTAAATATTCAGTTAAAATCCATTTCATCACTAAATATTGAGTTAAAATCTGTATCAATCACTAAATATTGAGTTAAAATCAGTGTCAATCACTAAATATTCAGTTAAAATCTGTATCAATCACTAAATATTGAGTTAAAATCTGTATCAATCACTAAATATTCAGTTAAAATCTGTATCAATCACTAAATATTCAGTTAAAATCTGTTTCATCACTAAATATTGAGTTAAAATCTGTATCAATCACTAAATATTGAGTTAAAATCAGTGTCAATCACTAAATATTCAGTTAAAATCTGTATCAATCACTAAATATTGAGTTAAAATCTGTATCAATCACTAAATATTCAGTTAAAATCTGTATCAATCACTAAATATTCAGTTAAAATCCGTTTCATCACTAAATATTCAGTTAAAATCTGTATCAATCACTAAATATTGAGTTAAAATCAGTGTCAATCACTAAATATTCAGTTAAAATCTGTATCAATCACTAAATATTCAGTTAAAATCCATTTCATCACTAAATATTGAGTTAAAATCTGTATCAATCACTAAATATTGAGTTAAAATCAGTGTCAATCACTAAATATTCAGTTAAAATCTGTATCAATCACTAAATATTGAGTTAAAATCTGTATCAATCACTAAATATTCAGTTAAAATCTGTATCAATCACTAAATATTCAGTTAAAATCTGTTTCATCACTAAATATTGAGTTAAAATCAGTGTCAATCAATAAATATTGAGTTAAAATCAGTGTCAATCACTAAATATTAAGTTAAAATCGGTTTCATCACTAAATATTGAGTTAAAATCAGTGTCAATCACTAAATAGTCAGTTCAAATGAGTTTACATCATTAAATATTTAGTTAAAATCAGTGTCAATCACTAAATATTGAGTTAAAATCAGTGTCAATCACTAAATATTGAGTTAAAATCAGTGTCAATCAATAAATATTGAGTTAAAATCAGTGTCAATCAATAAATATTAAGTTAAAATCAGTGTCAATCAATAAATATTAAGTTAAAATCAGTGTCAATCACTAAATAGTCAGTTCAAATGAGTTTACATCATTAAATATTTAGTTAAAATCAGTGTCAATCACTAAATATTGAGTTAAAATCAGTGTTGATCACTAAATATTGAGTTAAAATCAGTGTCAATCACTAAATATTGAGTTAAAATCAGTGTCAATCACTAAATATTGAGTTAAAATCAGTGTCAATCACTAAATATTGAGTTAAAATCAGTGTTGATCACGAAATATTGAGTTAAAATCAGTGTCAATTACTAAATATTCATTTAAAATCAGTGTCAATTACTAAATATTCATTTAAAATCAGTTTACGTCACTACATATTATGTTAAAATCAGTTTCAATCACTAAATATTCAGTGGTTTTACGTGTTTAAATGGATTTTACGAACATTTTGTTTTTAAAGTGCAATTTGTCAGTTTCTGTTTCACATTCTAATTTTCTTTAAAATAAATTCCTCTTAATTCACCCTTGACTCTTCTGTTAATGATAATTAAGAGCTAAAGTGTGTTTAAGTGATCAAAGAAGAAAAATAAATCAACGCTTACAGCCACCGCAGAGCGAAAGTGATAGAAGCTGCGATAAAGACGAGCCACGTGAAGAGGCCACTCATGTTCCCCCTGAAGAAACACAACATCCAATAATTAATTATTATTAATACTCTAATTATTTTGGTTATTTAAAATATATACTGTAGATGATGCTTGATATTAATCTGAAGTTTCATTAATCTCAACTGATGTCAAAACATACAACTGTTTTCATTTCAAGGAAATAATTCAAACATATCATTTAAATTTTAAATGGACTTGATTTTCTTGGGTGAGCAGCTGTAAATGTATTCACCTGTGTATTTGATGGGTACCTGCTTCCAGTGAGCACATTTTTATCCAGCAGAGACGAGCAGGTGGTGGACTCATCTAAACCACACAGATGGACCACCACCAGCTCCGTAGAGCTGAAAACACGTGAAAAGAAATGTTACGACATGTTTTTAACAAGTTTCTGTAGAGCTAATCCCAACCGTTGTTTTGATACGTCATTAAACTTTAATTTTGATTTACCTTTACAAAGGTAACGAGCTAAAGTGCAAAGAAACATTATTTACTACAAAACTAATAAACAAATGGCTTCTTTGAGAATTTATAAAACAATCTTTATTACAAAGCTAACGAGCTAACAGCTGTTCAGTTATTAAGCATTGTTCTTCTCAACGCTAACAAGCTAACGGCTGTTTTAAAAACTTTATTACAAAGCTAACGGCTGTTTCAAAAAACTATAAAAATCTTTATTACAAAGCTAACGAGCTAACAGCTGTTCAGTTATTAAGCATTGTTCTCTTCAACGCTAACAAGCTAACGGCTGTTTTAAAAATTTTATTACAAAGCTAACGAGCTAACGGCTGTTTCAAAAAACTATAAAACAATCTTTATTACAAAGCTAACGAGCTAACGGCTGTTCAGTTATTAAGCATTGTTCTCTTTAACGCTAACAAGCTAACGGCTGTTTTAAAAACTTTATTACAAAGCTAACGAGCTAATGGCTGTTTAAAAAACTTTATTACAAAGCTAACGAGCTAACGGCTGTTTTAAAAACTTTATTACAAAGCTAACGAGCTAACGGCTGTTTCAAAAAACTTTAAAAACTTTATTACAAAGCTAACGAGCTAACAGCTGTTCAGTTATTAAGCATTGTTCTCTTCAACGCTAACAAGCTAACGGCTGTTTTAAAAACTTTATTACAAAGCTAACGAGCTAACGGCTGTTTTAAAAACTTTATTACAAAGCTAACAAGCTAACGGCTGTTTTAAAAACTTTATTACAAAGCTAACGAGCTAACGGCTGTTTTAAAAAACTATAAAACTATCTTTAGTACAAAGCTAACAAGTTAAATGTTGTTTTAAATAAGATAATAGTCAGCTACGTTAGCAACCAAAGGGTTGTTTTGAACATACAGATTTTACCTCCTTTATTTTTGTTTATTCAACATGTTTGTTGTTGATTTGTGTTTGTTTGAAGTCACTTCTTACTTCATGAGCAGGGTGACTCTCATGTTGACCGGAACAAACCGGCTGACAGGAACCCTAAAGACGTACCGTTCAGGTCTGCGGAAACAAACGTTTCGTTAAGCATGTCCACTTGTTTTAAATCCAAACGTCTTACAATTCAGAAGACATCTTTGCTCGAGTAGCCTTAGTGTTTCTTGTCTCGTTGTTAATGTGCTGCGTGAGGAACTGTGTTTCGTTCCTAAAATCTACACCTTACATCACAAGCTTGCAGATAAACATTTCTTTTACTCTACTTACCCACATTCGTCTCTCAGGCAGTACTTGCTGTCGATGACCTGCTGATTCTCTTTAATCATGAAAGTATGGATGGTGGTGTTTGTCCCTGACGAAAAGTCAAGTTTGAAACAATAAAGATGTTTGTTTTTTAACGTTAAGAGACTTCAGTGAATGAGCTGTCAAAGTTAAGACTCACAGTCTCTGGCACTTTTCAGGTGGTGCTGAAGTTTCTTTGTTCTTGTACCTGCAGAACAAAAACATCAAGCGTGAACTAAATGGTACAAAAATGTCCAGCTGTTACAAAAAGACACAAACCGGCTGAAAACACATGAAATAATTTATTTAAAGGACCGGTTCATTATTTGAATCTGTTTTTGTGTTTATCCAGTCGAGCCAACGAGTCGCTGTCGTTACCTGTGGCGTCAGGTTTGTTTGCTGATTTGGTGGAGGTGACGTTGTAGATGGTGCTGCCCTCTGCAGGTGAGGGGCAGCAGTACACCTGGTCGCAGTAGAGCAGGTCACAGAAGTCCACGTCAGGAGGCCAAGAACCAGGAGGCCTGACCGAAAAGACTGGAGGAGGCAACAAAAGAGCTTTAAAGCCTGGCTTGTTTATTTATCTCTTGCTGCTAATATTCATAAAAATGAGTCCCATGATGTGAAAGTTACAACACAAGTCAGCAGAATTAAGGGTAACAATATTTTACTGGCTGTGCCTTTCTAGACTGGTGTATTTACATAAATGTTGGTGATAATCATTTTTATGATCCTCACTACAGATAACCCACAAATCCAGATCCACTGAGAAAAACAAGTGAAGCTGGTGGTGGAGAATAATCTGAGCAGCTGCTGTTCACGACGACTGCAGCAACGACTTCAGTCTGATCCTTACGAATGCAGCACAAAAACAAGGAAACTGCAGTTTGGCTGATTATTTCTTTGTTGTAACAATTCTTCCTGGCAGTAACTCTTATGATGTTTATTTACCGTAAACGGCGCCACATTTGTTGTGAAATTGCATCTGTGTGTTGAGCAGCAGACATGTTGGTATGAGAACTCCTCTGCCTTGTGCACACGCAGCTGTGTGACTAAGCTGGTGGGCAGCATGAAGAGGAGGTGCCAGGCTGTTGTGGCTGTGTATGGTTCTTCCACATGCTACTGAGGCCACTGCTTGTTAAATAGATTGTTAAACTGCCAATATAACTGGTTTCTTTAGAGTTCAATCATTTACTGTATACAATAAGCAACAATAAACAACAAACCTGAGTATGTAGCACAAAAGGTTTGGCTATTTTTTCATGACGCGCCAACAACTCTGCTGCTCGACCCAGAAAGGGTTTCGCCTTCCATCCAGAAGGCTTCATCAGTCAAGGAAACGCACAACAAAACTGATTCTTCCCCCAACAGCTTACTCCAAAGTGGAACAAACCAGTTATGTTGGTGCTAAGATGGTCTCTTTGGTACGCCCCCTCCTCTATTGCCAGCCCTCTTCCTTGTTGACAGTCGTGTCAAACTGGTTGAAAACAACAAAGTCCATGCTCAATAATCCAGGTATAAAATCCAACATTTTTCAGTCAGGTCATCTGGACAGTTTCTTTTTTTGTGCTGAAACGTTTCGCCTTCGATACGTCATCTTAGCACCAACAAAACTGGTTTGTTCCACTTTGGAGTAAGCTGTTGGGGGAAGAATCAGTTCTGTTGTGTTTCCTTGACTGATGAAGCCTTCTGGATGGAAGGCGAAACATTTCAGCACAAAAAAAGAAACTGTCCAGATGACCTGACTGAAAAATGTTAATCTCGTGATTCATTATAAAACAGTCATTTAATTTTATAATATATAACTTTACAGCAATGAAACAGATAAGTTTATTTAAATATTGTAAAACATCAAAACAAAACCTGTAGACAGAACGACACCCTCTGAAACGACGTTACTGTTCGTTGTGCAGTTTGTAAAGTACCGTGAAGGTACGCCGCAACACCAACCGGCTTTCACCTGAGTCTGTTAGTAAAATATCTCATTAACCAGTAGAAGGAATTTAATGGAACCTTTAGGAATCACTGGATGGACGTCTACAACGGTCAGCACATTTCAAAATGGCCGAGTCAGTTTTACAGACACGCAGCTAAACTTTGTTCTGATCGCAGCCGAGTGCACGACGCTTTGAGCGGATCGAGAGAGATCGCTCTTAAGAGTTACGAGAAAAGTGGCCGAAACATTTTTTTTACGCCATTTCTCAACAAAAGCCGGTTTTGTTTGAGAACTCGGACCGCAGGAGGCCTTTCGTGTTTCCATGAGAAATGGAAAATGAAGAATTGTATCCATTTATCCTGAGCGGTGATTAAAATAACGTTACAATGTGTTTTCAGCTCCGCCCGTCTGTTCCTTCGAACAACTCCTGCTGATTCAAACCTCCGTGCTCACTGAACTCTGGGGGTTACCTGTGCTGGTTGGCGCCGTCGTCGGTGCAGGAAACTCGCTGCTGTTGATAAAAGACAGAAACTAAATTCAGTATAAACGGTTGTCAAGGCAACCACAGAAATAGTTACCGTAATTTCCGGTCTATAGACCGCTTCTTTATTCACATGCTTTAAACCCCACGGCTTATAAACGTCCACATTTTTATTCAACTTTTATTTAGTGTGCGCTGCTTTTACTCAGGTGCTTTATAGTCCAGAAATTACTGTATTTATTTAAATGTCTATGTTAAAGTCCAAGCAACGCTGTCAAGTTTGTCTGTGCATTGTTTGAATACACGAGTTTATAAAAGGTGTTTCCTACAGTAGAACAATAGACGATGTTCACCTGTTTTCTAGAGAGGTGTCAGCGTCTGCCTCCTTCAGAATCACCAGGTAAAGAGCTGAGATGGAGATCAAACTGCACATACATAAAACAACTAAAGTTTGGAAAGACTTCGTTTTTTATTTTCATGTAAAGAAGCAGGAGCTTGCACAGCATCCCTCACCACAAGGCCACGGTGAGCAGCAGGGTGAAGACGCCGGCCTGCAGCAGTTTATTCTGCAGACACCGTCTGTATTTCTGAGCCGTCTGGTGAACTCTCCCGGGCTTGCAGGACTCTGGACCGGACGTTGTGGACACACTGGGGTGTCTCTGAGTCTTCCTGTTAGAGGGAACAAGACGTTATCAGTGAGAGTCACCGGGAGAAGTTTCCATTCACCGTGAGCTTAAACATCTGAATTAATTTACCGGTAGGTCTTTAGTGATTTATTTGAACTGTTTCCAGAACAGTTCTTCGGCGGTTTAACGATAAAACCTAATCACTTTACAGATTTTAGGGTCAGTTGTTTTCTTTGTCAAACTAATCCGGATCAACACAGAAGTCAAAGACAGGTACCCAGTGGAGCGAAGGCTGCCCGTCAGGCTCTTCAGCTTGGCGAGTCGCCGGTTCCAGACCTCCAGCTCTTGGATCCGAGTTTCGAGGTTGTCGGTGAGCTTTGACAACTGTTGGACGGCCCCGATGTTCTCCATAAAGATCTGCTCCTGGAGGGGGAGCAGAACGCTGTTACGAACAGGTGAAAACAGCAACGCCTCCAGGAAAACACATAACGAGAAACGCCGAGCGTCAACTTCGCTCCGAACAACAGAACGCGTTCACACACCAGAACCCGCCTCGTTTTCAGGTGCGTTCCACATCCACGGTTCTGGATCGACCTGTTGTCACCGCACCGTTCTGCTCTCTCCAGCTTGAAGTCTTCGTTTTGTCTCCACCATCTCCAGGGGCCCTGCTGGTGTGGTGATGGTCTGTGGTGGCCCCACTGGGCACAGCACCACTACGCGCACTTCTCTAGAAGACACCTAAGCAACAGCCTGAAGGGACTCGTAGCCGAGATCTCCAGGATCAGGCGAGGCTCGTCGCTTTAGCTGAGTTTAATTCTTGAATGATTGGGGGAGATCGTCTTGTTGTTTTGCTTCTCACTGGCTGTAGGTGTCTTGAAGGAACGTCTTCTCTAAAGACACCCACGGGTGCTAAACGTTTGTATGAAGCAGTTTTCACTGGACTTGTTGAGCGCTCAGCTTGACAACACATGTTCTCTGCTCTTGTCTGTTATTATCTGGTTCTGGTGGCCCGTTGTTCTTCAGCGTGACCCGGTCCACCAACTTGTCACAAGCCATAATGGCTTCAGTTACTTTTGATAAGTGAGACGAAGAGGTCGCTCCAGGCTTCCTTTGAGCAGGATCTTCTGATCCTCTGTTGACGAGCAGAACTTTAGTGTCCGTTATGTTTCTGGAGTCAAATCTGAGAGGTGAAGATTTTTGAGTTGTTGACAAAAACTACCAGGTAAAAATGAATAAAACTAAACTAAACCTGCCTTTTAAACCATTACAGCTGGTTCTGAATTAGGATTTTTACTCAAACACGTTAAGGAACCGGAGCTGAGAAGGCCGATGAGTAAACTACCTTGTCCACCATGAGGAGGTTCTGGATCCGTTCTCCGTCTGAACAGACGACATCGCCAACCTCCTTGACAGCAGACGGCAGCAGCTCCTTCACCTCCTGAGCGATTACTCCTAAAACATCACAAATCGTTAGCGTTGAGCTCAGAAGTGACATGGTCAGCTCCAGCTGTGAGAGCAGCACCTGTCTGATGGGTTCGGTCTATTCCAGCAGCGGAGGCAAACTCCGGTTTGTAATCGAACTCGACGATCCTCATCTGAGTGATCCTCTTGAGCTGCTGCTCAGAGTCCGCCTGACAGACACAAATAAACATTAGAAGCCTCAGCATCTTTATTTATATAGAACATTTCAGTAACTCAAAGCGCCGAAGAACAATAAAAGCATAATAAAAAATAAAAAGGTAAAACTACAGACGCTTAAAGAACGAACATATAAAATAAAACAAGCTCTGATTCAGAACTGAAATCAAATAGAGGAATATGAAAACAGCATCAAGTTTATATCAAAGGCAGCAGCGAATAAGACGGTCTTTGAAGCAGGTTTTCCTCCTCCAAATCAAAGGATTATTATTTTCTGGTCATACCTCCTGAATGTTCTGCTTGGCGCGGCAGTCAGATGGTTGAATGATGGCACCCATCACCTTAGCGTTACCACAAACCACCAGAGCCTCATCAGGAGAGTCGGTGTTGACGCCAACCCGACCCTGACAGACCACAGCTTCCTGCGTCGCCCCTCGCTGCCACATGGCGTCATTATCCGACTCGAACTGACCAGGGTTGGAGGCCTTCAGGAGGGAGACGTTAACGGTTTGTTCTGGTCTCTGACTTGGCTGATCGTTAATAGATGATGGTGTGAAAACAGTTTTTACCCTGACGATGATCCTCTCAGACACCAGAGCAGCAAGAAGGAAGGTCTCCTCTCTGACAGCAGCATAGAGACCCACCGCCATCTGAAAATACCTGCAGAAACACACGGTTAGCATGTAGCTCAGCTGATCTTCAGCCTCTTCTCCGTGTATTCACTCGTGTACCTCTGGTCAGGGTTGGGTTTGCCTTTCTTCCTCATGTTGTTGGCTGTTGTCTCACTGAAGTGCAGTCGGCCGAGTGTTACTTTGGTTATTTTGCCAGCTGACAAACTGACCCTGGAGGTTCAAAATTTAGTGTTTTTAAATCTGTGGTTTTCTGCTTTGGATCTTTTTATAAACAGATAAACAAATCCTGAACACGGTTTCTACCTGTACACACAAACTTATTTTTAACTTGACTAGCTCGATGTAAAGACTCCCCAGTTTAGGTTTAAACAGAGTAAAAATTTTAAAAGATCATTTTAGTTTATCGTAGAAAATAGTTTGTTATTAAAACACCTTCAAGGTTTTAGGTTTCAAGTAAGGCAATCAATGATGACAAGACTTAAAAAATCTAAATAAAACAGCAGGTTCAGCTAGCTCTTCAGCAAGCTAAAGCTAATTCACGACTAGCTGTGAAGCTAGTTAAAGCTAGATTATGAGCTAGCGAAAGCTAATTTAGAACTAGGTCTTTAGGGACTTAAAGCTATTTTATAGTTTGACAACAAGTCAGAAATAGTCAAAACAAGGTTTGAGAACCAGTGATTTACACAACGGTTCAGTGGCCCTGTTCTCCCTCCACATCAACACTGTGCACATCTCATTAGTGACCGTCTCACATTAGCATCATGGCTGCAGGAGTACACTACACCTCCAAAACATCTACAGCGACTGCTGGCCTGTGGCGCTGGTACCTGACGGGGTGGAAGGGCTTCTTGGTGCGGTCGGGCTGAGACTGCTCGATGGTCACCTGCTGGCTGGGAGACTCGAGCTGCAAAAAGACACAGGTTTGGAGTTAACTGAGAGCTGACTGGTCAACAAGCCAACGTCTGAATGATCGCACTGATTCACTGTCCATTTTGAATCAAACCACCTGATTCTGGGTACAGTCTGGAGTAATTTCAAGCAAACCGTCTGCTGTTATTATCTACGTGATGATCTATTCTGTGACGTGTAGCTATCAACAAAATGGAGTCTGGTTTAAGCCAGAATCCCACTAAGCTGCGTTGGAGACTCCAAACTGTGAGAAAATTAACAAACAAGGCCCATTTTCAGTTTTGGTCTCTGAATTCTGAGTTTGTGACCAGTGACCCATGAGGCTGTTCAGTGCATCCAGTTTTCAAGTTGCAGATCATTTTAATTATTGCCCAGCTCTGCCTAAAACTTTGTAAACACACGGGCAGCCGCCACCTTCTTTATGAATTCATCGACTAGACCTTCAAAATGAGGACAGGCAGATTTGGACCAGTTTTTAAAACAACTGTTTATGTTCAGCATGGATGTTTTTCAATCTGGACATTCTGAGCGTTAGATATTTTCAGAGTCAAGCAGAGCTCTGGTGCTCTGGAACTACGTTCAGACAGCTTCAAGACAAATCTAAGTGCCTGTGACACAATTGAAAAGGGTTCGAGATCATTATGCCCGTGAGAAAACCGAGAAAGGTTAGAGACAAGTTTGAGATGCATGTGACAAAACTGAGAAGGGTTGGAGACAGGTTGGAGACAATTGCCACAAAGCTGAGGATTGGAGACGCCTACAATAAAATTAAGAAGAGTTTGAGACGAGTTTGAGACGCCTTCAAATAAACTGAGAAGGGTTTGAGACAGACTGAAGCCGTCTGCAGGAAAACTGAGAAGGTGTGATGAGTTTGATGTGCCTGCAGCTACACTGAAAGGGTTTGAAACACTCGTGACAAGACACGATTTGAGATGCTTGTGGCAACCGAGCAACTATTTTAAGAGAAAATTTGTTGCAGTTTTTGAATGTGTTCAAAATTTAAGCCTGAAGATCCTCTGGGACTCATTTAAGGAAAGTGAGGACCACTTCAAACATTTCAAAGACTCCCTTAGTAATCTGAAAAATAATCTCACACAGTTGCGTCCCAGTGAGACACGGCCTTCAGACTACGCACCTTAACTCCAAACACATTTAACTGGAAGTGATCGACTTCCTGTGGCCCATGTGGCGTTCTGACAAAGCGTGGCTCCGCAGTCACACCAATGTGAACGGTGACCTGAAAGTGGTTCTTCTTCTGGCAAATGAAAGCTTCGTCAGTGGGGGAGTAGTTGAAGCCCTTATCAGTATCGATGTGGTAGGCAGGAGGCGACCTGAAACACAGAATGTCTCTCAGTGATCTTTACACCATGTCCACAACAGATCAAACACGCTCGTGTGTTTGGATGTAGACTCACAGTGTTTCGTAGCTACTGTTGCACAACGTGCTCCAGCGTTCTGCTCGGTAGGGTTCCCATGTCAGCAGCTGGGACGAGCCCAGACCCAGTCCGTTCCCAGTGTTCCCTGCACTGCGAGTCCCCTCACCGTCGCAACACGATGTCTCGACTGCAGACGGTTCCTCAGACTCAGACCACCGTCTTTTCTTACTGTCCTGGGAGCTGATGAAAGTCACACACTCTGAGGTCAAAGTGTAAAATCTTTTGTGATAACTTTGAACTCGTACAGTTTAAAGAAAGTCTGTGGAAAGTTCATTTGATTAATTTAAATGAGTTCATTCTGTGGTACTTTTGGAACTAAATCTTTCCAAGTTGATATACACACAAGACCCTGAACTGCTTTGATAAACTTTAGTTTTATGCTTGTAAATATCAACAAGACATTTTATTGAATGTCACAACTAAAAAAAACAATGAACATCAGAATTTAAAGAGCAGCTGTTTCATTTAATCCCACTGAGTTGGACGACTCAAACACTCAGAATATGCTCTAATGTTATTTTTCTCTGTGTTTGTATCTAATTTGATTATTACCCCCGTGTTCAGTCTAATGACTCTTTATAAAAAGGTTTCCATTTTTACATCTCTACTGGTCTAATGTTTTTAATGGACTTTACTTTTATAGTTTTCTATCCAACCAGGAGACTGAAACTCTTTAGGACGGTCTGTGCTCTCTCGTCAGAGGACGACTGTTCTAACCACTCAGCCAGAGCCACCCATGATGGAGTTAGAAAGTGTTCTCACCTGGTGTGTAGTGTGGAGGAGGAGCCCTGCAGACAATTTGAAGTTGGTGAGAGGACATTTGTGACCGGGCCAGAGATGGAAGAAACGTAGGTACTGGAGGGGGGTAAGGCTGGAGAGGGGGGTGTAGGTGGAGTGTAACCTTGAAAACAGCTCTCTGGATTTAAGTAGTGTTCAGTTAAGTGACGTGTATCCTGATTAAGGGGACCAGGGAGGACTTGTGGGGCAGGTGGACTACCAGACTTGATGAAAGTGTTTGTGACGCCCACATTGTGAAGCTGTTCATGGGGCAGTGGGCCTGACTGGGAGGGGGCAGAGCCTCCGTCTTTGAATCGACAAGACAAAGGTCGCGTCAGCACATCTGACGTTGCAGGGGCGGAGCCTTGATTCCTAAAGTGACAGGATGCAGACCGGGTTGTTGGTTGAAAGCCCTCCAGTCGTGCGGACCAGCAGCCACGCTCATGTCCAAAATCTGCAAATTAGAGAATATGTTCACTCAGAACCTCTCAGTGCTTCACTACAGGGCTCTGTCGAGTTACTTGTAGTGACATCATCTTAGATTTGTCACAAACAATCATCAGATTAATTCAGCTTGTGGGCAACATGGAGGCTAAAACAAGTTGGGGATAATTTAAACAATTACAAAATAATTTGATAAAACTATGAAAACTGTCATTGACAGCTGGGACATTTATTTGAACAATCGTATAGTTTCACATGATGTGGGCAGCATACGTTGGTTATCTCTATGGCAGAAAAAGGACAAACACTAAACTCTCAAACAGACGCCGTGTTCACACATGAGCATATTTTTATGGCTCTGGTCAACATCCGGACTCTAAGAAAGGTTTGAACGCTGTGACGAACTCACTAACAATAACACTTGTTTTTTATTAACACTTATTAGTTCTTATGGGAAGATGGTTAACGTTCTTTCAACTTTATAGAAAAGAAAAGGAACAAGCTTTGGCCGTTTCTGTGGCTTCTGCTCGCATTGTAGGTCAAACATTCACTTTAGACGTATAAAGAACAAACCACATGAAATCTAACTTGAGCCTCATCAAATATATTAAATCTAGGGACATTTAATAAAGTGACAAACTGTGTTTCTGTGTCCACGTGCGCCTTGGAACAAAGAATCAGGTAGGAGTCAAACGGAGATGCTACAGTCTGGAAACGTGAAACAGCGTTTGCTGCTGGACGCAGTGGGTGGTGGTGGGTCAGTGGTACCTGGTATCTGTGGAGGTGAACAGGCCTCTGAGCTGGAATCAGGAGGCGACTCTGGGAGCATGCTGGTAAAGAAAAACAATAAAACAACATGATATGGGTTTGATATTTTATTTAAGAATGCAGTTTTCTGAAATGTTGGACCTGCAGGAAGCCTCCTGTGTGAGCCGTACTGGTATTTAACTTTATAAGTAGGATCCATTTGAACAACGATATGTTCCATACGGTTCAGTCTAAAACTCATATTTTCCAGTTATCTCTATGGCAGTAGTAAAAGCCAACCTCATACAGACATCGTCTTCAAATAATGAAGATTTCTCTGAAACGCTGGCCTTGGCCAACCATAACACTGATAATCACTTCAGACACTTCTGTTACATTTACATTTATCACTTGTCTGATAAGTAACTGGGTTAATGTTACATTTACGGATGTTACACAACGGAGTGCGTGTGCAGATATGACACTGATGCAGAGGATTTCCCACATTAAAATTATTAGTTGTGAGTAAAGTTTGTTTACAATCCAACCTGAGTGATGCTGCTGTTCACTCTGAGCTGCGTTATTAAATATCGCTAAGTTTTGTCAGTGTAGCGTTGTGTGTCTGAGCCTTACAAGCTGCTGGGGTCCATGTCGTTACAGAGGTACTGCTCCAGGATGCTCGTATCCACGGCAACAGAACTATCCAACACACCACTAACATCCTGACCTGCACAAACATCACAATGGTTACATTCATTCAGCATAAGTTCAACAGCTTCATAAATCTCATTCTGATCGAAGCACGTTTTAAACAACAGAAGTGGTCACCAACACATGCACGTACAGATTATTTTTTTAATTCACGTGGCTTGTGTGTGGCCTGTTACACCAGGGGAAACCTTTCAGGGAGTTTAACATCTCTCCATGCAACTTTTCATGGATGTCTGGAAACTGAACTTCTAGAAGCAATACAGAAATCTGTTCTCACTCAGGAACCCGTGCATGATCTTTCTAACACCAACTGGGACCAAACAAACCTGTATTGTATAAAACCTAAACTTTTTAAACTGCAACCATTACTCCAATCCTAAATCTCCAATCTCTTTGTCCTAGGACAAGCTAGCTGAAGGCTCCCAACGACGAAGCCAACAGTACAGCAGATATGTCGCCCGTCGACAAACTGTTATACAGCGATCTACAGCAACGACCCAGACAAAGACCTTGTATAACCTTTGACCTTGATTTGGAGCTGGGGTGTTGAAAAGTGTGCGACACTCCTCGTGATGATTCAAAAGTGTTTAAAGTTTTGTTAAATGACCTTGAGCAGATCAGAAGTTATGGGCGAGTCAAAAGAAAGTTTAGAGACGGATGGACAGGTGGAGACTTGACCAAAATTTGTCCGCCTTGGACGAACATATAGAAGTGTGTTCAAGTCCTATTTTCAAGAACGGAGGTACCTTAAATAGACCTGTTATCTCGATAGGTTCTCTATGTGCCCTTTAGGTGAAAGAGTTTCTGAATGCAACACCTGGAACATTTGTAAAAGCTTCTTAAGAAACGTGAAATACCTTCAGGGCCCTGGAGTTTTCCTTAAAGACCCCTTGAACGTTTTTAAGCACCAAAACGTTCTTGCTACATGTGAAAGAGAAAGGATCTTCTCCAAAGACTAATAAAACCAAATCTGAGAACACCAAACTTTCGCACAAAGTAAAACCAAACAAACAACTTGAATTCCCTCAATGTCAAGCTTTTTATGCACCCTGAAATAATCCAAGGATTACGCTACAGGACCAGTCAAACCGTCTTAAGCTCAGCTGGTCTTCCTTTAAGAATCACTTTGAACTCTTTGACCAACAAACCCAGAACACCGACGTTAGATGCAACTATACTGGTGCTGAAATGGTCATTTTAAGAAATTTAGGACCGAACCTTCGTGTAAAACTCTGCACCCCATTCCAAAGGAACTTTCAGAGACAACTGGTCTGCTCCAACTAGAAATGTAAAGGCCACTGAATCTCTTCAGGCTTCCCTCACAGTAAAAATAAATAAATACAACGTTTCTGAAACCCATTTGTGGTCTCAGAGTCTTCAAGGGATCCAACAACATTTTGAATAAAAACCTGTAAATAAGCTAAAAAGGCACAACCAACCGTTTCTCTTCTAGCCCTCTGGAAACCTCTGAACCAACACAAACCCTTCAGACAACAAGGACCGCTTCCGTTTCTTCATGAACCTTTGGGAGCTCCTCGTGGCGTCTTCACCTTCATAAACTTCCTGACAGACCGCAGGATTCTCAGGCAATAAAAACATCTTAAACTTTCTTCTCAACATCACAAGTGACTTCAGGAGATACACAAACACCCTCAGGAGCACGGATCTCCCTCAAGTACAACTTTTATGTCTTATACCATTTTTAAACCCACTGGAATGTTGAATCTTTTTAAAGATCTAATGCTCTGGATCTTTGAAAAATGGTTCTCATCTTTGAAACCTTCCTAAAGATCACTTTAAGTTCTAAAGCTACACCTTGAATCCAAATTAGGGACCATTTTAAAACCTTTTTCTGGACCTGGACCTTTTCCAGGCTACAGTAATGAGAACGTCTTCCAACTCTCCTGGAACGTCCTTGCAGCTGACGCAAAGTGGGACAAGACTTTCTGAACCTCATCAGGGTCAGTTTGTTCAGGCACACCACACGCTGAAAGACCCCCAAACAAGCACTAAAAAGACATTTTACTTGTGTTTATTCTTCATTTCCTGAGGGCCACTGGAACATCCATCTACTCAAAGACCCTGGAAGATCTTAGAAACCTTCTTCCTCAACAGATGCTGTTATATTTGTGGTCAAGACTGAAGAAACGTCTCACCGCTGAAGAACTGCTGCAGCGCCTCGTGCTCTCCGAGGACCTGGAGCGACGGCCGGTTGGCTCCAGGATCCATTCTGCCCAGCAAGGGGCGCTGCAGAGCAGGGGCCTGGAGGAATCAGGAGAGACCCCAGCTGGAAACACACAACGGGTCGTTAACACAATATTTAAGCATTTTAAATACAAGTATTTTCAACTAAAGTACATTGAAAGTTGCATATTACCACTCTGTAAGCCAAAGTTTTAACTTTAATACAGAAAAGAGTTCAATTAAAATCTCACATGATCTGTTAGCGCTCAACTATGTGGAGTGGATGATTCTCAGCTACTACCACACCAAACTGTAGCTCAGTATCTGTAGATTAACTGAGTTATTGTTACTGTGTTAAGGTTAATTAGCTGTGTCAGCCATCTTGGATCAGTAGCATTAAGGAAACATAAACCGAGAAAGAAGTTTGCGATTTACTCTTTTATCACCAAGAACAAATGAGAGATTACATAAGAAGCTCACGGCTTCATGTGGGGATTATCTACGGGAACGGTCAGATTTATGATGCAACAAGATCGAAAGTTCAAGGTTACAATTTCTCATCAAATATTATGAAGATCTCATAAATGGTCGACTCTTCTTTGTAACCTTTAGGCGACGCAGATCCCTTTCTACGAAGTGGTTCTTGGTAAGAAGTCCTCCACAGACCCTTTTAGTTACACTTTCAGCTGCGTCTTACTTTTATGATCCACTAAGCAGGTTCTCTTTTTCTGTCAGTATCAACACTTTATGTTGCACTTTTATTACAAAACAAAAATGAGTCAATGTAAAACTTTCTAATTTGATCAGAATCAGAACATTTTACTCATCACTGTAACGAGAACAATGAAATAAAGTATTGCTGTTACAATCCCCGCATGTGACCTGGGTGTGGTCTGTAAAAATATTTGACTTTCCTGTGCAGTAGGAGCTACGCACAAAAAAAATAAAATGTTTAATTGGTTAAAAAATAATCCAAAACTACTGTTGGGTGTGCAGAATGAATTTTGTGGAAACAAAAACAGAGCTCCAGGAATAGATGTTATCTTGATAGTACTGTGACTCCCACTAACTCCAACACCCTTCTCTGCACCGATGGGACCTTCATCCATCTGCAGATCAGCCATGGGCACCAACAACCTGTCCCTCAGAGATCACGCTGCGTTCAGAATCACCAAACCATGTGCCTGACAGGATCATCCATGTTCTAATAGGGCGGCTGTGGCTGAGTGGTTAGAGCAGTCGTCCTCCAATGCGAGAGTTGGGGGTTCGATTCCACCAGCAGTCACATGCCGAAGTGTCCCTGGGCAAGACACTGAACCCCTCATTGCCTCCGATTAATCACTAGATTCAGATTAGCTTTGTATGGATCTAGTATAGAGCTGTATGAATGGGTAAATGAGGCAGATTGTTGTAAAGAGCTTTGAGTATCTTGATCAGATAGAAAGGAGTTGTATCAGAACAGTCCATTTAATACACATCTGTAGCCAACAGCTGTGGGTATCGCCCCACCAGAACCGAGATGCCAAATACAAGCAGCCACAACAAGTGTTGTTTAAAAGGTGGCTGGCGTCACGCTAAGGGACAGAGTTTTACCATCGAACAGAGGCTCAGAGGAAACCCTGTTTGGATATCTGGTCAAGATACCTTCCAGGTGCTTCCCACAAAATGTTCCTTTTATGTATTTAATTTATTTGTTCTTAAGATCAAGAACACCCAAGGCTCTTGGAGTAAGAAGGAAGAAGAGGACGAAAAAGAAGAAAGACGCAAGAACAAGAAAGAAGGAAGAAGTTTTTTCTTTAAACCTGCAGAGAAAGTCCAGCTGGGCTGTTGTTCACAGAGGGAACATGAAAGAATCTGTTTCCTGTTGAACAAAGACATGCTGCCATGTTTGTAGACATTTCTGAACGCTGCAGGATGCTTCACAAACCAGAAACCATCAAAGCAGGAATCAAACTGTCTGGCGAGTCCTGAATATCTTCAGTACGAAGTGGTGTCAAAAACTGGTGTGGAATTAGTAAACATAAACAACAAAACAAACAAACAATTTTATTTATTTTTTTAAAGCAGGGCTATTCAACTGGCGGCTGGTGACTTCAATCCAGCCCACTTCATTTAAAAAAATCTTTTTTGTTTGTTTCTGGGTTTGGGTTCTGTTTATTGCATTTATGATTCAATGCAATAAACAGAACAAATTTAAAAGGTAGCAGATCATTGTAAAACTTTGTTTTATTTACACAATGACTTTAATCTCTGGATGTCCGCCCCCCCGAGCTGCTGGCTTTCAGAAACTGTGGCCCCCTGAGCAGTTTTGTTGAGTAGCCCTGATTTGTTCTTGTTGTTTTTTTGTTTCAAACACTAAAAGTCTTGTTATTGTCTCTGTCTCCAAACTTTCAGTTCTTTCTTCTTGTTTTTTTCTTTCATCCGGAGACCCATAAGCAGCTCCTAACTTAATCACGACGTGTCGTTAATCCGATCAAGTTTTCTTAGTCATCCTTAGTGTGCATCACGGAAGCAATCAACTTTATAACCACAACGATGAAGTTCGCAGCTCTACCCTGTTCTCTGAAGCAAACAGCTCAAATGTTTACATTAAATAAATCCTGCAGATTATAAACCAGAACAAACTTCAGACTAAAAGCCAAACGTGTTTCAGTGATGCCTTTTAAAATAGGAGTTAAACTTTTTAGTTTGAGCCACAAGAGAGCTTTGAACACCATTCACCAGGAAACCCCCTGAACTGGATTCCATAAATCCGCTTTAACTCACCAGTTAGGTCTGAAATGAATTGTTGGCATGTTTATATTTTTATGAATGCAACCAGTTTATATGTTTCACTGCCATCTGGTGAAACCATCCAGTTTAAACAGAAACTGCAGCTCAGATCACATCAACATGTTTGTTCAAACACACCTGTTGTCGTCTCCAAGATGGCCGCCGGTCAGCCCGACTGCAGAAATCCTTATTAACCCGCCCTGCTTGTGTTCAGGTACAATCCATGTGTGACTTGCAGGTGTGAAATCCTCAGAGTATCCAAATATTTCACTTCTTCTTCTTCTTCTTCTGTGGTTTCTGCTGGCAGAGGCACTTCCTGTGGTGGAATAAATATTCTTGTAGTTTGTGGCGAGAGGCTGGATCGTCACCGTCTCTCAGGTGGACTTTAAGCTTTAAACAAGAAGAGGTAAAAGGTACACTCACCTGACGCAGCCATTCAGCCATAAAACAGATAGTCTTCCTGTAACACACACACACACACACACACACACACACACACACACACACACACACTGGTTCATATGTAGTTTGTTCCCTTTTTTTTTTTTTTTGCCAAATTGCTGAAAAACTCTAAAAACAAAGGGTTTGACAGAGAACGTGTGTTTCCCTCTGAACACGTGAAGCTGAAACGTTTCATCTCAACGACAGAAATTAAAGACTGTTTTCAGTTTTCCTCGTGGAATTTTATAGATTGTCATTCCTCAGAAAATTATTTAATGAGGTGATGTTTGTGCTCTCAGGGGTGAATATTTTACTGTTGTTGAATTCTGTTTTATATTGTTTACGTCACAAAACCCAGCTTGTTCTTCAGACTGAAACGTGATTTAAAAACATATCGGTTTATTTTATGTGAACCTTCTGAGGGGATGCTAAGAGCTGAATGATCAATTAATAAGCAGAACACTGAAAAGCTAAAATGACTAGAATAGTAACTAAAACCTAAATTCAATGAATTAGCAGCTAAAAACTAAGAGTAGCAAATGGGAGCTAGCTAAAATCAGCAGAATGGTATGAATCAGTGGTGGGAACAGCTAACCAAAAAGTGACCCATATTCTGCTAAATAAACAATTAGCTTTGCTAATGCTAAACTGCTAAAGAGGTAAAAAGACTAGTGGAAGCTAACGCCAAACTGCTAAACACGTTAAAACATTAGCGGAAGCTAACGTTAAACAGGTTAAAAGATTAGCGGAAGCTGATGCTAAACCGCTAAACGGGTCAAAAGATTAGGTCTGCTAACGCTAAATGGCTAAAAAGGTAAACAAATTAGCGGAAGATAACACTAAACCGCTAAGCAGGCTAAAGGATTAGCTTTTCTAATGCTAAACAGGTCAAAAGATTGGCGTAAGCTAATGTTAAACCACTAAACAGGTAAAAATATTTGCGGAAGCTAACTGTAAATGCTAACCGCTACAACAAATTTCACTCATTCTGCATCACGTCTTCGTCTTCTTCCAGTTGAAGCTTCGACCAATCTCGTCTTGTCACGTGAACATGTGGTCAGCCAATATCATGCCTAACAGACTCTTCAAGACACGCCCACAACAGACAGGAACGAGCTTGTGACTTTTGTTAGCGGACAAAGTTAGCGGAAGCTAATTTAGCAAAAGCTAGTTCTGCTAACGGTTTCTAAAATTAGCAAAAACGATAATCGGCTAAACAAAAAAAATTGTTTTGCTAGAACCGTGCCCACCACTGTTATCTAAAATACAAAAAGTAGCAAAATGTTAGCTAAAACCTGAGATCTGCTTTAGAAGACAAACTTAGAGCGCTGAGTACACTGAAGTTGATTTCAGAGAGAACTATGTTTTAAAGTAATTAAAAAGATTAAGTATTTTATGGTGAATTTTATTTTAAATCAACTGTAAACATTTTAAAAAGTTACTAAAAACATAAAGCACAGTGTCCATCTTGTGAAAGAGCTGAACAATTTGATGTTTAAACAGCTAAAGCTGCACAAGGTGTGCAGAAGAAACCCTAAACCTGAGCGCTGACTCAGCTTTAAGACAAAAATGACTGAGAGGACGTTAAAAAACAGGAAATCAACCGTCTGCAGGGCGGAGACGTTAAATAAATACATTTAACTGTTTCTCTCGCAGGCTGCTGCCGTTTGTGGCAAAGGTAAACACGTTTGATTTAAAGAAAACTGAATCTGCCTCAGATGAAGACGATCCTGTCCAGAAGATGGTGCTGCTGTCTTTTTGTGTTTTGGATTTTATTTACAGTTTGTGAATGTTTCTGTCCAGCGCCCTGAGATGACTTCTGTTGTGACTTGGTGCTTTATAAATAAACTGAATTGAATTGGATTCCTGGACTCGGCTGTTGGTTTTGTCTCTTGAAGGTTTTCCAATTTCCAGCTGGTCCTAAAAACAGTTTTTATCATGAAGAACGTTTCCAAATGAAGGTTTGCTGTTGAACTATGAGCTGGAGGTCGTGCGTTGCTCATTTTACCTGTTTGAACTCACAGAAAGTCGGTGATCGTCTCCGGCTGGTTCAAAGTTATGATCCGGCAGCAGAGCCCAAATGACTCCTGCCTTAAAGTCTCTTCAACCTGACAATTTTAGATTTCATTAAAAAATCTCAACTCTGAACAAGCTCCTTCTATCGGTGAGTTTTTACAGCCGTGGACTCGGCTCCTCCAGGCAGAACCTCACGGTTCCCGAGGCCTCGTATCAAACTCAAGGAGATCGTTTTTTCAACCTGTTGCACCTCGACTGTGGAACAAGTTTATTTTTACTTTGTAACACAGTTTGGCAGCTGAAAACCTGTTTAATTCAGATTTGTTTTTATTGAAGGTCTTTTTGATGCTTGGTTTGCATTTGTCCTTTTTAACATTCTGTTTTTAATTTTAATGCTACATCTGTCATTGAACTAATTTGTGTATTTGCTGTGAGGCAGGTTGTAATTTATATCTGTGAAAAGTGCTACATAATTAAACTTTGCTTACCTCCCACCCTCATCAGCCCCTGATGACTGAGGCGACATTAAGGGCCCCAAACACAGAAAATTCAGGGGTGTAAAAATAAAAGTGCAACTTTCTGTCTTTAGTGTCTTTATAACACACATGAATAATGACTTGCTCACACTTACCAAATGTGTTTGCGTCTTCAATAAGTCAGATGTTCCTCTGGACAGAATCAAGCTTCATTATTCACATGTTCAGTCTGTAACAAGCAGAAAAACTGAAAATGAAACAATTCAATAATAGTGGAAGACTAACTGAACAAACTCATAAAACAAAACACCACAGGGAAAATGTGGTAAACAAAATCTAACCGTTGTCACATTTTCCCCTCCACATCAGCTGCTTTGAAGGTCTTAATAAGCTGGAAGATAAATTTTAACTTTTTCTAGCTGCAGTCAAGAATACCTTCAGGAACGTTTATGTTACAGCACTGAGCCGAGGCAAAAATACGTCTGCTGCAAACGTCCAGAAATGACAACATTTAACACTAAAGACAGTTCGGGGAAAAACAAACTTTATAAACAACATTTTGTTACGTACTTTACAGCACATGATAATCACTGCCACAGCAGGAAAACGTGTGAAGACTCAAAGTGTCATCAAAACAAAAAGCAAGCTAATTTTAACTGTTAACATTATCTTAACACTTCAGCTAACATGAACTAACGTGATCTTAGCACTTCTGTTAGCA
>NC_056519.1:2067763-2067922 GCF_014905685.2 Nematolebias whitei | reverse complement strand
GAGCTAACATTATCTTAACACTTCAGCTAACATGAGCTAACATTATCATAGCACTTCTGTTAGCATGAGTTAACATTATCTTAGCACTTTATGTAGTATGAGCTAACATTATCTTAGCACTTCAGCCAACATGAGCTAACATTATCGTAGTACTTCTGT
>NC_056519.1:2064896-2067753 GCF_014905685.2 Nematolebias whitei | reverse complement strand
CTTAGCACTTCAGCCAACATGAGCTAACATTATCGTAGTACTTCTGTTAGCATGAGATAACATTATCTTAGCACTTCAGCCAACATGAGCTAACATTATCGTAGTACTTCTGTTAGCATGAGATAACATTATCTTAGCACTTCAGCCAACATGAGCTAACATTATCGTAGCACTTCTGTTAGCATGAGATAACATTATCTTAGCACTTTATGTAGTGAGCTAACATTATCTTAGCATTTCAGCTAACTCGTTCACATAACACATGAACAGAAACTGGATGCTTGTGATTGTAAAAAAAAAAAGCAGACATAAAAAAATAAATAAAATTGCACTTGTTTTTGGCAGTGTTATCTTTGTCAAACTAAAACTGTCCAATAAAGCTTTTTAAAAAAATGTTTTCATCAAAACAACATCCTCTTCCTCATAATCATCAGTGAGTCAAATATCACACAATTATAAGTTACACACCATATTTTATGTACTTTTTAGTTTATATGTGAAGCACTTGTTTATTTTTCATGAAACAAGAAGAATGTTATTTTCTAAAAACACAAAAGTATTTCATATAAATAACTGATTTTAAAAACCCTAAAAGCTTTACGTTTATTGAATTAAGCGTTTTTGCTGTATTTTTGTTAAAAACGATAAAGAATTTAGAAAATCATGAACATTTACTGTTTAATTGTTGTGGATTTTACAGAAAAAAACGTGGTTACATCATAAAACATAAAAAAAATGGTTAGGGGGAAAATAATTTCATAGAGCTTTATCAGGCTAGCTTAAGATCTGGTTAGCTAAAGTTAAGCTAACTAGTGAAACTGAAACAGTTTGTAATTTATAGTCATCATAAATATAAACATTTTTAATAGCTGTACTTACTGTTCTGCAACATACAACATACGAGTCGTGCATGTTTTAATTGTGTAAATTATCCAGATAACTCACTGAACAGAGTTGTACAGAAACAAGATGGCGCCGATTTTGGCGCTTTTTTCTTCTTCTTCAATGATTTGATTGGCTGAGTCAGTTGTAGTGACGTCACCGCCCCCTGCTGGACGGGGTGACAAACGCGTGGCACCCATTTAAACTGGAAAAATATAGTTTGTTATTTAATCTGGTTTAAACCAGCCAGTGTGTCTTTGGTTCTGGTCCCAAGCCCGGGTAAATGGTGAGGGTTGTGTCATGAAGGACATCCGACGTAAAACACTTGGTTTGGACATGTCCAGAGGAGGGACAGTGGTTTGGACATGTCCAGAGGAGGGACAGTGGTTTGGACATGTCCAGAGGAGGGACAGTGGGTATATTGGTATAAGGATGTTAGAAATGCAGCTGCCAGGAAAAAGACAAAAGAGGAGATATATGGAGATGACATGGAGGTAATTAGAGTGAGGACAGAGGACAGAGTGAGGACAGAGGACAGAGTGAGGACAGAGGAGGAGGACGTGCTGTGGAGACCCCCGTAGAGGGAACAGCTGAAAGAAGAAGACATTATTTAACCTGGCTTGTTTTAAAGTGTACCATAGTTAATGTGTTTTACATATTTTAATTAAATTATTATAATGTAACTAATTTAATATATTTTAGGAACCAACCCTTTTATCATAAATGAACAATTTAATGAAAATATTAAGAATGAACATTTAACCTAACTGTAACGGTTTAGAACTAAACAAAGCTTAAATTAATTTCCAGTGAGCCTGGAAGCTGCTTCTGGTTCTGCTGAAAGACAAAAAGGGTCAAAAGTGACAAACAGGAGCGACTGAACAGGAATATTCAGAGTATTTTCTGTGAAAAAACAACGAGGGTAATATTTAAATAAGATAAAATTATAAATAATAAAAGAAGCTAAAAGTAAGCAAAAGGTTAACTAGATGCAATAAGTAGCAAAACACAAGCTAAAATGTAAAAGTAGCAAAAGGCTAACTTAAAGTTAAGAAATGAAAATGGCTAGCAGCATCACCAGATGTCCTTCCTGACACAACTGGGACTTGGACCTGCAGCCTCAGGATTGCAGACACTGACCACTGAGCCACCGCTGCCCCTCTTCAGAGTTTGAGTAAGACACTGTTTCTGATGTTCAGTTGGTCTCACAGCAGAAAATTGTCTCGTTTCATCTCTAGATTATCTCTGAAACAGTGAACGTGTTCACGGTTGGACTCAGAATCTGTGATCAGTGATGGGGTGAGCCATCGTTCTGCTTCTCGGCGCCTCGTTCTGGATAATTGTGCGATTGTTTTAATCCAGTGTGACTCACTTCAGGCAAATTTCAGCTCCAGATTCAAACACTTCCAATGTCTGACTCAGAAACACCAAGAACTCCTGCTGGAACACTCCTCTGCACAAAACCTGACGCTGATTCCTGACCTGCACAGGTGTTGGACTCATGAGGCCTCTGGAGTCAGGACTCATTCATAATGACTCAGGACTCACTCATGAGGACTCAGGACTCACTCTCAAGAACTCATGAAAACTCAAGACTCATTCATGAGGACTCAGGACTCACTCATGAGGACTCAGGACTCACTCTCAAGGACTCACGAAGATTCAAGACTCATTCATGAGGACTCAAAAGTCATTCATGAGGACTCAGGACTCACTCATAATGACTCAGGACTCACTCCCAAGGACTCATGAAGACTCAAGACTCATTCATGAGGACTCAGGACTCACTCATGATTCAGGACTCACTCCCAAGGACTCATGAAGATTCAAGACTCATTCATGAGGACTCGGACTTGCTCATAAGGACTCATGAGGCCTCAGGACTCACTCAGGACTCATGAGTCTTCAGGACTCACCCATGAGTCTTTAGGACTCACCCATGAGGATTCAGGACTCACTCATAAGGACTCATGAG
>NC_056519.1:2055380-2064886 GCF_014905685.2 Nematolebias whitei | reverse complement strand
AGGACTCACCCATGAGGATTCAGGACTCACTCATAAGGACTCATGAGGCCTGAAGACTCACTCATAAGGACTCATGAGGACTCAGGACTCATTCATGAGTCTTCGGGACTCACCCATGAGGATTCAGGACTCACTCATAAGGACTCAGGACTCATGAGGCCTCAGGACTCACTCAGGACTCATGAGTCTTCAGGACTCACCCAGGACCCATGAGGATTCAGGACTCACTCATAATGACTCAGAACTCTCTCATAAGGACTCATGTTTCTACACGACTCATGTTTATATTAGCATATGATGTTTGGTTAGAGTATGATGGGGATGACTCTCAGCTACTACCACAGCACATTTTAGCTCAGTATCTGTAACATCGACTGAATTTTAGAGTTCTCTGTGTTTTCTGGGCTTCACTATAAGAAATCGAAGCCCTGCAGCTCTTTCAGTTTGTGTTGTGAGTCATTCCCAGCAGCAGCCATGAGTCGGTGAGTCTGAACGACAAACACGCAGTGACTCATTCTGAATTTAAACGATTACTCGTTGATCGGCTGCTGCTCGATCAGCCGAACAGCAGAGACGTGGAGAGCCACGTCAGGAGGACGACCGGGAGCATCCGGACCAGCTTCACCCAACTCATCGGTTTGAATAAACGTGTTCGATGAAGCCGGAGCGACTCTGAAGCTCCTGAAGGAGACAGGAAGTGACTCATCATCCGCTGTTCACGCTGCAGCAGAAGGAACCTCACAGTTTGATACTATGAGAAGATGCAACGTGTCGTTCAAACCCTTTTAGATCATGGCGGTCATCAAGTGTCTCCACAGACATCGACAGAGTTTGGTTTCTGTACCTGGTGCAGCCCAGTCCTGTTTGGGGACGACGTTCAGAGTTTAAGAAGTTTCAGCTGGACGATGTCACTACGACTCAAAGTGTCACCGCACGTTCATAAAGTTTCACAAACTCCTTGTTCCCACACAATCACCACTTCTACAGTTTATACATCAAATGATGGGTTGATCTGTCTCCGTCCCCTCAGAGTGTCTCTGCTGCAGGACTGATGGTGTCCTGCAGCAGAACAAAGACTTTAAACTCTTTTAAAACTTGTCATACCTCTGCCATCAAACCCTGCAGAACCACAAACAGAACCTGTGGTACCGGCAGAACCTCCTGCTGCTCACGGGTCAAGAAGTTCTTTGATCAGACACACGGTTTGTCTGAGGCTTACTTTTTACTATGTGGTTCTGCCTGATGGGCTGCTGGATGCTGCACCTCCTCTTTATGCTCCTTAAAAAAGGATCACCATGGCAACACGTGACTCAGCACATTCTGGCCTTTTACCCAGCATGCTTTTCTTCCTCCTGTGTTTCCATCATGGCTGCCCCCACAGATCCTTCAGGTCCTCTTTGATCAGACCGTTGATGCTCAGGAGGATTCAGTCAGGGGGTTGGCAGGAAACAGGACGAGAACAGAACCTGGAGTTTCACAATAAAGCTCAGTGATACTCTTCAAAATAAGAGTCTGCACTATGACACCTTAGGGGTGTCCAAGCGTTTTCATCTGTGGACCAAAAGTATCCAGATGAAGAACTCGTGGGCCACAAAATGTTAGTTTAACTCTAAACGGGAGCAATACTTCGGAGAAAGGACAAATTTACTAACTTTGTTGGAGAAAGTTTTAAATGTTTTTAGTAAATTATCTAGACTGAGCCTGGGGTTTTGATCTGCTCAGAGACGGGACTATAATAACATTATGACCCGGTTCTGACTGGGTTAAACGGGGCCAGTAACTCTAAAAAGAGTCTCCCAGGGATTCAATATCCGCCAAGGAATAGAGTTTATTTTTGCTTGCTACACCGCGCAGAAAGGCTTTTGAAGCATTTATCCTTACACGTCAAACCACGTAAGATTTGTTGAGATCACACTTGGTCACGCCCCCTCATACACGTGACAGGAAGGAGGAGTCTAGGCCCTATGAATCAGTAGTGACACGAGACATTCGCTCCTGGTTCCTGTTCGCGTCATAGACCTGAGAGGCCAGCGCTGTAAACTGTAACCTTTTCCTGCCTTGATTTTAAGGCCTCACAAATACTAAGCTTATATATTTTTTATTAAATATCATTTAATTTATTTGATTTGTTGGGTCTATGTTTGTTGTTTTTTTGTGATTGGAAAGTTCATTTCAATCTGTTCTCAGCAATAAAAGCGTAATTTGTCTCTTCAGGTCTCAGGTATCAGGTCTCTCTTGTAAATGAGTCCTCGAGGCTCAATGGGATTTACCTGTCTAAATAAAGTTTGATTGAATTTGTCTAAGTGTTCTTTTAAAAGGGAGTCGATCAGCCTTTTGGACCATGGAGGGCCCAAAAGTCTGATCTAAGTTCTGAAAAATGGTCCGGTTGTCAGACACAACAGATTCAAAGAAGGTTTGATAAAGCTGATCAACTCGTATGCAGATGATACCACGTTATATTCATTTAAAATGTCTAATTTTCCTATTGATTATTTAATCAAGTGCAATATTTAGACAAGTTTTATGAATCATTATTCTAAGTCTTCTTTTTCGTTGAAAACAGTAAAGGTTTTTGGTGTTTTGTACCATGAAGTGAAAATAAAAACATTATAGCCAAAGGTTTGTATTTTGTTTAATATTGCTCATTTTGAGAAGATTGTTTTTCTTTTTTTCTGATTTAACAAGTTTGCAGAAAGTCTGCATCGACCTCTTCAGCCTGCTCACCAAAATTATACCATTCTTAATCTGCAGTTGTGGGCCGCACAAAATCACTCTAAGGGCCATAAATGGCCCGCGGGCCGCACTTTGAAAACCCGTGCCTTAGATTATTAGAAGGTCCAGATTCCTGCTGGGCTTCAGAGATGATTCATTCATTCATTCCTGCTTCACAAACAGATTGTCAAACTAAATGAAAACACAACAAGATGCACAGAAAGTCTTCAGCCATATTGTTTATTTGTTTATTTACACCACAGACTAACTTTACAACCTAAAACATCAACAAATACCCAGAGATTAGTTTTCAACAGGAAGTGAAAAAAACGTTCAGCTGTCATAAACTTTTTTTTTTTTACATTTTAAGTGCAGACAGTAAACAGACAAATAACAAACAGTCATGTGGACATGTTTCGGTTGTTTTCTTTTGTTTGTTTGTTGGTAAAGTGTTGTATGTGGGTGGAGCCTATATTTGTAGGGTGGGACTACAAAAGGCTCCACCTCCAAGAATTTTAAGCTTTTTAAAATAAAAACTTACAACACTGAAAAACCACGACTGATTTACTTTAAGATCCACTTACAGGAAAAGATGCATTTTATTTTTTAATAGATGTTTTTATTTATTTAATAGATATTTAATGTTTACTCAGTTTTTTATTAACCCTTCAACGTGAACTTTTTTACGCACAAACCGATGAAGGTTTTAAAGACATTAAACTCTGACGTCTGCAATGCATCGTCATCTTTACTGACACTTGTGTGAGTCTTGAATGGATCTGAGAACCAGAACCAGAACCAGCTGAGTCTGAGTTGAATCAAACCAGTGGTTTGTGAGATGTTTTGCTAACAGACATAACCAAACGCACCCAGAAGTTTCTCTGTCGCAGCGTTTTCAGCTTAAACGTGTCGACGCAGAACGGTCCTGATCTCTGAGAATTATTACTTTTGTTTAGTTAAAAAAAAAAAAAATCCTAATTAAAACAAGAAAACTAACTTTTTAAATTCAAAATAAATAAAACTCATATTCTTCAGGAAAAAAAGTTGTTACTTCAAGTTAAAGAGATAAACATCTTGAGAAACAGAGTCGTTATCTTGACATAAAGATATAAATAAGTTATCTGGACCCTCCTGCTGCCCTCGGGTCAAACTGACCCACAACTGAAGCCTCGTGGGTCATTTTGACCCGAGGGCAGCAGGAGGTTTAAGAAACTGAGCGTAAGATAAAATAAATTAGTTGTTATCTCGAGGTTTCATGGAAATACATTTCCCAGCATGTCCTCTCCAGGCTTTTGTAGAAACAAAGTAAAAACAAAACAACCAAACGTACCCAGATCATCTGGTTTTTCTCTTTTTAATAAAAAAAATCTGACATTCATTCAGAAATCTGCATCATTCTGACCGAGCTTCAGGTCTTCATCGATCTGTTCACACTTTAGGGACAAACAGACGATCGGAACAGAATAAAAACATTTATCACAAACAGAGGATTGTCACAGTAGCTTCTATTTACAACATTTTCAAAGATTACGACCAGAAACTGATCCTCGGATCGCCAAAGGGTCTCTGATGAAACAAATAACCATAAATATCAATCGATATTTATTTTTTTTCATTCTGCAGGAGTTGAACATAAATGTTTTTTTTTGTCCTTTTGACTCCAGTTTTTATTCTGAGTTCTCACACTCGCTGCAGTTTTCACGCTCAGACACTAAAACACGTTGAACATTTATTTAGTCGCATGGAGCTGTAAAACTAGGTCGTTTTTCAAAATAAGAGCTGAGGAATTTACACCCTTGGTGACGGCTGCTTGTTTTGTCTTTTCTGGAGCTTTGAGGCAGAAAATGAAAAGTTGGAGGTTAAAACGATGAAAGTGGAGCTGAGTCCAGGGAGAACGTCTTCGTTTGAACAGTCGTTACATTTCTGAAGGTTTGGCCTCGCTCCACAACGAACTTCATCATCGTCAGCAACGATGAAAACTTTGATCCTTTTGGTTTGTTCTCTGAATTATTTCACTTTGAAATCTTCAAAACTCGTCTAAATGAAATAAAAACATTTTACTTGCTGCAAAATCATTTCAGTGTTTGATGTATGGACAAACTTCAGCACCATTCATAGGGATCACAACCAAACATCTGCAGTTGTCTGAACATCTGCAGCTGTGGCAATCAGAACATCTGCAGCTGCTTGAACATCTGCCGCTGTCTGAACATCTGCAGCTGTCTGAACATCTGCAACTGAACACCTGCAGCTGTCTGAAAATCTGCAGCTGTCTGAACACCTGCAGCTGTCTGAACATCTGCAGCTGTGGCAATCTGAACATCTGCAGCTGTCTGAACACCTGCAGCTGCTTGAACATCTGCTGCTGTCTGAACATCTGCAACAGTTTGAACACCTGCAGCTGTCTGAACATCTGCAGCTGTGGCTATCTGAACATCTGCAGCTGTCTGAACATCTGCAGCTGTCTGAACACCTGCAGCTGCTTGAACATCTGCTGCTGTCTGAACATCTGCAACTGTTTGAACACCTGCAGCTGCTTGAACATCTGCTGCTGTCTGAACATCTGCTGCTGTCTGAACATCTGCAACTGTTTGAACACCTGCAGCTGTCTGAACGTCTGCTGCTGTCTGAACATCTGCAGCTGTTTCCAACAGACATTAATAAACTGCAGAGGAATCAGACGAGCTGTTCAGTCCACATATTTCTGCAAACGTTTGGCTCCATTTAGTCACAAAGTGTCTTTGTTGTGTCTCAGTTTGATCACAGTTCAGTCTCTCCTTTGTCTCAGATGTGTCTCAGTTTGGTTTCAGAGGTCTGCAGACCGTCCTGCAGGCGTCTCACACATCTTCAGCTTCCTGACTCACAGAAACCAAACTGAGAAGACACATACCAGACGTCTGCACGAACATAAACCTTTGAGCAGGATCAAAATCTGACGACCCTCAGCGACTCACGAGGAACTGGAGAACCGTGACAAACATTTTGAGACATTTTATAAACTGAATGTTTGTCTCAGCCCGGTGAGAGACGAGCTGAAGCAGAAAGAAAACGGCCTTGAAAACAAACACTCAGAAAAACTCAAGGTCTTTGGGCTTCAGTGTTTTTGCCTTCCTGAGGGTCATTAGGGTCTTTGATGGTCTGGTGGGCATCACTCATGTGGACCAGGCTGAGACTTTACTGACCCTCAGGAGGGAGGGGAGGGTGAATGATTTGCAGATGAGTTCAGTGACAGCCAGTTCTGTTTTCTGACCTTCTGGGATGATGGAGCTGTCGTGACGTGAGAACTTCAAACCTTCGTGTGGATTCATTTAGTGACGTACGACAACAAGCGCACCTGATCGTTGGGTCCCTCCTCTTCCTCGCCCCTCCCCCTCTTCTTCTTCCTTCACGCCTCCAGCAGCCACCAGTGCCTGCGTCGAGTCACACGACTGTTTCTCAGCATCGTCGTCGTACGTTGAGTCCAGCCGCTGTTCTTCAGCTTCTCTTCTTTGTCGGAGCTTCAGAGTGAACGCTCCCATGCAGGTACATTTGGTCAGCGCCACCAGCTCCTCCCTGGCGAGTGGGCTGAAGAGCAGGTAGAGCAGCGGGTTGACGCAGGCGGGAAGCGGCACCACGAGCAACAGGACGCCCTTTGCGGCCTCCGGCCCGGCGACAGGAAGCTGCAGGAGGGAGGAGAAGGAGAGGAAGGCCATGGGGAGGTAGAGGAGGCAATCGGAGAAGAGCAGCCAGGCAACGTGACGAGTCAACGCTACCTCCTCTTCTGAAGTGGGCGGGGCTTTGCTGGAGCGGCAGTACAGACGAATGTAGGCGAGCGTCATGAGGAGGAAACAAAGGGAGTCAAAGAGTACCAGGAAGACGGAGAATGCCAGGGAGGAGGAGGAGGAAGGCAGGGGTAAACAAAAGGAGGTGCGGCTTTGCCCGTTCATCAGCGGCGGCAGCGTGACGGCGATGCCAAACAGGAAACACAGACAGATCGACAGATGGAGGAAGAGTGACGATGAGGAGCGACCTGCAGAAACAGAAACCCTCATTAGACGTTGATCGTGTTCCTATTGTTTCTGATGCTGTGCAGATGTTTCCTCACCGTTCCTGCCGTCAGGCTTACTGCTCCGTGCTGCTCCGTTAGCCGACAGGCATCGCTCCAAAGCTGCGAGGGTCAGCAGGAAGAGTCCGGTCTGAGACGCAAACACGCACAGGAAGCCGCTGAGGCGACACAGGAAGCTGCTCTCCCACCTGACCCCGAACCTGCAGCACAAAAACGTTCAATTAATCTGCGATCCAACAAGGACACGAGGTCCAGCAGGTCTCTGGTTCTGGTTTCAAACCTCCAAAAGCTGCCGAACGTCCAGGCGTCTACCGCCGCCAACCAGCTGCTCCACACTCCCATCAGGCCGTTCACCAGAGCCAGCAGACCAATCAGCAGCTTGGGGGGCGTGACCGTGCTGACCGGAGAAAAGAAGACGGACAGGATGACCAGACCGTTGCTGACCAATGAGACGGCTGCGATGAGCCACACCCCGCCTCGGACCATCCAGCTGCCGAGCAGACGGAGGCAGGGATGGAGCGGCCCTGCAGGGAGCACAAACCACCACTTTAACAACACTACATCCAAACCTTTGCAACTGTGAAGAAAATCAATAAGAAAGTTTCATTACCTGGAGTTGGACTGCAGTGAACCGAGTGTCGAGGTTTTGGCTCGTCTTCAAACTCCAGCAGGAAGTCCTCCCAGTCCTGGTCCACTGCAGAGAGCCACAGAACCATCACGATCCAAACTTACTACATGTAGCATCACGTTCAAACTATTCCACAGCTTCTTTTGTTTCCTGTCGCTGAGTGAGGGGGAGCTGGAAAAACCCTCCGTCCAGCCGTGCACGTTCTGAGCACGATAACGTGAATAATTTTTTTTCATTTACCCATTATTTATCCAGGTAGTGTCATTGAGCTACGAGAACTCGCTTTCAAGAGAGACCTGTTTAGAGAGCAGATGGGGGTTAAGGGCCTTGCTCATGGGCTCAGAGTGGGGCCAATGAGGATGGGGGCAGGTGTGCATAGAGGTGTGGGGGCAGGCATAGATAACGTGAATAATAAGTGAGGTTCCATTCTGGTGTGTGGCTGCATCAAGGTTTCCTTTCAAAAACTGGGTGGCCACATCAAAATCCAAGATGGCTGCCTGACACCATTATGTGTGTATATATATATATATATATATATATATATATATATATATAGGATATTTGCACTGCGGCCGTGTGGTCAACATCCTGTTCATTTATTTGCTTTTACCTACGTGATGTGACGGCTCGTTCCATGACACATTCTGTCCTTAGTGTTTACAGAATGAATGTTGTTGTTTCATGGAACTCCGTTTAAACTCACATCTGTCTGCATGCATTACAGTGTGAGATGTTGTTATCAATCTCAAGCTGTGACTGTTGTTCTTGTTCTATTGTCACTAATCAGTTCATGACTACTGTCATCAATCAGTTCATTTGATTAATAATCAGTTTATTTATTATTAATATGTTCATGTTGAAGAGCCGTGGATCTGCTCTGTTCACGGCCTTTTTCAGCCTCTCCTCTTTTTCTGTTGAAAACCTTTCTGGGGCGTTCATGCACTCGGAACGTGTAAATTACGCAGTACGTGTCTGTGCATGGTGCGCGTAATTTACGCAATGCATATTTACGCACACGGAGAGCTGAGTGACAAGATTTTTTGGGGGGCAAGCGGGCACTTCTTATGGTGTTCGAATGGACCCAGTGAGGCGGAGACTACATCTGCGTCGCCTTTAACCCACCAACGACAGCTCTTAAAGGGCGAAGCCTATATGAAATACAACGTTGGTTACGTACTGTAACCCCAGATTCTGAGTATAGGCATAGCCCTTGAAGCGTCGGGCCTCACTGGCTCCTAAATGGCTGAAGAAAAAGCTCTTTGGGAGCAGATTACCCGCTCTTAACGTAATTTATACGGACCGGGTGGGGCCCACACAGCAGGTGGGCGTGGACTAAATATTTTCAGTGCGATGCTTTGCATGACGGGATAAACTCACCAGCGACAGCCTTAAAGGGCGAAGCCTATACTCATAGAATCTGGGGTTACAGTACGTAACCAACAATTTTGAAGCTGTGACTCCGGCCTCATTCCACTCTTTCTAGATCTCTGACAGATTCTGGATCTTCTCTGGTTGATAATCCGCTGAAGCCCACGGTCATCTCTGTTGCTGGTGCATCTTCTCCTGCCACATGTTGTCCTTCCACTAGACTTTCCATTGATGTGCTTGGACACAGCGCTCTGTGAACAGCCAGCCTCCTTAGCTATGAACTTTTGTGGCTTACCCATCCTATGGAGGGCATCAATGATGGTCTTCTGGTCAGTTTTTATGTCTGCAGTCTTCCCCAGATTGAACCGAACTGAGACAACTGAACCAAACTGAAGCAGTTTAAAGACACCTGGGGAAACCTGTGCAGGTGCTTTGAGTTTAGTAGATGATTAGTGTCACACTCAGTTTAAAACATTCATGAACTGCTAAATTTGGGCTGATTTCTCCACAGTATTATAATTTTTTGCATTCCTGTTTTCGTGGGTTTCATGAGCTGGAAGCTCAAATTATGTAAAAAAATAAACAAATAAATATTTGAAATTGTTTAAATTGTGGGCCCTGAATCTATCATCTATTCAAGATTAACTTTTTGAATGGAATTATGGAAGTTAAACAACTTTTCCATGATTTTCTAATTATTTGGAAAGTGTCTGTATACATATATATACATATATATATATATATATATATATA
>NC_056519.1:2037151-2054980 GCF_014905685.2 Nematolebias whitei | reverse complement strand
GTCACTCCAAGAAAGTGAGGGCGTGGGAGAAGATGTCTGCCACATCATCAGTTATAGTTTTGAAAATTTATAAAAGCTGATACATTCATTCAAACGCAAGCTTAAAGTTGCAGTATGTAACTTGTATACAAAACATTTTATAATTAAAATATATATATTTCAAGTCTTGTCTCGGTCTCGGGTTAGGTGGTCTTGACTACATCACCTTGACTGGAGAGGACAGGAGCGTCTCCTCCTGTCGAGTCCACTGCCTCGTCCCTCTCCCAGGACAAACCTCCTCCTCCTCCTCTCTTCTCACAGGAGACGAAGGCGCAGCACTGAAAGGCGTAAGAAAGCTCCATCACCCTGAGGAGACACACAGCTCAAATTAATCCAGATTAGAGACATACGTCTCATCTGAACAGAGATGGAGGTTGAATCTGATGTCCAGAGCTTAACCGCCCAATGTGGACATTGTCTCAGTTTGTGGACGAAGGCTGAAAAGGACGAGAGTTCTTTTGGACGGACTGAACGTCTCCAAACAGTGACCGCTCACCTGACTCGTGGCAGGTCTTCTCGGGGGATTAAGTCGGTCAGCTGATCGTTTCCAGCCAGTCGGATGTGGGTCAGACTCTGCAGGCCGGTCAGAGGCAGGGAGGACAGCTGATTGGACGACAGGTCGCTGCAGAAAACCCAGCGGAGCTTCGTGAAGATTTACATCTATTTCATATTGAGACTAATCTTTTCTGCTCGCTGACATTAACAGGGCCGTGCTAAGCTTCTGAGAGGCCCTGGGGCCAAACCTTTTCTTATGGCCCCCTTGAGTTGAAACATGTTTGCTCAGAAAAATAACTTTAAACAAAAAAGTGTCTTTTTCCTTGTGTGGATAAAAACTCACAGTTTGGAAAGTGCCGGCAGAACAGAGAAAGCGTTCGGCTTCACGGAGGACAATCGATTTGAAGACAGATCCCTGCAGGACAGAAAGAATGAGGCGGGCGATCATGTAACGTCCTGGGTGTGTTTGTCACGTTAGCCAACACAGCTACCACAGCTAATCATCTTTAGCCGACTGAAGAATGACTCTATAAATGATTTCCACAAATATTGAGGTAAAACCTGGTGTGGTAGTAGCTGAGCGTCATCCCCGGCACACACTCTGAGGACTTTGTCTGAATCTTTACGACTCTTTGAGGCGCTCAGCACAGACACGTTAACTAACACTGAGCTTTATGCTTCATTTAGCACTTCGGCATGTCTTTGTCTTATTTTAGCTAGGAACAAATGTTCGGCTCATTCAAGAGATGATGTCATGACCTTTTAGAAACTTTTATTTTTGTAAAATATTTGACTTTATTTACAAATATTTTTCTCCCAGCAGTACATTCAGAGCTTTTCCTTCCAAAACGTTGATTTCTGGAATCTGCTTCATCTACTGGCTGTTTGACTTCTTCAGCTACTTTTAGCATTTAGTAAGTCTTTTCAGCCTATTAGCTTTTTAGCTATTAGCTAGTTATTTTGTTGGCACTTTCAGCTTTTATCTACCATTCTGCTACCATTTATTTTTAGCTAACACTTTACTACTTTTACCTACTTGACTTGACTTATTGCTAGCCTTTTGCCATCTTAGCTTTCAGCTACCATTACGCTACTGTTAATTTCTAGCTAGCCTTTTGATACTTTAGCTAGTATTTTGATCATTCAGCTTTTAGCTAGCCTTTTGCTACTTTAAATTTTTAGCTAATGTTTTGCTACTTCTAGACTAGTGGTTGCCTTTTCTTAATTTAAGTTTCGAGCTACCATTCTGATACTTTTAACTTTTAGCTAGTTAACTGCTAATTTAGCTTTTAGCAACCGGCTATTATTAATTTCTAGCTAGCATTTTGATACTTTTATTTTACCAATAAAATTCTGCTACTTTTAGCTTTTAGCAAGTCTTTTACTACTTTAGCTTGTAGGCTAGGATACTTATAACCCGTGTTTTGAACCATTTAGCTTTAAGCTAGCCTTTTCTCCTTTTAGCTATTATTCTGCTCTTTTTAGCCAGTGTTTTTAAGGCCTGCTGTTGCAAACTTGAAACATGTTTTTTTATTTTTGTTTATTTGGACAGGTGTTTTGTTAGTTTATAGCACATTAAGCTCCTTCAGCCACTTCAGAGAGAAGCCAAAACACCGGCTGTTTGATCAGGAGCAGAAACGGTTCGGCTCGTTAACAAGCGGACCACCCGGATCAGAACTTTACATTTAGAACTGGTTCTTACAGCGAGCGCAGCGACATCAGACAGGTGAAGGTGTTCTCATCCAGCTCCTCGATGTGGTTATGGTGCAGATCACTGCAACACACACACACACACACACACACACACACACACACGCACGCACGCACGCACACACACACACACACACATACACACAGTGTTTCCATTACGTCACTTTAATTATTTTATATTTTTCTGGGGGATCAGATTGGTCTAAAATAGACCCGGCTAATCATTCCCATAATAAGCAGCTGGATGTGTTTTACTGGTTGCCACGGTAACCGGGGATTTAATAAGTGTGTTTCTAATCTTTAGAGGTTGATGAGTGCTGGTTCTGACCCAAAGGAAACAGTAAAATCTTCAATAAATCACGTAAAATGAAGATGAAGCTCACATCTTCTGGATGCTCTCGCAGCCGGAGAAGCTCGGGACAACCTGGATCCGATTATACGAGACGTCCCTGCAGAGACAAAGAACTTTCATCTGTCAGCGCTGTGAGGTCCAACACACCCTGAACGCAGCACAGCGTCAACAGCTTCCAGGACGTGAAAAGGATATTTAATTATGATTATTTTTACAGTGGCCTCGAGAAGGATGGGACAGTCTGGGCCGGGTCACATGACCCTCAGACCGGTCCAAGTTCTGAGACACGAGGACTTACAGCAGCTGCAGGTTTGGAAGCTGATCACACATGGAGGGGGGCAGATCCGTGATGCGAGCTTCAGTGATGGTTCTGGACAGACAAACGATCTCAGAGTTAGATCTGTTGATCATCTCCCGCCTGGAAACACGACTACAGACGGTGAACGTGTTCTGTAACGTATGACGTGAAGATCCTATCATATATACCTTACCATGTTTTTCTGTGTTAAATAATTTCACATCATATATCAAATCGTACACCGCATTGTTTTGTTGTGCTGTATCATCATACTGTAACAGATTCATCATATATCAGTTCATATATCATATTTTATTGAATTATGTTGTGAGGCACATTATATAATGCACATGTCATGTTGTAGGTTATTAAATCACAATATTTTGTGCATTTTTATATAGTGTATCATTGCATTGGACATTTATTATTGTAATATATCAGATTGTACTCATCATCATGTATATTATCATTCCATACTGTATTGCACCCTAGCATTTCATATTGTATCATATCATATATCATATAACTTGGTATCATATCACATTACATCATATGACTTCATATCAAGTATCATATCCTATCCTGTCACTTCATATCATATATTATATCATTTATCACATCATAGTGTCTCAAATCTTATTGTATCATATCAAAGTATCATGCTATATATTAAATATATGTATTGCATCATACATCATGTCACATCAAATTGCATCGTCCCATGTTTTGTCATAATATATTGTACATTTGTATCTTAAAAGATCAATTCATATTGATTTTCATATAACCTTTACTTATACAGGTTAGGCCCATTATTATATCATCTCTCATATATATATATATATATATATATATATATATATATATATATATATATGAGAGATGTGTGTGAGTATATCATCACATAAAGGATCTTAGTGAATCATGTCATATATGTCTCATGGCTCATTCATTTTGCCCTCCTCTTTAAAAATACAATACAATCACAAGATGATTTTCATTTTAACGATGCCTGTCACTGTTTTTATTGTTACCAGTGCTCATTTTTATTTTGTATATGTTTTAGGAATTTTGTTATATACTGTTTATTTTGTGGTTTTTTTAATGTGTTTGCTGTCTGTTAACCAGGTTGTCATTTAAATAAAAACCTGTTCACAATTGATTTATCTGTTAAAGTATTAGTTATTGCTATATATCATGTCACGTCATGTTGTAATTAAATATCTCATTGTATTGTGTCACACATATATTTTGTCACATTGAATCTTATTGTATTGTTTCATATATAAAACTGTATTGCATTATATATTATTGTATCATATATAATTTTATATTGTATCATATCATGAATATATATATATATCATCAATCACATTGTAAATACCATCTCATATTGTAACATGTCATATATATCCCATCTTTTAAAATCGTTTCACAACTAATAATATATCACATTATATTGTATCATATCATTGTAGCATATACTGTCATATTTCGTATCAAAATTTATTTTATGATATATATCATAACATCGTATTGTATCATACCAGCTCATATTTTAACGTGCCATATATGCTATCTTCTAGTATCATAACGTACATTATATCACATTATACGTCATATCATATTATATAGACTATTTGTTATGTGTCATATAACCTATCATGTCATATTGTGTCATATTATATTGTATTGTTGCGTATTGTATCTTATCACACGCCACATTGATTCTTGCTGTACTCTGCTGTATCGTCTGGCGGTGTACTGAACCTCCCCGTCAGGATTTCTGTGTGCAGGTATAGAAACGTGCATCACGATGCCTTCAGGTTCATGCTCGGTGTACTCCGTTGTGTACATGTGCATCATGCCGTTACATCAGATGTGTATTATAAGCTGTTTATTAGGAAGCATTAAAAAACAATGCGGTGTGTTTATTTTATGTCTTCACCATGGGATGTTTTGGCTGTTTTGAAGTGATTGAATGACGTCACTGCTGGTTCCTCACACAGAGACAAAACAACAGAAGATAAAACATGATACAAGTACATTAATTACTACTTGTCCTAGTTATAAAATTAAATGATAGGACAACGTCATTAAAAATTAAAACCTGGGCTGAATAGATGTCAAACCCAGAGAAGGTTGTTTTAAAGACAGCCAGCGGAAGAATGTGGGACGTGTGGCACTTTCAGAAAAGAGTTTAAATTGAAAAAATACAAGAAAATAAACACGGTGAGCGCGTTTATCATGACGTGGAACCTGGATCACAACAAGGAGAAGAAAAGGTCTGAATTTCAGGCCGAGCTGCAGAAAGATGAAGTTCCAGCCTGTCGGAGGGGAGAACTGCAGAGATTCAACAACACACAAACTGCATGCATGTGTGTGTGTGCATGTGTGTGTGCATGTGTGTGTGTGCATGTGTGTGTGTGTCTTACAAGCTCTCCAGACTTTTGGTTCCCGTCAGGTCTGGGAACTCGGTGAGGTTCGCAGCTCCGTTCAGAGATCTGAGAGAAAACAGAGAGCGGCAGATTTCCACGCAGGAACCAGAAAACACCGGAGCCCCGTTGGGTTTGAGCGAGCGCAACATTCTTTGTGTAATTAGCAGCTGATTAAACGAGGCTCAGACTAAAGACCGAGTCGCCTCAGTCTGACCTTTGCTTTCCTTCTGCGAGTGAAAGCAAGAAAATCCACAGAATTATTGTTTTAATTCTTGTTTCTAAGTTAAAGTCTCTGAAAATAACGACGCTCTGTTAGCCCTTGGAGCATGCGTTGTGCAGGACTCTCAGCTACTACCACCTAAAAGTTGTGTTTGGTGAAGGCTAAGGTTAGTTTAATGTGAATCTCCAATCAGGTTTACGCCAAAGGTTGTTGTAAAAATGTAGCCGGTATTTAAATTTCTGAAAGTTTCAAAAAGGTTTGTTGGATATTCACGAGATATTTTGCTAACAGTGCTGACACAAACACATACAGGCAAACACATTAATGTTGCTTTCTACTTAGCTTTACGTGAAAACCAAACGACATACGAGCAGCTAGCACCACGCAGGATGCTAACGCCGCCACGCTACGTGCAAAGACAATTTGTGCAGCAGTCCTCCTGTCTGGACACGTGAGCGAGCCCCTTAAACATGCAGTGTTGTGTCCGAGTGACCTTTGACCCCTGCTGTTTCCAGTTGAGTTTGTCAGCCCAACAATCTCCCCGTCGCTCTCTGTCACTGATCGTATTTGAACACTTCGGCGCACCGCAACGTTTTCTTGCTTTTAAGATGAAGACACGTGGATGTTTTTTTTAAAAAGCTCTAAAAAACAGAAACTTTGCACCAACTGTGACGTCACAGGCTGGAAGGTTCTCGTGACTTCTGGTTCTGTGTGTTTCTCACAGGGTTCGAAGCTCCGGCAGGTTCTGGAAGGCCGAGCGTCCGACAGACTGGATCGGGTTGTTGTAGAACAAACTGTGAATCCCAAACAAACACCATCATCACACGGAAGCCTCACAAGATGAAAAAACACCGACGTCTTTCAGAACCGGTTTAATGAGGCGGGGCAGGATTTGTGTGGGGTACCTACATGGAGATCAGCGATGGGTTCCCCGTAAAGGCGTGCTCCGGAATAGACTGGATGTTGTTGCTATGGAAACCACTTTACCAAAATGAAAACACAAGAAGATTAACAACGTCGACTCCCGCTGACCCTGCAGTGAAGAACCTGAGAAGAACCTTCAGACTCACAGCTCTTTGAGGTGGCTGAGGGAGCGGATGGCCGAGGGGAACTCCACCAGGCTGTTGTAGTTCAAATCTCTGAGGAACAACACACAAATACTCATTTTAAACCTCATTCCGCTCCATCCTGTGGTGTGAGAACGCCAGAGTCCCTTTGGTTTGAGGTCAAACTGATTCTGCACCATAAACATGAAGGTCAGAGTCATGGATCTATGAATTTACATGTTAGATCAGCTCCAGATTCACGGTCGTTTTGAGACAAATAGTCCACCGATAGACGGTTCAGAGATCGTCTTTGTGCCAGAAAACTTCAGTCAGAAACTCTGGTGTGGAGCGTTGTGTAACACTGACGTGTTTTTGACTGAAAACGTGCGCTGCGATATCCAGAGTCTGTATCTCCTGAGAGAAACAATAAAAACTAATCTTATCTCATCCCATTGTTGCCTCGTTTTACTACATTTGTACTGGGAATGATCTACTACAAGCTGGTAATACCAAACCTGGAAGAGGAATGTCCTGAATGGTAAATCCACCACGAAGAACTCGGAGCAAGTTTAGATCCAAAATACTTGAAGACTGGAGATGTCTCTTATTGAGGGAGTCGGTAAACCTCACAGAACCTGTTCTTTGTAGGCCGAGAACGTTAAACCTGTACTAGATGTGTTGGTTTTACATTCATCCACATCTAGCCTTTCTGTAGTCAGAGTATCACGTCTATACAGCTTTAGATCGACCACTCCAGAGCAAGAGTACGACCAGATCTTCATAATCTGGCAGTACAATGGACTAGTGGTTAGCAATGTTGCCTCATAGTAAGAAGGTCCTGGGTTCAAGACCCAGGTTGGACCCTGGGTCTTTCTGTGTGGAGTTTGCGTGACTTTCCTCCGGTTTCCTCCCACAATCTACAAACGTATGTTAAAGACCGCCTTTAAATACAGATCTGTGATCTTGGTGGGATTTGCCTGGTTAAACAAAGTTTAATTTCTTTATCTTTCAGCTGCTCCCTCTTCAGGGGCTCCACAGGGAGGTCCTCCTCTGTCTCTGTCCTCTGTGTCCTCTGTCCTCACTCCAACTACCTCCATGTCCTCTCTGACTGCGTCCATACATCTCCTCTTTGTCTTTTTCAAACAACAACACAAAGGCTAACAAGAAGGGAAACTTTTCTAACTGGGAACACGCATCTTGTAGTGGAAGAGGCCGTTTTAATCTGGGATCTCCAAATCTAGACTGCAACCGGATCCTTATATTGGGCGTGTTTTAGATGGAGAACATCCCGTCTGTGGTATAATCGTTGGCTTCATGTTGGGTATTCCATCCCTGGACTGGTTTCTGATCTTCATGAGATGATGGGAGAAGTTTCTAGAATGGAAAACATCTGTAGTGGAGTTCTTCAATCCCATGTCTACATTTTTATTTGGACCATTTTCATGACTGTGAAACTTCATGTCCACACTAGAACGTTTAGGCATTTCATTGGCATCGAATCTTCAAGACAGAAGAGTCTAGACTACAACCACAATATCTGCACCAAAACTTTTGGCTTTACACTGAGGTTTCCAAATCTACACTGGTTCCATATCTTCATGATGGAAACTGGATTGCGAGCACCACATTGGTACTTGGATTGTTGGCTTTACACTGGGAACTGGTTTCGGATCTTGATCCTAGGAACAGTCTAGATTCAAGATATAACATCTGTTCAGGAACTGTCAGCTTTAGATTGGTACCAGATTGTAATGACGGGAACTTTTTAAACTGGGAGCTTCACATCTATATTGAATTTATGAGTTTTAGTCCAAGAACTGAATCTCTAGATTAGAATAAATCGTTTGAATGGAAATGACAGTTTAATATCAGATGTCCATCATCACGATGCTGTGGGAACGTCGGCATTAGGCTGGGAAAGTGTTTCGTGTAAGGGTTTGTGTTCTGCTTTAATCTTTTCTCTCAGTTCTTTAAGTTTATTAAAGAAACATTTAACTGCACCGCCTCCTTCTCTTCTTTCATCATCAGTGAAGACTAGAGCATTCCTTGAGTCCACACGTGGCTTCCATTAGGTCCTCTCATCCATCTCTGGGATGCAGGTGGTCGTTCCACAGACACGGGTCTGCAGCGTGTGGAACGGAGCTGCCACATTGTGAAAATACCATTAAGTTGAAATTGCTTCAGTCTGGTTTTGAGCGTGTGATTCTGTGTGTGTTCGGAGGACGACTGCTATCAATAGCTTTGTTCCACGGATTTATTTCTGGTCTTTGGAAGCTTCTGATCGACTTTGAGCTTGAAAGATAAAGCCAGATTTGTGAAATATCCACGGTATCGATGTGTCTCATATCAGATGTTTATTTAACGAAACAACTGGATGTGCATCAGGAGCAGGTGGGACGGTAAGTCTATGTTTTTATTACGCAAGCACCAGATTTTAATCAATAAAGGAAACTCGACTTTAAACCATTTTATAATATTTTGTACTTATGAGCCAGTTTTCATGAGCCAGGGTCAAAGCACAAAGGCCCCCGCCAATGGCACCGTGCATCTGACTCGTGTGGCCCCTCCTGCAGAGGGTGGGCCCACAGGAAGGTTGACCCATGTAACTCATGGACAGTTCTACTGATGCCAGTGGCCATGCGTAAAGTCTGATACATTCATAGCCACTTCCTGTAGCTGTAGTAGAATATGTTGGTAGAACACCAATCGTTCAAAAAATGTGGATGCAAAGATAAAACATCAAATGTAAGAATAATGTGTCATCAGTGATAGTAACAATTATACAGAAACAACATAAAGTCATTTAATGTCATAGATCCATTTCAAGATACTGACTTTGATCATGAGCATTAGATTCTCTAAAAAAGTTTATTCAGGCTGAGCCCATCCAGGCTCGATGGGTAGAGACCTGGTCAACAGGCACCCAAAGACAAGCCCCTCCCAGGCCTGGCTCCAGGGTTGGGCCCCAGTAACTCATGTCCAAGAGAGGGACATTAATCTCCTTGCTGTCTTCTAGATGGAAAGATGACTGGATGGATGGATGGATGGATGGATGGATGGATGGATGGATGGATGGATGGATGAAAGATGGATGGAAAGATGGATGATGGAAAGATGGATGGATGATGGATGGATGGATGGATGGATGGATGGATGGATGGATGGATGGATGATGGATGGATCGTGGAAGGATGAATGGAAAGATGGATGGATGGAAAAATGGATGGATGGAACGATAGATTATGGATGGATAGATGATGGATGATGGAAGGATGGCAGGATGGATGAAAAGATGGATGGATGGATGGCAGGATGGATGGAAAGATGGATGGATGGATGATGGATGAAGGATGGAAGGATGGCAGGATGGAAGCATGGAAGAATGGCAGGATGGATGGAAAGATGGATGGACAGATGGATGGATGGATGGATGGATTATGTGTTGGCTCTTTTAGCTCAATATACAAGTTAAATAATCAATAAAAAACAAACAAACAAACAAATAATAAATGAATAAATAAAAGTAGCACTCCTTGAAGGTTACACCCCACCTGTTCTTAACCGACTCATCGTCGCACCTGTTTTACATTCAGTCATTAACCCGCTCCTGTGTTTCTGGGTCATGGACCTCAGCAGGTCCCATGTCTGCTCCCAACATTCATTTTACCAGTAGTAAATGGAAACAACCATTTAATTAACTTTTATGTTGGTAATTTTCTTGCTTTCGAATGAAATTAAGATGGAAACGTTTTAACTTTATGGGAAAGAGAACAGAACGGTAGCTGCGTGGCTGTCGTCAGTCCCGTTTTACTCCCTGCTCTTTCTGTTTAGAACTTAGTCACTTTTAGATTTCCTACTTTAGCTGAGTTGTTTTGATCTTTATTTTGGTTTAACAGTTTGAGGGAAACTCTAGTGTGAACGCTGAGTCAGCAGTATTCATACAAGTTATCATTCAGATACGTGTAGTTAGCCTTTTGCTACTTTTAGCTCTTTAGTTTTTGCTGCATGAATTGTTGAGCTAAACTTCTATTTGTCATTTTTCATAGATTTAGATAAAATTTTGCTACTTTACATTTTTTACTTTTTTCCTCTTACTTTTAGCTTTTTAACTAGTTTTGGTCCATTTTTATCTTTTAGCTAGCCTTTTGCTACATTTAGCTTTTAGCTAACAATTTGTTACATGTTATGCTACTTATTTTCTGATAAATCCTTAAAGCAGCTATTTTCAGTTATTCCCACGTCTGGCCTACAGTTTGTTTTGCTTTCTCTCAGTAAATGAATATATTCTGAAGTCTTCTCTCAGTATCCATCCATCCATCCATCCATCCATCCATCCATCCTCTGTCTCTGGACTCGGGTCTCGGGGGCAACATCTTGAGCAGGAAGGTCCAGACTTCTCTTTCCACAGACACCTCTTCCAGCTCTTCTGGAAGGACCCCAAGGCGTTTCCAGACCAGCTGAGAGATATAGACTTTCCAGTGTGTTTTGAGTATTCCCCCAGGTCTCCTCCTACTCAGACATGCCTGAAGCACCTCCCTAGGGAGGCACCAGGGAGCATTCTTACCAGATACCTGAACCACATCAACTGGCTCCTCTGGATGTGGAGGAGCAGAGTTTCTATTCCGAGTTTCTCCCAGATAACAGATCTTGTCACCCCTGAGTCCAGCTACCATGTGGAGGCAAGTCATTTCAACCACCTGTATCCGTACTCTCATTTTTTCAGTCACTACTCAGAGTTCATGGCCATAGGTGAGAGTAGGACCATTGATTGCCTGGTAAACAGAGAACTTTGCCTTACAGCTCAGCACTCTCTCCACCACAACAGACCGGCACAGAGTCCACAATACTGCACGTTACACCAATCCGTCTGTCAATCTCATGTTCCATTCTTCCCTCACTCGTTAACAAAACGCCTCCAAACAAATCCACTTGAGGCAGAACCTCACCCTTAACCCAAAGAGAGCAATCCACCCTTCTCTGACTGAGGACCATGGCCTCAAATTTGGAGGTGCTGATTCTCATCCAAGCCGCTGCATACTCAGTCCACCTTTTTGAAGAGGGGAATCACCACCCCTGTCTGCCAATCCAGTGGCACTGCCCCCGATGTTCACGGGATGTTGCAAAGGCGTGTCGACCAAGACAGCCCCACAACATCCAGAGCCTTAAAGGAAATCAGGGCAGATCTCATCCACCCATGAAGCCATGCGAAGCTGAGTTTTTTTAACTACCTCTGCAACCTCAGCCACGATTATGGACAGACCAATCACATAGTCACCCGACTCAGCTTCCTCCATGAAAGACATGCCGGTGGGATTGAGAAGGTCTGAGAAGCATTCCTTCCACCTCCCGACGACATCACCAGTTGGGGTCAACAGCACCCCAACTTCACTGAACACAGTGTTAGTAAAGTGCTGCTTTCCCCTCCCCTCAGCTGCCTGCTGGTTTGGCAGAATCTCCTCAGAGCTGATCGAGTCTCTATCCATGGCCTCACTGAACTCCTCCCGCATCCAAGCTTTTGTCTCAACAATAGCCAAGGCTGTGGACCGCTTGGCCCTCTGGTACTCCTCAACTGCCTCTGGAGTTCCACCAGACAAGGCCTGATAGAACTCCTTCTTCAGCTCGACAGCCTCCCTAATCTGAGGTGTCCACCACCAAGTTTGAGGATGTCCACCAAGAGAAGCACAGGCAGCCTTGTGGCCACAGCTCAAGGCAGCTGCCTCAACAATGGTGTCACGAAACACAGCCCACTAGGACTCAATGTCCTCCGCCTCAGCTGGGATGTAGAAGAAGCTCTCTCGGAGGTGTGAGTTCAAGATTTTTCTGACGGGTTCTTCAGCCAGGTTTTCCCAGAAAACCCTCACTACACATTTGTGTCTACTAGGTCTATCTGGCATCTTCTCCTGCCATCTAATCCAACTCATTACCAGGTGGTGATCAATTGACAGCTTGGCTCCTCTCTTTACCCTAGTGTCCAAAACAAACAACCGCAAATCAGATGACACAACTACAAAGGCAATCATTGATCTACGACCTATGGCATCTGGACACCGTTATGTTCGACCATGGTGTTTGTGATGGACAAACCAGTAACCTTGCACAGAAGTCCAACAAAATACCACTACTCAGGTTCAGAACAGAGAGGCTGTTCCTCCTAGTCATGCCCCTCCAGGTCACACTGTTGTTACCCACGTGGGCATTGAAGTCCCCCAGCATAAAAAAGGAGTCCCCAGCTGGCACACCCTCCAGAACCCTTGCTAAGGACTCCATGAAGACAGGATATTCTGAGCTGCCATTTGGCACGTAGGCAGAAACAACCATCATAGCCCATACCCCCAGCTGAAGGTGCAGGGAAGCTACCATCTCATCTACTGGGAAAACCTCCAACACAACACCAACACCAAGTCGGGGGGGTGGGGGGTTAAGAGTAGACCCACAGCAGTTCGGCACCTCTCACCATGAACAAATTCAGAGTGGAATAAGGTCCAGCCCCTTTCAAGGAGATCGGTTCCAGAGCCCATGCTGTGCATCGAGGTGAGCTCAACTATATCTAGTCGATACCTCTCAACCTCACGCACAAGCTCAGGCTCCTTCCCCACCAGAGAGGTTATGCTCCACGTCCCAAGAGCCAGTTTTCGTAAGCCAGGGTCAGAGTGTCAAGGCCCCCCACCTTCAGCCACTGCCCATGGAGTCATATGCAACTTGTATGGCCCTTCCTGCAGGTGGTGGCCCACAGGTAGGCAAACCCATGTTGCTCCTTCGGGCTGAACCTGACCGGGCCCCATGGGTAGAGACCCGATCACAAGGCACTTGACAATTAGCCCCTCCCCAGGCCTGGCTCCAGGGTGGAGCCCCAGTAACCCACGTCTGGGGACACCTTGTTTTTTTATTTGTCCATAGAGTCTTTGGACTCACTCTTTGTCTGGTCTGTCACCTAGACCCAATCTGTCTAGGCAAACCCTACCAGGGGCCCTCGCCCCCGACAGCAGAGCTCCTACGATCATTCAGGAGCACAAACTCCTCCACGGTAAGGTGGCAATTCAAGATCTACTGAGTTTTTTCTCAGTAGATAAACTGAAGACTGCTGGCTCAGATTATTACAACAAAAATCCTAAATTCCTTTTAGGATTTGGAGAGCAAAGTTTGAGGCAGCAGCTGCGCTGGTTCCCTTCCACATTTCTGCAGAGCTCTTCTGGTTCAGGTTCTTTTCAGTCGAGCCGCTCCTTTTGTTTACATGTTCCTCGTGAGGAAGCCGAGCTGAACGAGACGTTCTCCTCAAGTTTCAAAACTGGCAGGATAAATCATTTTTGTTTTAATTTCCGTTTGTAGTTTGGGACAAACGTGGTTTATTCTTGTTGATCCTACAGGTATATGGCCTCGCAGCATACAAGAACACATGAGCACATGAACACACGTGATGTGACCCGTGTGTGAATAATTAGGAATAGAACCGGGCCACACACAGAGTCCACGTTTATCCAGAAGTATTTCCAAATGAAGGAAATTAAACGCTGCTTCTCTGGCTGACTGAGAAAACAAAAACATTCCTCTGATTATACAAATACACACAAATACAGCAAAATACACACAGATACACAGAAGTACACACAGATACACTAAAATACACACAATAATACCTTCATTCTTCAGGGGTAAATGTTATTTAATAGGACTAATTACAGTTGTTGGTTTGATGGAAACAGGACGCTGATATTTCTCCAAGAATAAAAACACATTTATTATGACATTACTGAATATTTTAAATGTTTTCTCTGATTGTTTAATTTATTTCTCCTTCAGCTGTTTGATGGTTTTAATGACAACCAGCAGCTGAAGGAGCTGATTTAGATGTTTTCTGATCCACATGCAGACCAGTGATGTGTAAACAATAAAGTATTATTTATAGTTTTGCTGGATTTTTTTCTGTACATATTTACAGTTTAATAACTTTGGCTAACTTTGTGATTTTAGCTGTTATATAAAAACCTTCAGCTTGTTCAAGATGGGCTCTGTGATATCAGATTTTCAGTTTTTTATTTATTTCTCTGTTTTAAAATGTTTCCCCATAAAAAGAATTCTTTATATTTAGCTTTTAGCTACTCTTTTGCTGATTTTCTTAAATATTTTGCTACTTTTAACATTAAGCATTCCCCCCCCCCCACCAAGTTTTAGCTTTCAGCTATTGTTTGGCTTTTAGCTACCGTGTTGATACTTTTAGCTAATGTTTTTCTACATTGAGCTGTTACATTATAGCCAAACTTTTGTTTTTTTCTAGCATTTTGCTACATTTAGCTTTTAGCTACTGTTTTGCTACATTTAGCTACTCATTGGCTACTTTTAGCTAGAGTTATCGTTTATTTAGCCTTTTGCTTCGTTACACCTTTATTTAGTGTCTTTCGCCTTTTAGAGAACACTTTGTTACGTTTAGATAGCCTTTTTCTGGTTTTAGCTTCCAGCTTTGTTTAGCTACTTTTAGCCAGTCTTTTGCCAGTTTTTATAGCTGTCCTTTAGCTACATTTGGCTTTTAGCTATCTTTTAGCAAAATTTTTGTTTTAAGTAGTGTACTTTTAACTTTGTTTAGCTAAACCAACCCCATTTCTGACTCTTTAGCCGATTTTAGCTGTCGTTCAGCATTCTCACTGAATGGTTGCAGCTAAAATAACGCTTTCGGGTTTGTTGGAGAGGAGACGTTTTTTCTAAAACAGTGCCAGAGAGCATCAGGGTGGTGTTATCAGGTAGTTGCTGGAGCATTAAGCAGTCAAACGGTGAGTGGAGGTCAGCAGACCCAGACAACACTTCGTAGACCTGTAAGACCTGATTACCAGGACCTGGTGGAGTTTGATGGGGCCACGTTGTGGGTCTACAGAAACCTGGGTGTTGTTGGACACATATTGTGAAGGTTCTAGTTGTTCAAGACAAACAAAATAAGGAATATTGTGTCCCACCAGGACTATCTGGACTCAGGTACTGGACTCTTTACAGAACCGCACATCATCCCACATCATGTCCCGATGACCGGTGTCACCGGTTCTTCTGAATCTGCTGGTGGGTCCAGATTGGACCCACTAAGACTGAACGTTTGTTCACTAAAAGACTATTTTCAGAACAAAAACCCTCCCCGATGACCCCGACCTAACCCTGACTGCTCAAACTCTTCATCAGACACACACACACAAACTCACAGCGTCTCCAGACTCCGGAGTCCGTGGAAGCAGCTGGTTCCCATGGAAACGATCCTGTTGTTGTTGAGATGCCTGCAGAGAGAGAGACTGATGGACTAATGAAGCACACAAAAAGTGTGTGTGTGTGTGTGTGTGTGTGTGCGTGCGTGCGTGCGTGTGTGTGTGTGTGTGCGTGCGTGTGTGTGTGTGTGTGTGTGTGCACGTGCGTGTGTGTGTGCACACGTGCCCGTTTAAAAGGGGCCCCGGGGCCTCTGAAGAAGGTTTTTTCTTTTGGTAATTTCATGCAAATTAGCTTCAAGCCGATTGGACAAAAGAAGTGACAGCGGACTTCAATGGCGCCGCGCTGAAAGCCGTCACACGCACATAAAGACAGAGTCTGCATGTTATTAAAGAGCCGAAACCGACAGGCGAAGACGGCGTCGCCGCGGCTCAGAGGAGCCACCAACCGAAACAAAAACTCTGCACAAGATTAGCTTCATTTATTTAAAATATACACAGAGGCTGGACATTAAACTAAAAAACAAGTAGCTAAAACTAAATGGACTAAACTATAGCAAAACGCCTAAACTAACAAAGCTGCAGCTAAAAACCTAAAAAAGCAAGACAGTAGCCAATAGGTTAGCTAAAAACTGCACTAGTGACGAGGCAACTAACAGTAGCAAACTGGCTAAGTTAGCTAACAGTACAAAGATTAACTACAAGTTAAAAGTAGCAAAAGTTCAAAATAACAAAAGGATAAAAGCCGAAAGGTTAAATTAAGCAAACCGTGACACAATTTGCAAAAGTAGCAAAACAACAGCTAAAACATAAAAGTACCAAAAGACTAGATAAAAGCTAAAAGAAGTACAAGGTTTGCGAAAAACCCTAAAAAGAGTCAAAGGGTAGCTAAAATTATGAAAAAGACTAGCTAAAACTATCAAAAGACTAACTAGAAGCTAAAAGTAGCAAAAGGGTAAAGAAAGCTAAAAGTGACAAAATGCTAACTACACGTAGCAAGATGATAGCCTAAATGTAAAAGTAGCACGAGTAAATAAAAATTAAAAGTAGCCACGGGTTAGGCAAAAGTAAAATAAAACTTGCTAAAATGCTTAGCAAATTCTAAAATAGCAACAAACAAAAAGACATTCAAAAGATAAAAAGTATAAGCAGGGCAGCTAAACAAAAAGCTAAAAGTAACAAAAGGCTATCTTAAAGTAGCAAATGGTTAGAAAAAAGCCAAAAGTATTAGCCAAAACCTTAAAGTAGTTAAAGATAAGCTAAAAGGCTAGCCAAAAGCTGGAGTAGTCAAACAGCAGCTAAAAACTACATTATTAAAAAGACTAGCTAAAAAACAAAAACAAAAGGCCAAGTAGAGGATAAAAGCAGCAAAAGAGTAACTAAAGATAAAAGTGGCAAAATGCTAACTAAAAGCAGCAAACGATAGCCGAAATCTAAACGTAGCAAAAGGCTAGATAAAAACTAAAAGTAGCAAAGCATTAGCTAAAAGCTGAAAGTAAGAGCTAAAACTAACAAAAAGGTATGTAAAAACAGAAAATATCAACAAGCTAGCTCGCTGTGCTAAAATGTTAACTAAAAGCTAATAGTAGCATATTGGTAGCTGCTTGGCCTTCACACAACTGACGGCGTGTTTCTGTACGTACAGCACCACCAGGCGGCCCAGCCGGCTGAAGGCGTGGTCGGGGACATGGCTGATGTGGTTGAGGGCGAGCGTCATGGCCTGGAGCGTCAACAGCTCGCTCAGAGCCGCCGTTGGGACTTCCGTCAGAGAGTTGTCGTCCAACCAGAGGTGGCGAAGCGAACGCAGGCCCGAGAAAGATCCGGGCGGAACGCTGGAGATGTGATTAGCATCCAGGTGTCTGAGACGAAACAGACGGAGTCAGGAAACAGACAGAGTCAGGAAATAGACGATCAGGAAACAGATGGAGTCAGGAAACAGATGGTCAGGAAATAGACGGAGTCAGGGAACAGACGGAGTCAGGAAACAGAAAGAGTCAGGAAACAGAAAGAGTCAGGAAACAGACGGAGTCGGGAAACAGACGGAGTCAGGAAACA
>NC_056519.1:2035532-2037141 GCF_014905685.2 Nematolebias whitei | reverse complement strand
TCAGGAAACAGACGGAGTCAGGAAACAGACGGCGTCAGGAAACAGACTGAGTCAGGAAACAGACGGAGTCAGGAAACAGACGGAGTCGGGAAACAGACGGAGTCAGGAAACAGACGGCGTCAGGAAACAGACGGAGTCAGGAAACAGAAGGCGTCAGGAAACAGACTGAGTCAGGAAACAGATGGAGTCAGGAAACAAACGGCGTCAGGAAACAGACCAAGTCAGGAAACAGAAGGAGTCAGGAAACAGACCAAGTCAGGAAACAGACTGAGTCAGGAAACAGACAATCAGGAAACAGACTGAGTCAGGAAACAGAAGGAGTCAGGAAACAGACGATCAGGAAACAGACCAAGTCAGGAAACAGACCGAGTCAGGAAACAGACAATTAGGAAACAGACAGAGTCAGGAAACAGACGGAGTCAGGAAACAGACGGCATCAGGAAACAGACCAAGTCAGGAAACAGACTGAGTCAGGAAACAGACAATCAGGAAACAGACAGAGTCAGGAAACAGACGGAGTCAGGAAACAGACGGCATCAGGAAACAGACCAAGTCAGGAAACAGAAGGAGTCAGGAAACAGACGATCAGGAAACAGACCAAGTCAGGAAACAGACCGAGTCAGGAAACAGACAATTAGGAAACAGACAGAGTCAGGAAACAGACGGAGTCAGGAACACAGTTGGACACGAGGAAGAAACGTCAAACGTAAATAAAACAAACAAACAAACTGTTGAGGCAGCAACTAAAACTACAACAGGACTCAAGGGCACATGGAGGCGACCTGGACACGGTGTGAAGAACACACACGATGCCCCACTGAAGAGGAGACAGCTGGGACTGATGAGGTGAGTGGCTGCAGCTGAGTTTAGTGGGAATGAGGAACAGGTGTGTGTGGGCGTGGCAGGAGCAGCAACGTAAAGCACAGAAAATTAAACAACCAAAAAGAAATTAAACTAATAATAAACACAAAGACTACAAAAACCTTCAGGTCGGACCCAGGAAACTGGACCCAGAAAGACCCTCCAACACTACTGGTAGAACCTGAAGGTCAGAGTTGAAGAACTCAAACCTAAAAGAGAAGCTCTCAGGAGGAATCTGAACAAAGAACACAAACTGAACGCTTGGTTTCATCTCAAGTGCTTTGAGAGGAACGTTGAAGCACAAGAGTTTGAGAAGCAGCTTCAGAACCACTTACCGAGCCTCCGGCTCTCGGGCCACAAGAAGTTTTAATGAGCACTCTTACCGTAGAGACCGGTTTAAGGAGGACTCCAAGACCCTTAAAGCTCGACCCTGGACTACTTCAGGTCACATTTGGTACGTAGGCTGGGTTCAGCGCCAGCGTCTACAATGTCAAGATGTTCTCAATGTTATGTCTTAACCTGGATGAACCCAAGTCCACTCAGGAACCGTGTGGTTCTGTCTTTAGGTCATGGACGTGTCTGTTTGTGTGTCCGTCCGAACAATGGAGCCTCTGTTGTCCACAGAGAGACGAGAAGGACGGACTTCACATAATCGTCCATCAGATAAATTAGAGACCTCGGTCCTAAAGACGTCTCTGTTCATATAACCTTACATACACACACACACACACACACACACACACACACA
>NC_056519.1:2014586-2030532 GCF_014905685.2 Nematolebias whitei | reverse complement strand
CTGGTGATCTATTAGAGCTAAGGGGATCCATTAGAGTGCTGGTGATCCATTAGAGCTCAGGGGATCCATTAGAGTGCTGGTGATCCAATATAGATCAGGTGATCCATTAGAGCTCAGGTGATCCATTACAGTGCTGGCAAACCATTAGAGCTCAAATGATGCATTAGAGTGCTGGTGATCCATTAGAGTGCTGGTGATCAATTAGAGATCATGTGATCCATTAGAGCTCAGGTGATCAATTAGAGTGCTGGTGATCCATTAGAGTTCAGGTGATCCATTAGATTGCTGGTGATCCATTAAAGCTCAGGCAATACATTACAATTTGGGCGATCCATTAGAGCTCAGGTGATCAATTAGAACTCAGGTGATCCATTAGAGCTCTGGTGATCCATTAGAGCTCTGGTGATCCATTAGAGCTCAGAGTTCATATTGAGGATGATGCTCAGCTACTACCACCCCAAACATGACTTACTATCTGTAAAACAGACGGAGTTCTGGACCTTTGCTAGTATCAATATTTGCAGGTCGTGCTGCTTCAGGCGACCTTTCGTTCACCGTTTGTTCGTTAGCTGTAAAAGTTCTGAGCTCAGGTGTTTGAAATCGTTGTTTGCTATGTTTGGGAGGACCTCTCAGTGAGGCTCTGAACTCTGTTGGTGTCTCCGAGGCCACCCAGAGTTCAGCCGCTCGGCGTTCCTGCGGTGTCCTATCGCCGCCGTGACGTTTCTCACGCCGCCGTGACAAATATCACACACACAGCTGGCAGCCGAGCAGAACAGCAGGCAGAGTCGTGTTCGGGTCCCGCTGAGGTCAGCCGCTTTCTGGGGAGAAGTTCATCCACAAAGCTTCGTGTGATCCGTATGGGCCCTGCAGAGTCCAGACCTGAGCAGGTCTGAGGTCCGAGAGATGACGAGGACAGGACTCCAATAAAAACATCTGGAGCCACAGGTTCTAAACAGCTCAACATCAGCTCTTCACAGCCAAAGAACTGAGCTGAAAAGGAAAAAAGACACAAAATATCCTGAAACTGAGAGAAAACGACAGAAATCTGAAACGAGCAGAGAAGAAATAAATCCTGAGGAAAAAAGATGAAGCTCCGAAAAACAAAACAAAACTTAAAACAGGATTTTTAGACATGATGCAAAACGTTCTGAAATAAAATGAATAAATAACTCAGAACTCCAGAGTTAATACAAATTAACTCACAGAGATGGAAATCATTTCAAATCTTTAAAACAACCAACTCCAGACAAAACGAGATCTCAGGAAATTAATTTGGTTTAAAAAAAGGAAACAACAAAAAATACGAGCTTGTGATGAACTGCGACCAAAACAAATCAGAAACTTTAGATTTAAACCATTTCAGGAAAAAGAGACAATAACTACAAACAGAAAGACAAAAAATAAAAATAAATAGAGCCAAAAATTCACTGTAAAAAATTTTTAAAAATGAAACAGTTTGATCCAAAAGATGTAAAATAATAATAATGACAACAATAATAATAATAACAAATAAAAATAATGAACATGATCAATGATGAAAATGAAAGCTCAGACATAAAAACTGAACTTACAGAACAATTAAAACAATTTACTAGAAAGTTCCTGGAGACATTTTGACGGGGACTGCCACGTGACGGCATTTTAAATTTTTGATTGGACAATATGTGCTGGGGTTCACGCTCAGCTACTATCAAATCAACTTTCAGCTAAAAGTGGTAAAAATCAACCAGTTCAAGTTGTTTTGGTGGCCATCTTGGATTTTTAATTTGGATTCAGTATGTGATGAGGAACATCCTCAGCTATAAGCTCACCAAATTTCAGCTCTATATCTGTAAAAATAGCTGCTTTGAAGCCATTTAAATTTAGCTTTGGCAGCCATCTTGGATTTTTTTATTTATTAATTATTTATTGGATATTGGTCTCAGCTACTACCACACCAAATTCCAGCTTAATATCTCTGAAAATGGCTGATTTACAGTATTTTAATTTAGGTGGCCATTTTGGATATTTGATTTGCAACTAGAGTCTATGAAAAATGACTAATAAAAACGGCGTCTTTCTTTGCAAATTACGTCGCCACGGCAACTCGAAACACCATTGTAAGTAACAGCACACATCACGTGTCGAGGCGGTCGTTTCTATATAACATTTGTGGGAGTACATGTTGTGGTTCGGGCTGCGTTAAAGTTGGTGGAAGAGAAGATATAAAGTTAAGAAACCCTGGTCAGGTGGATAATAAGAGGGGCTGCCTTATACTAGGCAGTCCCAAATAATCAGGAACAAGAAAACTGGATATTCAAACACAAAAACTGCCTTAGAGCAACTAATTATATATTAAAAAAAACACTTAAAATGAAACAAATTGACCCAAAAGAAACCGAAAGTCCTTTTAGATCATTTTAAATGCCGAAAATGGAAATAAATAAATAAATAAAACAAAAGAAGGAAAAAAATTAACTAAGAAGGCCCAAAACACGACAAAAATGAGAAAAACTAACTAAATGAGGGCCTAAACTGAAGTTGAAAACATCTCAAATATTAAAAAGGACCATGAATAAAGTGAAACGTGAAACCAAACATTAAATTTAAAGCCGCTCGATGACTTGAAGGTTCGTTTTCTCCTGATTTAAATCATCAAACTTCTCGTTTAACGACGTGAATTAAAGATGGAATGATCCGGTCGTGTTCTGTTTGTGACTCACAGCTCCTCCAGGAAGTGCAGCTTGGACCAAACCCCGCTGGATATGTGGGTCAGATTGTTCATACTGAGGTCTCTGCAGACACAAGAAACACATCATTAATCCACTTTTACAGGTTTTAAAATCCATCCGCACCGTGAAACTACATCCGAGCTTAAAAACCTCAATCTGCAGGAAAAACAGAGTTAATGACTCATGAATTATTAAAGAGCCAAACAAAGACGGTTATGTTCAAACACTGAGGCCTTTCAGCCAAGTTCACGTGAAAAAACATTTCATCCCACGACCAGAACCTCGGCTACGTTTCTGTCTTTGTGAGGACCCCGTGTTGGCCCCGGCCCAGAGTCTGGAGGAGAAAAACACACGAGGGCTCCTTCAAAGAGCTGCCGAGAAAACCGAGTCAACACACCTGAGGACCGAGACGGGAGTGGACCTTACTGGAAACAGAGAAAACACCGAACCAGGAAGGACAACAGGAACCGAGGAGGACGGCAGGCTTCCTTTCCTCCCTGCTCACCAGCTTTCTGTCCTTCATCTCATTTCCAGAGTTAAAAAACATGGTTTTAAAAAACAAATCTGCTGATTGTGTAAGAATCCTAAAGTTTGACTCATTTGAAGACGAGCTACAGCTGGAGAAATAAGAAGCTCGAGCCTGCATCTTACTGAGTTTGAAGCTTCCACCAACAAAAACAATCATCTCAAGTAGGTCAGGATAACACATTTTGCTGGGCGATTAATTGTCTCAGAAATTATTGCGATAAACGATAATATTGTTTGACATTTGACAATAATTAGTAATTATTGTCAAATTTAAGAAGCAATGTTGATTTGTTCTGCGTGTAGTACCTTTTTTGACCACTGGATGGCAGTATAAGAAGGATGGACAGTGAGCAAGCAGCGTCTCTTTAAGAGAAATGGGAGGGAGGCCCCTTGACGTGACATGGGCTGTCTCTCTTCGGTTCACAAAATGGCGGACGCTCGGTGTGGTTTGAGCTCTTTAGCATTTTTCACACAAAGCTTTTAATAAAAAAATCAGTAAACGAGTTCTCAGCTTCTTTTTGCAGAGAAAAACAACTTTTTACACGAAGGCACGAGTTTCAACCGTGAATTTTGGAGCTTCAACAAGACGGAGATTTTTTCCCCGATGTCGGCCTGTTAGCTTAGCTCGTAGCTTAGCTTCTCAGTTAAGCTGCTTTTAACGATCCAAAAACATGATTTTGGAAGATTAAAAAATATTTTAAAGAGAAAGGAAGGGATCAGTGAAGAGCACCGGAGTTGAGTCTTTTGTCGTCCAGTGTCTTCAGTAGAAAGTGAGAGACATGAAGAATCGATAGAGCTGTTAAATGAAAACGAGATTGATAATTTTCATTTATCATGCGATTAATTGATTTATTGTTTATCGCGACAGGTCTAATCTCATTATTCTTTCTTAAAGTCAGTAAATGTTGCCAAATATAGAGACATACACTGTTAAAAATCTACATGTTCACATCACAAGCATGTTTTCAGGACAACAAACTGTTGTAACCACCAACAACGGTGACAAGTGGTCATGCACTTCTCCAACAGCTTGCAAAACAAGTACAAACAATTTTTGTCAGTTGAGTCACAGAATCCTGATCCGCTTCGTTTTCTTTGCATTTCTCTCCTTTGTGTTTTATGTCAGTCACAGTTTGGTTTCATCTGAAGCACATTTCTTTGATTTTCTGACTCTCTGAAACTAAATTGAGACGGATTTGAGATGCCCGCAACGACTCTGGGATGGGTTTGAAACAAAAGAGTTTTTGAAAATGGTCAAATTCCTGCAGCAGAAGAGTGAGACCCTGAGATCATGGAGGACGGATTGTGAACAGATGAAATAAATAAATAAATACATAATACATACATAACAATTAAATGTATCATTTAATTATTAAATACATAATTAAATTATTAAATATACAATAAAATAATGAAAGGTACATTTTAAATTATTTATTTTATGATTTAGTTATTTAATTTTGCCACCTTCCACCCTCCAATGACACCATGAAATCATGTCAACTGTCAGCCTCACTTGTCAAACTCAGTGGGCGGGACTAACTCCAACCCTGACGCCTGATTGGCTGCTCCTCACAGCAAGCCAAGACAAATCGACCACAGATAATCGATAGGCCAGAAAATGTTTTCCGAAAAAACTTTAGGAAGCGGTAATTGTGTTTACGTGTATTTGGATGAAACCTTTTTTCATCAGACCGAAGCAATAGATTTCACATGCTCAGCATTAGTCCCGCCCACTGAGTTTAATGAGCGAGACTGACAGATAACATAATTTCATGGCGACACACGAGGATGGAATGTGACAAAATTAAACAATTGAATAAATCATGAAATAAATAATTTAATTGTGTATTTAATAATTTTATTGTTTATTTAATGATTTAATGATGTATTTAATATTTAAATGATGCATTTCATTATTGTGTATTTAATTTATTTTGTCACCTTCCGTCCTCCATATCAGACTTGACTCCTTGTGAATATTTAGACACATTTTGGAAACACCCCTGAGAACTCAGTTCTCAGTTTGTCCTCAACAGTGGCAGCCCAGAGAGACACGACCAGAACCGTTAATTTTAAAACACTATTTTAGAGTTTTCTTTAAGAAAACTAAATAATAACCACTCCTCACCAAAACTGCTGTAAAGAACAGGAACATTTGAACAAGCATCAGGATTAAAGGTAAATCTGAGTATCATCAGCATAGCGAATGATAAAAACCACTCAGATGAGTCTTCAATCCAACATACCCAAGAGGAACACTTATAAAAAACTAAAACAGGTGTAAAATATATCCCTGAGGCATACCACATGTCAGAGGGGTCAGAGGAAGCACCATTATCAGCCAAAACATAGAATTAATTACGAAACTAATCTACTTGTATGGACGTTCCCTCAGTTCATTCAAGTTCAACAGACACCAGAGGAGAATAACCAATCTGAGAGGAACAACCTCTAGGTTTTCCAGGTTTATGTTGGTCTGACCCCCCCACCCCCCACCCACACACACACACACACACACACACACATCAACATTGTGAAATGTTGGAAGAGAAGCAGAATTAAAAACATGATTTAAAATTAGTGAGAAAAAACTGAAGTAAGTAAATTTTAATAATTCTTGGTGTTATTGTGTCCCCATCACTCATTTCATTGGGGATGACTCTGAGCTGCTACCACACCAAGTTTTAGCTCTATATATTTAAACAAGTTGAATTATAGTTAAGACCCTTTAGCTGTGGCGGCCATCTTAAAATGGATCAATTCCAACAGCACAAACTGTGGTTGAGACGCTTATTTAGACGAGTGTTTTATGGGCGCATTCCTGTTTGTGTCGCAATAAAGTTTGCAAAAAAAGCAGTAAAACAAATAAAAGATAAAAAGCACACTAAAAACTACCAAATTATGACAAAAAAAATGTTGGAAACAAACAATAATTTTTAAAAATATTACAAAGAGAAAAGTTGGTGACCAACTAATATAAAAATAAGGACAAAGAAGATAAAATGATAAAAACAAACACAAAAATCAATGAAGTTATGCTAAATAAAAATAAATAAATTCTCATTAAGAAAATGGCTGACAAAAAAAAAAAGGCCTTGAAAACCCAAGAAATTAAAACATTTTAAAAGCCTGTGAGGCAGGGGGCTGTTTCGCTGCCGGAGCCCGGGGCCCGGGTTTTTCTGAACACCGGCCCTGCTGCCACCACACATCTACAAAAATAAACTTCTACAGAAATCAGACGGGCTACAGTCCATATTCACTGATATCAAATAATATGCTAAGGACTTTTAAACATTTCAGTCAATAGCAGAACTCTTCAGGTCCAAACGGGCTCCCATCAGAATCTGGGTCGTTTCTTCTCCTTATCCGAGCCGTCTCTTTCTTTTTGTTTGCCCTTTTGTACGTTTGTCTGATAAAAATCGACGGGTAGCATCTCTCCACTCAGGAGGACTCCAGGTTTGAAAAGGACATGGAGACAGACTGTCTCTGTCCTCAGGTCTCGGAGGGCGTGGCGGCCTGAATGTAGCGGCTGTTAAAGAACTTTATCAACACTCCATAAAGCCGGTTAATGTGTGAGAGCGTTACAACACCATCCACACACACACACACACACACACACACACACACACACACACACACACAGGGTCTGTTTAAACTAACAGAGTTCGGCTGATCGTCTTTACAACTGCTCACAACAACACACTGTACGAGCACATTTCATTCATTAGCTGGACCCATAAACCCGGTTCTACGGTTCTGGGCGGGTTTCAGACACTGAGCTGTTCATGAGTCGGGCTGAGGCCTCTGTGACCCGCACCAGCAACAATATTTACCCTCCAAACTACAGAAATCACGTTGTTTCTGCCTGATTTCAAACAGGATTTACGATGAAAATAATCCTCAACCAGCCGAAACTATGAGCCGAAACAAGTTAGCTTCCTTAAAGCTGTAGAACTGGAGGTTTAGTAAATGAACACAAAACTGTTTGTGATAACTTTTGAGACAAAAAAAAAACTAAATAAAAAATTTTGAGAGCTGAAGGACAGCTGAAACCTCCTGAAGGAACTGAAACTCTCAGTTAATGAAGCTAAACAGAGCAACACACAAGCTAAAAGTATCAAAAGGCTTGCTAAGGCTGAAACTAGCAAAAGATTAGCTACAAGCCAAAATAAGCCAAATGGTAGGTAAAAGCTAAATGAAGCAAACAAGTAGCTAAAAGTGGCAAAAAGCTGATTAAAAGTAACAAAACAGTAGCTAAATGCTACATGTAGCAAAATAAGCTAAAAGTAGCTAAAGGCTGGTTGAAAGCTAAAATTAACAGAATGATAGCTAAAAGCTAAGAGTAGTTTAAGAAGACAGAGCGAGCAGCTGAAGCAGAATTTAAAGAAAAATAAAGCTTTTAAAGAAACTCCAGAATCTGTGGGGAAGTGTTTGTCAATCAAGTTAAATATTTTTTTAAAAGATCAAAAGTTACAAAAACCAAAAGTCACATCACCGATGCCCAGAATGAGCCGAACGTTTTGATGCAAGAACAGCTAAAAGAACAAAGTCTGCAGACGGATGGCCAAAAATGTACAGAAAGATAAAAAACTAAATCCTTAAAATCCTGGTTAATGAGATATTTTGCTAACAGACAGACCAAAACATTTTCGCCTGCAAACAGTTTTTCTTGGGAATCTCAGAAAAACTTAAAATCTGAAATAAAAATCAAATATTCATTAAAAAAATCAAAATATAACTTTTACTCATACATTCTGAACTAATTCAAAACATTATTAAAGTAAATGTCTCAAAATATTCCAAGTGATAAAATTTTATTTCAAACAATCATTTTTTGTAAACAACAGAAAAGTTTGACTCGACTTCCTGTTTGTTTATGTGAACTCCAAACGAAGCTCAGATTAGATTTTCAGATTAAAACTGCAACAAGACTTTAATTTTCCATGAACTTTAACTTCAAACTAATTCAACCTTTTATTATAAAACATTTATTTTTTATATTTAGCTGCTCTGAGAGTTAATTTATCCGGATGAAAGCTGACATTTATTATCAGATCCATCCTGTTTGTCTCACAATCCTTGGGCTGTTTTTAAAGATTTAAAGTTCTGATGAAGGACGGAAGAAACGATGCGTCCATCCGTCCTCCGTCCTTTCTGGTCTCCAGCTGATGGACATCAGACGGATCTTCAAATGTCAGCGGCGGCAGAAGCTCAACGCTGGCGGAAATGACCAGGCCTCTCCCTGGTTTTGTCTACTTTTGCAGGAGGCGGGTCGGTGGGGGCCCTGTGGTGGGTTGGCGGGGGCCCCGTGGCGGGTCAGCGGGGGCCCCATGGTGGGTTGGCGGGAGCCCTGCGGCTCCTGAGCGTGGTTCAGTCCAGTCAGAGGGACAGGAGGACGGACCCACCAGGAAACCTGAAGCTGCTCAGGTTTAATGCTCCAAACAGGACATAAGACAGAACAACCGGAGACATCGACGTGGGATCAAAGATGGCCGATCTGACTGAGAGCGCCACCAACAGACTTAAAGGAATGCTTATCACCCGCCGCCTTATGTTGGAGCTTTATTCTAAAATCAACTCATGTTGACAAAGTTCTAGACATTTGGGTCAAACCAGAAACAAAGTTCCATCAGTCAGCCCTCAGGGTGCGTGTTGGGAAGACTCTCAGCTACCACCACGCCAAACATCCGCTCAGTCTCTTCCTGCAGCGGGCGATAACATGACTCAGCTGCAGGGCTAGTTTGTCCTCAGTGTTGTCACTTCCTGTTGACCTCTCCATGACCTCTGAGGACATGTCCACCTGCGAGTGATGTCATCAATGTGTGACGGATCAAAACCTGCAAACATACAGGACAGGTCCAAGGACTTCCTGTGTCTGAAGTTAGAAGCTGAAGGTAAGTGAGCTGCTCAGGAAGTCCAACATGGCTGCCAAAAAGGGCGGAGCCACCAAATCCCTTCATTTGCACATCAGTCCATTCATCACACTGAAGTGAAAGGCATTCCTCTTCTGTCAGTCAGAGGCAGAATGGAGACTTCTACCATTCAGTTCTACACATACACACACATGCGCACGCACACACACACACACACATACACAAGCACGCACACATGCACGCACACACACAGATGGCAGCATTCAGACTGTCGGCGGTCAGGCTGACAGAAACCTGCAGACTGTAAAGTCTGATCACTTCTTTAATAAAGTTCTCCCAAAAATCCTGAAAGCATCAAAATTTATTTCTGATCTGATCTGACGTTGGTGGGCGGAGCTCTGAATGTTGACAGGAAGTCGCTCAGATGCTTTCAAAACAAATTCATTTAGGTTTATTTATTGTTTATCATCAGATAAATATATTTTCCAAAACAAATGTTTGTGTCTGATCATCTACATGCAAACCCTATTCAAGATGGCCGCCACAGCTGATCAAACAAACACAAAACTTGCTAAAACGCACTCAGTCAGTTTTATTAACTAAAATGGGTGTGGTGGTAGCTGAGGGTCATCCCCAACACACACTCAGAGCTCACACATAATCTGCAGCATCTTCCATTAAAACTTGTGGAAGTAAGGCGGCGGGCGATATGCATTCCTTCAAGATGGGCTAGTTTTTGTTTTTATATATTCCATTTTATCAAGAGATGCGTGCTGTGACTTTTGGTTGTTTATACTTTTAAAATATTGACCTTGTTTACAAAACATTTATCAATGATAACAAACTGAGACCACTTCAAAAATATTTCAGAAACACTTCTTTTAAAAATGTATTTTAGCATACTAACACTGTCTGCTAATGCTAATTCTACTAATGCTGTCTGCTAATGCTAACTGCTAATGCTAATTCTATTATGCTAAGTTTGCTAATGCTAAGTGCTAATTCTAGTAATGTTGTTTGTTAATGCTAACTGCTAATACTAATTCTACTAATGCTAAGTCTGCTAATGCTAACTGCTATTGCTAATTTATTCATGCTAAGTTTGCTAATGCTCATTCTACTAACGCTAAGACTGCTAATGCTAATTCTACAAAGCCTACTAATGCTGAATGCAAACAGAGAGCTAAAAGTTGAGAGGCCTATCAGTCAGAAATGGCAACATAGGCATTAGATAAAGGGCTTTCAATGGCTTAAAGCTTACCTGCAGCAGCTAGCCTCGCTTACACTTTCAACCTTTATTTATACAGATTAATCCCACTGAGCCTCGGGGACTCATTTACAAGAGAGACCTGAACACATAGCCTGGTTTTTAGCGTCACTGCACGATCTGTTCCGGAAGCACGATCCGTACCATGTGTTCAGCTCTGGGCGCAGGAGAGGTGCGCCCCAGAATGGTCCTATCTTTTGTATTGAAGACGAGCTAGTGTGCACGTACAACTTTTAAAGAGAATCTGGCAAAGATTTTTGCTCCGCAGGGCAGAAATTCGTCACCAATTAGAAAACATTTTTGAACAAAACAACTTATATATACACACATATATTTTGAAACATTATTATTTTATTATTTAATTTTTTAATGTCTTATTCAAGATAATGTGGTGAGAGAGCGCCCTGACGCCCTCTAGTGGCCAGCCGCCACTGGCTGCAATAACTCTGTACCTTTAATCTGCCTAATTAAATGTTAAAACTTTATTCTTTCTTGTTGTTATTCGTGTTGGCACGAGCCTCCTCTCCACCTGGGAATAACGAGCTGGCTTTGAACGCCGTGGTCAAACGGTGTCACGCTTTACAAATTTTAGCTGGCATTTTGTTTCATTGATTAGCATTTTGCTACATTTACTTTTAGCTAACCTTTGCCATTTTTACCTACCATTTCATTAATACTTAATTTTCTTGCTAGATTTTACTTATTTTTTTAGCTTTTAGCTAATGTTTTCTACTTTTAGCTGATGTATTTCTTCAGCTGAGTTTCTCCTTCTTTAATAAAGTCATTCAGAACTCGGCGATCCTCCAGTGTTTTTGCAGAACATGTTTTCGTTAAGTTTATGGTGCCGGTCTGCCCGACGACACGTGTGACAGTTTAATTCAGATATCACAAAAGCTGTAATTAGTTTATAATAAAAAATATAATTCATTTATTTTAATTAATGTTTGGCAACTTAACGTTTGACTTTAGAAATGACCAAAGGCATATTTAGTTTTATTTAATTAATTAAAAAGAACTCTCCTTTGTAAGCAGGTAAAAAGGCTGAACAAAGTTTGTTTACTTAAAATGCTGTTTCTTAAGGTTTTTACTTCCAGTTTTACTTTGAAGGAGGATGTTGATGCTTCTGGGTTCAGTTTATTGAGAATGTGCTTAGGCCTGTCACGATAACAACATTTACTGGGCGATTAATTGTCTCATAAATTATTGCGATAAACAATAATATTGCTTGAAATTTGACAATAATTATTGTCAAATTTAAGAAGAAATGTTTGTTAATTTGTTTTGAGTGTAGTACCTTTTTGACCACTGGATGGCAGCATAAGACTGTTTGAACCGAAGGATGGATAGTGAGGGAGCGAGCAGCGTCTCTTTAAGATAAATGGGAGGGAGGCCCCTTGACGTGACATGGGCTGTCTCTCTGTTTCTCAAAATGGCGGACGCTCGGTGTGGTTTGAGCTCTTTAGCATTTTTCACACAAAGCTTTTAATAAAAAAATCAGTAAACAAGTTCTCAGCTTCTTTTTGCAGAGATAAACAACATTTGACACGAAGGCACGAGTTTCAACCGTGAATTTTGGAGCTTCAACAAGACGGAGGTTATTTCCCCCGAGGTCGGCCTGTTAGCTTAGCTCGTAGCTTAGCTGCTTTTAACGCTCCATAAAACACGACTGTGGATCATTAAAACAGATTTTAAAGAGAAAGGGAGGATCAGTGAAGAACCGGCGTTGAGCCTTTTCTCATCCAGTGTCTTCAGTAGAAAGAGAGACACGAAGAAACGATAAAGCTGATAAATGAAAATGAGGTTGATAAGTTTATCATGCGATTAATTGATTTATTATGACAGGTCTATTGTGCTCTTTACGCCCTTCAACAGTTAATCTTTTTAATTTCTCACGTTATAAAACATTGATCTGGTTTGTTCGACTCCCGTCTTCGGGCCTCACCACAACAACAAATCAAGAATCTAATTTATTCCAGAAGTTGCTGCGTTCCTGGACGTTTGTTTGAGAAAAAGACGTTTTGAACGCAGCTTTGGGCTCTTAAAGAACCTCCTCCATGTGTTTGGTTCTGACTGAAGTTCTAGTAAAGACACAAAGACCCTCTGATGGACTGTCGCTCACAGGTTTTGTGTTTTCGTGTGGTTTTGTGCGGCAGACAAACTGCAGAGAAACTCTGAAAAGAAGCCGTTCTCCTGAATGAGAGTGAAACTTGAATCCAGGACATTGTTCTGCTGTGAAACGAGCAGGTTCTCTTTCTGCACCATGATGTCATGGTTCTGTCTGAGCTCGGCCCGGTGATGTCCCGGAGCTGCACCTGCTGGGAGCTGAGCTCCGGTTCTGTTCATGTTCCTGTCCAGAAGAAACAAACTAGGACCGTTCCTGATGCTGAGAACTTCTTCAGAACTCCTCAGATCGGTTCCAGCGGGACACCTGACACTCCTGGAACCACTTACGCTAATTCAGGAAACCTTAACCCGGACACTTAAAGACTCCACAAGTCCTCCGACGTCTCTCAGAACTAGAGACTTATTTACGCCACGTTAACCCCCGGGCCCACACAGTTCCTCAGACAGAACCTTCAGAATGTTTCAAACGCTGTGGTCCAAAAAACATCTGAAGATATTTTTAAAGTCCCGTTCTGTTCAGAGAGGGGAACTTTGGACCAGAACTCAGGAGAACTTTGGTAGAACATCAGTGTTCAAGAACTTCCTCAAGATTTGTCATTGGTTCTAGAGGATGAGAACATGAGAAGAACATGATGGGTTTAGAGAAGGTCTGGGTAAAGGAGAGACTGATCATCTTTAAACCTTAGAGGTTCTCCTTAGAACTTCTTCAGACCTCCTAGAAATACCTAGAACATCTTTAAAGAAGTTCTAGATTAATATAAAACTTCTTGTTCTACGTGAACTTACATCATCTTCAGCCCTTTGAAAGGTTATTCAGTTGGTTTGGGTTTAAGATGCAACCAGAACATCTTAAATCCTCTAATAGTTCTGAATGTTCTTGGAACTTCTGGAGAACGTTTTATGATGTCTCTTCAAACCTTCTAAAAAAGTTTGAACGTTCTTTCCAGAAGCCGATGTTCTTCTCTTTCAACCATCTTTGAAGAAGCTAAGATGTTCCAATCAACTTGTTTCTGTTCTCTACAGCCGTGTTTTGATCCTAAAGAACCTGAAGAACAGTCTGGTACCCCGAAGCGTCTCTGAAACCCTCCTCACTCTGAGTTCAAGAGCTTCAAGAACATCTAAGCCTCTAAAACTTTATGAAAAATTATTTCATCTTTTCGTGAACCGCTAAGTTTTCCAAGAACCTTCGTGACCCGAACACCCACGTCCAGAACAAGTAAATTACCTCGAGAACTTAGTAAAGAAGTTCTTGAAGGTCTTTAAGAACCAATGACAACCCTGAGGTCCCAAAAAGAACTGGTTTAGTTCTTGTTTGAGTTCTCGTTCTGTGTCGAACACTTTTACCACTTCTGTCCTCCGTCTCCTGGTGTCTCTGACTTGTCTCTGCTGAGGACGGATGGTTTCTTCTCAGACACCCTCAAAGTGAAGAACGTAAAGAACACACCAAACTCTCATCCACTTCCACTGCAAGAACTTATCATATAAAACACCAGAAACATAAAAATAAGCATGTGTGACCATCAGAACCTTGTGACGCTCGTGTCACAACTTCACAGAGACTGGTTGTTTGAGGCTTACTTTTTAGTCTGTTTTATTTTCTACCTGTCTTATTGTTGGTTGTAGCACTTTATTGTCGTATTTAGCCACAAAATCTCAAAACTGAATTTTTTTTTTTTGGGTTAAAGTAAAAAAAAAACACAATAATTCTTTACTTAACCGGAACCAGAACCACTGGGTCGAACCTCTGAGGGACCTGGTCTGGACCTGGAGGAGCCTCAAGATCTGCTGAAACTAAAACTTGAAAAAGTTTGAATGTTTGATAATTAACTTTATTTTACCGCCAACCCGACCTGACATGCGCACAAGCGCCCAGGTGCAGGTGCTCAGATTCTCACCTGTGCACGCGCGCGCACGCACGCTCACACAATAATGCCCAAATTGATTAAAACCCAGCAGGTTCGGTTCGGTTGGACTCACAGGAAGGACGTGAAGACGCTCAGGTTGTTCGGAACCTCCCGGAGCCCCCGGTCCGAGCAGTCGGTCCGGTGCAGCAGCCCGTCCTCTTCACACCGACACCGGTCCGGACAGGTGGACCGAGCCGCCGGTCCGGAGCTCCGAACCCCGGCCGCGCCTCCCCCCAGCTCCCCCGGAGCTCCGGAGCTCCTCAGTCCGACCGAGAGCACCGCAAACACGGCCAACAAAGTCTCCGAGCCCCGCATGTCCCGCACGGTTCTGCTCGGACGGGTTCGGGTCCAGCTCAGCTCAGAGAGGAGTCCGACTGAAGGAGGTCCGGTCTGGACCAGGTGGTCTGCAGTCCTGGTTCAGGAAAAGTTGAAGTGAGGAGTTTGAGTCCAGGATCCACGCGTGGGGCTGCGGAGTGTGTGCGCGTGTGTGCGCACGCGCATGCAAGTGTGTGTGTGTGTGTGTGTGTGTGTGTGTGTGTGTGTGTGATCTGAGGTCAGAGAAAACAAACATGTTTTTATCTCAAGGTTTTAAGATTTTAATGAAACAAAAATATTTTATATCCAACTGTTTATAAAAATTACATTTAAACATCCTTTCAGATTAAAGGTCCTCTCCTTTCAGATTAAAGGTCCTCTCCTTTCAGATTAAAGGTCCTCCGCTAGTTACAATCACAGTTTTTGCATAATAATAATAATAATAATAATAATAATATTATTATTATTATTATTATTATTATTATTATTATTGGATGGGACCCTGAGTACATAATTTCGTTCCACCTCAACATGTGATGAATGACAATAAACTTGAACTTGATTATTTATATTCTAAGTTCTTGTTTGTTTATTTTTGTTTGTTGTTATGTTTCTTTCATTGGTATATAAATAAAAGTTACAATTTGAAAAAACAACTAAATTAAATGTATTTTAATCTGTTAAAGTTCTAGTTTTGTTGCTTTGATGTTAATGTAGATTAATGTTCTGTTGATTTTTGTCGTGTTTGTTTTGTTTTTAATATTTTTGGGTCGTTCAGTTTAAAAATAACAAACATTTTTAATCATAAGATTTATTTTGGGACAAACAAACAATGAGACACTTTTATTTATTTAATTATGTTTTAAAATATTTTGTCAGGAGAATTTTTTAAAATAAATAAACCTAAATAAAGTGGAAAAATTTAAACGTTGAATTTAGGAGTATCATTTGGACGTGTCCTGATGTGAGAGGGAGGACATGTCCTCAGACCTGATCACATCTGGATCTGAAGAAGACAGAAGAGTTAAAATTATTTTGGAAAATCTGAGTAATGTTTGGTTGAAAGCTGTGTTTGTGGACAGAAGACGTTATTGGACAGAGTGAGACATGAAGGCATCAGAGTGAGACACGAAGACATTATCTGACGAAGTAAGACACAAAGACATTATCTGCAAGAGTGAGACATGAAGACGTTATCAGACAGAGTGAGACATGAAGACA
>NC_056519.1:2014335-2014576 GCF_014905685.2 Nematolebias whitei | reverse complement strand
TGAGACACAAAACAATATAGAACAGAGTGAGACACGAAGACATTATCTGACGAAGTGAGACACGAAGACATTATCTGACAGAGTGAGATGTGAAAATGTAATCAGGAAGAGTGAGACATGAAGACGTTATCAGACAAAGTGAGACACAAAACAATATAAGACAGAGTGAGACATGAAGACATTATTGGACAGAATGAGACATGAAGACATTATTGGACAGAATGAGACATGAAGACATTAT
>NC_056519.1:2012876-2014325 GCF_014905685.2 Nematolebias whitei | reverse complement strand
AATGAGACATGAAGACATTATCAGACAGAGTGAGATGTGAAAATGTTATCAGAAAGAGTGAGACATGAAGACGCTATCAGACAAAGTGAGACATGAAGACATTATTGGACAGAATGAGACATGAAGACATTATCTGACAGAGTGAGATGTGAAAATGTTATCAGAAAGAGTGAGACATGAAGACGCTATCAGACAAAGTGAGACATGAAGACATTATTGGACAGAATGAGACATGAAGACATTATCTGACAGAGTGAGACATGAGGACGTTATCTGACAGAGTGAGACATGAGGAGGGTAAAATCACACCTGTATTCAGATGAAACGTTTAATTCAGATTTACGTTTCTGCAGCATCATCTTTAAGTTTGTGTTTCCAGATGTTTTATTCCAGGTGAGTTGAGGACCTCTGCTGGCTGCAGGAGGGACCTGAGCTGACTTTAATCTGTTGAAACTCACATTCAGGGTTTAAAACCTAATGAACAATATCCATCCATCCATCCATCCATCCATCCATCCATCCATCCATCCATCCATCCATCCATTATCTTTTACCTGCTTCTTCCATTTTGGGTCACGGGGGTCGCCAGTGCCCATGTCCAGCAATCACTGTGCGAGGGGTCTCCAGTCCATCACAGGGACACATAGAGACAAACGAGACAAACAACCATTCACTCTCTCACCTAGGGACAATTTAGAGTTACCAATCAGCCTAACATGCATGTTTTTGGTCTGTGGGAGGAAACCGGAGTACCCGGAGAAAACCCACGCATGCACGGAGAGAACATGCAAACTCCACCCAGAAGGACCGGGATTTGAACCAGGGACCTGCTCGCTGAGAGGCAGCAGCTCTACCAGTTGCACCACCGTGCTGCCCCTATGAACAATAACATAATAAATTAACAATAATAATAATAATAATAAACGCAGATGAAAGAAATCAAAGCAGAACATTTAGATGAAAGATTGAAAACAGACAGAAAACAAGAAACAACTTTAGAAGAAGATTTAAAGTTGTTTGTTTCTCTTTTATAACATTATTATTCTCTCAGAAAGTCTTTGAATGTTTGTCTTGAATTTAAAGCTTCAGTCAACAAATGTAGGTGTTTGTTCTGTCTGAAGCCCACGACCATCTCCTCCGTCTTCTTCACATCGATGTGAAGCTTGTTCTTCCTGTGCCAGCTCTCCAGGTGTTCTCCAGGTGTTCTCCAGGTGTTCTCCAGGTGTTCTCCAGGTGCTCTCATGGTGTTCTCCAGGTGTTCTCAAGGTGCTCTCCAGGTGTTCTCCAGGTGTTCTCCAGGTGCTCTCCAGGTGTTCTCCAGGTGCTCTCCAGGTGCTCTCCAGGTGTTCTCCAGGTGCTCTCCAGGTGTTCTCCAGGTGTTCTCCAGGTGCTCTCCAGGTGTTCTCCAGGTGTTCTCCAGGTGTTCTCCAGGTGCTCTCCAGGTGTTCT
>NC_056519.1:2003717-2012866 GCF_014905685.2 Nematolebias whitei | reverse complement strand
CCAGGTGTTCTCCAGGTGTTCTCCAGGTGCTCTCCAGGTGTTCTCCACGTGCTCTCCAGGTGTTCTCCAGGTGTTCTCCAGGTGTTCTCCAGGTGCTCTCCAGGTGTTCTCCAGGTGTTCTCCTGCCTGTAGCTGGTGTGATGCATCCAACCACCGCTGCATCGTCTACAAACTTTACGATGTGACAGCCTGGATGGACAGGAACACTTTTTGCACCCATTTAAACTTTTGAGCCTATTTTAGCAAAATCGTGCTCTCTCCAATCCCTTCTTGTAATTTAAGCTTCTTTCTGCCTTTTTAGCTACTTTTGAGCTATTTTTTTTTGTGTGTGTGCTAATTTCAGCTTTTTAAAGATATTTTCCACTTTTTGGTGTTAATTGTTTTCCTTTCAGCCTAATTGGGCAGACGTGTGTTCTTTCTGCTTTATTCTGCTAATTTAAGCTTGTTCTACATTTTCAGCTACTTTTAGCTTTTTTAAAAGCCATTTCAGCTGTTTTCAGATAAATTCGTTTTTAATTGTAATTTTTGCTAATTTCAACCTAATTAACTTCTTTAAGCTAATTTCACTTATTCAGCTACTATTTAGCTGTTTTATGCTTTTTTTTTAACCTTTTCATCTAATTCCACATTTTTGAGCTCATTGAAGCTCTTTCCACTTCCTTCTGGTAATTTAAGCTTCTTTCTACATTTTCAGCTACTTTTTAGCTTTTATTTTTCAACTTATTTTTTTTTAGCTAATTTCATAATTTATGTGCTAATTTCTGCTTATTTAAACCTAATTCAGCAAATATGCGTTTTTCTGATTTAGTTAGTTAATTTAGGGTTATTCTTCCGTATATCAGTTAAAACTCATAATTTTTTTTTTTAGCTAATTTCAGCAGTTTTCAGCAAGTTCTTCAGCAACAAGCATTCACACTGTATTTTCGCAGGAAATGCAGTCTCTCTAGTTATTATAATTTATATCATTCGAACGTATTTCTTCAGGTGTTTTTTTACTCTGAAGGTCAAAGATTTACTGTAATAAATTAATAAATTAAATCGTTCATCTTCGGAATTTTCCGGCCCGGTTCGGCTCTTCTGGGCTTGTTTTTCTTGTGAAACCGCTCTGAGTGATGTCGACGAGCCAACGTGAGAAACTCCAGAGCGTGTGACGTCACCAACCATGTGATCCTGCAGAGACGTAACTTTAAGAAAGAGGGCTCACGTGTTTCCATTTCCAATAAATCGTGTAAAATTATTATTTTTTAAAACGTATTTAACCTCAGTATCCTGATGCATGCTCAATAATCCAGGTAGAAAAATCTAAAAAAGTTAAATCTGGTCCTCTGGACATTCAACAAACAAAACGAAGCAAAATAAAAAAAATGTAGAAACATTTCATCTTTTATCTGAAGGACTTCCTCAGTCTGAGGTGCTGTATTCAGCTCAGTCTCTTAAATAGCACCTTCTCAGGGTGGATCAACCAGTTTTGCTGCTGACAACCAGAACCAGCTGATCACATGCTCAAGAAGGACCATCAGCCTAACAATGGATCATTAGCACCTGATGGCTGTTTACTGTTCACAGAGGGCTGAGTGATACTAGCAATCACAGCTCTGGCCTGGAGATGAGTGTAGACCGCAGAGTCCTGGCCTGATGATGTTGATCTTCTGTGCCGGTCCATCCTTTTGGCCAGTGGCTGTTTAGTTTCCTCGATGTAAGACTGTCCAGAGGACCAGATTTAACTTTTTTAGATTTTAACCTCAGTATTTTTTCAAAGTACCTCATTACTTTTATTTGTGTCTACTGTTATAAAAAAAGTACTTAATTCCGACAATACTGATGATTTATGTTTGAAGTAGCCTATGTTTTGTTTTAAAATATGTATCACATTTCAAATATTTTTGTCATTTTATTGCATATTTTGTGAAATTTGGAGACAAATTTTACTTTTCTGTTTTATTCTTGTTGTTTCTGTTTTATCTTAGTTAAAATTCTAAAATACGTTAAATGTATCTTATAACACATGAACACATTTGCTTATTTTCATTTTTTTATGACGTAAAATTTTAGTTTTTATTTGTTTTTGTTTGTTAAATGGACTTGCGTGTTTGGTATGAACCTTTTATTTATTTATTTATAGTTCCGTATGCAACATGATAAACAAATAAAAAAACACATGAAAGCGACACTGAATAAATATCTCTTATTTTAAGTGTAATATTTGTCAGTTTTTAGGTCTTGAGCTGCCTCTGATTTCTGTTTTTATCAGAAAATCTGCCTCATTTTTAAAGAAAACTACTAAACTTAAATAAACATTTTCCACATTCAACATTTTAATATAAACGTGCACACAATAAAACTTCACCAGTAAACAGAGACATTTACAAAAAACTGACATGTTTCAAATGTCGCACAAAAAAATTGGAATATTTGAGTTTGGAAAACTCTAGAGTTCTATAAAGGTGAGTGTGTAGGTATGATTCCATATTTTATTTACTTTTTATTATTAATTTGAGCAGACTCTGGGTGCATTAAAAAGTTATTCTGATTTAAATCTTGAACCCAACAGATTTAAATGCAGAACCCAAACCATGCCCAAACCTCCACCATGCCTCACAGATGGACCTTCCTTCTGACCTCTTTTTTTTTACACATTAACGACAATTTAAACCACAGATTATAAATGTGCAATCGTCCGTTTTTTATGTATTTGACCTGAAAGTTTCGGACTAACTTATGAAAGTTTGAAGCTCGTGTCAGCTGTTCTGCCCCGTGTGAGTCCTCTTCTCATTAATAGACGATCTTTGGTTGAACTAGCCGGCTAGCTGCTAACTCACAGAGACGCCATTAGTTGTTGGAAAGATTTAGGTAGAAACAGGAACTGGTTCCGTCCGCGGAGCCGTGTTTCCCCCCAGCTGCTGACGGGTTCTGGTTGAAGTTCGGGTCCTGTGTGCTGCTGAAGTGTTCTTATGGTTTTTAGCTCCTTTTTAAAGTCGGAAGCCAGCGGACTCAGTTCCGCCGTCGGGGTTAGCATTAGCAGCGGTAGCTCGGAGACGCCTCTTTTTTTGTTTGTTTTGTTTTTATCTAAATTCGGGATTTGGTGAATAAAAAGGTGTAACCATGGCAACAGCGGGCGCGGCCGGCGGCGCTAAAACCTTCTCCTTTAAGGTGGTGTTACTCGGGGAAGGCTGCGTGGGGAAGACGTCCCTGGTTCTGCGGTACTGCGAGAACAAATTCAACGACAAACACATCACGACCCTGCAGGTAAGAAGCAGCCGAACCGAACCGGGCTGTTTGTTTGTTTGTTTGTTTTTGGCTGTCACCGGCGGGAGGACGATGGTTTTAGTGCCCGGGCCGTCCCGAAGGAGCGGGGTCGTGGCTGTAGCTGTCCCCGTCTTCCTGACCGGGACGTTCCAGCAGGTGTTTGTGCGGGATCTTCTCCGGTTCGGACACCGAACCGAGACCCAGAGGACCCGCCTACGGAGGAGAGAGGTCCGGCCTGAACTGGGTCACATAAACAAACGCACCCCCCCACCCGGTCAGGTGGAAAGGCCCCTCAGGATTTGAATCTTATTTACATTTTTACTTCAAACTAGATGAATGTAAATATTTTGGCACTTCCCTCTCAGATCAGTTGTCACCACAGGTCCAGAAACGGAACTGTACATCTGGAGTGGTAGTAGCTGAGAGTCATCCCATCGACCACCCAAAACACAGTAAATGATGTTTCATCTGAAAACTGATTTCCAAATTCGTCTTCAAGTCAAACGGTGTCCTCGTCCATCAGGTGGACACAGCAGCTGCATGTCTTTGATGTCCCAGGTGTATCCAGAACACCTGATCCGGTCCTGTCTCTTTGGGTTTCCTCCCAGACTTTCTGAAGTTCTCCTCAGTTTCAGTTCTTGGACCTGAACAGCTTCTGGCACATGTGTTGACCTTTGACCTCAGGGTAGTCACAGAGTCGCCGTGGGCGTCTCGCACCAGCTAGTTGTTGTAGCCGAAGACAACGACTTGTCTCCAGAGCTCCAGAGACGTGGTTTGGATCTTCTGATGGAAACCTTGGGTTTAAAATACCCTGAAGGAGAAACGAGAACTACAGGAGCCTGAGGGCCGAGTTCTGAAAGACTTTGCTGAATTTAGCTGATGAAGCTGAAGCTGAGCTGAAAGCTAAAAGCAGCTAAACGGAGTGAAACTCTGTCCAAACAAAAAGTGGAAATTTCTGAATAAAATGGTTAAAGGCTAGCTAAAACTACCAAAAGTCGAGCTAAATTTAGCAGAGCGTTAGCTTGTAGCTAACATTAGCATTAGCAGTGTTGGCGTAAGAGCAGAAGCCGATTCCAACGGTGCGCACGTTCGGTCCCGAACGCTCAGACCCGAGTCGAACTGCAACAGGAAATTAGACTTTTTTTTTCAGGTTTGAGTCTCGAGAGTCAGGGACACCTTGAGGTCATTGCTGATGTCTGTCCGTCTTGGCGTTGTGTTAACACGCTGATGATGATCCTGAGCCTCAGATCCTGTGCAGGACCAGAACCAGTTTTAACTTCCGGGTTCTGTTTAATAAATAACTGCTCGGTGGAACGGGTGTTTTTCTTCACTTCAAGGTTAAACGTTAGTAGAACCGGATGAAGACCAGAACCAGTTTTATGTCCCTAACCCTGAACCTGGGAGTGGACTTTTTCTGTGGGACAGAGGTCCAGAACGGGTCGTGGCTCAGGGTGGACGCTGCGAGACCTCCAGCCCCTCATGAGCACCGTCACAGGGTCTGGATGGTTCTGGCTGCGGGGCTCGGCGCCTCACATGAGAGGCTGTAGATAACAGTCAGCTGACTGGAACAGACCGGGCCCAGATCAGAACCCGGAATGGAACGAGTCGTAAATGACGAGCTCAGATCAGAGGATCAGGAGCTGACACCTCAGATGATTCTGTTTACGACCCGGGTCACGGTCATGAGACCGTCTGTTGACCCAGATCCTGTCAGAGGGACGGGACACGAACGGATCAGAACCGATTTAAAAACAAAACCCTGTTTTCAATAATCAGCTCTAAGACCGGACTTCAGACTCCTTTTCATGGCCTCTCAGAACTCGGTCCGGTTCTCCGGGTCGGTTCTGTGTCTTCTGTAGCACCTGTCCCCGCACGGACTTTGACTGTTTTATCAGCGCTGCCTGTGGAACAGAACCAGAACCTCGAGTCTGGACTCGTCTCAAAGATAAATAACCGCAGTTTGTTTGTTTGTTTGTTTGTTTGAACAACAAAAACAACTTCCTGTTGTTTACTCCTGCAGCCGAGGCACAGCTGCTTCATCTGAAACGCTCAAACTTGATTTTTACCGAAGTTTAAAGTCCAGATTTTAAAACGTTGTCCTTTAAATTCCTGTTTGCTCTCAGTGTTGCTGTGACTCTCAGCTACTACCACCCCGAGCTGTCGGCTGCGCACGAGCTGAACTGAGCACGCTTCTCTGACGCCTAAGCTTGATTAGCTGCGGCGGCCATCTTTAATGGGACAGTGTAGTCTTCAGAACGTCTCGTGTCCGAAAACACGTGCACGGCCAAGAATACAGTTATTCAAACTGTGCACGTGGAGAAGTGCGGCTCGCTGAGACAGGAAGTTTAGTTCCCACCTGTGGAGGCGCCTTCAGGCAGGTGTTCCTCCAGGTGACCTTCAGAGAGACAGAGTCCAGGACAGGTGTGAACGAGAGGGAGACGGGTGGAACAGTGAGACCACAAGGAGCACAGGTCAAAGGACGTTTACAAGACAGTGGTGAGACCAGTTATGTTGTCTGGAGACAGAGACATGGACAAAAAGACAGGAGACAGAACTGGAAGTAGAAGAAATGAAGATGTTGGGGTTCTCCTTAGGAGAGACAAGGATGAGATGGTTTGGACATGTCCAGAGGAGGGACAGTGGTTTGGACATGTCCAGAGGAGGGACAGTGGTTTGGACATGTCCAGAGGAGGGACAGTGGTTTGGACATGTCCAGAGGAGGGACAGTGGTCCCTCGTTTATTAAAAGGTTTAGTGGCCACCCCCCCACCTGGAGCCCTGGACCAGATCTTCATCCTCACAGAGCTGCTGAGAGGCGTTGACCGTCCGGTCCTGGTGGTGCGACCGGTCCACGTAGAACTGAACCGAGGTTTGTGTCCATGTCCTCGACACACCTGGGTCCTGGGTGTTCTGGTCCCAGAACCGTCGGGTCGAGTTAGTTTTTGGTTCTGGACATTTAGATTTTCACGTCTTCATTTGGTTTCTGATCAATAACTGATGTTTGTTGAACCTTGAAGCTGTTTGACGATAAACGATGAACTCCATCCTCAGACCGAGAGTCGTGTTAGTTTTGTTTTTAAAGTTTTTATTTTCTCGGCTGTTTCAAATCAAACGAGTTTTCAGCCGTTTTCATTCGGCTGATAAAAGTTTGACTCCTCTTCCTCACCAGGCGTCCTTCCTCACAAAGAAGCTCAACATCACAGGGAAACGGGTCAACCTGGCCATCTGGGTGAGTCCGGCTCCGCTCCGCTGCACCTGTGCGCCGCCTTCAGGTACAGCCCGTGACCTTTGACCTTTGGTGTGTGCAGGACACGGCGGGTCAGGAGCGTTTCCACGCGTTAGGTCCAATCTACTACAGAGACTCCAACGGAGCCGTCCTCGTGTACGACGTCACAGACGAAGACTCGTTTCAGAAGGTAACGGCTGCCGGGCCTGAAACAGGACTCGGACTTCCTGCTGAGCTGAAGCTGCTTCCATCGTGTCGGATACAAGCTGCAGTGAAACGACGTTAATTTACGATTTAACTTGTGCGTCTCAGAAAAACGACGTCCCGTGTGATCAAAGGGTTTGTCTTCTGGGGATTTCAGAGAAACGTCACGTCGCTAACGAGCTAACGAGCTAACGGACACGTTCTGCTCCTCGAGGAGTTGCTCATTAAAATTTCAGCCTCAGCTGTGCGTAGACTTGAAACAGGAACCTGCTAAACAGTTATTAATGAAAAGTTAGCTTCTCGTGTAAAGCTAAAGAAAGCTGCTGCAGAGGGGCCAAACGTGGCCCGAGAGCCGCAGCTTGCACACCCTGACCTTCAGAAACGGCCAAAGTGACACAAAGTAGGTCCAACCTGGCGGCCATGTTTGTGACCCAGAGTCCGTCCGGCCTGACGTCGGTCGCAGGGTTTGTTTACGTTGTAGAAATGCATATCCGTGTTTCCGTCCAACTACCGGAGAACTACCGGAGTAAACTGTCAGGCTGCAGAGTTCAGGACGGACGTTTAAAAGTTGTCAGCGAGGAGTTTGAACGCACGATGAAGCGCGACAGCCAGGAAACGACCACCGACTGGAAAAACAAAACGGACTTTCTCAGTGAAACGATGACGTCGTCTAATCGTTTTCTGTTCCAGTGAAAATAAACTCATTACAAACGAATAATCAAGTGATAATATTAAACTAATAAACTGATATTAGTTTAGTTTAATCTCATTCTTTTTAAACATCCAGAGGCTGTTGGGTCGGTCTGATTTGAAGGTTCTGTTAAAGTTCTGTTTGATTCTTGTTTCTTCAAAAAACGATTCGGTCTAAAAAAACGTCACAATCTGTTTTACTTTTTAATAAATTAACATAATTCACAGAGAAAAACACAAAGTAATTATCATTTTACTGATGTTTTAGTTGAGTTGAGGGGGCGGGGCTAAATTTTGAAGTGTTTTTAAGCATAGGGCGTGGCTAACTTCAAAGTTTTACAAGGGGCGTGGCTAAAGTTGCAGTTTGAGTTGTTGGGTGAGGAGGAGGGGTTAAATCCTTTGAGTTGTTGATGGACAAAGGGGCGTGGCTAACTTAGAAGTTTTAGTCATGTTAGATTAGAGGGCGGGGCTTAATCTTCTGAATCATTCTTTGATGTCAGAGCTCCTTTTTTAAACCGACTGTAGTTTTTAAATTTTATTCTCAGTGTAATAATTATCGGGTACGTTAAACAACAAACGGACGAATTTAATAATTTAATAAGTTCAGAAAGAACGAGGAGGAAGTTTGTTCCTTTTGCTAAAATCAAGTCGTAACTTATGGAACTGCAGCAACGACTCACCGTTTATTAAAAAAGAAAAGGTTTAATGTTTAATGTGCGTTTTTCTCAGAGCGGCGTGTTTTTGTTGTTGCAGGTGAAGAACTGGGTCAAAGAGTTGAGGAAAATGTTGGGAAACGACATCTGTCTATGTATAGTTGGTAAGTTTCTGATCGAACTGTAATGTGATGAGTCCATGTTTGGGTTGGTTTCTCCGCAGCTCGGACTCAGAACGTCCGGTTCTGGTGCAGTTTAAACCAACAGGAAGTCGTTAACCTCGTAAATCAGAACCTGTTGGTTCCTTTGATTTTTTTGAAGCGGACTTGTGTTTTGAACTTCCTGTCTGGTTAAAGATTTCCCTCGGCAGCTGACTCTTAAACTTTTTATCACTATCTCTAAATGTTTATCACTTTAGTGGAAACTTTGAGTTTTGATCCAAACACGAGGTCATCGGACCAGATGGAGGTTCTGACAAACACAAGAAAGCACTTTTCTGTGGCTCGTTTGAAGAACTGTTTATTTTAAGGAAGAGGGGGCGGAGCCATTCATCTCATTAAACTGAACTTATTTCTTACCAGTGCGGTTCAGAACTGGTCTCAGGTTCAGAACTGGTCTCAGGTTCAGAACTGGTCTCAGGTTCAGAACCGGCTCTCATGTCCTTTAGTTTACTCTCAGCAGCTTCAGGTCGGACCAGAACCAAACCCGTACGGTCTGAAAAAAACAACGTTCTCTGACGGGAGCGTCTCCGTTTGTGTCTCTGCAGGAAATAAAATAGATTTGGACAAAGACCGACATGTTTCAGTGGAGGACGCCGAGAGGTGAGTGGACGCCGCAGACACGCCCCCTTTCACGCTGCCGGTTGCATCTGACCTCTGACCCCTCAGCTCTGACCACCTGACCTCTAATATCTGACCCCTTGACCTTTGACCCCTGTTTGTGTGCAGCTACGCCGAGTCGGTGGGAGCCAAACACTACCACACATCAGCCAAGTTGAACAAAGGCATCGAGGAGCTCTTCCTGGATCTGTGTAAACGTAAGAACCGACCCGGACTCAGCTAACACAACCAGCTGTGACACATCCAACAGAACCAGGACAAACAGAACCAGGACAAACAGAACCAGGACAAA
>NC_056519.1:2002532-2003707 GCF_014905685.2 Nematolebias whitei | reverse complement strand
ACAAACAGAACCAGGACAAACAGAACCAGGACTAACAGAACCAGGACTAACAGAACCAGGACAAACAGAACCAGGACTAACAGAACCAGGACAAACTTCAGATCATTCCCTATTTCATTCAATCCAGTTTAATTTATAAAACTATATATATATTATTATATATTATAAAGATTCCTCAAAGGAACAAACTGCTGCACAACAAACACGTGAACTCTCATCCAGTAAAAACTATGAAAGAATAAAAACGAGACAGAAATGATAAAACTATAAAATCAAGATGTTAAACGGTAACAAAGGCCAAATAATAAAAAGTTTTATGTGAGGATTTAAAGCAGCAGAGGAGGATGCTAAGACACCCCGCTGCCCCAAAAGCCCGGTCTCGTCTGAGATTAGACCAGGTCCAGTCCGGAGCAGCAGACCTGGGAGAGTGGGCAGGTAGGTAAGCACTGGTCTTATGGTCCATCTTCAAGTGGAAACCCATGAATTTAAAATGGACCTGCTGCTTGTTAAGACGTTGGACATGTTGATGGACGCAGACGCATTAATTAAATCGTAGCTGTTTTTATCTGGCTGTCACGTTAAGATTGATCGATTTTGACCTAAATTTGTGAAAGTCGACTTTCAAACTTGAGTTGTTGTTTGTTAAAAATCAGAAAATTTTAAAACTTCACAAGGGTCTGACGGAAAACAACCTCTTTTAAAGACGAAGAAAAAAACTCATCCAGTCTTCTTCCTGCTTGAGCGCAGCTGACTTCCTCTTCCTGTTTGAATGTTTGAGTGCTACTGTGACTTCCTCTTCCTGTTTGAATGTTTGAGTGCAGCTGTGACTTCCTCTTCCTCCTTGAATGTTTGAGTGCAGCAGTGACTTCCTCTCCCTGTTAAAATGTTTGAGCGCAGCTGTGACTTCCTCTTCCTGTTTGAATGTTTGAGTGCAGTGGTGACTTCCTCTTCCTGTTTAAACATTTGAGTGCAGTGGTGACTTCCTCTTCCTGTTTAAACATTTGAGTGCAGTGGTGACCTCCTCTCCGTTAAAATGTTTGAGTGCAGCTGTGACTTCCTCTTCCTGTTTAAACATTTGAGTGCAGCGGTGACTTCCTCTTCCTGTTTGAATGTTTGAGTGCAGCTGTAACTTCCTCTTCCTGTTTGAATGTTTGAGTGCAGCTGTGACTTCCTCT
>NC_056519.1:1995906-2002522 GCF_014905685.2 Nematolebias whitei | reverse complement strand
TGACTTCCTCTTCCTGTTTGAATGTTTGAGTGCAGCTGTGACTTCCTGTTCTTGTTTTCTTTCAGGAATGATGGAAACGGCTCAGCAGGAAGAGAGGGCAAAGGGTAACGGAGCCAGCCAATCAGCATCCAGTAGGCGGGGCGTACAGATCGTTGACGATGAGCCACAGGCCACGCCTGCCGGCGGGTGTTGCTCCTCCGGCTAACACACACACACACACACACACACACATGCACGTTTATCAGTGTCTGTCGTCCATCCGCTCAATAATAACCGCTGCCTCTGTTGCAAAGGAGCATGGGAAATCATTTTAAGTTTGTTTCTTCTGTGTTCCCTCCAAAATAAAGTAACTGAAGATTTTCTGATTTAACTGCTCGTGCTTTTTTTAGCACTTTGATCCTAAAAACTGTTGGAGTTTCACCGGAGTGCCATCAAACTGTTGGTTCTGATTGCAGCTCCGATGTTTTTGTTTTGCTGCTCGCGCCTCCATCCTCCTTCGTCCGGAAACAATAAAGGATTGAACCAGAGGCGCTCCCCCTGCTGGACGGGAGTCGAACTGCAGCCGAGTGACGGGACGAAAAAAGGAAATCTGGCGTTTGTTTTTGAATCGCATCGTGTAACGCTAAGGTCCGAACCTGCTGTGGAGCGAGTCCGATAAGTGTCAACAGGGAGCCAAACGTGCAGCGTGAAGCCGCGGGGTCGACGTCTTCCAGGTTTCTCCTGTCGTGATTAACAATTAATTATTTTAAACAAAGAAAAAATGAACTCATCCTTCAATCAGATCAGGTCACTCATCGAGGTAAAACCTGAAAAATGTTGTAAGGATCCAAAAGTCCAGTTTAAAAATGGCTTTTGATTCACGTTTAATACGAGGCTAAGAGAATAGCCCGTTTCATAATTAAATAAATTATCTGGAAATGAGCTACATGAAGAACAGCTGCAATCTATCACTTAATTAGCAGCTAATAACTGTAAACAATAAATGTATTCACTGAAATGTTATAAAACAAACAAGGTCGTCAAACTCAAAGTTCATTTCAACATCACGTTTAGTTTTTAATCCTTTAAAATAAAAATGTTTCACTTCCTGTTTGGGAGCTTCTTCATAATTTTATTTGGGATTGATTTATTGATGATGAAGGTTCTTGTTTTTATTTCTATCTTCAGTTTTATTTTATTTATAAAACCTGTTTGTTTAAAGGTAATATATCTGTTTTTTTCTTTTTTTCCATTAGGCAGAATCTGGGCTGCAACTTATTTACAAACTTTCTTGCCTTTAAAAAGTGTTTAAAACTAATAAATTAAGCCTTAAGTGATGCCTTCAGAATAATTATTTTAAACAATAAAAAAAAACCTCAGGAGCTTCAAATGTTAAGATTAAAGGAGCAGAAATCAGAGAGTAATGTACATTTGTTAGAATAATTATTGGTTTTTGTAAAAGATTAAACTGCTCAGTTCTGCTGCTCTTCCTCCGCATCCCATAATTAAGTTTTCTGACATGTTTCTTTGTCCTGACAGATAAATGATGCTGTGCATGTCTGATTCTTGTCAACGGCTTTCTGTGTCATACTTTTAGAAACAAAACACAAAATAAATAAGTTATTTTCAAGTGATCGTGCTGGAAATCTGTTCATGAGTAAAACTTTTCTCTCTGCGACTTTATCGGTTTTCACAACAGAAATCTGATTTCTAACTAAAAATATGATTTAGCTCCTCCCCTTTCTGATCCTCTAAGAAACGGCTGGAATCACCATGGCAACCAGTGACTGATGTCCTATATTAACAAGCACACTTTTCTTCCTTCTATGCTTCCATCATGGCCGCCCTGTGGCTCCTGTAGAACCTCCATGTGTCCCTGTGATGGACTGGAGACCCGTCATGGGTGTACCCCGCCCCTCGCACAGTGTTTGCTGGACATGGGCACCAGTGACCCCGTGACCCAAAATGGAAAAAGCGGGTAAAAGATAAGGGATAGATTAATTAGTGGTGTTGGTGTACCACAAGGAACATTTTTAGGACCCCATCTTTTTAATTTGTACTGTTTTTTGGGGTTACCTCTGGGTGTTGTCATCAGGAGACATGATGCTTCTGTAACAGATATGCTGATGACACTTGACTCTATTAGATATTAAATCCTGGGTGCTATCGAACTTTCTACTGCTTAACAAACAAGGTGCTCTTTCTGAGTTTAAAGGCTCAAAGAAAGACTGGCCTTGACATTAAGTCACTCCGAATTAAAGCTGTCCCAAGAGTCAACAAATGTAGGTGTCACATTTGACTCATTTTAATTTCAAACAGTAACAAAAAACTTTATTTTTTAACATATTTTCAGTCTGTAATGTGGACTTTTTTTTTTTTTTGGTGTTGATACTTCCATCCAGAAGGCTTCATCAGTCTGAGGAAACATCAAACAAAACCAAAACTGCTTCTCCCCCAACAGTTTACTCCAAAGTGGAAAAAAAAAAACGTTATGTTGGCGCTAAGATGGTCTCTGGGGCACGCCCTTTCCTCCAGTGCCCGCCCTCTCCCTCGTCGACAGTCATGTCAAATTGGTTCAAAACACCAAAGTTCATGCTTAGATTACTGAGCATGGACTTTGGTGTTTTTTTTTTGTTTACCTTTTTGTAACCTTGTAAAATATATTTAAATAATAATTAGGGTTGGCTTGTCATGCGTATGCAGATAAGAAGCCAAAAACTGCGTAAATCTCTTCCTGAGTTACAAATTTTGACTTTTCTTTCTCTCAGCTGATTGGTCAGTGTCATGTCAACCTCAAATTGAACTATCCAATCAGAGAGCACAGGCTGTCGGGGGGGTGGAGCTTCACTCAGCTGTAAATCCTGGAATTTTATTATTCTTTATAGTTTAGTGCAACAAAAACAAAATCATTGTCCAGCTATATATTTTTGAAAATCACATTTGGTTAATTTGGATAGTTTTCAGTCATGTGACCCACCATGACGGGTAAAACACGCGGTGCACAACAATGATGGAGTGATAAATAATGCTGTGTTGTGGAGGTGAAGAGAAGTGTTGACAGCCATGGGAGTGCACTCGTCTTTGTAGCAAACATCTGATCACAGGTAAGATTACTATTACTTGGTGGTTTTTGTTTCAAGTGTTTGGTTCAGTGTTTTTGTTGCTCTGGTTTTATGTAATGAAAGTTAGTGAGTGAGCGCTAATATAATGAGATTAAAAACATAATGCTACGACAAGCTAAACATGAACGCATGAAAAAAGGAGTTTTGAACTCAGAATTAAAACCTTTGCTCCTGATTCGCCTTTCTCTCTGTTTACTTCTGTCTTTGCAAACAGCTGATTTAAAGTCATCTCAAGGTTTGTTGCTGAGGTGAACATCACAACCACTGATGTTAATACTTTGACCTTTAGTGAAAATATTGAACTTTTTAATATTTGTGAACAGCTGCTGGTTCCTTCCATCTTGTCACCCACAGCACTGATGGAGGGGACGAGGGACATGCATCCTGCAGAGGAAGAGGATGGAGAAGATGAAGGATGGAGCGGACGTCAACGTTGCCTCAGCCGTGGCACAACTTCCACCTGAAGACGAGCAACAAGCACAGCTGCAGGGACAACAGAACGTTTACAGGAGGAACAGAAAACACGAGGGAGGAAACTGTAAGCTTCAAGAAATGATTGGATCAGGAGCATTTGATGAGTCTGCACCTGGTGACAGATGTGCAGCTGGGGACAGATGTGCAGCTGGTGTCCGATGTGCAGCTGGTGTCAGATGTGCAGCTGGGGACAGATGTGCAGCTGGTGACAGATGTGCAGCTGGTGTCAGATGTTCAGCTGGTGTCAGATGTGCAGCTGGGGACAGATGTGGAGCTGGTGACAGATGTGCAGCTGGTGACAGATGTGCAGCCGGTGTCAGATGTGCAGCTGGTGACAGATGTGCAGCTGGTGACAGATGTGCAGCTGGGGACAGATGTGCAGCTGGTGTCAGATGTGCAGCTGGGGACAGATGTGCAGCTGGTGACAGATGTGCAGCTGGTGACAGATGTGCAGCTGGTGACAGATGAGCAGCTGGTGACAGATGTGCAGCTGGTGACAGATGTGCAGCTGGTGACAGATGTGCAGCTGGTGACAGATGTGCAGCTAGTGACAGATGTGCAGCTGGTGACAGATGTGCAGCTAGGGACAGAAGTGCAGCTGGTGACAGATGTGCAGCTGGTGACAGATGTGCAGCTGGTGTCAGATGTGCAGCTGGTGTCAGATGTGCAGCTGGTGACAGATGTGCAGCTAGTGACAGATGTGCAGCTAGTGACAGATGTGCAGCTAGTGACAGATGTGCAGCTGGTGACAGATGTGCAGCTAGTGACAGATGTGCAGCTAGTGACAGATGTGCAGCTGGTGACAGATGTGCAGCTAGGGACAGAAGTGCAGCTGGTGACAGATGTGCAGCTAGGGACAGATGTGCAGCTGGTGACAGATGTGCAGCTGGTGACAGATGTGCAGCTGGTGACAGATGTGCAGCTAGGGACAGAAGTGCAGCTGGTGACAGATGTGCAGCTAGGGACAGAAGTGCAGCTGGTGACAGATGTGCAGCTAGGGACAGATGTGCAGCTGGTGACAGATGTGCAGCTGGTGTCAGATGTGCAGCTGGTGACAGATGTGCAGCTAGGGACAGAAGTGCAGCTGGTGACAGATGTGCAGCTGGTGACAGATGTGCAGCTAGTGACAGATGTGCAGCTAGTGACAGATGTGCAGCTGGTGACAGATGTGCAGCTAGTGACAGATGTGCAGCTGGTGACAGATGTGCAGCTGGGGACAGATGTGCAGCTAGGGACAGAAGTGCAGCTGGTGACAGATGTGCAGCTGGTGACAGATGTGCAGCTGGTGTCAGATGTGCAGCTGGTGACAGATGTGCAGCTAGTGACAGATGTGCAGCTGAAACACTCTGAAGTCCATACTCACAAACGACTGCAGATGAAACTGAAAATGCATCGTTCATTATTGGTTTGATAAATCGTCACTGTTTGGAATAAAACTTTAATATTTATGTTTATTTGTCAACAATCTTCCTGCACTTTAGTTTAGGTGTCAACACAAAACCTTTAACACTCAGAGAGGAATCTAAAATAAACTCAGTATACATGATCCAACATGAGGAGCAGGACACTGACAGCTCCTCTGATGAGGACTAACGTCCTGCTTCTTCAACTCACTCTTTCCAACTCTCGTGGTCGTGGACTTCAGAAGGAATAAACACATCGACACTCCTGAACAGAAGATGATCTGTGGTGGAAGTGGTCTCCAGCTACAAGTACTTGGGTGTGCACCTGAACAACAACCTCAGCTGGAGCAACAACACCACCAGCCTGATGAAGAAAGATCATCAGAGACTCTACTTCCTCAGACGGCTGAGGCGAGCTGGTCTGGGAAGCTCAGTCCTCACCTCCTTCTACAGGTGTGCAGTGGAGAGCATCCTGTGCTCGAGCATCAACGTGTGGCATGGAGGCTGCACAGCTGCAGAAAGAAAAGCTTTGCAGAGAGTGGTGAAGGCTGCACAGAAGATGTTGGAGTCAGTCTCCCCACCATCACAGACATCTACACCTCCAGATGCAGGAAGAGGACCACCTGCATCATGAAGGACCACACTCACCCAGCACACACACTTTTTGCCCCACTCCCCTCAGGAAGGAGGTTGAGGAGCTTTAAGTGTAGAACCACTAGACTGAGGAACAGCTTCTACCCTGAGGCTGTTAGACTCATGAATCTCTAACCAGAAGAATCACTGTGAAAAAAAATCACTGTAATGCCACTTGATTGTTGATATGTGCTGCTGGTTATCCGTGCTGCTGATCTCATGCTGCTGATTTATTGCTGCTGTGTTCATTCGTCCTCATTTGCTCACACAGACTCATGTTCGTGCTGCTGTTTTGGCGCCTTGTTTTCCACTGTTAGTGCTTAGTATATTTCTAGTTTAGCGTATTTCTTAGTTCATATCTTGATCTTGTTACTGTTTTTCTTTACAATTTGTGTTTTTGTTGTTTGTAACTGGGACACTACATAGTTTCGTTCCACCTCATGTACCACGTGAATGACAATACTTGACCCTGATATAGCGCCTAGTCACAGCAGAAGTCATCTCAGGTCCAAGAACTAAAACCTCAGTCTTGTCTGTTCAAAAGCAGAACATTTAGGGTCATCCAGGTTTTGATTTAAGACATGCTTGTAGTCTAATGGATTCATTGGGTGTCATGGACAAATATAACTACAGCAACAGAAAATGTTCCCGTTTTCTTGGAGTCCCGAGTCTAACATTAATGATTTTTAATCATTATTTAAAATGACATGAAAGTAGTAGTTAAGTGCAGCACGTTTGTTGTCAGCTCTCAGCAGGAGGAGAAGCAACTTTCGTTTTTCGACAGGTTTCAGCTGGTGCATCAAAGCTTCCCGGACCAACACGCCCTCCTCACCCTTCGTTTCCCCGTCACTCTTCTCTCGCAACACCGGGAATTTTCCACTCTTTCCGAAATAACGAAACAAAACTGATTAAACCGGAAGTCTCCATGTGTGGATTCTGGAAGCTCCGCCCCTAAAATACATTCTCCACTCAGCGTCCACCAAAAGTCTCCATTCCTGGAAGCTC
>NC_056519.1:1990081-1995896 GCF_014905685.2 Nematolebias whitei | reverse complement strand
GCCCCTAAAGCACATTCTCCACTCAGCGTCCACCAAAAGTCTCCATTGCTGGAAGCTCCGCCCCTCCGGTTTCTTCCATCCTCGTTTATTTCCGGTCACTTTCACTTCATCGCAGTCGGTGTTTTCACGAACTCAGAAACTTCGTAAAACTTTTATTTTTCTGGTGTTATCAACCGTAAACATGGCGCAGATAAACAGCTGCCTTAAACGCATCTTCATCGGTTTTAACCTCCTCTTTGCGGTGAGTCAACTTTTTAAAAAATGGCCTCTTCAGGGTTTTGGAATTTAAACTGCGCACTTTGTTAGCTTAGCAGTTCCTGGTTCACAAAGTCTGAAAACTAAAACATTTAGCTTTTAGCAAAACATTAAAACGAAGCGTTTATTGTCAGTTAAACTGTTTAATTTGAATCTAGACATTTTTTTACAATTATTTTAATAATTTACTTTTTTTTTTAATTAAACCATGCTCTGAATGTAGGTTTTTATTTGTTTGACTTTTTAATTTTTATTTATAATCTTTGTCATCTGATGACAGTTTTGTTTTTAGATTAATGTTGATTTATTGTAAGTTTGTTTCTGCCGTTTACATTCGGTCCAAAGAGAAAATAAAGATAAAATTTAGGGTTTCCTGCAGTTTTAAAGCTGGTTTGTGATTAAAGCGTCTCACATTTCAAACTGTGTTTTAAGGAGTCCGTTTTGAGTAAATAATAATTTAGTCCAGGTCGAACCGGTCTAAGTAACGGAAGTCACAGAACATGTTGGAGTCAGTCTCCCCACCATCACTGACATCTACACCTCCAGATGCAGGAAGAGGGCCACCTGCATCATGAAGGACCACACTCACCCAGCACACACACTTTTTGCCCCACTCCCCTCAGGAAGGAGGTTGAGGAGCATTAAGTGTAGAACCACTAGACTGAGGAACAGCTTCTACCCTGAGGCTGTTAGACTCATGAATCTCTAACCAGAATAATCACTGTGAAAAAACACATCATGCTGCTGCTGATCTGTTTCATGTTGCTGCTGATCTGTTTCATGCTGCTGATCTGTTTCATGTTGATGTGTTCATTCGTGCTCATCTACTCACAGTGACTCATGTTCTTGCTGCTGTTGGGCGTTATGTTTTTATGTTATGAGTGCTTAGTGTATATTTAGTTGATGTTTTTCTTAGTTCATATCTTAGATGTTATCACTGTTTTTATTTTACATTTTATTGTTGGATGTAACTGCGACCCTGTGGACATAATTTCGTTCCACCACATGGGGTGCGAATGACAAATAAGGAACCTTGAATCCTTGGAGGTCTTGAACTGGATCGGTTCTGAAGTGATCCGGGTGATTTGGTTTGTTGTTGTGAAACATTCGAACAGGTTTCAGCTGGTTTCCATTGACGGTGAAACGTCTCGCACGCTTTCGTTTATTCAAATTTTTACTCGATGAGCTGAGCAACAAAATGTAGTCGACACGCGCTGCAGGTCTGGACCTGATCCTGGTTTCTTCTTCTCCTCCAGATCATCGGCGTGATCCTGATCTCCCTCGCCATGCTGTCCCAAATCGTCACCAGCGACGAACAAGGACCGGTTGTGAGTTTAACGCCGTCTCAGTTTAATAATAAAAAAACAAGTTGTCTTCTTAAAAACCTAAAAGTTGTAACTTTTCTGTGATGTTGCTGCAGGTGGAGAACCGAACCACCGGACTGGTGGTCCTGTACGTGGTCGGGGCTGGGACCGTGCTGATCGCCCTGCTGGGGGCCTCCGGAGCGTACAGGGAGCACAAAGTGTCTCTGATTGTGGTGCGTTCACACGCAGCCTCGTTTCTCAAGACGGTTTGTGTAGGAGGAAGTCGCTCTCTGATGCACGCCAGTCGGACAAAACAGGAAATGAGCTGCGAGCTGATTCCTCAGAAACATTTAACTTCTCATCTGAGGGTGTCCTGCAGGTTCCGTCATTCTGCTTTCTGTTAGCGAAATATCTTCTGAACCAGTGGACACATTTCAATGAAACCCTCAGGAAAGGTTCTTTGAGTGAACTTCTACAACTGATTAACCTAATTCAAAATGTCCGCCATACCTAGTGGATGTTAGCCAACACCCCAACGGCTGTAACGCAGTTTGATGTGGTAGTAGCTGAGAGTTATCCCAACTCGTACTTTAACAGATCACACAAAACTGACTTGAAAGGTCGGCGGGCGATATGCATTCTACAACAAATACTTTTATTAAAGGAATAATTTGAACATTTTAAACGAGTTGTGAACAGTTAGTATCTTACCTGCTGCAGATAGCTCTTGGAACAACCTCAGATGGAAACAAAAGTTTGTTAACGAGCTAACTGCTAATTTACAGATTTTTGTGGTTTTGTAGTTTGGAATCATAAATAATCAAAAATATCTTTTTTTCTTTTTTTTTTTTCAACAAAATGAGTTTATAAAATTTGTTTTTAAATAAATTCTCTAAGACAGATTTTATAGTGGTTATTAACAAATAATGGTTTATTAGGTGAGGCATGCAGATCGTGTTTGGACAAAGAAAACATCCGTTTATTTGAGAACTGATTTAATTTATTTATTTAACGCTGGTCGTTTTTTGAATTAATTAAATTTGTTTTTGTTGTTTTTCTGCAGTTCCTGGTTCTGATGATCATCGCGGCTCTGCTGATGATCCGAGCCGGGGTCCCGTCAGCCATCCTTCGCCCGCAGGTATGGAGCACTTCCTCCACAGACAGGAAATGCAGCAAACGCAAAGATTCACCTTCAAATTAAAAGTATTTAAAATTTGTATTTGCAGGGCAGAGAAATAAAGACATCTGTAAAATTTATATTTAACATATATTTAGTAAAAAAAATAAAAATAAAACTGATTATTTTGTTTATGCTTTTTCAAAATAAAAGCCCGGGCTACAATAATCTTAAAATATGAAATAGAAATTATTTAACCTAATTAATTATCAAAGATCAATAATTTAAATTGGTCAATTTGTGAAAAAAATTATAGCAAATCACCTAAAAGTTAATTTTTTAAATTTTGTAGTTACATCTGTTTGTTTATTAATAACTTTATAGTTAATAAAATATCTTGTAACTGCTGTTTTCAAAAATATGAATGTATTTTTGTTCAGATATAAAACGACAAATTGTGTTTTTTGTTGTTTTAAAAATAATTAATAGTTTGAATTTGTTCAATTACAGTTGTTATAAAAATATTATGTTTAAAAGCAAAACCTTGTTTTTTTTAATCACTGTTAGTAAATAATGATTTTTTAAAATAATTATCATTATTGTTTTAATACCTAATTAAAAAATAATTACATATTAGGTGTTTTTAAAGTCCTAGTCTGTTTTTAGATAAAATAAACTTTGATAATTAAACTTTTTAAAAAAGTAAATGAAGACGTTACTAATAAAATTAAAAAAGTCTAACATTGTTTTTTAAATAAAATCCCTCCAAGGTGTTTGTAAGACTTTAAATGTATTTGAATTCTCCTGTAATGTTTATAATAATCAGATAAATGGCTCCTTATGGTTTGGTAGAACCGGACTGGTTCTGGTTCTGGTGGAAGACCTGATGGTTGCTTCTGTTTGCAGCTGGAGGAGATTCTGGAGGACCGGTTCCGCAGCCTCCTGCCTCTGAACGAGGCGCCGCCTGATGTCAAGAGCCTGGCTGATAAACTGCAGCTGCAGGTGAGACGTCACTTTTTCAACTTCCTGTCGGGAGTCGCTCCGTCACGAGCTGCTGGTGTTCTGTAACTCAGCGAAGAGGGGGAGTTGGAAAACATCTCCGTCCCTTTGTGTATGTAGTGAGCACGGAAACTTTGGGGGGAGTGCTGGCGCAGAGGTTAGTGGGCCTGTAATCGGAGGGTTGCCAGTTCAACTCCCTGGACTGACATCAAAATGTGGGTGGGAAAGGTGAAACACCCACAACTGCTCCACTCTGGGCCCATGAGCAAGGCGCTTAACACCCCCCCCCCCCCCACCACCACCTCTCCCAGGTGCCTTGGATGGCAGCCCACGTGCAATGGGAAACATGCAGAGAATTAATTTCCCACTGGGGATTAATAAAGTACAATAAAACTTGAAACATAAATAAGTGAAGTACAAACAACGTTTGGCTGCATCGAGACGTGAGAAGGTCCTTTCAAAACCTGGGATGCCACCTAAAAATCCAAGATGGCCACCACTGTGTGTGTGTGTGTGTGTGTGTGTGTGTGTAAACCACCTGTATCGTTTGAGGAAACTACTTTCTACTTTTTATTTTGCTTATAAGTAGTTTCCTTGGCAGCATGGTGGCTCAGTTGGTAGAGCTGCCACCTCTCAGTGAGAAGGTTGCCGGTTCAAATCTCTGCACGGGACCTTTCTGGGTGGAGTTTGCATGTTCTCTCTGTGCATGCGTGGGTTTTCTCCATGTACTCTGTTTTCCTCCCACAGACCAAAAACATGCATGTTAGGCTGATTGGTAACTCTAAATTGTCCCTAGGTGAGAGAGAGAGAGGTTGTTTGTCTCTGTGTCCCTGTGATGGACTGGAGACCTGTCCAGGTGTCCCTGTGATGGACTGGAGACCTGTCCAGGGCGTCCCTGTGATGGACTGGAGACCTGTCCAGGGCGTCCCTGTGATGGACTGGAGACCTGTCCAGGGCGTCCCCCGCCTCTCACACAGTGATGGCTGGACATGGGCACCAGTGACCCGGGTACAGAAGATGGAAGAATGCAATCATTTCCTCATATAATTGGGTTGTCTGAAGATCAACCTGTGGGCCAAGGCCACCATTGTCCACCCCCCAGCTCCTCCACTGCACCTGGAGGTGGATTCAATGTTTGCCTCCTCTCTCCAAGCTCTGTCGCTCTGCTCCGCCTCGGAGAAGAAAACAAACACCTCCCTCTGTTCTCCTCAGAGTAGCTCCTCCTGAACCTCTAGCAACAAAAACATTTGTTTACTTCATTGCAGTCCAGAAAAACACTCGTCTCCAGAGAGACAAACACTCACTGTTCAGACCCCTCAGAGCGGGGACGGTAAAACCTGAACGCAGAGCGAGGGACGAGTTTGGACTTGAGGAGTGGAGCAGATCAGAGAAAGTTCTGCTGAATTAAAACGTCAGAACTGAACGCAGGTCCGTCTGGAAGTTTGTCTCTAAACACGACTTGAGAGTTTTTAAACCTTCAACCTCGTCTGTTTCACTTTCTGACTCGTAAACAAAGAAGTTTGATCTCAGAAGAAGAGTTCATGCGTTAGCGGGCGGTTTCGTTTCATCACGACATGTTCTGACATCGGGTGGAGGAAGATCTTTAACCACCAGTTCTCCATGAAGGCGGTTCCTGTCCTCTTAGAACTTCCTGTTTTTGACTCTTGTCGCGCAGTTTGTTCTGTGAAAAGCCTGGATTTGTTTCTCCACCCAGAAACCTTCTAACGCTCCATCATTTTATTCTGGAATTATATTTTCTGCCACGAATCAAAGCTTTTTGTTCTTTCTTCAGTCAGGAGTCGATTCTGGTCGATGTTTCAAAACAAAACGAGTTCCAGTGTTTTTGTGAAGCGACCGTTCAGTTTTTGTTCCGTTCTGTGACTCGTTGGGGTTCGAGTTCTAAAAGTGAGAATCAGTTTTTCTCTGAAGTTCAATAAGACTTGTTGTGGAACCTTTTTTTCCTTTAAAACCTCAGAACGAAGCAGAACGAAGCAGAACTTTGAGAACGAAGCAGAAGTTTGAGAACGAAGCAGAAGTTTGAGAACGAAGCAGAAGTTTGAGAACGAAGCAGAAGTTTGAGAACGAAGCAGAAGTTTGAGAACGAAGCAGAACTTTGAGAACGAAGCAGAACTTTGAGAAC
>NC_056519.1:1984311-1990071 GCF_014905685.2 Nematolebias whitei | reverse complement strand
AAGCAGAACTTTGAGAACGAAGCAGAACTTTGAGAACGAAGCAGAACGAAGCAGAACTTTGAGAACGAAGCAGAACGAAGTAGAACTTTGAGAACAAAGCAGAACTTTGAGAACGAAGCAGAACTTTGAGAAAGAAGCAGAACTTTGAGAACGAAGCAGAACGAAGCAGAACTTTGAGAACGAAGCAGAACGTTCAGAACGAAGCAGAACTTTGGGAACGAAGCAGAACTTTGAGAACGAAGCAGAACTTTCAGGGCACCTTTGATGTTTGTTCAGACCACAGAACCTCTGCAGACAGGTGTTCCAGGTGTTCCAGGTGTTCCTGCTCAAAAAGACTCCATGTGGAACAGAGACGTCTGAGGTTCGTCCCCATTGTCTGAAAATCGTCTTCATCTAAAATCAGCCCCGAGCTGCTCCACTCGTTGTGGTCCTTCATCTCCCTCTAATGGGACTTGATTCTTCTTACCCCGGCACCATCAGTCCGGGTGTAGCCACGCTGCGTCAACTCTCGTGTCTCTCGGTCTCTGAGCTCCTTTCGTGTGGCGCCGTCAGTCAACAGGACGAGGACGTGAAGGTTCTGATGTTTGTAGTTCTGCTGGGCGGGTCATCCAGTGACGTAGCTCTGCTGACCAGTCAATGACTGCTGTCTGAAACTGGAGAGTACCCAGAACCCAGAGAGTTCTGGGTCTGCCCTGGGGTCTCCTCCCTGTGGGACGTGGCCAGAAAAACCTCCAAATGGAGGTGTCCAGCACCACCCTGGATCATGGAGCTCCTCAGCCTATTTGTAAGGCTGAGACCCCCCCCTAGAACAGAACAACAATAAGAGAAGGATCATTTTTATACTTGGAGACTGAATACTTTACTAAATAAAATAATTTCAGTAAAATTAACCCTTGTTGTTGTTGTTTTAGTTTTTATATAATTCTGCAAAGCAACATGCTAAGTTAATTTTGTCAAATGAATAATTGATAGTTCTCATCAGAATGCTCTGAAATATCACGATATTATATTTTAGCCGTATCGTCCACCCCTAACGTGGACTGAGAGACTCAAATAAACTCGTAGAGAACTCTTGTTTTGTGTCGGCGCCGCAGACCGACGTGTTCACAGCTGCAGCTCTCTAACCTCCTGCTGCTTCTGTGGTTTTAGCTGCACTGCTGCGGCTTGTTCAGCTCCGACGACTGGAGAAACCAGTTCCCCGACTCGTGCTTGTGCCCGCCGATGGAGGAGGAGGAATACGAGTGCAAGAGGGTCTTGTACGAGGTGAGGCTCGCCGCTCCGATCCACCGGAGCTCGCCTGTTTCTCATCTGACGTCGCTCATCTTCTTTTCTTTTTTCACTTTAGCAATTTCAGTTCTTTAGTCAAGTGGAGTCGAGGTCCATCTACAGTCGGGTCAGTAAACAAGTGATTTGACAGAGTTCAGACTGAGGACAGGAACTGAAGGTTGTCTGTTTTCACAGCCCTGCTTCCCCATCATCATGTACTACAGCCTGCTGGGCGCCAACATCGTCATCGGATTCTTCTTCACTCTGGCGTCTCTGGCCGTGAGTGTTGAATCTCGTTTCTTAATATAAAGTGGTGAACAGATGAAACCAGATGTTTAAACCCACTACAGATGAAACCAGATGTTTAAGCCCAGTACAGAACAACTCTGAACCATTTCTTTAACTCGCGGACGTTGAATCAGATCAAACCGGTCCTGTTGGGTCTTTGACCTTCATCTCTGCACTTTGTTCGAGCTCACTCGCTGATGCTCGTCTTTGAAATTTAAGGGCCGCTGTAAAAATGGACGGTCCATCGCTGCTGGACGCTCCTGCCCCTCATCTCGTCCAAGATACTCGTAGTTTGGATGCAAAGAGAAAAAACACGTGTTGTGCACGAGAACGTATCGAACACAGAAAACGGATCCATGTGAAGGCTGAAGAATTGTCCGCTCCTGTTGTCTCGACCCAAAACAGCCTGCTGGTGGACGGGCCTTTTATATTTTGACAGGGTGTGTTCTGCCAACCGTTTGCTTGGATCCAGAAACGCTACTAACCTGTATAAATAAAGGTTGAATGAAAAAAACTCTCAGACTTACTAATAATAACGTTATGAACAAATATGACTGCCTGGAACAAATAAAATGTTGAATGTATATGTTATCTGAAAATGACATAAACACTAATTTTAAACATAACAGCCACTTACGAGCTTCTTAATATCACATTAGAGCTGCTCCTTCAAGTAAGCATTTCTGCTTCTACCCTTAAAAAATCTCTGCCCCTAAAAGTTCAGACATGGGCAATTTAATTAAAAACACAAATATAATTAAACAGCACAACTAAATTACAAATCAGTTTTACAGTTTGTGGGTCATTGATAAAATGTTGATTATTAAAAATATAAGTGAAATGTTTGATGGGTAATCACGTGACGAACATGTATCAAAACAAAGGCACCAATTTGTCAAAATAACAGATCAAAATGTTGAAAAGACCGTCCATTTTACTTTAATAAAAAAAGTCTTCTCGTTGTACAACTAAACAACCGAGAGTTGAAGCGCATGAAGACGATGGTAATACTGGAGCAGGTGTGGGTGAGAGCAGAGCTGACCAGGCTGTTGTACTGGGCAGGAGCCCACAGCCAGCCGCCATGAACAGTCAAAGGATGCTTGAGAGAAGCGGAGCGTACTCTATTCACACAAGGAGAGCTGTTGGTCAGGCTACTTCCTGTTGCTCTCTAAAATAATTATTGAATCAAATATTTACAAATGTAGGTAAACATAGATGTTCAACAACTCATTAAAATACACCAGAATGCAGGAAATGGTATCTACTTTATTCAAAATCTTCTGGGGGAGGACCCCAGACCCCCCTCCCCCACTATTTGCGTTCCAACGTTGGTTGGTTTACAAATCAAGCACTGGTCGTCTTAATAAAGTCCAAAACCAGTAAAATCCTCCTGACTTTGAAACATCACAATGAACTGAATCCGTTTCCAGTCCCTGTCTGAGGTTAGACTGGAGCAGAGCTTTGTTCCCCTCTGAGTTTTAGGGAAGCTTTTATTTTGAAGGACGGGGCGCCGCTCCTCTCCCTCTCCTCTGACGGTCGTGAGCTCTTCCAGAAGAAACCGCCTGAAGCCGTGGAGGTTTCCTGTCGTCTCACGGTGTTTTGTGTCGCCGCAGGTTCTCGGGATGATTCTGTCCTCCATCATGATCCACCAGCTGCGTCACCCCGAGAGAACCACCGTCCTGTTCACCGTCCCCACCATCTTCACCCCCAACCTCCCCAAGTACCAGGAGCTGCACAACACTCCCCCGAAGTACGAGGAGCTGCAGAGCCCCCCTCCTGCGTACTGAAGGAGCTGTGCCGACTTCCTGTCGTACAGGAAGTGGTGCTCGTTGTGTTTTTGAATGTTTGGTTTGAGGACTGCTTCCAAAAGTGCCTTCTGAGAACTGCAGGGTTTTATTTTCTGCTGCCGCTAAAACTTTAGATTTAAAGACGTTTAAAAGTATTTTTGTACAAAGCACCTTAAAGTCATCTGATCCTTGTGTCTCCATCTTTCTTGGAACACAATTCAGATTTTCAGCAGGGCAAAAACCAGAGTCCAAATAATTTAAAGATTATTTTAGGTTCCTGAAAAGGATTAAATCTGAATTCTGTTCAGATTATATTAGATAATTTTGGCTCTTTTTTTAAAAACCTATTTCAGTAAAAGTTCATCTCTGAAGTCGTTGCTCATACGTTTGAGGATTTGGAATAAAGTTTGGGATATTTGCACATTTTAATTCAAAATTCAACTGGAATAAGAATCACACAAAGATAATTTTAGTAATAAACAAATAGTTGTACCTTTGATGTGTTTTATCTTTAAATAAAACTCTGCAGACTTTAAGAACCAAAGCTGCTTTTTTTTACTTCAGTTTCTTCTAAAATGTGAGTTTTCCTCCTTTCGTTTCCATCGTCACACAATAAATAAAAAACATTCCTGCGTGACATTCAAGCCGCTGACGGCGTGAGAGATTCACATCTTTATTTTTTTAAAAAGAAAAATCCCTTCAGATGTTTAATGAAGAGGCCATTTTGTTTCTGTAATAATAAAAAAAGGGAATTCTTGTTTTCTTTCTTTAGATCTTGTTCGATTCTTTGCTGAGAAATGATTGTTACTGAATTTAAAATAAAAAAATGACAGAAGAACAAGTTTAATTATTTTATTGTGCTCCGTAAACAATCGTTATTGGGAACAAGTTTCTGTAAAAACGGCGAGGATGCAGAGGCTAAATGTTGGACATAAAAGTTATAAAGCTAGAACTAATCAAACACAAGCCAAATAAATAAACGACCTTAAGAAAACGCTAAAAACACTTTTATTTATTAAAAACACTTTTATTTATTAACCTTTATTTAACCAGACAAATCCCACTGAGATCAGATCTTTTGCAGCGGAGGCCTGAAGCACCATAACATGCATGTTTCTGGTCTGTGGGAGGAAATTACGCACAACATGCAAACCACAGAAACACCCCAAGTTCAACCGGGGATTGGACCCAGGACCTTCTTGCTGTGAGGTAACAGTGCTAACCACTGAGCTACTGTGCTGCCATAAAATAAAATAAAAAAAAGCTCCAAGTTTTAGCCTAATTTCATAAATTATCTAAAAACATGTATCTGTTACAGATTAGAAAACATATTTTAACCTGTTTATATTTACGATGTTTATTTAAAACTTGTTTATTCAGAGTCGTAGTTTGATGAGGTCTCAGATTCTGGGGGTTACAGAGTTTGCTGTTACACCGACCGCCATTTTGTCTGCGAACCTGGAGCAGACGTCAATGAAAACAAAAATACCATTAATCTGAACAGCAAACCAAATTATTATTTATGTAATACTATTTAGTAAATATTGTGTTTAACAGAAATTAACATTTTTAAAGAACAGTAGCATAGTGTTAGCAGAAATGCTAATTTTTATCATGAACCTGACGGAGTCCAGAGGTGAGTTCAAATATTTTACTCCGTGTTTCAGTTTTTCTCCTAAAAGGCTGGAGTCGGTACCGACTCAAGAGAACAACGTTAGTCTTAAGAGCAGGAAGAGCCTGCATGCTTTTGTTTTTTATTTTTTTAAGTAAAGCAGAAAATACATTTTTGAAACTATAAGTTTTAGTGTTAGCATGGAGGCTACATTAGCTTCCGGTTCTAACTAAAAGAACTCATCGAACTCAAACAAGGCCGGTGAGTTTTTATCACAACCTACATGCTTACTGTATAAGTATTTATGTCATGAGGGTATGATTTTTATTCCTATTTTATTCATAATTAGGTATAAAATGTCCGAACACCTGGCTGTCTGCTAATTAGTTGTCATAATTTGAAGTTCCGGCAGGTGGCGCTGTGGCGCCGAGTGTGACGTCATTAAAACATGTCGCTGTCGTTTTTATTTCTACTCTTGAACCACGGATAACCACTTCATATTTAATCCACCATCACTATTTTACATTTTATTGTAAATTTGTAAGATTTTCCCGTTTCTTCGCTGTTTCCTTCTCGCTCCTCCTCGTCGCGCTCTCATCCTCGCCAGCCTTCACCTGTCCGACCATCATCATCATCATCATCATCAGACTCGGATGGGAAAACATCCAGTTTCAGTCCGGATCTTCTCAGCGGCCGTTCCTCCTCCATCCAGGCCGCTGTAGGACGGAGCAGGGCGGGAGCAGAGCATCATGGAGGAAGACTGAAGAGCCTGTAAATCAGTCTGACCTGCAGAAAACAGCCAGTCTG
>NC_056519.1:1982205-1984301 GCF_014905685.2 Nematolebias whitei | reverse complement strand
ATCATGGAGGAAGCCTGAAGAGCCTGTAAATCAGTCTGACCTGCAGAGAAGGCAACATGAACCACAGCAGAGGAAGACGAGGATTCCTCCCCCTGTTCATCTCATTATGCTTCATTTGGACACAGATGCTGATCTCAGGTAAGCTCTGCAGACACAACAGCCTTTATTGTCATCCTTCCCAAAATGATCAAATGTACAGCTTAAATGTGAATATCTGCTTCAAAATTCTCAAGATTGAATCTGTTTGAGTTAAAATGCTCTTGATTATATCATAAAGGTTATTCAAACATTAGATAGTTTGACTCCAGTGAAGTCTTAAACATCCAAACTGGTCCTTTGAAGTAAAAGTTTAAGCGTTCCTCTAAAATCCTGCTGCGATCTAATATAGTTAATTTTTTTAAATTCTTCAGATAATAACATTTACTTTTGCACAACAGTGAAAATATTTCTGAACACAGAATCAATTGTTTCTTGTTTGTGCATGCCAAGTGCTTATTGTAATTTGAGTTAATGTAAAGATGTAAAAGAGTTCTGTCTTAGACAGGAAGAGCAGATTTATTATTTTTAGCTTGGCCTGATATTTGAGTCAGCTGCAGAAGATGCCAGAGTCCCGTCTGCGTCTTCAGGGGGTCGTTCCATGATGCAGTTCCTGTACGAAACATCAGAATTAAAAATATAACTCACCGAGGATCTTACGACAACTGACTAGTTGTTAACCTGGCTAAAAACAAGTTCCCTTTTTAAAGATATAAATCTGATACATATTAATTTTTTAATAATTCTAACCATTTTTTGTGTTTGTATTTGTGAAACTGAAATTCAGAACTAGTTTGAAGAGACGGTCGACCTCAATCCAGGGAATTAGATTATGGATTGGTCTGGAGAGTGATGTTAAAAATGCCAAATCAATGTGTACGTTTAAGAAAATGATCAAAGTTGAATTGTTAAAAAATATATATGAAGTAGCTTAATGTGTTTTGTATGAATTGTTGTTAAATAAGGAGTTATTTTGTTTGTTACTTGAATATTATCATTGTTTGAATTAATTGTTTGGACAAAAGGAGCAGATATAATAAGATTTTTTTCTTCCTTCTGTTGCATTTCATTTTTATTTTTGATTGTATTTCTTATTGTTTATGGAATTGTTTTGTTTTAAAAAAAAGAATACATTTTATAAATAAAATAAAAAAATAAAAACCTTTTACAAGTTTTGAGTATTAAACCAATGATGAGAACTACAGACTTTAGATTAAAATGTATTTTTGTTTTTTTGAGCTAAAACCGACAACTTCTTTTTGTTTGAAGTCCGAAGCAGAAAGTTAAAATCATTCATGCTGTTCAGAAAATGCTGCGTGTTCTTCCATTATATTGACAAATATTTTATAATGATGTGAAGTAAGTTTTCATGAATACTGAGTAAGACAGTGGTCCTAGTTCTGAACTGTGTGGAACACCAGAACTTACTGATCTATCTGTGATTTAAACCACATTGAGTCAGTCAACGGTGTTAAATAAATAAAATATAATAATAAAATAAAATTATGTTTAATTCAGCTTAAAGGTGAAATGAATCTAAGAAAACTGGCTCGGTTGTGCACACATCTGTATCTTAAAGATACGTTTGTAGTGTTTTCTGGAGTTTTGTGTTTTAGTTGACATCTAGCTGCTCATTGTGGCTGCAGGACTCTTCAGCTCCATTCTTTAACGTCCGAATCATTTTAGAGGAAAACATGTTTTCACTTAAAAGCCCATGTGCGTAATGACCTGGAGGGGCTTGCTTAGGAGGAACTGTGTCTGAACTGAACCCGAGCGGTTTTCTGTTGTTGGACTTCTGTGCTAGTCATAGTTTGTCCATCACAAACAACATGTTCGAACACAAGTATGTCCTTAAGTTAACTTGGCACCATGCTAACGGCTCAGAGTAGGAGGCTAACAGCTGAGAAAAGGAGGCCAACGGCTCAGAGTAGGAGGCTAACAGCTGAGAAAAGGAGGCTAATGGCTCATTGAAGGAGGCTAACAGCTGAGAAAAGGAGGCCAACGGCTCAGAGTAGGAGGCTAACGGCTCATAGAAGGAGGCTAACAGCTGAGAAAAGGAG
>NC_056519.1:1982106-1982195 GCF_014905685.2 Nematolebias whitei | reverse complement strand
AGGAGGCTAACGGCTCATAGAAGGAGGCTAACAGCTGAGAAAAGGAGGCTAACGGCTCATAGAAGGAGGCTAACAGCTGAGAAAAGGAG
>NC_056519.1:1974728-1982006 GCF_014905685.2 Nematolebias whitei | reverse complement strand
GCTGAGAAAAGGAGGCTAACGGCTCAGAGTAGGAGGCTAACGGCTCATTGAAGGAGGCTAACAGCTGAGAAAAGGAGGCCAACGGCTCAGAGTAGGAGACTAACAGCTCATTGAAGGAGGCTAACAGCTGAGAAAAGGAGGCCAACGGCTCAGAGTAGGAGGCTAACAGCTGAGAAAAGGAGGCTAACAGCTCATTGAAGGAGGCTAACAGCTGAGAAAAGGAGGCTAACAGCTGAGAAAAGGAGGCTAACAGCTGAGAAAAGGAGGCTAACGGCTCAGAGTAGCTGTAAGACAAAGCTCTCTGTTTACTGGTCGGTCTACGTTCCTCCCCTCACCTCTGGTCATGAACTCTGGTAAGGATGCTCCCTGGGCGCCTCCCTACGGAGGTGCTTTGGGCATGTCTGACTGGGAGGAGACCCCGGTGAAGACCCAGGACACACTGGAGAGACTATGTCTCTCGGTTGGTCTGGAAACACCTTGGAGTCCTCCCAGAAGAGCTAGAAGAGGCTGTGGAGAGAGATGTCTGGACCTGCTCAAGCTGCTGCCCCCGAGACCTGAGTCCAGAACAAGCAGAAGATGATGGATGGACAGATGGCGGGATGGACCGACCATGCTTTCACATCCAGTTTCTGTCTCTGGCTTCTTTGTTTATCTCCATTAGATGGTGTGTTTCTTTATTTTTGTTGTGAGGAGGAATAATTGTTATTCCACATGAGTTTTTGGTCTTTCTTCGTCAATAAGGTAGAGAACATTTGATCCGTCATGTGGTCAGCAGATGGAGGAACTGTGAGCCAAACTGAGCTTCTTGTGATGATGATTCAGCTGCGAGAAGCAGCTGCGATGCTGATTACAGGAGAGGAGCAGACGGAGCTTCCAGCACTTTCTACAGATTTCAGCCCGAGGATTTCACTGTACATAAAACCACCACCGTCAGCTGGTTTGTGTTCTCATCCCTGATCAGATTTATTATTTACTCAATTTACACACGCACGCACGCACGCACGCACGCACGCATGCATGCACATACAGTTTATCAAATGAAAATAAACAAAGGATCCTGCCTCGGTGTTTGTCTACAGACACATCTGACTGAAAATGTTTCCAGTTCTGGTTCCAGAATCCTCAGAGGTGGTTCTGTCCAATCAGAACTCTGCTCAGCATCGGGCGTAGCAACCAGGACGCTGTTGCTACGGACAGAAGGAGACGCCGAGTCAGCCTCACGGCGTCTCAGAGGACCGACTGACTTCTGCTTCTACCTGCTGATGTTCTCAGCTTTACCAGGAAGACGAGACACTCGTCCTTCGATTTATTTCATCTCACTGAGACGGAACTCCACATCAAAATCCACACGGTCCCAAAAACCAGTTCTGGTTCCAGTTCTTCCCACTCGGGGACATTTCCAAGGCGACCAGGTGATGAAGTTTCAGGTGTTGTCTTCAGATGTCCAACAGAAAGGCATTGTCCTGGAGTCGGGTCAGAACCTCTCTGTCCTCCTCAGCTTCTGGAATATGATCAGAGGTTTGACATTAAAAACGTTCTGATGTCCCATGAAAAGTTGTGGTCCTTTAAAGGCACCACCTGATCCAGTCCCAGAACTTTTACAGAACCCTGATGATCTAAGTGCAGAACCCCCACTACATAAAGTTCCAATCCTAGACCCATCCCAGAACCCGATCCAAGCCTAAAATCATCCCAGAACCAGACGTTTGGACTTTCAGCCAACAGTCTAGATGCTCCTATTCCTCTTTGGTCTAGTTCTGGAATCCTAACCGGTCAGGTCCAGGTTTCTACAGTGTGACCGTTTCAGGTTATTTTGCTGCTGCTTGTTCTGTCGTGTTCTGATTGAGTTTTGTTCTTGAATTAAATCGGTTCTGTTGGGTTCTCCGGGCCCGCTGAGCTTCTGGAAACATGAAGCTGCTGCAGGTGAATGAATGATTCAGTGACGTTTGGGTTCAGGACTTCCCTCAGACCCGTTCCAACAGATGGATCTCCTGCTGTGCTCGCTCAGGGATATGATGCGTTCGAGGTCGGCGTGTTTAAAATAGACTTCTGCCTGCAGTTTCAAACAGAGAAGACATGTTTTCTGACACCCTGCTGAATCAGTCCATCAACACAAACCTTCAACATTTATCTGATAAAGTCCCGTAAAGTCTCTGCTTCTTGATGAGCTGCTCGTTAACAAACTGATCAGAACCTCTTCATCCTTCTCTCCTCAGAATATTCTGCAGGTGGCTCGCTTCCTACTCGCCGTCCTCCATCTCTCTTCTCTCAGTATGATGTCGACAATCTGCCGGAGTCCCACGCCCAACGCTACCATCACCACCATCGCCATCGTCGTCGTCACCATCAGAACCTGGCCCAGTTAGCTGAAGAGCTCCCCACGGCTCCAACGGGGTCTCTGATCCACCACGAGCTCGCTGCCGAACAAACCTTCAACCTGCTGCCACAAATGCACCACGAGCTGCAGCTGGAACACGTTGCTGTGTCTGCCAGATATCTGGTTACTGTGGTGAGTGACGTGGTTACCATGGTTACTGTGGTGAGTGACGTGGTTACCATGTTTTTCAAGTTCAAGTCAATTTTAGTGTCATTACCGTCTCATGTGGTACATGAGGTGGAACGAAATTATGTACACAGGGTCCCAGTTACACCCAAAATTTCCAAATAAATATATAAAAAGAAACATTCAACAAGGATCTAAGATATTCACCAAGACGTACGCCAAACGGTACGCTAAAAATCCAAGATATACGTCAAACACTAATAATGTAAAACGGCACATCGTAACAACAGCAGCCTGAACATGAGTCCATGGTGAGCAGTTAGGTATGAATGAGATCAGCAGCATGGATAATCAGCAACATGAGATAATCAGCAGCACAGAAAGTCGCACATCACCAATCAGTGGCATTACAGTGGCTTTTACTTTTTTTTTTTCCACAGTGATTCTCCTGGTTAGAGATTCATGAGTCTAACAGCCTCAGGGTAGAAGCTGTTCCTCAGTCTAGTGGTTCTACACTTAATGCTCCTCAACCTCCTTCCTGAGGGGAGCTGGGCAAAAAGTGTGTGTGCTGGGTGAGTGTGGTCCTTCATGATGCAGGTGGCCCTCTTCCTGCATCTGGAGGTGTAGATGTCTGTGATGGTGGGGAGACTGATTCCAACAGATTTCTGTGCAGCCTTCACCACTCTCTGCAAAGCTTTTCTTTCTGCAGCTGTGCAGCCTCCATGCCACACGTTGATGCTGGAGCACAGGATGCTCTCCACTGCACACCTGTAGAAGGAGGTGAGGACTGAGCTTCCAGACCAGCTCGTCTCAGCCGTCTGAGGAAGTAGAGTCTCTGATGAGCTTTCTTCATCAGGCTGGTGGTGTTGTTGCTCCAGCTGAGGTTGTTGTTCAGGTGCACACCCAAGTACTTGTAGCTGGAGACCACTTCCACCGCACATCCTCTTATGTTGAGGGGGAGGGGGGATGTAGGTGTGTTTCTTACTTCTGAAGTGCACGACCATCTCCTTCGTCTTCTTCACATTGATGTGAAGGTTGTTCTTCCTGCACCAGCTCTCGAGGTGTTCCACCTCCTGCCTGTAGCTGGACTCATCATTGTTTGTGATGCATCCCACCACATCTGTATCATCTGCAAACTTTACAATGTGACATCCTGGATGGGTAGCTGCACAATCATACGTGAGCAGAGTGAACAGTAGGGGGCTCAACACACATCCCTGAGGGGAGCCAGTGCTGAGGGTTATGGTGGAGGAGGAGAAGTTGTGGATCCTCACTGATTGTGGTCTGTTTGTTAAGAAGTCCAGGACCCAGTTGCAAATAGGAGGGGCTTAGTCCTAGTGTGAGTAGTTTATAGTGAGTGATGTGGTTACCTTGGTTACGTGGTGAGCAGGGCTTAATTTGAGCCGGATCCTGTCGGAACAAAATCTGGGAGCGCTCTTATTTTTACAGGGTGCGTTCCAGCAACTGTTTGCTGGGATCTGGCAACTCTCAGGCTTTCTAATTAAAGTTCTGATCACATGCCAGCCTTGAACAAATAAAACTTACGTGTCAACTGATTTGGGGAGCCATGCTTGAACGGTGTCGCTCCCCTCTGCTGCTGAGACAATAATAAATGACTCCGACACCTCTGCTGATGTTTTCATGACGCTCTCTATAAACTCAAACTCGGAGTGATACCTGCTCCCTCTTTCCTTTTTCACGTTAACATTTTTTTAGTTTTATCGAGGAGTTTGTCAAAGCACTATTTTGATGTTTTTCCTGTAAATACAGAAGTAATGTTTAATAAATGTTAGGACTCTATTCTTTAATATATTTTATGTCATTAAACAACTTGTCAGGTTCTTCTCTTGTGAACACGCGCGGTGGAATCAGAGTCCACACAACTTGTTGGATGATGCTTCATCGTCAATCTTTACGTGAAACAAACACGTTACATCATTTATACTAACGGATAAAGTGTTTGCTAACAGAGTGCCTCGCATGTGGAGTCGGACAGTGAATTCAGAGAGGAGTCCGCTCCGAACCGACAAGGAAGGGGGCGGGTGGGGGGGTTTAGGATGGGAGCGTTTACAAATGGAGGTAAACGTAGATGTTTAACAACCCGTTAAAATACACCAAGATGCAGGAAATCACATCTACTTTACTCAAAAGTTTCTAGGGAAGTACAACCCCCCCCCCCCCCCCATTTGTGTTCCAGCATCGACCGGTTTACAAATGAAGCTCTGCTGGCGAGTGACATGGTTTTAAATCTACACTTTAGCTTTGCAGGAAAATGGACAGACCTTTGATGTTTTAAGACCCACATGTGGTGGTTTGATCCAAATTAAAGGTTTATAGGCGCTCCTGACGAGGTCACACTGGGGCTGTTCTCAGTGCGAGACCCTAAATGAATGCTGGTCAGAAAACTAAAGTTTTACAACAAGCTCTTCCAGTCTGAATGTGTCTTTACTCAGAGGCTCCAAAAATGAAGGAATAAATTCCTCCAACAAGCAGCCTCTGATTGGTTCAGACCGTGGTCTTTGGATGGATGTTTGAGGAGGTCAAAGGTCAGAAACCAGACAGCCATCCATGTTAGTCTTCTCTATCTATAGAGCTGGAGGAGGGACGCTGCTCTCCCTGTTGCCATGGAAACGCTGGTGAGCGCGCCCCACTTCCCTCCGCAGTGGGTGGTTGTGTAACAGTTGGATAAACTGCAGCGACCTTCAGACGAAGGCGCAGCGAGACAGACGTTCTGCAAGCACGTTCAGCTGAAACCCCAGACCCGGTCGGGTCCAGAGTTCTTGTTCTGTCTCATCGACGAGCCTTTCTTTCTGTTCAGGCCGTTTCAATAAGTCTTATTTTATTATTATTTTGTTTTGGAACATGGCCGCCACAGCTCATCATCATGATCAAACAGAAAAACCGTTTCACAGACATGAGCTGAAATCTGCTGTGGTAGTAGCTGAGGGTCATCGACAACGCACACAGGCCATGAGAGAGCTTTGTTTTAACCGAAGTTCACCGTGAAACGTCCGATTAATGAACACGGGTCACCTTCAGCGGTGGGCGAGGACGTTCCTGGGGGGGGGGGGCAGATTTGTAACTGGTTTTATTAACGCTCAGATTTCAGGTGTTTCTTTTGTTCCTCCGTGCGTCCAAAGACGAGAACATCAGATGTTTGTCAGGAACGTTCCTGGTTCTCCCGTCTAATCAGTCGTTCACCGTTTGCCTCTGGATCCGAGGCGTCCTGTTGTTGTCTCGCAGAGTGAGATGTGTCCTCCACGAGCGCTCAAACTCTTCGCCGGTCAGAACCGCAGAACCCGCTCAGAACCGCAGAACCCGCTCAGCTTAGAGGTGAAACAAGAAAAAGTCCAGTTGTGTTTCACTGGAGCTCCTCGGCTGATGAACGTGTTTTTGATGTCCAAACCTGAGGGACTGTCCCTCTGTCCATCAGTTTTATTGACATGTCTGGAGCAGCGGACGTGGTCGTCTCAGAGGTCGAGACAACGAAGAGACGAAGTCCAGTTCAGACGATCAGAGACAGAACGTTCCTGACGTGTCCTCAGTTTTAGACCTGTGGTGTTTTGTGTTAGCATCAGAGGAACGTGTCTAATTATAAAACACCAACTCCCACAATGCTTTGCCCGGACTTTCAGATGCATTGTGGGAGTGGACTCTCAAACAGACGCCGGCAGGATCTAAATTTGAAACGCGGCCTCAGGAGGGTCTGTCTGAACGGACTTTCGTGAGCGGTCACATGACCCGTCCCCGCAGGCTCCGTGTGCGAGACCCGACTCCACCGGACCGAGACCCAAACGGCACCGGCAGGTCCGCACGTTCAGTTTTACGTGTGGACAGAGAGGTTTTCAGACGTCGAGCCGTTAACTGTGGATCTGACGTGAAGGAGACGATGCTCCTCAGATTCATCAGAGCGTTTTATTTAATTCAGAAACGTTCTTGTTTAAAAACACTTTGTTACGTTTCAACCGTACGACCGGTATAAATTAATCTACTATAATGTTGTTTTTGGGCTCTAACTTTAAATGTGCAGCTCGTACCAAGACCTGTATTTATTTTTTAACTTTATACTTTTTGAAATATTTAACTTTATTAACAAAACTTCATTTAATTTTTTCAGTAAAATGCACTCGGCTCTCCTTACATCAAAACGTTGTGCTTTTTTATTAAATCGACTTCAGTAAACGCGTTCCCTTTCCTCGTCTACGTTTTGTCCTTATTGTCTCATGTCTCATCTGTCTCCGCATGTCTTTGTTTTATGCCTCGTGTCCCTCATTTCATCTCATTTTGTCTTTGTTTTCTTGCTTCTCTTGTGATGATCATTTATTTTAACAAGTTTCCATTTTAAACTGAATTTATTGTAGATTTGAACAATGAACGAGAAAGAACTTTAAATAACCTTTAAGTTTGAAAGGTTTGGAGTTTTATTTTGACAGAACAGACTTAAAGGTGAATCCATGTGAACAGATTAGTTTTCTGCTGATAAATGAAACTCCTGCTGATAAGTTAAAGGAGTTCAACAATAAAAGCTGATGTAAAGAAGAGAACCTGTAACCACACGGTACCGGCTCACACGCCCGCAGGTCTCTGTGACCTTCACTTCCTGTTCCTGTCAGCCTCCACATCCCCTGTTGTGTTGGTCGTCGCTCCGCTGTCGCCACGGCAACAAGAGTCTGCAGGTTCTGCAGGAAGAACCTCAGCGGATCCGACCACTTCCTGACGGCGCGCACACACACACACACACACACACACACACACACACACACACACACACACAC
>NC_056519.1:1972532-1974718 GCF_014905685.2 Nematolebias whitei | reverse complement strand
CACACACACACACACACACACACACACACACACACACACACACACACTCCGATCAGCTCGGAGCAGAACGTTCTTTCAAAGTAAAAAAATAAAATAAAAGATGTTCTACAAAATAAAAGCCCCTGAAATAAAATAATTTTCAATTAAAACATTTTATTTATTGACGTAAAAAAATTAAAATACTCAAATAATTTCCTATTTTTGTATTGGACGTGCAAATTTTATGTCCACATGAAGTAACTTTACACCGTTTCATCGTTCTTTAAATATTTTTATAAGTTTGTGTGTGAAAGACAGAGACATGAAATAATTGTATAATTGTCAAGAAAGGTAAAAGTTCAGATTTATTTCCTCTGATTACGTTGATCTTCCACGGCGGATGACAGTGTTTGCTTGTCAGTCTGTTAGCAAAATATTTCATCACCACCTGAGTGAAACTTGCAGGAAGTCGTCGTTGGGTTATCGCCTACATGAGGAGTCTAACTAAATACCAACTAAACCAGGCCCAGAGTGGGTAATCAGGAGGGTCTGGAGATTTTGGTGGGCCGGTCTGATGTGGGCTGCAGGGCCGCCGCTCCGTTTTAATTTTAATTTTTTTATAAACGACATGTAAACACAGAACTCTGCCACCGCTGGACCTGGGCTGCCCCGCCTCCACCCAGTGCCGGCGGCAGCTCTCGTTTTTTTTTTTTTTTTACAAGTCAGGGCTGTGACGCGACCTGTCAATCAATCCGGTAGGCGTGTCAGCAAATGACCACTCGGCGACCTCATTTTGTCCCGAAGGTAAACGCCCCTTACCTGCAGAGCTGCGCTGCAGTTCATCAGGGAACTAAACAGCTAGTAGCTGAGAAATGATCCTGCACTTAATACTCTTGTAACTCACACGTAAAGCGTTTAAAAGTAAATTATAAACACGAACTGGTTTCAGTGGGGATTTTAGCCTCTTTTTGGGGGTGCTCAAGCGCCCCTAAATTTTAACTCGGCACCCCTGAAAAATGAAGGAACCATCATTAGGACTTTGTAGGAAACAGTTCTCAAACCTTAGATTCACCAAAATATGGAATAAATGTGGAATAAATGACAACGGTCTTAAAATGGGCCAGTAAAATCCTTGTTTTTTTATTTTTGTGTGTTAGTCGGATCCTCGACTCACCTGTCAATCAATCCAGTAGGCGCGTCAGCAACTCACCAATCAGTAGTGGTGGAGAAGGTACTCAAAGACTGTACTTAATAAAATTACAAATAAACAGACAGAAATGTAAAAGTAGAAGTACCACATTAACATTTATACTTGAGTAAAAGTAAGTACTTGCATTTAAAAATACTTAAAGTATTAAAAGTAAAAGTACTTGCTGAATGTATTACCTAATGCAATGGTCTACATATCTTTAAGTGTACCTGTATGTATATTTCTGTAATACATTAACAGTGTTGAGCCATTTTAATGAACGATGCTGCAGATAATACATGTTTTTATTGTGTTTACTCTGTGACACCGTTCAACTTGGACTTGTGATTCTGTGAATCAGAATTCAGGGATGACCTGCAGAGTTAACTGTCATTAATCAAAATAAGAAAGAGGAACGGTTATATTGAAAGATTTTATTTAACACAAACCATTGTGTCATTTTAACTGCAGTAAAACATTTAAGTAAAAGTTGTCTGATGAACAAAAGGAGCATTAGACACAACAAAGGAACAGGCTCAGATCAGTTCAACCCCAGTTTGTCATCAACTCTAGTTAAATACTGTCTATTCAAACTTGTAATGGGACAATATTGAACAATATTTTAACTTCCTGACACCATTTTTAAAACTTGGACCCGAGTGTCGAGTCATTTGGAAACGTCTCTCGTCTCCTAACATCATGAACTGACACATTTTAATGTTGCAGCAAGAATTTATTGTTCAAGTTCACAAGAAGTTGGTTTTCAAAGATTTTTCAGTCCAGTCTGGATCTTTTGAGATGGAGAATCTGTCCTGCTGTACTGAGCAGTCTTTCAATAGCCTTTCAACAATCTTTCAACAATCTTTCAACGATCTTTCAATAATCTTTCAACGATCTTTCAACAGTCTTTCAATAATCTTTCAACAATCTTTCAATAACCTTTCAACAATTTTTCAACAATCTTTCAATAATTCAACAATCTTTCAATAATCTTTCAACAATCTTTCAATAATCTTTC
>NC_056519.1:1971884-1972432 GCF_014905685.2 Nematolebias whitei | reverse complement strand
CACCAATCTTTCAATAATCTTTCAACAATCTTTCAATAATCTTTCAATAAGGCCATGGTGGCATGTATCTTCTGTCTGACTCTTTGCGGTGGAATCCATTTTGTGTGTTAGTGGTGCTGCGGGTGTGTCCAGCTCAACGATGTATAAACTAGAATATACGTCACTGGTCCAGTTCTTCCTGAAGGCGGGGTCTAACGTTACCTGCCCACTTTCAGTGAGTCACTGGACCAGCTCCTCTCACCATCGGTTACTTTCAAACTAACAAACAAATCAAAAAGCCGCAATGTGAATGTAACTTGTAACACATTATAGAAATGTAGTGGAGTAGAAAGTACAGATACTTGATGTAAAATGTAGTGTAGTATAAAGTACAGATACTTGATGTAAAATGTAGTGTAGTACAAAGTACAAATACTTGATGTAATATGTAGTGTAGTACAAAGTACAGATACTTGATGTAAAATGTAGTACAGATACTTGATGTAAAATGTAGTGTAGTAGAAAGTACAGATACTTGATGTAAAATGTAGTGTAGTACAAAGTACAGA
>NC_056519.1:1968032-1971874 GCF_014905685.2 Nematolebias whitei | reverse complement strand
TAGTGTAGTACAAAGTACAGATACTTGATGTAAAATGTAGTGGAGTAAAAGTCGGAAGTGCCCACATTAAACTCTACTTAAGTGAAGTATAGATACATGAACAATGTACTTGAGTACAGTAACAAAGTACTTGTACTTGGCTACATCCCACCACTGCCAGTCGGTGAGCTCAGTTTGTGCTGAAGTGGACGCCCCTCACCTGCAGAGCTGCAGCTTCCATTGAGTCTACATCTTTTGCTTCATGTTAATCTGCTGTAATAATCCTTTGTTAAATACACCAGAATGCAGGAAATGGCATCGACTTTATTCAAAAATCTCGGGGGGAGGACCCCCCCCCCCCCAGAAGGTTGTGAACCACTGAGTTAGACGTCAGCCTGCTGCTGAGTAACTGCTGCAGCTGTTTGATTCATGATTACCCAACACCCCCCATCGGACTCCTCCCCCCCCCACACACACACATGTGACCCACACCTGTTGGCTAATTAGCAGCTCTAACCATGTTGGCGTGCGTCAGACAGGAATAGCACCTGATCCCAACAGGAAGCTCAGCGGGATAATGGCATTACCTGGACGACAGCCAATCAGGCGGCAGCTTGAGCTCCGTCAGGCTCTTAAGCCAATCAGAGATCAGGGAACGAGTGGATCAGGAAATGGAGCGAAAAGTCCCCGAGCTGTGACTGACAGGCGCTGTTCATTCATAAAAATCCTGCTGTGGTGGACGATGTTTGCTTGTTTACGTGGTAAGATTGTTTATTCATCTTCTGTTTGCTTCACTGTGAACGAGATTATTGATCAGTTCTGTAATCTGGATTATCACCGTGTGGTGAGGCTGAAACCTTTCAGCTCTTTCGGTCTGTTAGGTTCAGGTTTGGTTGTTTGTGGTCATTATGTCGCTCAGATTATCTGAATCAGATTGAATTATGGGTAATTTGAGCTTAAACTGCAGCAGATTTAAATGTGGGTTCTGAAGTGTTCCGTTTGTCTCAGTCGACGTTTCCCCACAAGTTTGAGTTGTTTTTATTTTTACTTGGTTTAAGAGAACAAACAGAACCAGGAACGGACCCATAATAAGATCAGCCGGGCCCGCCGGGTTCTGCTGTTTGCTCCTGATATTGAATTAAGAGGCAGCTGAACACTCACACACACACACACACACACACACACACACACACACACACACACACCTCTAACATGATTTAAATGGACGATCTGATATTTTACAGGAAATGAAACCAGCTTGACGTTAGTTTTTGCTCAGACGAGGCAGAACCTCCGAGAAGACGTTTAAACTTCTGCTGGACTCTCTTCTTCATGAACTTCTCACCCTTCCCTGCTCCGTTTACTCGTTTTATTGACACGTTGTGTGATGACGGGTTCTCCTGTAGTTCTGGATGTGGAACAGACCTGATCTCTGTTTCAGTACCTGGCCGTGGACGTGAGGAGGCTGAACGTCAGTCTTCTTCGGTGGTTCCGGGAGGGCGTGGCGGCGGCGCTGGGCGTTCCCGTGCGACACGTTCACATTCACCAGCTGAACGTAAGTCCAACGCTCGTCCCTAACCCTTTGCTCCGCCCACTTTTCCTGAATGGCACCTGCTCTTTCAGGAGGAGAAAAATGGCATCGAGATCTTCGTGTCCTCTGGTAGGCGGGGCATCTGGGAGCCCCGCCCAGCCGAGGAGGTCATCCAGTCGCTGAACGTCAGGGTGCTCAATCGCCACCTGGGCCACTTGGGCATCACCGAGGTCTCGTCTGAGGTGAGAGTTCCTCTGAGGCTCGTTAGGAGGGTTCGTTAGTCACCGTGGAAACGGAGCAGATGTTTCTGAATATTTAAAAAAATCTAAATTGTTTTTGGTGATTAATTTCACTGAAACTGTTTTATTAAAAAGATGTGCTGTCTTTAGAAAAACGTCGTGCAGGGCGAGCAGAGGGATCAGACGTGGAGCAGAGAGGGTTTCTCCACGGTGCTCCTCCTCTTCACGCTCTTCATCATCGTCATCACCTGCCTGATGGTAAAACCCGATCGACGAAGAAACTTCACATCGTTCAGACGTTCATCTAAACTCCTGCTGAGCTTCAGGAGATCGAATCAGTTAAACAGATTCATTGATCAGGACAGCCAAACAAAATAACAACATTTAATGTGCTAGTTTTATCAAAAGGCTTCAAATATTCACATATTTTAACAAAACTTAAAAACTAATCAGTTTTCAGATTATATGATTATAACAAACCAAAAGGTATAAAATATTTTAAGAGAGGAACGAGTTCAAAATAAGGATATTCAAAATGATCAACAAAAAAAAGTTAAAATCCTTCACTATTTTAAAATAAAAACTTAAAAATAAACATCAGCACACACAAGTAGATGGATAAACAAATATTATAAAATTAAAAGAAAATGAATAAAACAACAAATACATTTAATTATAATAAATGTAACAAAGATGTTTCATGTTTTAGATGAAATATGGAGCCATAAATTGTTGAATAAAAACTTTTTATTATTTTATATTTAATGTTTTCAGTGCTGACAGCAGGGGGCGCTGCTGCACAGAAATTAACTCCACATTTAAATGTTTTTAAAGAAGTATGAGCTTTGATCTGATAAAGTCATAAACGTTATTTAAAGTGTTTCTTTGCAGCTGCAGACGTGAACAAATTACTCTTCAGATTTTAGTGAAACGTAGAAAATGAACCACGTTTGTGAGATTTTTAACCAAAGCTCGAGTTTGAGGAGAAACAGGAAACAGGAAGTTGAAATTCGTTACGCGAGGATGGTTTTATTTAGTTATCTTCTGCAGGTTCATTATTTATATTCTATTCTTTTTGTTGTTGCTGTTTTTTAAGATGTTTTGCTTCTTTGGGCAGCCTAAAAGTCCAAAGGTTATAAAATAATCCAAATTCATTTGGCTTTTCATTATCAAAATAATTTAGGTTAATAATTTCAGGTTTGTTTAAACTTTATTGTTCTTTAATCTGCAACGTTTTAAAATGTTAATTGTTTTTGTTGTGTTGCTGTCGTCTGATTTGATTTGAACTCACTTTGGTCAGTTGTTTTTATTCTGCCGCACAATAAAACGATAAGTTTTATTAAGTTTGAACGTTGAGCTTCCTCTGGTCAACCCGTGTGTTTTAAAGGTTTGAAACTTTCAACAGTTTTTATTAAACTATTTCACACATTTTAGCTTTGACATTTTTTTACATTAAATCTTTTTAAAATCTTTTTTCTCTGCAGGTTTTGTATCGAATAAAAGAGAAGGTTCAGATTTCTGAGAGGCACCTTAAAGCTCCACCCCCCAACCTTCACCTGAGCCCACCTGTCCCTCTTGGCCCCGCCCAGAGGTCAAAGGCCACCAAGGTGCGTAGACGTCTTTCTGCTACCTGCTGTAAAGTGTTGACCGCTCATTGTTGATGGTTTCCTTCAGGTTGTGACGTCAGAAAGCATGGTCCAATCTGAGCTTCTGCCTGCTGTGGCCACGCCCATTCACCAGCAGCAGCCAATCATAGCCTGCCGCCGCCTCGCTCCTCCTGTTGCCTCTCTGACCTGGTGAGTCCCCGTAAAGTTTTAATTAAATCTTTGTCAGAAAAGTTTCCAGCTGCTTTTCTCAGTTCGAGTTTCTACATTTGTTAGACTCGCATCGTTCTGTGGTTTCCTTGTAGCTCCGCCCCTGTGCCCATCATTAGCAGTGAAGACCACGCCCCCTCATCAGGTGTTACCCTGGTGAATACCAGTAACGAGCTGAAGCCCTGCCCCTCCCCTTTCAGGATGAAACCTGCTGCAGGACTACAGGAAAGGTGAGAGTTGGTTCAGTTTCCTCAGAGAACGTTCAAGAACCCCCCCCCC
>NC_056519.1:1961532-1967932 GCF_014905685.2 Nematolebias whitei | reverse complement strand
CGGCTGCAGCTCGATTCCTTCGGCTGCAGCTCGATTCCTTCGGCTGCTGCTCAATTCCTTCGGCTGCTGCTCGATTCTTTCAGCTACAGCTTGTTTCCTTCGGCTGCTGCTCGTTTCCTTCGGCTCTTGTTCAAACAAAACACATTTATGTGCCCTTCAGCTCGGCGTCCGGCTCTCTACGTTTCTTCCACAGCCCTTTTTCTTCTGCTGAGTCTAAACCTCAAACATGAGCGGCCATTTTGTTCTGGGTGAGGGAGGGGCCGGTGAGCACTTGGTGTTCCTCAAGGTCCGAACAGGAAGGAAGATTTCAGGTTGAAGAGCGAGAACACAATGTTTTTCTTGGTCTCTGTCAGTGTGTGTGTGTGTGTGTGTGTGTGTGTGTGTGTGTGTGTGGGGGGGGGGGGTCACTCTGGAGTCCAGCCAATGAACAATCTAAACAAATTAGCAGTAACAGCATCCTGGAGGGAAACTGGTGGACACGAAGCCACACAAACCCATCAAAACTCTCCTCTGCTTTAGTTCCAACAAAATGTCCGTCCTCAACCGTGATTTAAAATGTTTATGCTGATGGTGTCGAGGTTTGTTCAGTAATCCAGTGAAAATAAGTACAAGTACTATGTGTTGTCGTCACTGTTCCCATAGAATGATACATTAGTTCTCTGCATTTAACCCATCACACCTGAGATACACCCAGGTGGAGCAGTGGGCGGCTACTGAGCGCCCGGGGAGCAGTTAGGGATTGGGTGTCTTGCTCAGAGACACCACGACGTTGGAATGGCTGGGAGTCGAACCGCGACTTTCTGGTCTCAAGTTGATCTCGACCCCCTGCCCTGTCAATCAAGTGACACATTTCATAGTGAGGATGGATGACAGGCTGACGTCAGCTGTTTTAACGCCATGCGGTCTACAGATACTGGGAGGACAATAAGTATTTGAACACGCTGCGACTTTGAAGGTTCTCCCACTTAGAAATCATGGAGGGTCTGAAGTTTTCATCTTAGCTGCACGTCCACTGTGAGAGACATCATCTAAATAAAAAATCTGGAAATCACAATGTATGATTTTTAAATAATTTATTTGTGTGTTACTGCTGTAAATCAGTATTTGAACACCTGTGAACATCACTGTTAATATTTGGACCAGTAGTCTTTGTTTCCTGTAGTTCTTCACCAGGTTCACTGCAGCAGATTCTGGTCCATTCCTCCACAGATCTTCTCTAGATCATCTAGGTTTCTGGGCTGTCACTGAGAAACACGGAGTATGAGCTCCCTCCAAAGATTTTCTACAGGGTTTAGGTCTGGAGACTGGCTAGGCCACTCCAGAACCTTGATATGTTCTTACGGAGCCACTCCTTGGTTCTCCTGGCTGTGAGCTTCAGGTCATTGTCTTGTTGGAAGAACCAGCCATGACCATCTTCAATGTTCTGAGGGAAGGAGGTTGTTCCACAACATCTCACAACACATGACCCGGGTCATCCTCTCCTTAATACAGTGCAGTCGTCCTGTCCCATGTGCAGAAAAACACCCCAAAGCATGATGCTTCCACCCCCATGCTTCACAGCAGGGATGGTGTTTTTGGGATGGTACTCATCATTCTTCGTCCTCCAAACACGTCGAGTGGAATTAAGACCAAAAAGTTCTATTTTGGTCTCATCGGACCCCAGAACTTTCTCCCATGACTCCTCTGGGTCATCCAAATGGTCATGGACAAACTTCAGACGGGCCTGGACGTGCGCTGGTTTAAACAGGGGAACCTTCTGTGCCATGCATGATTTAAACTATGACTCTTAGTGTATTACCCACAGTAACCATGGAAACAGTGGTGCCAGCTCTCTTCAGGTCATGGACCAGCTCCTCCCGTGTAGTTCTGGGCTGATTCCTCACCTTTCTTAGGATCATTGATTCTCCACGAGGTGAGATCTTGCATGGAGCCCCAGTCCGAGGGAGATGGACAGTCGTGTTTAGCTTCTTCCATTTTTTAATAATGAACAATAAGTGGAGTGGAGGTGGACTTTTTAGAGGAGGACTAACAGGTCTTTGAGGACCAGAACTGTTGCTGATTGACAGGTGTTCAAATCCTTACTTTCCTCTCTGTGCTGCAGTTGTGATGGACGTATTGGGCTCCTCTGGTCTAAACCCTCGCTCTGTTCCTCTGTGTAACTTCTTCCTGCACAAAAACATTAAGGTTTACTTTCATTCCCTGTTCAGTTCCAGCCCAGAAAAACACTCATCTCCAAAACTAAACACATTCATTATTCAGGTCCCGCAGTGACGGGGACATGGAGGCATCGCTTGTTTTATGGAGCTCACTGTGAGAAAACTTTTTCTTTCCGTCCATTTTGAGTCTGCTGCGTTTGACGGACGATCATATTCGGATTGGGCAGATTCAAGTTCTGTGGCTAAAAGTTTTAAACCAGTCATGGTTGGTAAAGATGCTAAATTATTTCTTTGTGTCTAATAAATATTAACTAATTAACAAAGATTTATTGAAGATGCTCTATTTACAAAGGTTCTACAAATCAAGGAACTAAAAAACTTAACCTGAAAATGAAGCAATAAATGACAACATAACTGTTCGTTCAAGTGTTAACGAAGAAGGTCTCATGTTTACAGTGGACATGAAGTTACACGACTCAACATCAACAAGTTTTCTTCCTTTAGATCTCGTTAGACGTTAAAAATCCTGAGCTTGAACCGTTTCAGGCATGAACACAAAAACTTTCATCATAAGTCGTGGAACCATGTTTTTCTAAGGTCATTTAGTCATAAAATCTGCTGGAACTGTTTTTTCTGAACTTCAGGAAATAGTGAGACAAAAAACCAAACATTACAGACAACAATAAAACAGGAAGGAAATAGGCTTTTTGCCTTTAGTCTTTGCACTTCTAACACATATCTTGGCCCTCTGCCATTCTTCCTGTCAAGACGAGGCTCTAATGTGTCCCTGGTGTTGGACATGTCGGCCCTCGGCTCGGTGGAACCCCTTAATGATGGCGTGGTAACCCCCAGAGAAGCGGCGGCCCGGGAGTACCTGCTGTCGGCCCGGCGACCGCTGACACCTCAGCAACTCCGCGACGTTGTCAACAACACGCACAAGCTGCACGCAGAGTTCGCGGTGAGTCAAGTTCTTTATCAATCTGACCAAAAAAAAAAAAGACTGGTGTCCCGCACGGCTCCTTATTGGTATCACTCATGTTCTTTAAATTTTATACGTGACTGCATCAAAGACATTCTTCTAAAATTGTGTTGTTGTTCTTGCCAATGCTTCAAATTTAACACAAACAGGACAAGCGCTCAACATTAACAACCCCAATTCAGAAACAATGCGTCGTGTTAAACGTTAATAAAAACAAAATTTATCGGTTTGCCATTCTCATAAATTCAGATTTCATTCACAATAGAATAACAAACATCAAATGTTTAAACTAAGAAACTGGGAAGTTTTTAGGATTATGTAACTAACGAAGACAATCTAAGAAAGATGAACAGGTCGGTCGACTGGGGATAAAAGTCGACTCTTACAGAGGCTGAGTCTCTGAGACGTAAAGATGGGCAGAGGTTCAGCAGTCTTGAAAGCTGTATTTAAAAACATCAGAACATTTTCAGAATAAAGTTCCTGAAAAAATACTTGAATCTCCATCACCTCCAGTTCATAATCTGATCCACAGATTAGCAGAATCTGAAGAAATATGAGCTCAGAGGACGAGGCCCTCAGGGGTCACTGCATTAAAACCAGGTCCAGTTCTGTTCAAGGTTCTTTTTGTCAGTTGCATCACATGTGGTACACGAGGTGGAACGAAACTGTGGGGATTTTTGACCGTTCTTCCAGAAGTGCATTAGTGAGGTCACATACTGATGTTGGACGAGAAGGCCTGACTCAGTCTCTGCTCTAATTCATCCCAAAGGTGTTCTGTCGGGTTGAGGTCAGGACTCTGTGCATCCACACCAGACTCTGCATCCGTGTCTTTATGGACCTTGCTTTGTGCACTGGTGCACAGTCATGTTGGAAGAGGAAGGCCAGCTCCAAACTGTTCCCACAAAGTTGGGAACATGGAACTGTCCAAAATGTCTTGGTTTGCTGAAGCAGTCAGCGTTCCTTTCACTGGAACTCAAGGGTCAAGCCCAGCTCCTGAAAAACAACCCCACACCGTAACCCCCCCTCCACCAAACTTTACACTTGGCACAATGCAGTCAGACACGTACCGTTCTCCTGGCAACCTCCAAACCCAGACTCATCCATCAGAGTGCCAGATGGAGAAGCGCGATTCGACACTCCAGAGAACGCTCCTCCACTGCTCTGTCCAGTGGCAGCGTGCTCTACACTCCTGCATCCGACGCGTTGCACTTGGTGATGTACGGCTTGGATGCAGCTGCTCCACCATGGAAACCCATTCCATGAAGCTCTCTGCGCACGGTTCTTGAGCTCATCTGAAGGCCACATGAAGTTTGGAGCTCTGTAGTGATTGACTCTGCAGAAAGTCGGCGACCTCTTCGCTCTATGCGCTTCAGCATCCGCTGACCCCGCTCCATCAGTTTACGTGGTCTACCACTTCGTGGCTGAGTCGCTGTCATTCCCAAACACTTCCATCTTCTTCTAGCACAGCTGACTGTGGAATATTTAGGAGCGAGGAAATATCACCACTGGCTTTGTTGCAGAGGTGGCGTCCTATCAGTTCACTGAGCTCCCGAGAGCGACCCATTCTTTCACCAATGTTTGTCAAACCAGTCTCACGCCCAGCTGCTTCATTTTATCCACCTGTGGCCATGGAAGTGGCTGGAACACCTGATTCTGATCGTTTGGATGAGTGAGCAAGTACTTTTGGCAAAGTAGTGTATGAACAATCAAAGTAGCATTTCAGTGATTTTATTATTTTTCAGAATTTCTTTATTAAAAATCTTCAAAACAAAGTTTATAAATAAGTTTTATAGTCTGATTTTGTATTTGGTCTATTTGAAGCCGTCATGAACTAAATGTTTAGTTCATCTGACGATGTGAGGAAACGTGCGTTCTTCTTTAAAGAGCAGAGTGACATCATCTCACTGCTCTTTACTCTTGAATCAGAACTCAGGATAACTAAATGGAGTGCGTATATTTTACTAAACTGTGCAGTACTTTTCAGAACAACCTTTTTAGAAGCTCTTCTTTCTGCTAACACTCGTTTCTCCTTCATCAGGAAATACCGATGAACTTTATCGACCCCAAGGAGCTGGACATTCCCAACTACAGCATCAAGAACCGATACAGAACCATTCTGCCCAGTGAGTACCTGTTGCTAAGAAGCAGCAACACTTCCAAAACAGCCGGCGTCTCTCACTTCCTGTTGAACCAGGAAGTTGTTTCAATATGTTGGAGGGATGAAGCGTCTAAGGCCAACAACCTCACGGAGCACAGGGTGTCCTCGCAGGCTGATTCAAGCCTTATGTAACGCTCGCTGATCGTTTTCAGGCTCTGCTCTTGTTTTTCTGGACGAAGGGGCGGGGTTATCAGTACACAATTGTTCCTTCCTTCCGGCCAATCAAGAGCGAGGAATGCTGCTGTCAATCAAACTCCTTCCTGTGTTCCAGTTTCTGTGTTTTCTTTCTGAAGGGTTCATTGTGCTCTGCAGGGCTTGGGTCTGTTTAAAAAGTCTAAAACGTGGTCCAAACAAGGGTCCTGGCCTTAGTACAGCTACTGCACGTGCCGGAGACACAGCTGGACCCAGTAATGGCTGATGGATCTGTCTGAATTAAAAAAGATTATCAGCTGAGTGATATGACACCGTGTCCTACACAGCACGTTACTGTTCACGTGTCAGATCAGCACGTCCGTTTACACTGACCATTTATTAACACATAAAAATACTGTTCCCTTTTCTTCCTTTCACCACTCGACTTTCAGACACTTAAAAACTGAAACGATGAAGACAGACTTGTTGTGGGACTTCCTGTCAGCATGAATGTTGTGAGTGAAAACAACAACTTTATTCTAACCGACACATTTAACGGCCTTAAACAAAGGCGGAGGTTTTCAGTTCTGTTTATTGCATTTATGATAGAATGCAATAAGATAAACAAATTTAAAACATGACAGATCATTGTAAACTTTAGTTTATTCACATAATGACTAACCGCTGGATGTCCGGCCCCCGAGCTGCTGGCTTTCAGAAACTGTGGCCCCCTGAGCAGTTTTGTTCAATAGCCCTGCGCTAAACTAAGAATGACGCTAAACACCAACAGTGCAAAAACAGTACGCCGAACAACAGCAGCACGAACATGAGTCTGTGAGTAGATGAGTACGAATGAACACAGCAACATGAAATAATCAGCAGCACGAACATGAGTCTGTGAGTAGAGGAGTACGAATGAACACAGCAACATGAAATAATCAGCAGCACGAACATGAGTCTGTGAGTAGATGAGTA
>NC_056519.1:1959008-1961432 GCF_014905685.2 Nematolebias whitei | reverse complement strand
TATATATATATATATATATATATATATTCCACCAGCCGATGTGGAACAACATCAGCAATGACCTCAGACGAGCAGCTGTCGAAGGGTCAAAGGTCATTCAGAGTCCATCGTTCTACTGAGAGGAAGATTCTTCACACGAGGACACCAGACAGCGGAGTCACCCTGAAGGTCAGACCGCGCAGTGAGCTCCATCTCGGACATCACGGCCTCCCTAAAAACATCATGGCAGCTCGACGCTTCATCTGAAGGAGCCACCAGACTTCTGGACCAGAACCAGACCAGAGGACAGATGTTTACCCAGAATACACTGCAGCAGACAACTCCTGCTGCTGTCAGCACAGGGGTGGAGGCTGATGGTCCGGGCTCCTGTCATTGAGTGGACCAGAACAGGGTTCTGGAGTCCAACAGCTGAAATTTGGACCAAACTGGGTCCGACAGAACCACAATCCAGAACACAGCAGCTGATCTACAACAGAACGGGTCAGAAAGAACAGAACCAAGGTTCTGCTACGGTCCAGTCAGAGTCGAGAACCTCAGAGAGCCGAGCAGAACCTCAACGAATGAACAGATGTTTCTAAGATTAAATTATTTTTGAATCTTTGATAATTTGGATGAAAACATGAAGTTCATGAAGTTGGTTTCTCCAGATGAATCAGAAACCATCAGGATGAAACGGGTCCAAGCTCACAGCTGGGACCGGAGCAACTCTCGGCTTGTTGTTGGTCTCAGTCCAGCCTCTGCAGTGACTCGCAGAGCTGTCGGCCTGACTGAGGAAATCAACTTTGTTCAGGCAGACAGGCAGGAAGTGAGACACGCAGCCGGTGAGACAGGCCCCGAGGAGCCAGAGGAGGTCCAGTAGGTCCAGTCTGAGGACGCTCGCGTCGAGGATGGACATGAGTCGCAGCTCCGACCGATAAAAGGAAACTCTAAAAACAAGTTTTTGAAACTCCGTTTCACTCAAACCGTTGGATCCAGTTTTCCACCCGGACTCTGCTGAAGACGTCACAGAGAAGGAGGTCCTCAAATAATCCGTCCAGCGAGGAGGACCCGCAGCTCCTGGCAGGAGTATGGTGGAGCTGAAGGACCTTCATGATGCTGAGGTGTAAAGTTCTGAGCTTGTTCTGCTGCCTGAGGTCCGTGTGTCTGCTGCTGCAGGTGAGTCCCACACGTTCACGCAGCTTTCACAACGTTCCACTGGAGGAACGTTGTGCTTCCTGACGTTCATCAGACTCTTATTTTGTAGAACGTGTCAGAGTGAAGGCCCGTGGGCCACGAACGACGTCCATCGTCGTGGTCGCAGATTTGTTTCATGTGTTTTGATTTACGACCCGAGGAAACTCATTTCTGGGTCCGTTCTGACCGGTTCCCCCCCGTTGAAGCTCCAAACGTCCTGATCCGGTCCTGATCCGGTCCGGTCCAGCCCGGTCCAGTTATGTTCTCATCAGGCAACACATTTGCAGTTCTGAGAGAAAAACATTTAAATTTACACGACGTGCTCTGAAAATGTTTTTACTGTAAAACATCCATCGGTTCTGCATGGAGACCCGTTGGGTCCGTCTCCAGAACCTTCATCCGGTCTTCAGGACCGAACGTCTGCAGCTCCTTCAGGTTGGCTCCTGTTCTTCAAACAAAACCCAGATCTGAGCCGGGCCCTCCGGCGCCGGGTGACCCGTTAGTTCTTCTCTGTGGATTGTTCTCAGAACCACTTCCTGCTCGTCCCGTCTCCGTCTGTGGACCCCCGGACTCTCGTTATCGGCGTCACGCTCGACTTCAGTCGGCCCAGAGCCGTCACCAGAACCACGCAGCGGGTCGAGCCGGACCCGGATAAAAGCCCCACCGGCTCTTTAGTTTCTGTTTGCTTCAGTGTGTTTTTTACTTTGATGCTTTTTGAATCGAAACCCACAGATCTGAGTCAAGGAACTTACACAATACTAAAACGATTATTCCAAAGCTGCTCCGGTCCAACTGCAACATTACTGAGCAGATGTTTCTAACTTTTTGTGGCTGCTCTTGCAGTTTAGGACAGAAGCATCAGAGACGAGCTCGCTGGCTGGACTCATGATGAGACAGAAACCTGTCCAGGATGCACCCCGCCTCTCCGGTGCGAGTTCATCCATCCTGGATCGGATAAATACTTTAATGTTACAATCCAGAGAAGGCTGGAGGGGGTGTCCAGTCCTGGTCCTGCAGGGCCACTTCCTGCATGTTGTAGATGTTCCTCTGCTCCAACACACCTGATCTGAAGCAGTCGGTGATTAACAGGTGTCTGCAGAACATGAAGGTCAGTCAACCAATGGATCAGATGTGTTGGAGCAGGAACAAGTCACACCTGCAGGATAGTGGCCCTCCAGGACCAGGACTGGACCCTCCTGTGTGGCCCTCCAGGACCAGGACTGGACCCTCCTGTGTGACCCTCCAGGACCA
>NC_056519.1:1957887-1958998 GCF_014905685.2 Nematolebias whitei | reverse complement strand
CTCCTGTGTGACCCTCCAGGACCAGGACTGGACCCTCCTGTGTGACCTGAAGTAGAAAGTGTCCCTCGATACTTCGTGGTTCGTTTGTCGTGGACTCGCTCTATCGCGGTTTTTCAAAATAAGAGAGGCCATGACACAATTGGCTGATGGACGAGCCACGGATTGTTTATTTAAAATAAATTATTGTAAATGATTTAGCGCCTGTGTGTGGCCCACAAGTGCAGGGAGACGCTCCCTCCCGCAGCTGCTCAGCTGATCTCCTTCTCTGCCACGCCCACATTTCTCCTGCAGCTCCCTTTGCTGTCCAGATGCACCGATCGACGTTTGTCTTCCAACTTAAAATTCAAAGTATGTCCCATCGTAAAATCGTCATAATCACAAAATATAAAAGTGTTAAAAGTTATTTTTAAATATTTTAGAACCTCATGTTCAGTTGTTCCAGTGTCATTGATCAAGAAGTTCATTTGGGCTGCAGAGCTGCAGCTGCGTGATATCCTGCTGCACTTCTCTACAGTTTAAATTTAAATCCTGTAGCATTTAAAAAACAGGGTTAAAGTCAACCCTCTGCTGTCACGGCTCTGAGCCACAGAGGCAGGTAGTAACAGCCGAGTGTGAGATTCAGAACCGAGGAAGTCCCACACGTTTAATGACGGTGCTCCTCGTCTCCAACTGTCCCAGGTCCTCACCGGACTGTTGGAGAGAACCAGCACATCCTGAAACGTTGGTGAGACGTGTGGACCAGGTGGAGCCCTGAGACGACCACTCGTCCGAATTTAACTTTTCCAATTATCAGCGTTTTTTATTAAAACTGTTCAGACGTTTGTTGTTCAGCTCCGATCCTGATTCCACTCATCAGGAAGAAAAACAAACGGCAGCTTCTCTGAATTTTTTTATTTATTTTTCTGGGGAGGGGTTTGGACCTCGGCACCTCGGGGGTTTTCCAGAACAATAGCATCAAAGGCCGAGGCACCTGCTCCCTGCAGCCTGAAGCTGCTGGAGAAGTTTGTTGCTTCCTCCTTCATGGAAACGCTGCACGTTCCAGAACTTTCCCACACCCTGACCCCCTGAGACCGCTCCTCCACCCAGACCCCCGGAGACCGCTCCTCCACCC
>NC_056519.1:1956605-1957787 GCF_014905685.2 Nematolebias whitei | reverse complement strand
GAACACCCGAGGACAGGTGGACCAGAACACCCGAGGACAGGTGGACCAGAACACCCGGGGACAGGTGGACCAGAACATCTGGGGACAGGTGGACCAGAACATCTGGGGACAGGTGGACCAGAACACCTGAGGTCAGGTGTTCTGGACTCATTGGACGTGTCGTGACCGTGGTGAGGACTTACTCGTGTGAACGCTGATGTTGGTCGCCTCATCGTGGCTCCAGACCTGCAGCTGGTAGGCGGTTCCAGGCTCCAGGTGGTCCACCCAACAGGTGAAGACCTCCGTCCTGCTGCCGTTTCCTCCTTCACCTCCGACCTGCAGCGGGTCACTCGTTACATTGCTCCATCCTCGCTCCTCTTCCTCTGTGCTGTTGGTCACATTCATCTCCTCCTCCTCTCCTCCTCGTCTCCGACACTCTGATGCATCTCCTCCAGCGTCGGGCGCCGCCGCGGTGAACGAGCAGTTCTGTCCAGGAGTGGTGAGAGTCAAACGCACGGAGTCCAGACTGGAGAGCAGCTCAGACACAGAGAAGCTGCAGGGAACGGGTCCTGCCGGGACCTGGGGGGGAGCTGCACCACTCACATCCTGACATGACGAGAAGATCACATGACAACATCAAAGGAAACATCTGAGACGCCACAAAACACCAAAACTGAAACATCTGACTTCTGCTCCTGCAGCAACTTTAGGATCAGAACAATTTGCTTCAAGATTTACATCAAACCAGAAGAAAGACACAATGTGCAAAAACACAAAGTTAAATAATAAATGTGGCTCCGTTGGTAGAGCTGCCGCCTCTCATCGAGAAGGTTGCTGGTTCAAATCCCAGACCAGGGCCTTTCTGAGTGGAGTTTGCATGTTCTCTCCGTGCTGCGTGGGTTTCCTCCAGGTTCTCCAGTTTCCTCCCACAGACCAAAGAAAAGAACGTTAGACTGACTGGTGACTCTGTCCCTAGGTGAGAGACAGAATGGTTGTTTGTCTCGTTTGTCTCCATGTGTCCCTGTGATGGACTGGAGACATGTCCAGGTGTCCCTGTGATGGACTGGAGACATGTCCAGGTGTTCCTGTGATGGACTGGAGACCTGTCCAGGGTGTCCCTGTGATGGACTGGAGACCTATCCAGGTGTCCCTGTGATGGACTGGAGACCTGTCCAGGGTGTCCCTGTGATGGACTGGAGACCT
>NC_056519.1:1953823-1956505 GCF_014905685.2 Nematolebias whitei | reverse complement strand
GTATACACGCGTACATGTATACACGTGTATACGCGTATATACGTGTATACACGCGTACATGTATACACGTGTATACGCGTATATACGTGTATACACGCGTACATGTATACACGTGTATACGCGTATATACGTGTAAATACATGTATATACGTATGTATTTATATATGTGTATGTATACGTGTGTATGTATATACATACACAAAGGCATTTTAAAGCCTTCCCACACTGTTGCAACGCTGTAAATGCTCTAAAAGAGCGCATTGTATCAAACCTCCACTCTCCGCTGCAGCATGGTCTAAATAATTTATTTTAAATAAAAATTCCATGTGGCTTGTGAATTCTTGTGGCTCATCAATCAGCCAATTGTGTGTCATGTCCAAGCTTACTTTGAAAAAACATGATAGAGCTAGTCCGTGAAAAACAAGCCGTGAAGTAGCGAGGGACTACAGTATTATTTTATTTACACTTAAATAGTTTAGTTACACTGGAGGTGATGAGTGTGACTGCAACAGAGAGGAGGTCATGCTCTGCTCTTCTACAGTTTAGAACGTCACAAGAGTGTGGGAAAGGTTTATAAAACCTTAATATATACAATAATAAATAAATATAACGTCCCTACTTTGTGGTTTCTCACTAATTGCGGTAGTGTGTTTAATGTAACCCCCGTGATAATAAAGGTCTTACCTGGTGCAGATAGAGCTGGTCCACATCAGATGGTTGTGGTGCGACATGTTCAAAGTCTCAGGACTCTTCGAGCCTCGTTCAGTCCGGGTTGATCAACCTGCAAAGATCTTTTACTTTAGTTTTAAGACGCGCAGGGTGACCTTTAATACGTCTAAACTTCTTTAACTGTCAAAGTACAGATTATAAACAGGGACGTTTTGCTGATTCTGACCCGTGTTCTGGCTTCAGGGCGGTCCAGGAGAACCCGGTAGTGAGGATGAGTATGTGGAAGGAGGTGCCAGCCTCGGGGATGTACGTGGGTGTGAGGAGGTGAGTTAATCATCTAATCTCACCTGTAATATCAGATGTGTTTCTCATTAAAGGGACAATACAACCATTTTACAGTGATGTTCTGTCAACCATTACCTCATCAGTCAGCACAAGACACCCATTCATTGTAATATGTATGGCAGGCTGTGTTGCAATATAATCAAATTACACCTGATTCCATGCTCAGAGCAGACGTTTTGTAAGCATCTTAGAGTATTTAGAAATGTGCTATACAAATAAAATGTATTACTATTAAATCTTTTTAGTCAAAATGAAGCAAAATAAACAGAAATTATAAATTTTACATCTATTCAACTAATCAGCTGGACAAACAATTTTATTACAGTTTACAATTCCAGAAATGTGATTTGATTATATGGTAAAACAGTGTGCCATACATTGTGTTGTTTAACTGCACAAAAGGTTCTTCATATAAAACATACTAATATTAGAGAACGTCAGCTAAAAGTAAACTTCTGCAGTCGTGGATGTTTGTCTGCTGAGGGGTCCAGAAGTTCACCCCAGTCCTGGTGGACCGGTTCTGTCGGCTTAAAACCGTTTCTGATGAGGACTCTGCTACAAACTGAAGAAGGTTCAAGGAGCTGGGACAGTGGAGCCTCAGGGAGTCTTTAGAAAAGGATTTCTGACTTGGCACAGAAACTACAAACCTCCACATGAAACTACAAACGCTCTTTACTGGATTTAAAAAAGTTGAAAACTAAAAGGAGCGTATAATTTCTGGTAACAAGTTCCTCCTGATAAGATTTTCCACACAAAGAGAAATCTAGATCAAACGGTGCGGCACATTTATATTATTTACAAATCTCGATTAATGCGCACTCTCCTTTTAAATAAATTATTCATTTTAGGTTGCTTGTTTTAACCATAAAACATTTTGGAGTCCAGAAATGTTTCTGTGCAAAGTTACAAATCTTTTTCCAAAAACTCAGAGAGGCTCAGATGTCCCAGCTTTTCAGCAGCCTTGAACGCAGCATTACCTTTGGGAAAAGTCTGAGTAGTCAGGCAGTTGATCCGACCACAGCAGGTGAAAGTGCACAGAATATTCCTACTTGAGCAATTTGAAAAGTGTACATTGAACAACTATATATGTGTTTAAAGACCTGAATAAGACGGGACTCGTTTCGAAGACCCGAATAAGACGGGACTCGTTTTAAAGACCCGAATAAGACGGGACTCGTTTCAAAGACCCGAATAAGACGGGACTCGTTTTGTTTTAAAGACCTGAATAAGACGGGACTCGTTTTATTTTAAAGACCTGAATAAGACGGGACTCGTTTTAAAGACCCAAGAAGACGGGACTCGTTTTAAACACCCGAATAAGACGCGACTCGTTTTAAAGACCCGAATAAGACAGGACTCGTTTTAAAGACCCGAATAAGACGGGACTCGTTTTGTTTTAAAGACCTGAATAAGACGGGACTCGTTTTGTTTAAAAGACCTGAATAAGACGGGACTCGTTTTGTTTTAAAGACCTGAATAAGACGGGACTCGTTTTGTTTTAAAGACCTGAATAAGATGGGACTCGTTTTGTTTTATAGACCTGAATAAGACTGGAATCGTTTTAAAGACCTGAATAAGACGGGACTCGTTTTGTTTTAAAGACCTGAATAAGACGGGACTCGTTTTAAAGACCTGAATAAGACGGGACTCGTTTTAAAGACCTGAATA
>NC_056519.1:1948564-1953723 GCF_014905685.2 Nematolebias whitei | reverse complement strand
AGTAGATGAGTACGAATGAACACAGCAGCATGAAATAATCAGCAGCATGAAACAATCAGCAACATGAAATAATCAGCAGCACGAACATGAGTCTGTGTGAGTAGATGTGTACGAATGAATACAGCAGCATGAGATCAGCAGCACATAACAATCAAAAGTGGCATGACGTTGATTTTTTTTTCCTTTCACAGTGATAATCCGTGAGATTCCATGTTGGAATGACTGGAATTATTTTTCTTTCATAGGAACATTTTGCTTTGCCAAAAAACTTGTAAGATTTTCTTAAAAACGAACAAACAAAAAACAACAACAAAACAAGGCAGAATTCAGTCTGTGTTAATTCATCTTCAGAATAGCTGAAGAAACTAAACCACTCCACTCTTTAAACTCCATAAATGTACATTTCAGGAGGCTTGGATTAAAAAAACGAACAAAAAAAACAGACTCAGATCAAACAAAACCATAAAATTAAGCATGGACGAGTTTAGTTAAAACTTCAAAGTGAAAATTCTGGGTCCAGTTCTGCTTTTGTTCTGAATATTAAATTAAACTTTTGAATTAAAGTAACTTCATGTTGTTTCAGAGGTGCATCCTAAAACGGACTAAAAATGTATTTAATGTTTAATTAATTCATTAAATAATTAATATTGTAATTATCTTTTGAATAGGTCGCAGCAATTGAAGGTTGACTCATACTTCACAGTTTCTTCCGGTTATGTCAGGTGTACCCCAAGGCTCCGTTCTTGGTCCACCTGTTGTCTTCACATTTATAAATGATATCTTGCATTCTGTTAGTGAGGCCTCCATTCATGTATGCCGATGACACTCTTTTAAATGCTTTTGGTTCTACTCCGGATGAAAGTGTGATGTCACTTGCATATGGTTTTCTTGAAACCCAGCAGGCTTTTACTGACTTAAATTAGTCCTTAAATGTTAAAAAAAATCTAATTCTGTGGTTCAGTCGTGGGGGAAGAACCGTACCCACCTTGTTGGATTTCACCACTGTAACAGTGATATTATAGAAGAGGTCACAGTTTATAAAGATTTGTGACTGGGATTGATGGAGCTCTGTCCTTTTCACATCGTGTTAGTGTCTTACAATCTAGGGTTAAAGCCAGACTTCGTTATCTATATAGAAATTGATCATTGTTTACATTGGCTGCTAAACGCACCATTGGTGAAAACCGTTCTACTCTGTTGGATTATGGAGACATAAGGGTGTCCTTCATAAACTCTGCTGTTGGCTTTGCTACAAATGTTCCTTGTAGAACATCGTGGTCACCTCTACTCTCGTTAAATGACCTCTCTACGTACTCGTGGTGAAATTCATTGGTTTAAGACGTTGCTGGTGATTCACCTCCACATTTAACTCATCTACTGCAACTGGCACCTGTTTGGAAGTAGAACAGCTGATCCTCTCAGTGTTTGTGGTTAAAACCTGTAAAGACCAGGTCTGGCTGGAATCTGCTTCAACAAACTTTGGGTCTGACCTCACTCGTCTCAGTTTCTATTTTTAAAAGTCGTGAAATTTGCAAATGTTTTCCTGCTTAGTTCCGTGATGTCTTTTGTTGCTGATGATGTTAAAGTTGTTTGTGTTTCCTGGTTTGTTATCGACTTCTGTATTTTATTTTACGTTTCTCTTCCCTTGACACTACAAGTTCCTGTTGGTGCTAAAAGTAAATAAAATTAAAATGAAATAAAAACAATCTTAGCTCCTCTGACAGTAAAAACAGCAACAGAGACCAAAGATCAGAGAATGACCAGATCTTCTGTGTTTCAGACCCACATTCCAGAGTGATCCTGAAGTCCAGGACCAGCAAGGACCTGCTGAGCTCCTACATGAACGCCAACTACATACGGGTCAGTACCAGCTGTCAGTCACTAACACCAACTACATACGGGTCAGTACCAGCTGTCAGTCACTAACACCAACTACATACGGGTCAGTACCAGCTGTCAATCATAAACTGAATTAACTGGGTTCTGGATCCAAGTGGCTGAAATGAGCTCCCTCAGTCGTTTGTAGGAGCTTGGAGTCAAGTCGCTGCTGCTCCTCGTTGAAAGGAGTCAGCTGAGGAGGTTCTGGTGTTTGACTTAGACCATCACGTCCCACTGAGTGGAGTCCCTGATACAGAATCAGAACTTTCGAGGGGTTTTATCTCCTCTCTGTTTTGGGAACACCTTGAGGTCTTGCAGGAGGAGCTGGAGAGCGTCACTGGGAGGAGGGAGGTCCTGGTTCTCCCTCTTGGACCTGGTGCCTCAGATGACCAGAGGGACGATCTGGATCCAGTTAGTGTATCAGTGTTTCACCTACCATTAAACAAGGAGGGCGCCCCGCCCTGTCGACAGACCTGAGCGCCCTGCCTATCGACCCCCCCCCATTGACCACTGCCAGCACTGATGTAGTTGCGTAATACAGACTCGCTAGCTATAAAAGCTACAGAGGTACCGTCTCCCTCACGGTGAGCCCCCTCCCCCTTATTATCATTAGATAATTTAATTTCAGTTTATTTCTTTAGCGGCAAGTCACAACAGAATCACCTCAGGGACTGAACAGAAACATTCATATTTAAAAATAATAATTAACATTATTTATCTGAGGAGCAGCTTTGAGTTTAACTCCATCACTGAACTCTCATCTTGAACAAGCATGAAGGCGACAGTGGAAAGAAAAACTCCCTCATGAGGAAGAAACCTTTAGCAGAACCAGGATCAGGACAAGAGGACCATCTGCTTCGACCGGCTGGGTTTGGTAGGAATAGATACACAATGGCAGGTCAAGAACCACATGTTAAGATAGAAATAGTATCAAATGAAAACTATTCAGTTTTACCAAATCATTTAAGGACATGAGGTCAGTTTGTCTCTAGTAGTCTAATCCTATAGCAGCATAACAAGCCGACCCTAACTATAGGATTTATGAAAAAGGAAATTGTTAAACTGGACAATGTGTCAGCCTCATGGACAGAAACTGGAAGTTGGTTCCACAAGAGAGGAGCCTGAGAACTGAAAGATCTTCCTCCCATTCTGCTTTAGGTAACTCTAGGAACCGCGAGTAAACCTGCAGTCTGAGATAAGTTTTGGATGTGTTTCAGTTCAGGTTCTGAAAGACTTCAGTTGTTCAGAGGTTTAAATGTTTTCTCTCGTGGATTTAAACCTGAATATTCAGACGTTTGAACAGTTTGGTGACTCAGAGGAAACTAAAACAATCTTAAATCTCCAGATTTCACTTGTTTAGATTTTTCCTCCTGGATTATTGAGCATGCATCAGGATTAAACAATCTTAGTTTACAGGTTGAACGTTTCCTAATGTGGGAGTATCCAGCAGAAGGTGGTTCTCGTCAGACTGAGGTGGACTCTGGTCAGGAGGAGCTGTTTTCATTAGATTTTATTTTTCACCTGCAGATTTATTTGTTGCCACGGTGATGCACTCTGATGGTTTTATTAAAACGCTGATCCTCTTCATAGTTCAGGCCAAAGGTTTGTTCGTTTTGCTTCATGTCAGATTCGTTCTCTCTGTGTTTTTGTGTGCACGTTCCGATGTTGTCACATTTGATCGTCTCACGCTGCGTCTAAAGAAGGATGTGTCTTTGCTTCATGACAACCCGCTCCGACTTGAGCGACCTTGAGTCCTGTTGGTCGTGACGTTCCTTCAGCTGCATTCTTTCTACACCCGAGTTAAAAATAAGAGAACATTCAGCGGCGTGTCGTTATCTCCCGTCTGGAATGTGGGCTGGTTTTTCCTCTTTGTTCTCTGGTTTCCGCGTGGACTCGCGGTGAAAGTGAACTCCTGCGGAGGTCTGCAGAGCCGCTCTCAGACTCTCACACAATAGACGGCCTTCCTGTCAGGAAGCTCTGCTGAAACCATTTAGGCCGCACTCCGTCTCGCCTCACAAATGAACTGGGACCAGTACATTTAGATCCAGGTGGAGACACTAAGGAACATGAAGTGGATCAGAACCGTCCATCTAAACAAACTAACGTTGTCTTGGTTGTTGTGGCTCCTCCCTCAGGGTTACCTAGGCAACAGCAAGGAGTTCATCGCCACTCAGGGCCCCATGGTGAACACGGTGAACGACTTCTGGCAGATGGCGTGGCAGGAGGAGGCGCCCGTCATCGTCATGATCACCAAACTGAAGGAGAAGAACGAGGTAACCAGAGCGGCGCCACGGCCCAGAAACCCTCACGTGACCTTCCAACACTGTTCCTCCTCGTCGCCTGCCGACATTAACCAAATTCAAGATGGCCGCTCCAGCTGATTGACCTTACCAAACACTGAAGTTAGTTTAACTCGATGCTTGTACAAATATCTAACTAAACTTTGTGTGGTAGTAGCTGAGAGTTGCCCCAACACATACTGTGAGAGCTAACGGAGAAGATCCTTGTTCCAAACTTTGGCATGAGAGGCGGCGGGCGATAAGCATTACGTCAAGAAATAATTTAAATTCTCCTGTGAAGCAGACAGACGACCGTTGTTCAGCCTCCCTGGAGATCTTTCTTACGCTGACTTGGTCGTCCAGTTCTCCGGTCGCTCTCGTCAGGTTTTCAGTTCTTCGACACTGAGTGACCAAACGAGCAACAGTTTTTCTCACAATGACTTTAAAATGTGAAAATCAGAGGAAGCAGGAGAGCAGCACTCGTTCTTAAGGAGCTCAGTGTTGAGCCGTAAGACCTTCAGGAAGCTCCTGATCTGATCCCCAGGATCCTCTTCTGGATCCGTTTCAGCTGCTTCTATCAAACCCTTCAAACATTTTTAACGTTTTTATCAAACTGTTTGTGGTCAAAGGGCTGGATGTCATGCCTCCTTGACAGATTTACTTTTATCGCCGTCGTTCACTTTAAAGTCCCGCCACACGACGACTTCTTCTTCTTCTTCTTCTTCTTCTTCTGGGGTTTATTGGTGGTTATCAAACATCTCAGGACAGTCAGGTTAAAGAAGACGATGGACGTTGCTCCACCTCCTTCTGAGCCTTATGCCACAAACTCCATCAGTACTGCAGTACAGAAACACTTTTCTAAGTACTAGTACTCTCAACACCTGAACTGATACTATCTGTATCAGTGTTCTAAGTACTAGTACTCTCAACACCTGATCTGATACTGTCTGTATCAGTGTTCTAAGTACTAGTACTCACAACACCTGATCTGATACTATCTGT
>NC_056519.1:1948343-1948554 GCF_014905685.2 Nematolebias whitei | reverse complement strand
GTATCGGTGTTCTAAGTACTAGTACTCACAACACCTGAACTGATACTGTCGGTATCGGTGTTCCAAGTACTAGTACTCACAACACCTGAACTGATACTGTCTGTATCGGTGTACTAAGTACTAGTACTCACAACACCTGAACTGATACTGTCGGTATCTGTGTTCTAAGTACTAGTACTCACAACACCTGAACTGATACTGTCGGTATCGG
>NC_056519.1:1944916-1948333 GCF_014905685.2 Nematolebias whitei | reverse complement strand
AGTACTAGTACTCACAACACCTGAACTGATACTGTCGGTATCGGTGTTCCAAGTACTAGTACTCACAACACCTGAACTGATACTGTCGGTATCGATGCATCTTTAGTGTCTGTTCTTTTACCAGAACGTTTTGTCTGTATGTTTTTTTATTTTTAAGATTTGTTTAGTGAACATATATCCACATTTATTAAAAGTACTTCTGTTTGAACTTCCTACTTTTTGTGCTAAAACTTAGTAAAATAAAACTACCATTCCTTAAACTTAACGTTTTTATTAGTAGGATGGACATAAGAAGAATTTATGAAGTGCACCTGTCGACCTTTGATCAGAACTGAAGAAGCTTTAGACGACAGCTAAATGTTTTTTATTTATCTCTTGGTTCTCAGAGTTTCTGATGGGGATGACTCTCAGCTACTACCACACTGAATGTCTGTATCTGTGAATGTGGCCGAGTTCAAGCCTTTTTGTGTTGGCTAAGACGGATTAGCTGTGGCGGCCATCTTCAATTGATTGGCTCCAGTTTTTCAGATTTTTGTCTTGAAACACATCCAGTGATTGATGAGATGTTTTGCTAACACACATACAGACAGTGGCTGTTATGTGATGGCATCCTGGCGGTGGGTGATAACTCCATAACGTTTTATGAAACTGATGTTCATCCAGAGGTTTAAGTTCAGTCCTGCACGTTCCATGAAAATCAGCAGAATCAAAGGATTCGACCCGACATCTTTGTGAGCAGCTCCTCCACGGCAGGACTCAACCATGAAGGCTGTCATGAAACATCTGGAAGTGTCTGTCTCTGCAGAAGTGTGTCCTGTACTGGCCGGAGAAGAGGGGCATCTACGGTGACGTGGAGGTGTTGGTGGACGGCGTCAGAGAGGGGGAACACTTCACGACCCGCAGCCTCACGCTGAAGGTACGAGCCACGTCCTCAGGCAGAGCAGTCTGCGAGCTTCACAGCTAAACGTCTGCTTTGTGTCCGAGCAGTGTGGGAATCAAACCCGCACGCTGCAGCACTACTGGTACACATCGTGGCCCGACCACAAAACCCCCGACTCCGCGCTGCCGCTGCTGCAGCTCATGGCCGACGTCGAGGCGGACAGGCGGGCTGCCGACCATGTGGGACCGGTTATAGTCCACTGCAGGTACCGACTGAGGAGCTCCTCCTCCTGACATGTCTGAAAGGACTCCATTACCCATGATCCTTTGCTCTGCAGCGCTGGGATCGGCCGGACAGGCTGCTTCATCGCCGTGACGATAGGCTGTCGGCAGCTGCAGGTAGAGGGGGTGGTGGACGTCCTGAGCATCACCTGCCAGCTCCGGACCGACAGGTACAACGCTGAAAACTTTTCACTAATGAAGAGTCAGAAGCTCATGAGCCTAAAAAACATTTAGACTCTTTGTTTCTTAGATCTTCTTTAAACCTTTAATCTGTTGTTGGTGTTGGTGTTTTTATACGGCACTTCTTAGTTTTGTGTTTTTGTTTGTGGTTGCATCATGTTTTTATGGCTTTTGTCTTCTTTATGTTTAATTGTTTGTGTTGTGACCTAAATGTTGTTTATTGCCTTAAACAAGTTGTTTTTACACAACACCCAGTTTCAGCTGTGGTTTGTTTTTGTGAACAGGTTTAATTCTTTCAGATCATTTTGTGTCTTTTTGTCGTGTTCAGGCTCTGAGTGCATGTTTTTGTTTGTTTACTTTTAACTTTGTTTACTCACAAACATTTAGCTTCTGTCAGAATCTTTGGGTTTTTTCTCGCCCTCGGTTCTGGTAAACCAACGTCTGGGGGAGAAACTTCACCTTGAAAGTCTTTTGTGGTTCTTTTAGTCCAGACTGAAGAACATTTAAATCTGCTCGTTTCTCTTTAGGAACAAAAGAAGCATCTAAAACTCACAGAGAACTAGTTTTTAATTTGTTCAATAGAAACGCGAACGGTTCAAAGTTGTGGTTAATCCGGGACACGGTCAGTTTCTGATGGTTTTACAACGTCGTCGTTTCTTCCTCTGTAACCAGCGTTGTGTACGGTTCTTCTTGTGCAGAGGTGGAATGATCCAGACAGGTGAGCAGTACGAGTTCGTCCATCACGCCTTGAACCTGTTCGAGGCCCGCCCCCAGCAGAAACCGGCCAATGAGCATTCACCGCTCCAGGAAGTAGGAAGTTAACCTCAGCAGGTATGAGCTCAGCTTTGGGAGTTCGTTTGGACCTGGAGATTCTGGACCAGGTCTTTGAGTCTGATGGACAACAAATCAGCTGACTGAAGTGGGCGGAGCCTGTTGAAGGGTGGGGACAGGTAAATGTCTGAAAGTGGAATGTTCTCCTTCACATTTTGGATGAAGCTCCACGGACTGCTTCTGGTACGTGTTTTTATGAACCCTGGACTCGTGTCAACACTTTGACTCGAACTGAAGCGACTTTGTTCAGAAACCGTCTTCACGGGATTTAACCGTTTCTGTAACGTGGCGTTCTTTTCAGACGGCTGTTTAAAGATGACTGTTAGCTAGTTCCACCTCTGGGTTAGCTGCTGTTAATCCCGTTGGACTCTGCGGCACTAAACTCCTAAATGTACTTAACTTACCAACGCTTCAAACGAGAAAACAGAATCACATTCTTTAAAGAAATAAATTATAAAACACAACTTAAATTTCTCACGTGTGACTCGACCCGCTTTGAAAACTCACGATGCGATACGCAGCCAACAATATTATCACGATACTGTGAAGTTGTAACAAGTGATGAATGTCCCAACACTGCTAATGTCACAGTTCAGGGATTTTTATGATTCGTAACGTGAAAGAATAAAAATGACAGAATAGTTTTATAACAAACTGCCAGCGATACGATATTATCACGATACATTGCTCTTGTATTGCCTGACAGAGCTGTGATTTGTGAGTTCTGATAATTTGACCGAGAATTAAAATAAGTTTTTTTTTTAAATAAATGTTTTTACCGAGCGCCCTGTCTACCAACCCCCCTCCAACAGTTCTGCTCGGTCCGGACGGGAGCGGAGGTTGTAGCCACAATACACAAGCTGCTACCACCTAGCATTGGTAAAGTAGCATTTCGCTAAACCGCCAATTTGTTAAAGATTAATAAATAATTTGTTAAGGATTAATAAATAATTTATTAAAGATTAATAAATTGACGTCACAACAGAACTTTTAATGATTATATTTCCAGACTCTGTGGTTGTTTCTTTAAGCACAGAGTCCATGAGTGCCCGCTTCGCCCTTTAAGACCATCATCGTTAGTGGGTCAAAGATGAAGAGGATCCGGTCTGTGGCTCACTGGGTCCGTTCAGAACCACCATCACACGATCTGCCCCCCCCCGAGAACAGTGTGTGATTGAGCAGCGCTCTGAGAGTCTCATGATGGTCCGGTCCAAACTCGTGATGGTCCGGTCCAAACTCGTGATG
>NC_056519.1:1941156-1944906 GCF_014905685.2 Nematolebias whitei | reverse complement strand
TGGTCCGGTCCAAACTCGTGATGGTCCGGTCCAAACTCGTGATGGTCTGGTCCAAAATCACGATGGTCCGGTCCAAACTCACAATTGCTCTTCAGAACCGCTGCCTGGAGACAGAAGCCGACTCTCCGTCGTCAGACGGTCCTCAAAGGACGAAGCGTGCACAAAATAAAACGTTTGTTTTTCACTATTTAACAAACATTAAAACAACAAACACAATATTTCTTCTTCAGTCTGTGATGATGTAATGCTGCAGGAAAACTGAGAGTCAGACCCGACACTTCTAATCAATTCACAACAGATTTATAGTCAATAACTGACGATCCCAACGTTATAAAGTTTATAACGACACAAACTGCTCTTAAAAAGCTGACGGTGTTTTATTTGATCTTTTTATTTTTAAACTGGTAAAAATCACAACTGTTGGAAAATGTCACAGAACGGAGACGAGTTAAAAACTTTAAACAAAAATCAATTAAAATAATTGATCACACAGGGAGACATCCATGTTTTATTCAATCATCAGTCTGGAGGTTTGTCTTCATTTGAATAAAAACCTGTTTCCACAGGTGAGCAGCCATCCAACAGAAGCTAAAAGCTAACGGCTAATTAGCTCCTCATGTTTTTTAATGAAGTGCGTAAAGACAACGAGCGGTTCGTTTAGCTTTAGTCGTGTGTGTTTATTAATCGTTGTTATAAATTAACTGTTTTAAATCAACTGTTATAAATTAACTGTTTTAAATCAACTGCAGGACGTTGGTTCTGCTTCAATAAATAAAACAGTTAAAGCTGCACTTTATAAAAATATAAAATGTTTAAAATCCAAGATGTAAAACAAATACGATGATTTTACAGAAGTCGTAAGACTTGAACAATATTCTCACCGAAGCAGCTGAACTGCCTGAAATGACTTTTTAAAACTCGTTAATGTTATAATAAAAAAATAATTCATAAAAAACAGAACGAGAGTTTATTTAATTAAATAAACCGAGTGGACACCGTAAAGAAACTGGAATTAAAAATAAAGTTTGAATCCAGTTTTCAGAAGATTCACCAAAACTTTCAGTAAAATGTCCTGATCCACTGGACCGATCCAGTTCTGGACCGATCCAGTTCTGGACCGGTCCAGAACCTGTCCAGAGGTTCAGACTCAGCCTTCTTAGAGTTTTGTAAAAACTGTAAAACAACAAAAGAATCAGTTTTTAAAAAAGATAAAAGTCGTGGATCCAGAAAGAAGAGGTGAGATTTCATCTTCGCTCTTCATCAAACTCTTCATCAAACTCTTCATCAAACTCTTCATCAAACAAACTCGTCCAAACGTTTCGGTGAGTCGGAGTCAGAACTTTATTTTTCTACAGATTTTATGTTTTTATGAGAACACGCCTCGTTTCCTCTGAACGTCCTCGTTCGTGTTTTAGTTGAACAGAAGTTCGTTTACGAGCAGGAAGAACTAAACCTGGAGTCGTTTTTTCAAAATAAAAGTTCAGACTTCACAGTTAAAACAAACATGTCGATCATCTTTTACATAATCAGGTCGTCTTCGTTGTAACTTGAAACTGAAAGTACTCACAGATGATGCTTTAGACGTGTGGTAGTAGCTGAGAGTCGTCTCCGAGTGCTGGAGGGCGTTCCTTCACGTGTTTGTAACGAACAGATGTTTTTGACAGACGTCTCATGTTGGTGCAACTAAAGTAAAATTTATTTATTAATCTATTCTAATTACTAGAAACTAACAGAACGTGTTTAAAAGTCAAATCTTGGGACGTTTTCCTTCGAGTTTGTTCTCGGGGTAATCGGACCTCCGTGTTCTGAGAAGTTCTGTTGGACTCGGCTCAGTGTAAAACACTTCAACATCTGGACGGAGTAAAAATACAAAGATAAAAATATTTTACAGCCAGGAGGAATCAACTCGGCTCATCTTTCACTTCTGGATTATTCTGAACTGCAGGAAGTTTCTGTTTATTAAAATGAGCTCATTCCAGCCTCCAGGACCTCTGCAACAACAAACAAACAAACAACAACAAACAAACAAACAAACAACAACAACAACCCACTGCCTCTGACGTAGCGTTGTCTTCTTGCTCTTTATTATCGACGAGCGTTCACGCAGCTTTAAACGGACCCTGAAGAAGTTTGGAGTCTCGCTTGTTGCTCTAATTTAAAATAAAACTTTTAATCGAGTTTCAAATCGTCTGAATCAGGAAAATACAAAATACATAAAAAGTGTTTTTACTAAAGTCCAGCTTGGTTGAGGATTGTGGGTCAGTTCAGAACCAAGTTCTTTAACTGGTCATTGCTGTTTAAAGTGCGTGCACGTTAACGCACGTGTTTAAAGTGTGTGCACGTTAACGCACGTGTTTAAAGTGCGTGCACGTTAACGCACGTGTTTAAAGTGCGTGCACGTTAACGCACGTGACACGTTGGAAAACTTCAATTTAAACTTCTGTTCAAGATTTACACGAGCTCAGAGAGAACCTGCAGGTCCAGGACTTGTTGACCCTGCAGGTCCAGGACTTGTTGACCCTGCAGGTCCAAGACTTGTTGACCCTGCAGGTCCAGGACTTGTGGACCCTGCATGTCCAAGACTTGTTGACCCTGCAGGTCCAGGACTTGTTGACCCTGCAGGTCCAGGACTTGTGGACCCTGCAGGTCCTGGACTTGTCGTCACTTCTTCGGGTCCCTTTAAACCGTGTCAGTCCAGACCCGTCAGAACACTCGATGCTGAAATGTGTGTAAAGTTTTACTAACACACGTGATAATGTACTACAAACTAACTTGAATGTTGTTTTGGTCCAGAACTTGCTCCTGAGTCGTGCTGTAATCTGTAATCTGTAATCTGTAATCTGTGCAATAAACTCAGTGGACATGAACACTGGACTGCTGCGTTCATCTGTTGATGGTTTCGGCTGCGAGCCTTCAGCTTCCTGTTTCCTGTTTGTTGGAGCGGCTAAAAGGTTCTGAGAGGAGTCGTCATCAGTTGGAGCTGGAAGAGGAGGAGGAGGAGGGGGGAGAGGGGGAGGAGGAGGAGGGAGAGGGGGAGGAGGAGGAGGGAGAGGGGGAGGAAGGAAGAGGTGTGGACGCCTAAATGTAGCTCCATCTGAAACAAAAAGAGTTTGACCGTTGACCTTTAACCACTTTCATCTAATGTTCAGCCGTTCCCTTAAAGCAGGGACCTTCAGGGACCTTCAGGGACCTTCAGGGACCAGCAGGGACCAGCAGGGACCTTCAGGGACCAGCAGGGACCAGCAGGGACCTTCAGGGACCTTCAGGGACCAGCAGGGACCCCCTCATGTTTATTAAATTTCTCCAGTTTTTCTCTTTAAATCAGTGGAAACGTAACATGAATATTTCAAACCCGTTCTTTAATAGTGTTAATACAATTTTTATACTTTTAAACATGGACTGTTTTTCATTAAAGACGCACTCAATGAACTAAATTTTGAATTTCAACTTCCAAAAATGAGTTTTGAGAAGATTACCAGAATCAAAACATGATGAACACAATCAATGTATCAGCAACTCTTCAGATCGTCACATGGAACTGAAGAGGATCAGCAGCAGTCAGACCCAGAGACCGGCTCAGAACTGATCCATGCTGGAACGTAAAGAGCGGACAGGGTGGGGGGTCTGGGGCTCCTCCCCCAGAAAATAATCATAATAAAGTAGATGTGATTTCCTGCATATATATATATATATTTTTTTTTTTTCTAATGTTCAGCCGTTCCCTTAAAGCAGGGACCTTCAGGGACCTTC
>NC_056519.1:1924253-1931156 GCF_014905685.2 Nematolebias whitei | reverse complement strand
TCAGGTGTTCTGGTCCACCTGTCCTCAGGTGTTCAGGTCCACCTGTCCTCAGGTGTTCTGGTCCACCTGTCCTCAGGTTTTCTGGTCCACCTGTCCTCAGGTGTTCTGGTCCACCTGTCTTCAGGTGTTCTGGTCCACCTGTCCTCAGGTGTTCAGGTCCACCTGTCCTCAGGTGTTCTGGTCCACCTGTCCTCAGGTGTTCTGGTCCTCTCCTCCTGGTCAATCTGCTCCTGTCTCAGGTCAGAAGGTTCCTCCTCCAGATGTTCAGCAGGATTTGGATCAGGGCTCAGAGGGACTCTTCAGAACAGTCCAGTGTTTGGTTCTGACTCCAGAATGCCTTGATGGTCTTGAGATTTTTCTGTACCCTGCATGGATTCAGGATCTCCTGACCCAGATGCAGCAGAGCAGAACAGAACCGAGCCTCCTCCAGGCTCTGTGGGTCCAGGGTTCTGTGGTTTGTCTCAGTTTTGGGTCTGAACATCAAACTGATGGGACTGGAGGTCAAGAAGCTCCTGTTTTGTCCCATCTGTCCAAAAGACGTCCTCCAGAAGCTTCTCACTGTGTAGTTAGATACATGTCCAGTCTGTCTTTTTAGAACTTGGTGTCCTCGGTTGTCGTCCATCATGTCCACTTTGTCTCAAAGAGACCAATGGTGAGATCTGACTCTGATGACCTTTGACATTGGACTTCACCTTTGATCTCTTTGTAAAATGTTCTTGGCTCTTTGGTTATCATTTATCTGTCTCTTCAATTTGTCTTCGGTTGTCCTCTTGTGGACACGTCCTGGCAGGTTGTCTCCAGTCCTGTGGACCTTCTGAATAATGTGCAGCTGTAGTTAGAGGAACATCAGACTGATGAGACGTTCTGATAGTCTTTACCTTCAACATGTCAGTCAAGCTGCTGAGACACTGTCCTCAGCTTCCTGAGGTCCATGTTGAGTGTTACACACCGGGACACCAGACAGCCCTGTGACTACCTGCCCGTTGACAGGTACAGTTTACAGACTGAAGACACGTCCTAGTTTCAGTGACTCCTGTGGGTTTGTCTCTAATGAAAAACATTTAGACACAAATGTAGTTGTTTGATGTGAAAACCTGCAGGTGCACAGCATCACTGACTGTAGGCCTCTTCACATTCTTATAAAACTACACTACCCATGGGGCAGTGGTGGTCGTGACATCACTGCTTCTGATTGGATCACATTCAGGGGATCGAGTGATTCACGAGGAGCAACGGTTGGTTTCACGTCAGGCTCCAGTTTTGTTTTTAAAGTTTTGATGAACTTCAACAAACTTCCTGAATAAAAACATTCTGCTTAAAAAAAATATAAAAACACGGGGACCGTCGCCATGACGACCCCAGTTACATCCTAGAAACTAGAACCAGTTATCTAGAACTTATCTAGAACTTGTTAACTAGAACTTTTCTAGAACTTGTTAACTAGAACACACATCTATATGGTGGTGGTGCAGAGGTTAAAGAAGGTGGGCCTGTGATGGGAAGGTCAACGGTTCAACTCCCCTGACTTACAACATAAAAAATAAATAAAAACTGTGTGAAAGGTGAAGCACCCACACCTGCCTCCACCCTCATTTGCCCCAGTCTGGGCCCTTGAGCAAGACCTTGAACCCCCACCATGTGCTCCCCGGGCGCCCTAGCTGCAGCTCTCTGCTCCACACAGAGGCTGTGGTTGAGTCATGAAGAACATCTGGAGTAAGAACAACTGGGTCTTTGTGTGAGTTAGTTCTGTGGTGACGCCTGAAGGAGAATTATATAAATATAATTAGAGGTCAACTCACCTTTACCTGTCTGCTGCTTCTATTATGTACATTTTTCCTTCTGACCTTTGGGTGTTTGAAGTGAACACACACACACACACACACACACACACACACACACTCGGAGTGAATGTCACGCAGCGCTTCCTTTCTGCTGCTCTGTGATTAGCTGCAGGAACCTCTGCCCTGCTGATAGAGCTCCGTCTCATGTGTCCATGTTGGCGGACCTCCAGAACAGAAGTCGGACCATCGTGGTGGGCGGAGCTCTGCGTTCAGCCACTTCCTGCCTCCATTGTTCCTTTGTTCTGTGGGAAAGGGTGTAGGGTGTGTACACGTGTGTGTGTGTGTTGAAGGAAACGGGGCGTTGCTGTGCCCGGTCGAGTCTCGATGGTAGTAACCTTCTGAGTCTCTGGTTCTGTGGTGCTGGTGGTTCTGGTCTCTGGAGGCCCAGCTGACCTTCAGGAGGATCTTGCAGGAGATGAAGCTCCAACACTCCATGGAGGAATGCTTGTCACCCGCCGCCTTTAGACTGAGCTTGTGTTCTGATGGGAGGGGCGGAGCTGGAGCCGTTTGGGTCGAACCTTGTAAATGATGTGAGCCCTCAGAGCAAGTGTTGAGGATCACTCTCAGCTTCTGATCACACCTTTACTCACCCACTGCTCTGTAGGTTCTGCACGGTGGACAATGTTTCCCAGCAGTCATCGGCTCGATGCTCTGGAGCTCTCCACCACAGTAACAAGATATTTAGCTAACACAAACGACAAACACAGACATGGCTCTTTTTGTCTTGAGCGGTGGTGAGGAGTCTTCTGTGATCTTCGTTATTTAGATGTTTGGGGCTTCGCTGTGTCGTGAAACTCTGAGGGTCTTTAGATAGAAACTTTAAAAATCTGTCACTGAAGGGTTCATAATTATTAAAGAAAAAACATTAAAGTTTTTATCTCTCCAGCTACAGTCGGACTTCGTCAGTGTTTCTATAAATGTGCACCCAAACAAGTTCAATCTGGTCCTCTGGACATTCAAAAAAACCAAACGAAGCAAAAAAGTGTAGAAACGTTTCGTCTCTCATCCGAGAGACTTCCTCAGTCTGGATGAAACGTTTCTACATTTTTTTGCTTCGTTTTGTTTTTTGAATGTCCAGAGGACCAGATTGAACTTGTTTGTATTTTTCTACCTGGATTATTGAGCAGCATCAGGATATAAATGTGCACGTTTGTGTGCGTCGCTTTCAGTCCGTTTGATCAAAGAACAGGAAGCGTCTCAGAATATTTTAACAGTTTTACACTTTGGTGGCATAACGAGTGTTAAAGTTTGTCTTCTGCTTCGTTAAACAGTCCTGACGTGACTGAAGCTATAGGAACCTGTTAGAAACCAGAGGCCTTGGACTGGGGAGGCTCCAGGAACCAGCTTGTTTTTGTTAATAATAAAACAAATTTAGTTTTATTTGATGTAACGAAAAACAGAAAAAGACAAAATCAGATTCAGCTCCAACACTGAGAAGCTGCAGGTGGACCAGCTGGAGGTGGACCAGCTGCAGGTGGACCAGCTGTAGATGGACCAGATGCAGGTGGACCAGCTGGAGGTGGACCAGCTGCAGGTGGACCAGCTGCAGGTGGACCAGCTGCAGGTGGACCAGCTGGAGGTGGACCAGCTGCAGGTGGACCAGTGGCAGGTGGACCAGCTGCAGGTGGACCAGCTGCAGGTGGACCAGCTTCTTTGGTCCTCCATTTGTTCAGCTTCCTTCACACCGAGCTGAGATCATCATTAAATGGTGAAAGTCGTCTGTCGACTCAGTTTAGGCTCCTCCCTCTGAGTTCTGGCAGGTGTTTGTGTCTCTGCCGTCAGGACGAGATGTCTCTTCACGAGAACGCAAACGTTTCCTCTTCCTGTGGTGGGTGGAGACTTGAATCGGAGCAGATTGTGGCGTTTGATGCTAGAAAACGTGTTTTCTGGCGGTTTCTGTGCTGCAGGGCCGTCAGCGGTGGTCGGCCTGGCGGTCTCCTCCATGACCTGCAGCAGCCTGGGCCTTTCCTGGCAGCCCGGGCCCGGCAGGACGCAGCGCTTCAGGCTGCAGCTGCAGGACCAGTCGGGTACGTCTGAGCGTCAGAACAAACTGAACCTTCTGTCCAATCAGGCTGTCAGAGTCATGGGACAGGTTTCTTCTCCGTCCTACAGGTCTGCTGAAGAACGAGACGTTGGAGAGCACGGCAACGCAGCGCACGCTCTTCGGCCTGACGCCAGGACGACTGTACCGCGTTACCATGGTGACGGAGGCTGGCAAGCTGCAGAACAACGTGACGATAGAAACTCAGACAGGTAGAGACCGAGGAGCGATGGAAACAGAAAAATAAAGTTTAAACCAGAGAAACTTCTGTGAATGTTTGGTGTGACCGCCGAGCGCTGAGCTGAACAAAGCTCAAACAACAACAGAAGCTGAAGGCAGCTAAAGGCAGCTGAAGGCAGCTGAAGTCAGTTAAAGGCAGCTAAAGGCAGCTGAAGGCAGCTGAAGTCAGCTGAAGGCAGCTAAAGGCAGCTGAAGGCAGCTAAAGGCAGCTGAAGGCAGCTGAAGTCAGTTAAAGGCAGCTAAAGTCAGCTGAAATCAGCTAAAGTCAGCTGAAGTCAGCTAAAGTCAGCTGAAGTCAGCTAAAGTCAGCTGAAGGCAGCTGAAGTCAGCTAAAGGCAGCTGAAGTCAGCTAAAGGCAGCTGAAGTCAGCTGAAGTCAGCGGAAGACAGCTAAAGTCAGCTGAAGACAGCTAAAGTCAGCTGAAGGCAGCTAAAGTCAGCTGAAGGCAGCTGAAGTCAGCTAAAGTCAGCTGAAGGCAGCTAATCGGAGGCTAAAGAGCCGAAGTAACACTCTCTGTTCCTTCTCAGCGCCCTCTGCCGTTTCCAACATCACTGCCGACAACAACGGCACAAGCTTCTGGTTGTCATGGAAACAGCCCACAGGCGACTTGGACGCGTACGTCGTCACCTTCTCCTCCAACGACACAATCGTCCAGGAGACGACTCTGCCTCGGGACGCCACGGACGTCTCAGTCCACCACCTGACTCCGGGCTCGGCCTATCAGGTTACAGTGATGTCGGTGAGCAACGGGCTGACGAACCAATCAGAGTTCTCCATCAGGACAGGTGAGTCAGCGAGATGAAGCTCTTTTTTCCCATCGTCTCACTTTTCATTTGTCCCGTCCTGTCCATCTTGTCTCCAGCTCCGGTGCCCGTGTCTCTCCTCTCTTTGTCTCCCTCCTCCTCCGGCGGCCTCCTCCTGACGTGGTCTCCTCCTGCTGGTCGCTGGGAGAACTACAGGCTGTTCCTCTTTGACGGCTCTCAGCAGTTAGTCAGTACCGCTCTGGACCGGGACGCAGTGAACTTCAGCTTTAATGGGACGGGACTAACACCTGGAAAAGAGTACAGAGCGGTGCTGCGAGTGGAGAGCGGCGGACTGACGGCTGAGAGCGGCTGCGACGGATCAACAGGTCAGAAAGACGAGAACAGTCCACTCTGGAGACTGTTGCTGTAAAACACTGAACCGCTGTAGAAGTACGACACAAATATCTGTACACAAAGTACCCACAGAAATACTCATAGAAAAACTTTATTATTCAAGTTTGTGACAGAAAAAGAAACTAGTATGAAAACCCTTGAACTCACCTGAACGCACCGTACTCTGCAGCTCCGGCTCCGGTGTCGGACCTCCACATCCGCCATTCAGATGAGACCTCGCTCAGCGCCATGTGGAGCCACGCCCCCTCCGGATCACGTGACAGCTACTTCCTTACTCTCCGCCACGCTAACGTCACCGTGGACACACGGGAGGTGGAGCCAAACATGAGGGAGTGCACGTTTAATGTCCTCACACCCGGGAGGCAGTACAGCATCACCGTGACGACCCGGAGCAAAAGCCTGAACACCTCTGTGTCCGTGGAGGGGAGAACAGGTGAGTCACCTGACATGTTGGATGTTTGCACCTGAAACAGGAGGGGACACAGCCGAAGTTTGGTTCACAGGAGCCGAAGTTTGGTTCAAATAAAGTCCCAAATGTCTTTATTGTCTTTCAGCTCCGATGGCGTTACACTCGATCAACCTGAGCTCGTTGGGAGTCGACCGCCTGCAGGCATCGTGGGAAAAACCACCAGGAGACGTGGAGGCGTACACGCTGACCCTGCTGCAGGACAGGTGGGACGTCAGGGGACACCTCGTCTCTTTGTCTGTCAGTCACGTCACAAAGTGGACTTATTCTGGTAGAACGCAGAGTTGGAGTGAAGGTTCTGGTCCAGAACCCGTGAGGTCTGGCATCAACCTCAAAGTTAACCCGAGGTCAAAGAGCCGAGAAGAAATGAGCTGAATTTTATCATTTTATCATGTTTGTGTTTATAAAACCTGTTAGACCTGCAGCGGACCTGCTAATAGCTCCGCCCCTTTTTGGATGAAACCAAACGGTGTAAAACAGGAAGTAACTGCGCTGTTCTGCCTGAAATGTTCTGCTTTTATTCAGCAGAAAGATTTAAATATTAGTTTGTATTTGTTCTTATTTAAGCAGAGAGGAAGCGTCTTCAGACATCGTCAGCTGTTCTTTTAGTATCGTCATAATTTACTTGTTTCACATTCATTTTATTTTGTTAAAATATTTCAACTCCTGATCAAAGGACGTTTGTTTTCAGGCTGTAAAATAACGATTTAATTAATTCTTCAGATTTTGACAGACGTCAAAACAGTAAAAAAAAAAAACAAAAAAAAACCCTGCTTTGTCAATAAAAACACGAGTTACAGACGAGAGTTTGTTTTCATCCAGAAAGGGGCGGAGCTTAGTGCAGCAACAAATACCCAGGTGTGTTACTGAGCCGTAACGACGAGTCCCTGGTCTCATCCCGAGTCTGCTCAGTTTTGTAGCTCTTGTTCAGAACCTTCAGCTGGTTCAGGCCTGAGGTCCAAGTGTCTGACAAACAGTTTGTAAAGTCCAGTCCCGGTTTTAAAAGTCCAGGCCTGGTTTTTAAAAGTCCAGGCCCGATTTTAAAAGTCCAGGCCAGGTTTTTCAAAAGTCCAGGCCAGGTTTTAAAGTCCAGGCCCATTTTAAAAAGTCCAGGCCAGGTTTTTAAAAGTCCAGGCCCGTTTTAAAAAGTCCAGGCCA
>NC_056519.1:1917973-1924243 GCF_014905685.2 Nematolebias whitei | reverse complement strand
AGGCCAGGTTTTTAAAAGTCCAGGCCCGTTTTAAAAAGTCCAGGCCATGTTTTTAAAAGTCCAGGCTCGTTTTAAAAAGTCCAGGCCAGGTTTTCTGCACAACTTGGCTGTGCACATGATTTGACCTCCACGTCTGGACTTTTATAACTGAATTTGTTGGAGGACACTTTAGTGGACCAGTTTTCATTCAGACCAGCAGAACACGACTTGGGTCAGAATTTAGACGGTTCCATAAACCTGTGAGGGCTACGATTATTTTAACAGGACTTCTGTTTTCCTCTGAGTCATGAGGACACGAAGACCTCCCAGGAATGTTTGGGACATTCTGTCCACCAGCATCTTTTTTAGACACCAGAACTTTTTGTCTTTGTGGACAGAATGAGACAAGTTTAAACATGTCTGTCCACGTCCTCCACAGTGTTGCTGTTCAGAACCACAGCCTTCCACCTGGTTCTTCTTCTCTGGTTCTGATGGGTCTGACTCCTGGCGCCCTCTACAGGCTACAGGCCGCCACCGTCAGCGGGGAGCTGCGGTCCAAACCCGCCAGTCTGAAGGCTCGAACGGGTAAAAACCTCTGAACTCTGTCCTGAAAGTTTGACCGGTTTCCTGCAGAACCTTATTGTTGCGAGGACTCCACAACAAACAATCTGGATTATATAATCAGCTGGGACCGGATTGTGTCCAGACAATCATCCCGGGCAGAACTTTCCCGTGGAGCACAAAGACAAACAGGAAACTTGAGAGAAAGCAGCGGAGCAGAAACGACATTTCAAACGTCCAGAAACCAAAAGAACCTCCAAACACGACGCTTTGAAAACCGTGTGCACCTGAACGCCTCGCGGATGATTTGTTATTTAAAACTCCAGCTGTTTATTAGATCAGCTGTAAAATCTGAGATTTAAACCTTTGTCAGGGTCTGACGATAAAACGAGCTCAGGAACATTTAGTTTGAACTTGCTTAAAGGTCACTGCTTGAACGCTGTCCGTTTAATACAAAATATCAAACATTGAAATATCTATCATGTAAATAGTTTTTAGACTTGATCTGAAAATAATCTGATTTATAAAAGTTAAATAAAAATTGAGACTTGCTGATCAGCCCGAGTCGACGGGATGTATAACAACTCTCAAGTTGACATAGAATTGACTAGTTGATTGGTCTATTCAACCCCTACTCTCCGTGCATGCGTGGGTTTTGTACAGTTACTCCAGTTTCCTCCCACAGACCAAAAACATGCTGATTGGTAACTCTGAATTGTCCCTAGGGTTAGAGAGTGAATGGTTGTTTGTCTCTATGTGTCCCTGTGATGGACCTGTCCAGGTGTCCCCCGCCCCTCGCACAATGATTGCTGGACATGGGCACCGGCGACCCCCGCTACCCAAAACTGAAGAAGCGGGTAAAAGATAATGGATGAATGGATGAAAATGATATAAAAACACAGACACACACATGAACCTGCTTCTGATCAACACCTTTAAAAAAGTTTAAACTATAAAAGTTTAATTTAAATCATTTTGAAAGTGATGAAGGTTTTTAATAAATGTCCTTGCAGCTAACGAGTCCTCACCTCGTCACACTTCCTGTTTGGAGCGCAAGCTGTGTTCCTACAAAACGTCCCAGTAATTTTTCACAGAGGTTTTTTTGTATAGCTCTGCTGCCAACCAATCAGCTCGCAAAACACAAACTGAAGCTCCGCCCACAACCGCTCTGCTGCCAACCAATCAGCTCGCAAAACACAAACTGAAGCTCCGCCCACAACCACTCTGCTGCCAACCAATCGGCTCGCAAAACACAAACTGAAGCTCCGCCCACACTGCTGCCAACCAATCAGCTCACAAAATGCAAACTGAAGCTCCGCCCACAATCAAAAACTAACCACAGCCTCTTTGTCTTCAGCCCCGGCTGCCGTCTCCCAGGTGACCGTTGCTAACGGCGGTAAATCAGACGCCCTTCACGTGTCGTGGCGTCCTGCAGAGGGCGTGGCGGACAGCTACCTGGTCCGTCTTCTGGACGGGAAGAGGACCGTCCACACGCTGGCGGTGTCCAGCTCCTCTCCGCCTGAGTGCTCCTTCAGCTCGCTGGTTCCTGGACGCCTGTACTCTGTCGCCATAGTAACGAGAAGCAGCGGGATGGAGAACACCACGGTGGTGCAGGGGCGAACACGTGAGCGCGCCCTGGATTTGTTTGTGTTCGTGTCTCTGCGTTCGTTTTTTTACCGACGTTCTCACTTCGTTTGTTTTACAGAACCTGCAACGGTGCAAAACCCAACAGCTGTTCACTCTGCAAGAGACGACTTCCTCAAGGTGCGTTGGACCGAAACAGCCAGAGGACAAAGTGTCTCACCGTTTTAAATGTGTGGTTCAGTTTCCTTTTAAATACTTCACTTCAGCTTCATGACGGGTTTCTTTGTTTATTTAAGGAAGTTTAAAACTGATGTGATTTTAAGTTCTTCCAGGCAGTTTGAACAACAACAAAAGATTGAATTTAAAATTAAAATCTTTTCTGAAACAGATGAAAACAGGTTAAAAGATGAGTTTTTAAAAACCTGTGTGGAACCAAAGGTGGACCCTCCCTCTGGGTCTGAGGTGAGACTCAGAAAAGAGGGGTTCAGGTTTCTGAGACCCTCAAGGATGGTAGGTCACAGCGGGAGATGGACTGATGGATCTGAGCCTCATCTGCAGTAATGAGGGCATTGCTCCAGTCTGTTGTGGTGAAGAAACTGAGCTGAAAGGCAAAGCTCTGGATTTTACTGGTCCATCTAGATTCTAACTTTCACCCGTGGTCACATTTGGATCAAGAGCCTGAATCCAAGGGGTTGAAATGAACTGCCTGGATGGATGCTTCATCCAACCATTTTAAATCATGTTGGATGAAGGTACAGATGGATTTATAGATGGCTGGCTGAATGGAAAATAAATGGGTGGATATACATGTTGAATTGATGGATGAAAGATGGATGTTAGATGGATGTTGGATGAAGGATGGATGTCAGTTGGATGTTGAATGAAGGATGGATGTTGGATAAGGATGGATGTTGGATAAATTAAGAATAGATGTTGGATAGATGGATGATTGTTGGATGGATGTTTTATAAAGGATGGATGTTTGATAAAGGATAGATGAAGGATGAATGTTGGATAAATGAAGACAGATGTTGGATGGATGTTGGATGTATGTTAGATGAATGAAGGGTGGATGTTGGATTTATGAAGGATGCATTAAATGGATCCAAAGTGTCATCCTTGCGGGACGCCACATTAAGGATTTTTTTTCTGTTTGTTTTTTTCCTGTTTGATTTGAAACAAACGTTCATCACGACTAAAGTTAAATTGTTTAACGTCGTCTGATCAGTTTTCATTTTATTTACTGGTGTTGTGTTTCCTGTCGGCCATTTAAAACTCCTGCGGTGCGTTCAGGTGTACTGGCATCACGCTGCTGGGGATCTGGACCGCTACGTGGTTCTGATCCGTTACAACCACACCATCCTGCAGAACAAAAGTGTGTCGGCCGGACACAACGAGTGCGCCTTCTCTTCTTTGACACCGGGGAGACTTTACACCGTCACCGTGGAAACCTGGAGCGGCGGCGCCGTCAGCTCCGCCTCCACCGTCGGTCGAACTCGTGAGTCGGAAACCAACGAAACAAACGTGACACGTTGTGTTTGTTTTCTAACAGATGTTTGTTTTTTTTAGTCCCTGCAGCTGTTAGCAATCTGTCGCTAGGCAACACAGGAACGACTCACCTGAATATCACCTGGAGCCCCGCCCCCGGAGATGTGGACCACTACGAGGTAGGACTGAGTAAAGTCCTTCTCATTTTGAAAAACTATTGGCTCCATGTGACAGTTTGAAGGTGACCTCATCCACCTGTTGTCCAGGTGACTCTGCTCTTTAACGACACTCGGGTTTTCCCTCCGGTGACGCTGAGCAGCGACGCGCGGCACCACCTGCTCACCTCTCTGACTCCTGGGCGCCTCTATAAGCTCGTGGTGTCCACGTTCAGCGGGCCGTATCAGACGGCCCAGTTCATCGAGGGACGGACAGGTACGACTGAAAACTGGTCTTTAATGAAACTCCTGAGTCCAGACCTTAATCCAGGTTCTGTCTCCTGTCCAGTCCCCAGTGCAGTGAGGAACCTGCGCCTGGTCCCTCAGCCTGGTCTGTCGGACCCTGATGGTGGGCTGCTGGTCTCCTGGACGCCTGGAGACGGAGACGTGGACATGTACATCGTGTCCCTGTCAGCCACGGTGGGCTTCAGTGCTTCTGTGATTTGAATAACTCGTGTTTAAGTTCTTCTTCTTGGTTTTTATTGAGTTGTTTTGACGCCTACATTTCCCCAAATTTTTACGTCGTTGTCTCTGTCCATCAGGACGGCGTCGCCGTTGATACTCGTCCCGTCCCCAAACACGTTTCCTCCCTGGACTTCCTCGATCTGATCCCAGGCCACGCCTACACCGTCACCATCCAATCACTGAGCGAGAAGCTGACCAACAGGAACACAGCCGCGGGCCGCGCAGGTGAGACTCGGACACGAATCGGTCGTCGTGATTCTGATTTGACTCGTCACGGCTCCTGTTCCCTCCTGCAGCTCCAGCCGCCGTCACCGCCCTGCAGGCCGATAACGGACACACCACCCACAGCCTCGCCGTCAGCTGGGAGCGTCCCGTGGGCGTGTACACCGGTTACAGCCTGCAGCTGCTGGACGACGCCGGCGCCGTTCTGATCAACCGCTCGGTGGGGGCGGACAGTCGAAGTGAGCGCCTGGAGGGTCTGACTTCAGGGAAGTGGTATCGTGTGAAGTTGGTGACGCTGAGCGGCGGCGTTCCCTCTCTGTACGCCGCCACAGCTGAAGGACAAACCCGTGAGTTGCATTTAGCTTCTTTAACAACAGCAGACATTATTATACACTAACCTTCTTGCTGAAAAGCAACAGCTCTACCAACTGCACCGTCCTAATTAAAAGTAATTTAAAATTAATTAGCTAAAAGTTGTGAAGTGCAAGCTAAAGCTAAAAAGATAGCTGAAAGCTATATAAAGTGAAAAGCTTGATTAGCCAGAAGTGAAAGCACGCCAGAGGAACGCTAAAAGTTACAGAAAGCTAGCTGACATTAGCACAATGCTAGTTAAAATATAAAAGTAGCAAACCACAGCTAAAAGTTTTAACAAATCAAAAGGCTAGCTAAAAAGTTAAACAGTAAAATGCAGCAGCTGAAGTAGATTTGGAAAAAAGTGTTTTTACTGTGTTGTTTGGAGAAAAACATCCAGACTGTATCAGACTCACTTAGGTCCAGTGCAGCTTAGACCTGGCTCTAACAAGAACCGTGGAGTTTATCCAACTGCGTTTTCTGTAAAAGTCACAGCATTGTCTGCAAACGCTGGAGCGAACAGAGGATCGTTGGTTTATAACAACTAAAATGTTCCAAGGACACACCCCTGTGGAGCACCTTATTTATACAGATTAATTGCATTGAGCCTCAGAGACTCATTTACAAGAGAGACCTGTTTTGAGACCTTCAGGACTTCAGCTTTGCTTATGAGTCAAGTTCAAGGTTCCAACTGATTGGAGTGGATTTGTTCTGTCCTTCAGGTCCGGCTTCAGTCACAAACCTGACGGTGTCCTCGGTGAACACCACCTCCCTCAGCTTCTCATGGCGTCCCTCAGACGGGCACGTTGACGTCTACGACCTGTCCCTCTACAGCGTCTCTGAGGCGTCGGTCAGTCACCGAGCTGCAGGGAGCAGGAAGGACCAGCAGCAGGTGGGGTGGTCGTCCCTGCTGGACCCATGTTCCCGATGAGCAGAACATGTGGTCACCACCATCATGTGATGTTTTCAGGCTGCGGGTGAGCTGGTGGGCCTGCAGAAGGTGGGTCCAGCTGCGGACAGCTGCGTGTTCTCCGGCCTGCAGGCAGGAAGTCTGTACAGACTGCAGGTGGTGAGCTGGAGCCGAGACATGAGCAGCGACTCGTCCGTCCTGGCCAGAACCGGTCCGTCCACCCACCTCGTCCTGTCTTCATCTGTCCCTCCGACGTCTTTAACACGCCGTCTCTCTGTCCCTCTGCAGTCCCGTCTCCGGTGTCGTCCCTGCAGGTCCAGAGTTCAGGACGGACGGACACACTGACAGTCAGCTGGGAGCGGGGACAAGGTAGCTGCAGCAGCTACCAGGTAAACAACAACAACTTTGTTTATTCAGTAGCTGCTACCAGGTAAACATCAACAACTTAGTTTATTCAGTAGCTGCTACCAGGTAAACAACAACAACTTTGTTTAT
>NC_056519.1:1911970-1917963 GCF_014905685.2 Nematolebias whitei | reverse complement strand
AACAACTTTGTTTATTCAGCAGCTGCTACCAGGTAAACAACAACAACATTGTTTATTCAGCAGGATCAAAGATGCAGTCGTTAACATGGACAGCATCTAGAGGAACGTTCTCAACACTAGTCCTGGTCGTTCCGTCACAGAAGGTTCAGATGTTTCTGAGACTCGTGACGTTTCGTTTCACTGCCGACGTTCTTCAGAACTCCTCGAACGTTTCACTTGGAGCTCGACCGCTGCAGCTTTCAGAAGTCAGAGCAGCTGACCGTAACTTGAATAAACAAACATCTGATGGTAACCAGTAATCTGCTGCTTCAGATTAAACAGATTACAGCTGATGCAATAAAAAAACTTCAATAAGAAAATAAAATCAACCGTAACGGTTTTGATCCAAAAACATTAGAATAAAAGTTATTAAATTAAAAAAAGTAAATTATTATTGGTTTAAATTTGATGTAAACTCGTGGCACCAGCAGAGGGCGCTCACACCCCAAACGTTACAAGAAATAATTTAGAAGGAACAACAAAGTCCATGCTCAATAATCCAGGTATACAATCCAGCATTTTTTCAGTCAGGTCATCTGGACTGAAACTTTTATGTTTTAAATATTTATTTTAAATTTTAATGAAAATTAATTCCTCGTGTTACAACGGTTGTTTCTTCCTGAATGATCGAACACGAGATCTGATTTTATTTATTTTACTTTAATTAAAAAAACAAATAATAATCAGATTAAAACTGTTAATCTGAATTTAATGACCAGGAAACATTTCAGGAACTAAAACGATGACATCATCCCTCACCGCCTGCTGAAATAAAAACATCAGTTATTTATTTTCAACGTCAGATTTCATTTTTATTTTTTGGCCCGAGAGCTAAACGTGCACGTTTTCTGCACGTTCCTGTTTTTATTCAGAATCAACCTGAATTTCTTTCAGGTGGTTTTGTTCGATGTATCTGGAGCCACGCTGGGGGATCAAATGCTCGGGGCGGATCACCGGAGCCACACCTTCTCCGGTCTGACCCCGGGGAGGCGGTACCGCAGTGAGGTCATCACTCACAGCGGAGAGCTGACCAATAGCGTCGCAGAATTCGGACGCACCTGTAAGTTGAAGAACATCACAACGTTTTGGGTCTGGTTCTGTTTCCTCAGTAAAAATACTTTTTATGTTTCAGCTCCAGAATCGCCCACCCACCTGTCTGTCAAACAAGGTCTGACCAATGACGTGGTCGAGCTGTCGTGGTCAGGCCCCGCCTCCGGAGAGTACGACGACTTCAGCCTGCGGTGGACGCCGGAGGACCAGCTGTCCGTCACACAGACTCACCTGACCCGCCGCCTGGTGGGCGGGATGTTCCCTGGCAGGAAGTACAACTTCACCGTGACGACAGTCAGCGGGGGCGGAGCCAGGGGCGGGCCCACTGCCAGGAGCCAGCCAATCCAGAGGAGTGTCAGGACAAGTAGGAGGAGTTTAAGATTTTTAAAATGTATTTATTTAAATGTTTTTTTTCCGTTGAGTATTTTTACACCAGTTCAGAGACAAATCCTGCTGGAAGGACAAAAAAAAAAAAAAAAACTAGTAATTTTTTTCCTGATAATGTTTTTAAAATAAAAATAAAATATGATCAGTCAGAAAAGAACCTTCAGGTTTTTGATGTTTTATTTTTGAACATGTATTTTTCTTAGCGCTCTTTGTTTCTAAATATAAGAAGTGTTGCAGACTGTTTGGGATATTTAGAATTTATTTTTATTTTAAACATCAGAATTAACAAAATAATCTTTGAAAGTTTGGACTGGACCTCAGAACCCGGACCGGGCGCTCTCCTGGGTTTTAAAGACGCCTTCAAAACAACTTTTAGTTTTAACTCGTTTTATTTCACATCAGTAAGTTTGTCTCCTCAGTGACTCGGACTAGATGAGGTTCTGGACTGCAGAACCTCAGAGATCAGAACCGGGTCATGAACGGTTTTATACAGACGACCCGGTTCCTCACGTCTGAGGTCGGGCAGTATTAATGTCCAAACACTGATCTGAGACAAACGATGGTTCTTCTTCCTGTTTGATCTGCTGCTTCCTGTCCACCAGCTGAAGACAGACTGTCCCCGTGTCTCCTGCAGGTCCGTCTCCTCTGAGGTCCATCCACTGCTTCCCTCAGTCCTCCTCCTCCCTCTCCTGCTCCTGGTCTCCCCCGCTCGCCGACTTCGACTCCTACGAGGTGGAGTGTCGTCGTGGCGACGAGCTGACCTCGGCGCTGAGACTGGCCGGGGGCGTCACCGCGGTAACGCTGGACCACCTGGAGGCCTTCAGGAACTACTCGGTGATGGTCCGAGTGTCGTCGGCCGGACTGACGAGTCCTCCGGCGACTCAGAGCGCCGTCACGCTGATCGACCGTGAGTTCACACACCGTTAAAACGTTCCACTGTCAGGCTGTTCAAACAGAACCGGGTCGGCCCGCCTGGGAAACCAAGAGTCAGTACTCATCTCTAACGTTCGCTCTTTAATTACCACGAGTTACACGACTCAGCTGGTCCAACAGAGACCAGAGTCCTGCTGGACCTGATGGGCCGAGCTCCATCAGAACTGCTCCAGGAAACAAACGGGTCTTTACAGGATCAGTAGAAGCCGGACTCTGAGGTTCTGATCCTCTGAGTTTGGACTTCAGCTTCTGTGGTTCTGAATCAAAACAAACGTTCTTCGTTCTGCAGGAACGACTCTCAGCTACTACCACCCCAACGCCCAGTCTGAGGCGGCCATCTTGAATCACGCTGATTAGCTACAAACGAACGTTTAGATAAAATCCACGGCTCGAGACGTTTTTATGAGACGACGTTTCAGAACTTTAAATGGACTTGGAGCAAACTGGACGTTTATTCTCAGAATTTTTTCCGGGAACGTTTCAAACTTTAACCTGAACGTTGTGACCCTGAAGGAAGAACGGACCCAACCTGGTGTTTTCTAGTTTACCCAGAATCCTCGGCTGCAGAAACAAACAAGAACCCAGTTAGTTTGTCGTGAGCAGTGCCAACGTGTCGTGGAGGTTCTGCTCGTCTTTAGGTTCAGTTCTGGACGGAGCCTCACGTCTCCATGAACTGGACCGACTCCAGCAGCTGAACCAGCAGGTTTCATTTCACAGACCCGTCAGAACTTTAACTGGGTCGAGTTTGAACTTCTGCTGCAGCCGGCGGAGGAAACGAGACTCTCCATCTCTGACGTCACTTAAGTTCCTCTGCCGTTAGAAACAAGTCATGGCGACCCAGAACTGTTTCCTCGCACGGCGCCGCCTCCTGCAGCCATAAATCATCGTGACAGGAGCAGAACAACCAAAACTGTGTTCACAGCGGTTCTGAACCAGCAGAGCACGACACCAACTCAGATTTTATCGTTTGACTTCAGTAAGATTAGAAAAATAAAACATTCATTTTATTTTTACACATTAAACACGACGACGTCCCACAGATCAGGAATGATTGATGACATCATGTCGGTTTGATCCTTGATTGACAGCCGGTTAAAACGTGGATCTCCTCGCAGGTCCTCCTGTCCCGCCTCCCAGCGTTTGTGTCGACGGGAAGACGTCCAAAATGACGTCGTCCTCCATCTTGTTCCGCTTCAACTGCTCCTGGTTCAGCGACGCCAACGGAGCCGTCAGATTCTTCGCTGTGATCGTCGCCGAGTCCGACGGTGAGAGAACGCTCGGATCCGTGAAAACTCACGACATCGACATGGAAACAGGAAGCTGACTCTGAAGCATCAAACTCTTTCTGTCCAACAGCCAACGAGATCCTGCAGCCGGAGCAGCGCCACCCGCTGCCCTCGTACCGCGACTACATCAGCAACTCCTCCGTCAGAGCCTACCAGACGGCCTTCTTCCCGAGTCGCTGCCCGCAGGACGCCGACAGCCCCGCCGGACAGGTGAGGGCACCCACCTTTACCGAGCCCGCTGCTCCGGTCGTCACATTTGTACGAAAGTAGAAATCCTGGTTTGGGGGCGGAGTCTAAAACACTATTACAGCAGAGGGCTGCACTAACGGGACCGAACCGGTTCTTTTGACCTCTGTGGTCACCATGGCAACAGAGACTGAACGCATCACCTGCTGCCGGGCTGCTCGGCTCTGGTCAAACGTCTCATTTCTCTTTAAACGGTACCAGAGCTGCAGGAAGTCTGTCCTGTTGGGCCAGAACTTTATTTAACTCATAAATGACAAACCTTCTGAAAGTATTGGGACAGTTGGGCCGGTTCAATGTCGAAAAGATGACAAAAAGCAACGTTTCAGCTTTTATTTCCAGTGGTTTACATCTGGATCAGACAGAAAACAAACTCTTTAGAAGAGTTGAACAGAACAAATGAAAACCTTGTGGACCGGTCCAGTCTAGAACCTGATCTGTAGAAGGTCTTTGTCTCATCAGTCCAGAAGCTTGTCTCTGTCCTCTGCTGTGGACCGGCTCTGTGCACTGTTGTGCAGCGGTTCTGATGATGTAGATGACAGGTGTCTGGTTCTGGCAGTTTTACAGAGCAGGACGTTTGGACCTCGAGATGTTCTGGTCTCCACCTGCTGGTTGTTGTGAAACTTGATGGAGCAGAAAGTTTATGAGCTTGTAACACCTGATCAGGTGGTGGAGGTGAACCTGGGAGCAGGAGGGGAGCGTCTGGGCGGGGCCTGCGATCGTTACCATGACGACGACCTCTACCAGAGGGACAGCTACGGAGGCTTCTGCGACGGGCCACTGAAAGCCAAAACCTCCTACAGGTAAACAAAACAAACTGTGTTTAAATGACGAGAGTAAACAACAACAACAAACAGCTGTGTCTCTGCAGGCTGAGCGTGCGAGCGTTCACCAAACTGATGGAGGAGCACAGAGAGGTCGCCGAGCCGCTGTTCTCCGACACGTACCTGTCGGTACCGCTCAGGACGCACGCAGGTGAGAACCGAGCCGCCGCCTTCAGCCTGAACGTTCACAGTAAACGTAATTTAAGCTGCTCGTGTCGTCGTCCATCAGAGCCGCTCGGGGGTGTGGTGGAGGGTCTGAGCGCTGGGATGTTCCTCCTCGGCATCATGGTGGCCGTCGTGTCTCTGCTGGTTTACAGACAGAGGCTCCGCAAAGTGTGAGTACCGCCGCGCCGTATTGGACACGATCGGCATGAACTGTTCATTTAAATTAATGATTTTAAATGATTTAGCACCTGTGGGCGGAGCTCCACAGTCTCTTCCAGATTGTCTGATCGCCTCCTGCCTGAAGTAATCCAGCGTTTCTGTCCCTGGACCACTTCATGACCACCAGACATCTGGACCTCCACGCCTGCTCTGCCTTCAGACCACTGATTCCACCTAAACCCTCAGATAAGTTTAGCAAAAAGCATTTCTGTTGCTGTGTAGTGAATTACGAGGGTGAGACCCAGAAATTCAGCCGCACACAGGAATGAACAAACATATTTAAAGCTTTAACACAGCTGTCACTCAAAGAACTTGATCACAGGTGGACAATCCAAAGCTGCGATGAAGTCAGAGAGAAAGGATTGGTTGGATCCCGTGATACGTGAAGCTTGGTCCCGAGTCTTCAACTCCTAGATTCCAGAGTCAAACAGCTGTGGGTCATTCAGAGGTCTGAAGGCAGAGCAGACGTGAAGGTCCAGAAGTCCAATGGGCAGAAGAATTACTCTAGGGGAGACAAAGGGGAGGAACCTGTGGTCATGAAGTGGGTCAGGAACAATAACGCTGGATTACTTCAGTCATGAGGAGATCTGGGAGACACTGTGGAACACACCCCACAGGTGCTAAATCATTTTGCTACAGTGGGAGTTCGGGGTGGACAGGCCTGTTCCCGGTCAACAATACTATATATATATACATATATATACATATATATATACATATATATATATATATACATATATATACATATATATATACATATATATGTATACATATATATGTATACATACATATATATGTATATATATATATATATATATACATATATATATATACATATATATATATA
>NC_056519.1:1899618-1901970 GCF_014905685.2 Nematolebias whitei | reverse complement strand
TTTTAAAGACCTGAATAAGACGGGACTCGTTTTAAAGACCTGAATAAGACGGGACTCGTTTTAAAGACCTGAATAAGACGGGACTTGTTTTAAAGACCTGAATAAGACGGGACCTGTTTCTTTTTGTCTTGCAGTAACCGTCGTGTCACCAGGTGAGTGTGAGCTCTGTAAGATGTGTTCCAAGCTACAGACCAGTCGGTGATGTTTGCTCACCTTCCGTTCAGCCCCGTCAAAGCCGGACACTTTGAGGCCCACCTGGTGAAGCTGCAGGCCGACTCCCACTTCCTGCTGTCAGAGGAGTTCGAGGTACTTTCACTCAGATTATTAATCCGTCTCACCTCCCGGCAGCTCGACCAGTTTTTCCACTTCCTGGAGGAAAAACAAGTTCAGATTTACCTTTTTTGCAAACACTAATTATCCTTCACACACAAATCTGATGTTGGAGCTAGCTGTTAGCATTCAACCACCTGCAAACAGGTAAGATACTTATAACCCCATCAACAGAAGACCGTCTCTAGATTCTCTCTTCTTTGAAATAATCTGACTAAACGTTAAGTTGAAAATGTAATTTGTGTTCCTGTAGGATCTGAAGGATGTGGGCCGGAACCAGACGATGGATGTGGCCCGACTGCCGGAGAACCGAGGAAAGAACCGCTACAACAACATCCTGCCATGTTAGTAAAACAGGAAACGACAGAATGAAGAAAATATCGAGCAGTCTGTGTGAGAACATTAAAACAAAACGTCACTGATTTGGGTTGAATCTAATCTGACTAAAGGACAGGTGGGGATACTTCAGCTCCTCCTGGTTTGATTGTTGAATAAATATCAGAGTTATTTTACACAAATAAAGGGATTTAAATATCTTGAAGCCTGATCAAACGTCTCAGAGTCCAGAACACGACTCAGCTCAGACGACATTTACGTCTGAGAGTCATCTGAAAACTAAATGCACCTCCTAATCTACCTGGATTATTGAGCATCAGGATACATTTAACTTCATTTAGGTCACGACAGATTCTTACTGAAAGTTTTGGAACAGAGTCTCTGCTGCTCCGTGGGAGAGACGGAATAAAAACCAACGTTTGTTTCTTTGAGCTGCGACTGATGGAGCGTTTATGAACAGGGACCAGTTCAGTTCTGGACCAGTTTAAACCCACAACTGAACGTGTTCAAACCAGTGAAACGCTGCCTAAAAATCCTGGATCAACAAAACATTTAATTCTTCTGCCACAAACACTAAACAATGTTTGTTTCTATGACAGTAAGACTAAAAACTGTTTGAGCCTCGAGTCATCAGAATAAATTATGTTTACAACTCGATGTTTACAGCCTCTCGGTCGCAAATAAATAAAAACAAGGTCTAGAAATGTAAATAAATAACAACTAAAGTTTATAAATATAAATACATAAAACTAAAGTTTATAAATATAAATAAATAAAACTAAAGTTTATAAATATAAATACATAAAACTAAAGTTTATAAATATAAATAAATAAAATCAATAAATGTAAATAAATAAAAACTAAAGTCGATAAATAAATAAAAACTAAAGTTTATAAATATAAATAAATAAAACTAAAGTTGATAAATATAAATAAATAAAAAATAAAATCAATAAATGTAAATAAATAAAAACTAAAGTCGATAAATAAATAAAAACTAAAGTTTATAAATGTAAATAAATAAAAAGTCTATAAATGTAAATAAAAAATAAAAATAAATGTAAATAAATAAAAACTAAAGTTTATAAATGTAAATAAATACAAAATAAAATCAATAAATGTAAATAAAAAACAAAAGTCTATAAATTTAAATAAATAAAAAATAAAATCAATAAATGTACATAAATAAAACTAAAGTCTATAAATGTAAATAAATAAATAAAATCAATAAATGTAAATAAATAAAAACAAAGTTTATAAATGTAAATAAATAAAACTAAAGTTTATAAATGTAAATAAATAAAAACAAAGTTTATAAATGTAAATAAATAAAAAGTTTATAAATGTAAATAAATTAAAAACAAAGTTTATAAATGTAAATAAATAAAACCAAAGTTTATAAATGTAAATAAATAAAACCAAAGTTTATAAATGTAAATAAATAAATAAAAACTAAAGTTTATAAATATAAATAAAACTAAAGTTTATAAATGTAAATAAATAAAAACAAAGTTTATAAATGTAAATAAATAAAAAGTCTATAAATGTAAATAAAAAATAAAAATAAATGTAAATAAATAAAAACTAAAGTTTTAAAATATAAATAAATAAAACTAAAGTTTATAAATATAAATAAATAAAAACTAAAGTTTATAAATGTAAATAAATAAAAACTAAAGTTTATAA
>NC_056519.1:1894857-1899608 GCF_014905685.2 Nematolebias whitei | reverse complement strand
GAACATAAATAAATAAAACTAAAGTTTATAAATGTAAATAAATAAAACTAAAGTTTTAAAATATAAATAAATAAAACTAAAGTTTATAAATATAAATAAATAAAAACTAAAGTTTATAAATGTAAATAAATAAAAACTAAAGTTTATAAATGTAAATAAATAAAACTAAAGTTTATAAATGTAAATAAATAAACTAAAGTTTATAAATGTAAATAAATAAAACTAAAGTTTTTAAATATAAATAAATAAAACTAAAGTTTATAAATGTAAATAAATAAATAAACAAAAGTTTATAAATGTAAATAAATAAAACTAAAGTTTATAAATGTAAATAAATAAACTAAAGTTTATAAATGTAAATAAATAAAACTAAAGTTTATAAATGTAAATAAAGCAGCGGCTCTGATCTTCATGTTTCTGTGTCCAGATGATTCAACCAGAGTGAAGCTGTCCTACCTGGAGGACGACCCCTGCTCCGACTACATCAACGCCAGCTACATCCCTGTACGCACATGCACACACACGTGCACACACACGTGCACACACTCTCTGACCCCAGTACCCTCCGTGTCCACAGGGCAACAACTACCGCAGGGAGTACATCGCCGCTCAGGGCCCGCTGCCCGGCACTAAAGACGACTTCTGGCGGATGGTGTGGGAGCACGGCGTGCACAACGTCGTCATGGTGACGCAGTGCGTGGAGAAAGGACGGGTGAGTTCACGAGCCGAAGATAAAAACTGTTTTTGTTCTCGTAGTTCGGAACCAGCACATCCATAGTCTGAAAAATAAAATAAACTCGTCGGCGACATTATTGTTCGGTTTAATGAAACTTTAATTATTTTAAGATCCTGAATGTTCGTGTGCGAGGAACTCCTCATCTCACGATTCAACAACGAGTCAGAGGCTGCGAATAAAATACATCAATAGAAGGACTTCAGATTACTTGACCAATGATTTATGTAATCTCTGCCTAATCTGCCTAATAAAGAGTTCACAACAGCAGCTGCTGACATGCTAACATGATTAGCATCGTGTTGATCAAACGTTGTTCTGATCCGTTCAGAAGGTACCGACAGACTGATGGGTTTCACCCCCGACCCAAAACAGGTTCCAACTTGAAAAACTGATCTCAGGGGCCAGATTTGGCCCGTGGGCCTTCAGTTTGGCCCCCGTCCTTTAAACCCACCAGAACCAACGACACGAAGCAGAAAACTTTCCAAACGGAGCTGGAAGTTTTCCTCCCAGGTTCTGACGGGTCAAACGGACCTGAAGTAGCTGCATGTTGTCTTCCAGGTGAAGTGTGATCAGTACTGGCCCGCAGACAAAGAGCCGCTGTACTACGGAGACCTGGTCCTCCAGATGCTGTCAGAGTCCGTCCTGCCGGAGTGGACCATCAGAGAGTTCCGGATCACCTCGGTACCGGTTCTTCACCTGAGAGTAACGGTTCATAAATGATGGGTGTGTGACGGATGTTTCATGGATCCTGACAGGAGCGCAGCTGCAGTTACCCTCGGGTTCTGCGTCACTTCCACTACACGGTGTGGCCCGACCACGGCGTCCCGGAGAGCACCCAGTCCCTGATCCAGTTCGTCCGGACGGTCCGGGACTACGTGGACCGATCCCCGAGTACCGGAGCCACCGTCGTGCACTGCAGGTTTGACGCTCGTTTGCTGTTGATTAACTCAAATAATTCTGGACGTTAACCGGGATCTGTTCTTGTCTCAGCGCCGGAGTGGGTCGTACCGGGACCTTCATCGCTTTGGATCGGGTTCTGCAGCAGCTGGACTCTAAAGGAACCATCGACCTGTACGGCTCCGTGTTCGACCAGCGGCTGCACCGACAGCACATGGTCCAGACCGAGGTACCCTCCTCAGCACAAAACAGTCCCGTTCATGTCGTTTTAACCGGATCAGGTTCTGATCCGGTTCGTCGTGTGTTTCAGTGTCAGTACGCGTTCCTGCATCAGTGCGTCCGGGACGTCCTGAGGGCCCGGAAACATCGCAGCGAGCAGGAGAACCCCTTGTACCCCATCTATGAGAACTTCAACCCCGAGTACTGCCATGGTGAGCCCGCCCACTTCCTGTCGCTCAGAGAGCCACTTCCTGTCGCTCAGAGAGCCACTTCCTGTCGCTCAGAGAGCCACTTCCTGTCGCTCAGAGAGCCACTTCCTGTATTTTACCGGTGTAATATCTATTTGTGATTTTAATGCACGGACAGACGGTGTTGACAGCTTTTAAACTGTGATCGGATCTTTTTGCTTTGATCTTTAAGATTAAAGTTATAATTACGTGTCAGACTGAAATGAAACTTGATAAATGTTTAATTTTGAGTATTTGTATTTTCTCTGCACTTCTGGTTTCTGTACAGTTGGAGTTAATTAGTTAATTGTTAGCCTCCTTAACGAGCAGGTGTCCACCTGACAACGCCCACTTCCTGTAGCTCGTCGTAAACGTTAGATTAAACACTAAAGTGAAATATTTACTGAATCTGTTCAGGTCGAAGATTCTTCATCGGACGTTTGTTTTTCTCTCAGATTTCATCTACAGACGTTAAAGAACCAACAGGAAGTTCCTGTCAGAAGAACAGAGTCACTTCCTGTGAAGATCATCAGGAATGCTTTTGGTTTCGTATCAACATGGCCGCCATGGTTTCACTAATAATCTGAGTAAATCTCACCACATCGGTCCAAACCATCTGAACTGTCCCTTTAAGACGTACAGTGGACAGACGAGGACGTTGGATTAACTCAGGGACGTTCTGCAGCTCCAGACTTCGCCTCATGTTGATCTAAAATAATTCATAAATTTAATCTACCCTCTACATTAAATTAAAAACGAGACCGAGCAGCGTATTTATGATGAACTTGGACTCAGAGCTCCGTCCACATGTCATCTAGAAATCTGTTCTTGAAGCAGATTAGTAATTCGGCTGCTGGGATTAGGATTACAGTGCTACCAGAGATATTTGAAATTTAACTCCAACAATGAATAATGAATGGTGTTTTACCCTCAGCATTGAATCGGACCCGTCGGGTCCAACAGAACCAGACCTGAACCCGTTTCTACAAACGGTCAGTCTGAACACGTCTTGATCTATAAGCTGTTAATTTAAAGAATCACACGTTGCTGTATGTAAATATTGATGTAATCTCTATATCCATGGATTATATTTGGATCAGTTTATTTTTTATATCGACCTCCTTTTAATTCTAATTAATGTCACTTTTATACAAACGGTTTCCTCCTTTTCTAATAAAAAACTATCAGAAAATAACTGGCAGGATTTTTTAATTCAGATTAATATTCTGAGGGACTAAAATCAGTTTAAAGATTTTTAAAATCGTATCTACAGTAAAAATCTGTTCATTAAAGTTTTAAAGAGAAAACAAAATGTTTATTCTGTGTAATCTGACAAGAACTTCAGGATTTAATTGACATCAATCCCTCAGATTAAATTGTTTTGTAAACTGGATTATAACGAAATAATAAAAACAGCTGCCCTCAAACAGTCTGATTTATTGATTGATTGATTGATGAGTTGACAGTCGGTCCGGTCCTCTACTCTTCCTGGGTTATGATGGAATGAATGCTTGTCACCCGCCGTCAGAGGCATCATGTGATCTGTTAGCCCTCAGTCATGACTCTCAGCTACTACCATCTGTGAAACAGATGGATCCATTTTTGTGTTCGCTAAGGTTGCTTAGCTGTGGCGGCCATCTTGGATGGCTTTAAAGGTGTTTCTGAGGTTGATTAGATATTTTGCTAACAGTAAAATTTCCCTTCTTTGTTAATCTGCTGGAGAAAGATTATAATCAGATTTATTTTTGTTTCTAATGTATTGATTTGAACAGAAACCGTCTGATAAACGGTCCTGATCCGAACCAGAGTCTGGATCCAGGTTCCGATCCGAACCAGAGTCTGGATCCAGGTTCCGATCCGAACCAGAGTCTGGATCCAGGTTCCGATCCGAACCAGAGTCTGGATCCAGGGTCCTGACTCTATAAATCTTTAAAAACAGGATCCTCATTCAGGCAAATACACAAATCCAAATTAATGTTTAAGTTAAAAACAAAAAGTTTTTATCCTCTACAATATTTTAATCAACTTTGAATGCTCAAAGTTTTCGCATTTACAAAATATTTTAAATTACTTTTAATTCTGAATTTACTTTTAAAGAAACTATGTTCCTGCCCATGTCTGTGTTTATCTGTTAGTAAAATATCTCATGAATCTCTGATGTTCATCTACAACTGACAGCCTTGGAGTCAATCCAATTCAAGATGGCCGCCACAACTAATCTTCTTTCAGTTTTTCCCTCTTCAGGGGTCGTCCCAGCAGGTCCTCTGTCCTCACTCCACCTCCATGTACCTGTTCCCTGTTCTCACCACAGATCACATCATCTGCAAACATCATCGTCCACAGGGATTCCTGCCTGACCTCATCTGTCAGTCGGTCCATCACCAGAGCAAACAAGAAGGGGCTCAGAGCTGATCCTTGAGGCACTCCCACCTCCACTTTGAAGCTTTCTGTCATTCCTACGCCACATCTCACCACTGTCCTGCTGTCCTCATACGTGTCCTGCTGTCCTCATACATGTCCTACTGTCCTCATACATGTCCTACTGTCCTCATGCATGTCCTATTGTCCTCATGCATGTCCTCATACATGTCCTACTGTCCTCATACGTGTCCTCATACATGTCATACTGTCCTCATACATGTCCTGCTGTCCTCATACATGTCCTGCTGTCC
>NC_056519.1:1888847-1894847 GCF_014905685.2 Nematolebias whitei | reverse complement strand
ACATGTCCTGCTGTCCTCATACATGTCCTGCTGTCCTCATACATGTCTTCCTGTCAGATGCTTTTTCTAAACCCACAAAGACACAGTGGAGTTCTTTCCGACCCTCTCTGTTCTTCTCCATCATCCTCCTCAGATCAAAGATGGATGTGAGGAGCTCTTCCTCAACATGAAACCAAACTGCTGCTCAGTCTCCTCTCGTCTAAGTCCAACTTCCACAACTCTCTCCAGATCTTCATCGTGTGGCTCGTCAACTTAATTCCCCGGTAGCTGCTACAACTGAACATCACCTTGTTCTTAAACATGGCCACCAGAGCAAACACACAGCGTCTCCATCAGTTTCACAGATGTTGAAGTAAAGTGGTAGTAGCTGAGAGTCATCTCGACAGACTGAGGGCTGTTTGAACACCGACTGAATCTGAGCTGCTGCTGTGAATAAAATATTCAAACATCTGAAGCTCCGTTCTACAAACTTCTGGTTCCACGTGGATCTGGGTCAGTCTGAGCAGAACTGGGTGACCCAGTTGGAGCAGATAACGGGGCTCACAGAGGGAAGAGGAGCCCCCGTCAGAACCTGAATCCCTCTGGACCCAAACGTCCAGCCGGGCCGGATCATCAACCCAAAAACCTCCTGGCAAAAAGAAGTTGCAGGTTCAACGCCTCCAACTGGAACTGAAGTTTTTAACGACAAACCTCAGGACGTGACGATGAGCTCCGTTACACGTTACAGTTCTGAGTCTTTACGGGTTTCACTGAGAGCGTCAATAATTATATCAGTAAAAAATATTCAACCACTTCTTCAGAGGCCGTTGGGCAGGAAGACATCCTGAGGACCACAACACCAAGCAGGAAAGACATCAGCAATGAACGAGCAGGTCCAACAGCAAACACCTCAACCCAGCGATCCGCTGTACTCGAGTACTTTGATTCATTTCTGGACGATCAAAGGATTTGAATTAGTTTTACTTGTTTAAAAACATTTTGAAGCTCTGAGTTCAGTCGGACAGAAACTTGTGGAGAACTTGAAATGTTGGTGGCGACTCCTCACAGGTCTGGGTCGGACCCGTCAGTTTCCAGCCCGAGCCTCCGAAATTAAAAAGTTCTGCTCCTGAATTATTGTTCAAATATTCAGCTTTTGTTCTGCTGAAGGTTCAAACAGCAGCAGGTTCAACAAATCCAGACGTTCTGCATCAACTCATTAACTAACTGGACCCAGGAGTTCTGACGCTGACCCTGTGGGCGATCATGTAAAACCAGAGGACCAGTTAAAGACTGGAAGGAAACTCTGCAAACACACGCTTCACCCTCGTTAAAGTAAATTAATAAAACAGCTGAACGTTGTACATTTAGATAAAGCCACACTGCTGTAATCTAAAAACAGAGGCAGAAATAACGAGGTGAGTGCACGACCCACATGAAAAACAAAAAAAGACGAGTGCAACGGGGAAAAGAATGAAACTTCTGAAGGACTCGAGACTTTGAAGGAGCTAAAATCAAGTGCCGGGCCGACCATTTTTAACCACAAGGCGCCTAAACTCCACCGCCGGCTAGCGAGAGAAAGATGCTGGGAAATGATCAGAGACGGGAAACGCTGAATGTCAAATCACGGATCCAACACCAGACCTAAGACCAGACCCTGCAGGTGCAACCAGACCAGAGACACCGAGCACGTCACCTACTCACCGGATCGCACCGTCCGACCAGCGCTACGTGATCATCCATCGTTTCATTTACGAAGCTGAAGTTTGCTTCTGGAAATGGCTAAAGGGCGATTCCGCCTAATTTTTCATTAGTGACCAAAATGATCATGGATTAAAAATTAAAACATTTAAAATGATTCAAAATGCCTTTTGTTGCAGTGAGAGGAGCTTCTCATGCAACTGAGCAGAAATAGACGTTCAAATGTCTAGAATTAAAAAAACTGTTCAATAATGTTCACAAAGTTGAAGTTTTTCATTTTTAATAGACTTGTTTTATTGTGGAGAGCCATAACACACACACACACACACACACACCACACACACACACACACACACACACACCCACACACACACACACACTTGCCTATTTTGACTTTTAATTCTGCTCAAATTATTCAAAGTGTTGAAATCGATTTTACTGAAGTTTCACTAATCAGATAAAATTGTAACCAATCACGGAGTAGATTTTAATTATTCTGCTATTAGTGTAGAATAATCTAGTCCAGGTTTAGTATTTTAGTCTTTAAACTAAAACAGATTAAAGACGCTCGTGTTAGTGAAAAATTAGGTGGAATCGCCCTTTAGCCATTTCCAGAATCAGAAACTTCAATCATAAACCAACTTCAGCTTCATGTTAATTATTATTAATATTATTTCACAACCTTAAGATAGAAATAGTGTCTGTATATCAATAATACAACAATCTTTATTACAGTCGCCTTCAACTACAAACACTGAAAGACAAACCGTTGTCATCAGATGCAGCAGTACAGTCACCAGATTAATGTCATTTATCCTGCAACGATGGACACATTTATTCAGACAGGACACTGGAAAATCCAGATGTTTCAGCCCTTCTTCATTTCCCCTTGTGAGTTCTACATCGACATCAATTTCAACGCACTCCGGTTCATGGAGTAAAGTTACTCAGCTGTTTTGGCTGGACGGAACCAGAACTACAGGACCTAGATTACATCATTTACCCAGAATGCATTGAAGCGCAAACAACATGGCGACGTCCGTGTGACAATATTTTATTCAACTTTATAAAAATCAAACAGCCTACAATATTTTACTGTATTGTTTTAACATCTAAAATAAACATTTCTCAAATAAAGTCTGTTGCAACTAATCGTGGATCCATTTAAATAAATTCAGAAATGAACTGGGAGCCAGTGGAGGGAGGCCAGAACTGGAGTAATGTGCTCCCTGCTGCCTGGACCAGCAGTAAATGTGCAATAAAGGTTTGATTCCAAACACAAGAGCGCGGCGGTTATCCAGCCTGGACGTTATGAAGCGCGTTACCGTCTCAACGTCACTTTGACACTATGGGCTTCAGATTAGACCCACGCCGCAACTGAAAACAAACAAACAAAAGCAGGATTCAACCATGGTGTTTACACGAGTTAGTTTCATGGAAGGGTCCACTTTCACTCCCAGATTAATGACAACTTGTGTCTCTAACGGGGCTAGAGAGGAAAGGTCGATACAGTGCTTCTTCATTGTTCCATTAGGTGGAAACAACATGACTTCTGTGCTCTTCTCATTAACGTTTAATCCCTGATTGCACACACACACACACACACACACCATCACACACACACACACACACATACACATAACAGAGCACTTCACTCTCAGACTGCAGGTTTACTTGTGGTTCCTAGAGTTTACAAAAACAGAATGGGAGGCAGATCTTTCAGTTCTCAGGCTCCTCTCTTGTGGAACCAACTTCCAGTTTCTGTCCGTGAGGCTGACACATTGTCCAGTTTGAAGACTGGGATGAAGACTTTCCTTTTTGCTAAATCCGATAGTTAGGGTCGGCTTGGTTTCCTGAGTTATCCCTTAGTTCTGCTGCTATAGACTTAGACTGCTGGAGGACAAACTGACCACACTTTTCACTCTGTACTGTCTTTACTGACTCTGCTCAACCTGTTTTGTATTTGTAATTATTTTTTCTATCATTAACATGTGGTTTTGTCTTTCTGGTACACCTGGACCTATACCTGGACCTGGACCTATATCTGGACCTGGACCTATACCTGGACCTGGACCTATATCTGGACCAGGACCTGGACCTATACCTAGACCTGGACCTATACCTGGACCTATATCTGGACCTATACCTGGACATGGATCTGGACCTTTACCTGGACCTATATCTGGACCTGGACCTATACCTGGACCTGGACCTATACCTGGACCTGGACCTATACCTGGACCTATATCTGGACCTGGACCTATACGTGGACCTACCATTCTGTGTTCGTCTGTCTCTCCTTCCTGTCCTCTCAACCAGCCGGTCAAAGCAGATGGTCTCTTGTCCTGAGCTGGTTCTGCTGGAGGTTTCTTCCTGTTAAAGGGAGTTTTTCTTCCCACTGTCTCCACTGTGCTTGCTCAGGATGGGAGACTGCAACGAAGCCAAGATTCATCTTGTCTGCTGGATTCCTTAGATAGAGAACTTTACTAACTGGCTTTTATGTGAATGTTCCTGTAAAGTCCCTGAGACAACTTTGTTTGGCACTATATAAATAAATAAACTGATGTCAACAAGGCAGTTGAGAAGAGGTTGGATAAAACATGAACCAGTGTGCTTCAGAGGGAAGTAAATTTGACAGTCATTGGCATAAAAATCGAAAGGGATGCCGTTTTGATGAAAAATAGAACCTAGTGGCAGAAGGTATAAAAAAAAATAAAAATAAAAATAAAAAAAAAAGAGAGAAGGGGGTCCAAGAATGGAGCCGTGTGGTACACCCCAACAAAGAGCTGCCGATGAGTTTTACACACACATCACAGCAAAATGCTGGTGGATTAACAAAATAAAAGGTAGCCTCACAAATTAAACAACTCTTATGTTGGGGTGATTTATTAAAACAGAAATAAACAGTAAAGTCCGTCACAACTCGAGGAGACAGATCTTTTCAAGCTGTGGCGCCTCGCCTCTGGAATGAGTTACCTTGTACCATTCGATCTCTGGATTGTATAGATACTTTTAGGACACAACTTAAGACCTACTTTTTTAAACTTGCTTTTTAGCGTAATACTGTGTTTTATTGTTTTGTATGTTTGTTTTAATTTATTATTTTATTTTGTGCAGCACTTTGTGACCCTGGTCTGTGAAAAGTGCTATAGAAATAAAGTTTACTTACTTACTTACTTACTTACTTACTTACAAGTTCAGAGAGCGTGCGGAAGCTGCAGCACCTGGACCCATGAGCCAATCAGCCGACACGAGCTTCTCCAGCACAGTTTAGTGGGTCGCACAAGAGGAGGCAGATAAAGTGAGCTCACGTCAGCAGCCGGGAAACGTTTCAATCCACGACACGCTCAACAACAAAGGGTAATCATGTAAAGGGTAATCATGTAAAGGGTAATCATGCAGCAGGAAATAATCTGCAACAAGAAGCTCGTCCACAAAGTGACTCAACCTCAGCAGCTGTTGGTCTAAAACATCCTTGAGTTCAGAATCTCTCTTCTCTTCCAGAAACAGAAGCGCTCGTTTTATCATTTGGTCACGCTGCAGCAAAACAGCTTTATTTTGAAAAACTTCCACTTTTACTCTTTTATTTATCATGTTTGTATCGATTCAGTCCTCAGAGGGTTTTAAAATAAAACGATTCAACGTCTACTTTCTCATCCAACGACTTTAATTCAAACTAAAAATTAAATACAGTACTGCGCTTTGAAACAGGTGAGCTGAACTCACAGGCACATTACTCTCCCTCCTCTCCCTCCTCAGGGTCTTTGTTACGGGTAATGTTTACCTCGCAGGAAATAAATGGCTCCAGTTTTAACCGTTAGTTTTAGCTGTTTAAGACTTATAAATAATAAAAAGCCTGAAGAGGAGGAGTGAGACGCATGAGAGTTCAGCTCATTGTCGTTTTAAAGGTTTTATGTTTTAAAAAACATCTTCACCCAACAGGAACCCAACACTTTATATTAAAACCAGTAGGATTATTTATAGCCAACAAGAACACATTGACTTGTTGCCAGGCAAGCTTATTAATTTAGACCTGACAATTATAAACCGTGCCAAATCCTTTATATTTAATGTTTGTTGTCTAAAACAAGATCAGCTGTCTTACAACTTACTGCATGTGACTTTAACACAAAGCGCTAAAAGTCCAACATGTTTGTTTTTACAAGACATGATCTTCACATGCAGAGATTTTAAATGCTTCAGTATTTATTGGTTGCATGAATGTAGTAGTTGTCGTCTTGTTCTGTACAATTACCAAAAAATAATGTTATGTTTAATATATATATATATATATATATATATATATATATATATATATATATA
>NC_056519.1:1886320-1888837 GCF_014905685.2 Nematolebias whitei | reverse complement strand
ATATATATATATATATATATATATATATATATATATATATATATATACATATACATACACATTTGATCAATTTTAAATGGGGTCCAGTAAACAGCTTTGCCCCCGGCCCCGAGCAGCCTTTCACCGGCCCTGTATCAGCAGCTTTTATTGATTTCAGCACGAGCAAAACAAACAAAAATAACAACAAAAACAAACAGGTGACTCTCGGACAACAAGAAGACACAAACACTGAAGGTTTCCGCACTTTTCTCTCCATTGAACACAAATCAAAGCGTCCTGTGAACTACGAGGAGGCCGCGAAGCTCCAACAAACAAACAAACAAACAAACAAACAAATAAAATAATTATTTTACTCACCGCTTCTGAAGACGCTGCCGGCGTCTCTTGCTGCTTCCACCACACAACTCGTTTCCTCCACAAAAACTTGAATCCACCAAGTTATTTTTTAACATGCTGCTAAGCTAATTAGCCTAGCGCAGCGGGCAGCAGGACGCGTCACGCGCAGGTCTGGACACGCACCTGCGCGTGACGTCATGTGATCAGGAGCACGTGAGCAGCTAGCTAATCCGCTCAAAACTACAAGACTTAGACTATTCTAGAAAACATCTTTTCATTATTTCATAATATAAACATAATATATCAGTAAGATAAACGTTATGTATGATTATTTTACATAATCTTAAATTAATAATCCCGTCAAACTATTATCTTTACACATCACGTTTTAAAATACAAACCCAAGTGATGACGTCACAGTGTAGAGCTTTTTTTTTCCTGAATAAAAATTCATGATCAGATCATAAAATGTAACCCAGTTTTTTAACTTTAAAACTATGAAACAATATTTAGATGTAAAGTCTTTAAAGTTTTCATAACTTCTCTTTTCTGAGCATTTACTTTTTGAGTCAGGGGGTTCTGCCTCAGGTGGAGTTCAGGTACCGGTCCATTTGAGTCCTGAGTGATGGTGGGATGGATCAGACCTCCTCTTCAGTAATGAGGGCGTTGCTCCGGTCAGTCGTGATGAAGAAGGAGTTGAGTCTAAAGGCAAAGATTTGGATTTACTGGTCCGTCTCCAGCCCTCATCTGTGGTCAGGAGGTTTGGATCAGGACCAACATAACCAGATCCTGGATCTAAGCAGCTGAAATGAGCTTCCTTCATAGGGTGTGTGTGTGTTGGGGGGGGGGGGGGGGGGGGGGGCTCTGTCATCCAGGGAGAGCTGCTCCTCAGCATCAAAAGGAGTCCACCTCCTTTGGGAGATTTCCCCAGCATGTCCCACTGGGAGGAGACCCCGAACACCTCGGAGTCCACCAGAAGGAGCTGGAGGGTGTCTCTGGGGAGGAAGTGGTCTGGGTTTCTCTCCTGGACCAGTTGCCACCTCGACCCGACCACAGATCGGCGGTAGAAGATGGAGCTGAGTTGTCAGTCACGCGCAGCTGCCAGGGGTTTATCGTCTTCCAGTTCCAGTGAAACTCAGCGTTGTTGCTGCATCATCAGAACATGAAGCCTGAAGAGCCGTGCTTCTTGGGCCGGTTCAGAGGTTTAACGACGTGAAGGCGTCCAACACACGGAGACCCACACGAGAAGTTTAGAGTTGGTGAGAGCGTGCATCCGTTCAGGCTGAGGAGGAACCCTGGACCACATCAACGAGTTTGATCCCTGCGGAGCGAGGAGGGAGCGGGTCGGCATCAAACACCGCAGACCGAGGAGAGCCGGTCCAGACGGGTCTGAGGGATGAATATTCATCAGGAGCTCAGTGTGTGTGTCCTCTTGTTGTTCGTCTGATTAATGAATGAATACACAACAAATATAAACTCATCACAGGAGCGTCAAACCAAACGGTTCTGAAGAAATTAAATTATTCACAGCATCTAGGGATGGGAGTACTGTAACACCCCGACGGACCCAGTGGATCTTAACCGGGCCTCCAGGAGGAGGTCTGGAGTCCCTCCTGGTCCATGAATGAAAACACAGAAATACAAAACCAGTTTCTTTTAACCAAACGAGGCTCAACTGAGCAGAAGGTTCATCATTTAGAGGAAGAAATGCTCTGATCATCTTTGAAGTCAAAGTATTTTAATGGATAAACTTTGACGGAAACACCAACATCAGAACAAACTGAAGGTTTGCAGCAGACGCAGGAAGAAGACGACGACGCAGGTTTTACTTAAAGATCAGGCACAGAAGTTCTCGTGTTCGTCTTTGAAAGACGGCGAAGCGGCTGCCTGGGTCACGTGCTACGGAGCTGAGGTTCAGAGAAACACTGAAGCTACGACTTCAACCTGTGGTCGGCAACAGAAGAGAAACTCAACGAGTTCTACGTTAAAACATCAGATGAAGATTAAATCAGGACAACGAGCAGAGAAGCAGGGAGGAGACTGTGAGGAAGAGGAGTGGAGAGGAAGAGGAGTGGAAAGGAAGAGACTGTGAGGAAGAGGAGTGGAGAGGAAGAGACTGTGAGGAAGAGGAGTGGAGAGGAAGAGACTGTGAGGAAGAGGAGTGGAGAGGAAGAGACTGTA
>NC_056519.1:1883306-1886220 GCF_014905685.2 Nematolebias whitei | reverse complement strand
AGAGGAGCGGAGAGAGTGAAAAGGAGTGGCGTGTAGAGGAGTGAAGAAGAGTGTAGAGGAGTGAAGAGGAGTAAAGAGGAGTGAAGAAGAGTGTAGAGGAGTGAAGGGGAGTGGATTGAAGAGGAGTGAAAAGGAGTGGAGAGAGTGAAAAGGAGTGAAGAGAGTGAAGAGGAGTGAAGAGAGTGAAGAGGAGTGAAGAGGAGTGAAGAGAGTGAAGATGAATGAAAAGGAGTGAAGAGTGAAGCGGAGTGAAGAGTGTGAAGAGGAGTGGATTGAAGAGGAGTGAAAAGGAGTGGAGAGAGTGAAGAGGAGTGAATTGAGGAGTGAAAAGGAGTGAAGAGAGTGAAGATGAATGAAAAGGAGTGAAGAGGAGTGAAGAGTGAAGATGAATGAAAAGGAGTGAAGAGGAGTGTTTCAGGCACTGACTGAAGCTACATCTGCTGCTTCTTCACAGGAACACGTGAAACGAGCCGAAGTCTGAGAAAAACGGCACCAAACATCTGAGTCAGGCTCAAAGTGGATTTCAGTCCATATTTCTGTAACTTTTAGTCTTTTTATTATTTACAAGTTCTTAGTTTTAACGAGTCAGGATTCAGAACAACATCAACTGGTTTGAGACCATTTGATTTATAGAAACCAGTTTGATCTGAAGTCCTGTCCTAATCTAAATAAAAACAAGTTTCACCTCCAGGGGGCGACAGAGATGGATTTGTACGATCAACACGCTTCAAAGAAGACGAGAGGAAAATATCACGAGCACAAACTTTGTTGAGTTTAAAACTTGTCTGTTAAGCATTACACATGTTAACTTAATATTTAAATAATCTTGTGTGTTTCTTGTAAACGTTTCTACCTGTTAGCAAAATATCTCATGAACCCCTGGAAGAAGAGGCCGCCGACACAAAAAGGCTAAAATTTGGTCTAACACAGATAATGAGGTCAAGTTGACGTGGAAGTAGCTGAGAGTCATCCTCAACACAAACTCCAAGACTTAAAACATTTCTCGGGATTTGGCTTTGGCGGCCATCTTGAATTTAAACTGAAAGACGGCGGGAGATATGCATTCCTTCAGGGTATGAATCCCCACCGTCTGAGTGTTTAATATGTAAAAACACTTAGAGCATCTTTTTACTGAAACTAAAAACATCTAAATCTCCTAGGACTCAGACTAAGGCTGAGACTCAGCTCTCTTCTGCACAACTGACCGGAGCAACACCCTCATTACTGAGGATGAGATCCTGATCCAGCTGCAGCTCCATCCTACCATCGCTCAGGAAAAAGACGCCCAGATACTGAACACCTCCACCCCCACACCTCTGGTTCAGAACCGTGACCTCAGACTTGGAGGATCTGACGGTCATCGTGCCCCGACTGCCCCGGTGCGCGCTGAAGGTCACGACCTAAAGAAGCCAACGGAACCACATCATCTGCATAAACAGAGACCCTGATGTTCGTAAACTAAACCCCCTCCTCTCCACGACCAGGCCTCGAGATCTAAAACTTCCTGGTTCTGAAACCGACCCACAGAAATCCTTCATTCTGACCTGAGAAACCCATAAAACTGAATCTGCTACAACTGCTTGTTGCATCGTGCTTTTACGAGCTAAACGGTAAAAATGAAAACAAATCATCAGAAGAGCCTCGTGGAAGGTTCTCCTCCTTCGATGAGGCTCGTTCTACATCCTGAAGAGGAAACCTCGTTGGAGCCAAAACACAAAGTCTGCTGCGTTGAAACATTTAGGCTACTGGGAAAGAAGCTACAGACCCGACGGGTCCAGTTTGAGGTTTAAATCAGCTCCTGTCAGAACCGTCACACCACAAAAACCCTGCTTATACGGTTCTACTTTATTAATTTAATCTCATGAGAAGAACCGGTGAGATGTTACTTTTACTGCAGCGGGTGAAGTTAGGCCACTAATCCAAGCTGTTCTTATCACCTCTAAAAACAATAAAAACACTTTGATCTAAAGCTAAAAACAATAAAAACACTATGATCTAAAGCTAAAAACAATAAAACACTATGATCTAAGGCTAAAAACAATAAAAACACTTTGAACTAAAGATAAAAACAATAAAAACACTATGATCTAAAGCTAAAACCAATAAAAATGCTTTCATCTAAAGCTAAAAACAATAAAAACACTTTGAACTAAAGATAAAAACAATAAAAACACTATGATCTAAAGCTAAAACCAATTAAAATGCTTTCATCTAAAGCTAAAAACAATTAAAACACTTTGATCTAAGGCTGAAAACAAAAACACTTTGATCTAAAGCTTAAAACCAATAAAAACGCTTTCATCTAAAGCTAAAAACAATTAAAACACTTTGATCTAGCTAAAAACAATAACAACACTTTGATCTAAAGCTTAAAAACAATAAAAACACTTTGATCTAAAGCTTAAAACAATAAAAACACTTTGATCTAAAGCTAAAAACAATAAAAACACTGATCTAAAGCTTAAAAACAATAAAAACACTTTGATCTAAAGCTTAAAAACAATAAAAACACTGATCTAAAGCTTAAAAACAATAAAAACATTTTGATCTAAAGCTTAAAAACAATAAAAACACTTTGATCTAAAGCTTAAAACAATAAAAACACTGATCTAAAGCTTAAAAACAATAAAAACACTTTGATCTAAAGCTTAAAAACAATAAAAACACTGATCTAAAGCTTAAAAACAATAAAAACATTTTGATCTAAAGCTTAAAAACAATAAAAACACTGATCTAAAGCTTAAAAACAATAAAGACACTTTGATCTAAAGCTTAAAAACAATAAAAACACTGATCTAAAGCTTAAAAACAATAAAAACACTTAGATCTAAAGCTTAAAAAATAAAAACACTTAGATCTAAAGCTTGAAAACAATAAAAACACTTAGATCTAAAGCTTAAAAACAATAAAAACA
>NC_056519.1:1874670-1883296 GCF_014905685.2 Nematolebias whitei | reverse complement strand
AAAAACAATAAAAACACTTAGATCTAAAGCTTAAAAACAATAAAAACCCTTAGATCTAACGCTTCCTGACAAAGACTTACTACAGCTCAGCTGGTTTAATTTGCATTTTTTTAATTAAGTCTTTGCTACTTTTTAAATTTAGCTCAAATTTGCAAAAACTGACTTCCACTCTGACCAGATGTTCCGTGCACGGGTCCAACCCAGCCAGAACCCAGCTGCTACCGAACACCAGTGGGTACAAAGCGACGACTGCTGGGTACGTAGCAGATTAAGCAGCATCCCAACTGGACTCAGAACAGCCGGTTCGACGGCAGAATGTCACCGTTAACTCAGAGTTGTGATGTTTTGGACCTTCGTTGCGAAGCTTTGGTTGCGTCGTTGGATCACGTGAACGATCGCTCAGAGAAAAGACTTTAAATGGGACCAGTTTGATGACGGTCTTTAAAGTTCCGCCCAGACTGGTTTGATAGTCGACGCCTCAGGAGGCAGTCTGCTCACCGTCTTGTGGATCTCTGGCCGCTCAGCAAACACGACGGGGAAAGTTCTGCATCAAATATGAAAGAAGTCTTCTCGCTCGTTAACGTTGGTTGATGAAAGCTAACGTGACACAGAAACACGTTTGAGCTCTGGAAGTTGGATCCAAGTTCAGCCACCAGAACCTGGACTGGACACAATCCTTTCATCAGAACCTCGGCGGGTTCTGCTCAGCTTCCACATGGAGCAAAACAGTCTACAGTTTCTGATGAACTCTACAGGGCAGGTGGAGTTCTCATCTTCATCTTCATCCTGTTTTGGTCAGAACGTCTCCACGCGGTCCGACCCGCAGTGACTCAAACCCTCCTTCGTGTCTGTCCTAGTGTTCCCGGTCCCGCCGCCGCACCGGCACAGCGAACAGCGGCAGGGCCCTCGATGGCGACGGCGGCTCGGGGTCAGAGTTCGTCGTCAGGGGGTCTTCGGGCTTGTTGCTATGGTGATCAGGGGGCGTGGCCGGCAGGTCCTCGTATGAACCTTTCCTCTTCTGAAGGGCTTCGGCCCGGGCGGCCAGAGAGCGGGCGCACACCGTCAGGAGCACAATGAGCGTGCCCAGAAGGAGCGAGACCATTGGCCAGAGGATGCAGTGCAGCAGGACGCTGGCGTCATGGGAGCTGTGCCACAACACGTCGTCCGGCCTTCAGCACCACAACAACAAGCAGGAAAACAAAACATCGTTATTGTTTATTCACCAACAACGCTTCTCTCACAGGCATTCAATACTTCAGAATAAAAGACAAATTCAGTGAAATAGTCTTTTATTCTGACAGGTGCAAACAGTAAAAACAGGATTTATGAAACAAAGACTCATTTGTGTTTATGAAAAACAAACAAGGCCCAGATTCACAAAGGGGGACGTGCACCTCAAACTGTGCCGCCAACCAAACGGCGTCTTCCTGGTGTCCCTCGTCCAATTTAAATTAGATTTTATTCTGCATTTATGTTTGTGTATATTATTGCTACTTTTTGCTTTTAGCTAGTTTTTAAGCATTTAGCTAGCGTGCACCTTTTAGCTTTAACACCCCAGTTTCTCATCAACGTTCAGCAGGTAGTCGGCCCGCCAAGTTCATACTGCATTCTCAGTGAAACTCTAATTTAATAAACTCCATCTTTTCCCCCATTTTTCTTTTTTGTTCAGAACGTCGTCGAGTTCCTTTCATCGCAAATCACTTGAGAAAAATAAAAAGGCCCCGAAGGTCCAATCAGCGGGTCCTTACAGGAACGAACACAACAGCATTTTTATACTTTAATGATATGATGGAGGCGTGTAACGTGGTGAAATGACATGCCATTAAATCAGCGTGTTGCTGCTGGACTGGTTACCACGGAAACAAGATGTGCTCATATGAGAAAGGTCAAGATGTCAAAAATGGCTCTCACCAGGTTTACGTTTCCAGACACGGCTAAGACCCAAAAACTGATCCGGAGATTACTCATCGACAGGCGTGCTGCCTGACTCGTTAGGAGCGGGTTCGTTAAGATATTTTAACGAGACATTTTATGAGACAGGACGTGGATTAAAAGATTCAAAATGTTTCGCTCCATCAGGAAGATCTAATTCTGACAACGTCTTTCTCACTTTTAGACTTTCACGAAAATTTAACCTTAAATCACAAAAGACTTCCCCACAGAAACTCACTGAGATCACTTTGGTTTCATAGGAATCTTTTTAGCTTTTAGCTATAGTTTTGCTTCATTTAGCATATAGCTACAGTTTTGTTTGGCTGGCTTTAGCTACATTTTTAGATTTTAGCTACAGTTTTGATTCATTTAGCATATAGCTATATATTTTTTTGGGCTAGCTTTAGCTACATTTTTAGCTTTAAGCTAGAGTTGTGCTACATTTACTTTTTAACTGCCATTAAGCTTTTAGCTACTATTTGTGGAAATGTAACATTTAGCTTAGTTTGCTACATTTAGCTTTAAGCTACAGTTTATGTCCAGCTTTAGCTACATTTCTGCCAATCTTAGATTTTAGCTACAGTTTTGGTACATGTAGCTATTAGCTGCAGTCATTTTTGCCTGCTTAACTTATATTTTTGACAATTTTAGCTTTTAGCCAGAGATTTGCTACTTTTAATTTTTAGCTATATTTCAGTTTTTTATGCTAATTTTAGCTTTTAGTTCTGTTTTGCTAGTTTTAACCAATAATTTAGCAGATTTTTATATATATATTTATATATATGTATATATATATATATATATATATATATATATATAAATTTGATGCTCACGCTCAATCTTTGCAGAAAAATGGACATAAAACAAGTTAATTTAATTTAAATTATTTTGTAAAATACTGTTTTGTTTTTTTACAGAGGATGGATGAGATAAAAACTGGGTTTACAATCTTTAAAACTGAAGTGTGGTAGTAGCTGAGGGTCCTCTGTAACAGACACTCCATCGCCTTCATTTAAACATTTTAATTAGCATCAATCATTATCATTATTATTATTTATTATTGATGCTATCGATTTACTAGCAGCTCCTGGGTAACGCACCTTTAATGATGTTTAAATGATTTAATTCCTTTTGAGTTCCCAACGCTCCAACAAATTAAACCGGAACGTTAAGTCTCCTCTGAGGAGCTTCAGTTGAAATTTATTAGTTTTTCTACAAAACGCTCGATGATCAGCAGCGACTTTAGCAGCAGCTGACAAGCTGCAGTCGTTTGGCTCCTAAAACCTTCAAAGATATATATTTTAAAGCACAAATTTCAGGGAGTGTTTACATCCAAAGGTAGGCGGAGCTTAGAGGCTGCCCCACCCTCATGTCAAACATCTCCATTTTGTTTGGTTAAGACTTTATTTACCCACAGATTAGCAGTCTCCCCCCCCCGTAAGAGGAAACAACGATCTTTCTTCTCTCCCCCACCCGGGTTGTTTGCTCGGAAGGAACTTATGTCAGAATTAAACATCGTTATTTTTACAGACTTCAAACTGTGTGAACAAGAGAGAATTGTGTATATATGTATATTTTACCTGACATCAAGGCCCCCCGTACAATTCTGCCCTGTGTCAGCTCTGTTCCCACATTAATAGATGCTGTTTATCCACCCCGTGACACTTCCTGTTTTCAATTTATATCCAATCAAACACCGTACAGACTCTCTGGAGTCCCTCCTATTCACCATTCTTGTCCAATTAGTCCCCGACACACTTCCTGGTTCTCATCCCTGTCCAATCAATCGGGCACACATTAGCTGTCCTCTCGTTCAGCCGAGTACGTGACACATTTCTCGTTCCATAAGACAAAATTTAGCACACGCAAATAATCTTACATTGACTGTGAGACTCTGGTTATCCTTTTGGTAACTTATTACATTATCAAGTCTTAGATTGCGCTACGGTCGTTCTGACCTATTAAGTTGCTCTTTAACTCATTATTAATTATTTTATAATCCTCACACATACTCAAATGATGTGAACTATAATTTCACTTTATAGTTAATCTTATTTAACTGAACAAGAACCTTTGAGTTGTTTTGTTTTCTCATTAAAGGCCTAATAAGGAACTATTTTCTTACTGACAGCAGAAAGTGTCATGGTTGATTTTAAAAGTTAGCAGTCACTAAAAAGATATTATTTATCAGTTTGTGGCCTAGTTTACGCATCTGACAGATATTAGTCAACTTCATATGATCTATTTTCCATAATTCATAATTAAACATTATATTCACCAACCCACATTATGTTATTTTCCACAATTTATCATCAAATGTTATTTTATTCCTAACATTCCCCAGAACCAGACCCTTGTCCAGCTCTGCCTCTGATTGGCTCCTCGTCCTTAACGTTGACCAATCGTTGCTCCTCATGTGTCGAGTGTCACCTGACTCCCTAAACCTGGCCCAATCAGAGGCCGTCATGACTTCCTGTTTACGACTGAAGTCACGCGGTACCGGCAGGTTTATGAGACGAGGCAGGACGTTTAAAACTGACGGGACAAGAAGGACCATCATCTAGAAGTATCTGTACTGCGTCCTGATGAGTACCGGCCCACGTTTTATTGATTGTAGGAAATCTTTGTTCTAAACGTTTGGATGGAAGGTGGACGATACGCGTTTTTTTATTTCGTTGCACCTTTAATGACCGGACAGGACTCTCCTGTCAGACAAAAATATTTAGACTTGAAACTCCGTGTTTGATTTTGCCTCGGACTCAGTGTTTTTAATAAAACTGTTTATTTTTTATGATTATTTAGTTTTTATTTGGAGGAAGTGGAGGCTGGATGAAGGACCTGACAACAGAACATTATGTTGGAGGGAGAACTGCGCAGACGTTCTGTCAGAACCAGCTCCAAACGGACCTCTAAGATCCTGAGGAACATTCAGGTCTGGGTTTCTTCTGTTGGGTCCAATGTTAGAAAAATGGACAAAACGTGTGTGAGCCGATGGTCAGCACCTTCCTGAAGAGACATGGACCCGTCAGACTTCACATGTCCTGCTTCAATTTGTCCGTCTCACACTGAGAGGAGAGTGAGACGTGGTGTGTCTCACCTCCTCTGATGGTTGAAGTAGCAGGTGAAGGCCTGGCTGCTGACCACCTGCGTGAAGTTCTCCTCCCACCTCAGGACGTTCTCAATGTTCCTCTGGTTGTCCCTCTCACACTGGGGGACGAACGAGCACTGGGACAGACAGAGGACAGACAGGGGACAGACAGACAGGCAGCTGTTAGACAAACAATAAAATCTGTCTCCAACTCTTAAAAGTTAAAGTTGAGTCAGAGACGACATGTGAGGAAAAGTCTCGCTGAGGCTCGGTCCATTTTAAATGAGAAGACGGTTCTGATGAGGACACGTCTCCTTCTGCTGCTGAGCCCAGCAGGGATGTCCAGAACAGAACCGGGCTCGTCTCCCTGCAGTGCCTGCATCTGATAAATAAACCGTTTCTTTGTGAATGAGCTGCTCGTCGTCATTCTTCTGATAATCGTTTTCCAGAACAGCGCCTCGGGTCGTTCCAGCAGGAGGCGCCGCAACGAGGTCAGAACCAGCTGAGAGGCTCAGCACTGATTGGGTCGAGGAGGTCGCTCTGCCTCGCTCTTTACTTTCAGCTGCCGAACAAAAAATTCACTCTCACTCGTCGTGGCAGGAGGCTGATTGGCACCTGGCTGGAGGCTCGAGTGGTTGCCATGACGATGGTGTGATTGCTACGGGAGGAGGAGGAGGAAGAGGAGGAGGAAGAGGAGGAGGAGGAGGAGTCTCAATCAGAGGGAAACCAGTTCATTTAAAGCTGTGAACTTTGATCTGCAGCTCCGTAAAGGTTCTGCTCAGCTCTCTGAAGGTCCACCACATAATTTCAGGCAGGTTGAGGTTCTGGACCCCGACTGGACCGTAGCAGAACCTTGGTTCTATTCATGCCGACCCGTTCTGTTGTAGATCAACTGCTGTGTTCTGGATCACAGTCCTGCTGGACCCAGTTTGGTCCAAGCTTCAGCTGTTGGACTCCAGAACCTTTTGGTCTCCGGAGGAGTTCCCAAAGGGAAATTAAATGTTGTAACTCATCATCCTTGTTTCATTAAGAGATGTTTTAGATGCTGATGGCTGCAGGAAGATCTCTTGTAAAGGTCCATCCCACAGTGGAGCCGAAGAAAATGGCCGCAGACGCCGTCTGATTCATCCACCCAGACTCGGCTGGCCTCTCGGTTCCTCCGGGCTGCAGGACCACCCAAATCCCAGGAAGAACTCCTCCCTGAGCGATGGTCACTCCTCCCAGCAGTTTGTTCAGCTCCTCGCCGCTGCGGACAGCCAGCTGCAGGTGTCGGGGGATGATCCTGGTCTTCTTGTTGTCATGAGCCATGTTTCCTGCCAGTTCTAGGATCTTAGTGGTCTGGCACTCGAGCACAGCTGGCAGGGAGACGGGAAAGCATATACGGAGCCTCCTTTTTCAACTCATTTGACATTTGGGGCTGTACAAAAACCCACCTTGTTGTCATGGTTACGCATCATAACAAATGTCCAAAAGTAAACAAGTTTCAGTACAAATCCTCCCAGCTGCACAGCATCTGACACCAGAGGAAACAATCATCCGAACAAGGTGAGTTACCCTGACGCATGCTCAATAAGGTGAAGGTGAGTTACGTCCAGAAAAAGAGGAATTAAAGTTTCCAAAAGCAAAATCTCAGAATGAAAGTACCAGAGCTGCTCCAACATGCAGCCACCCCAAACGGCACAATTCCAGAATCAGATAGTTCTGTTCTAGTTCTGGTCCACTCAGTGACTGACAGGAGCCCAGACCATCAGCCTCCACCACCGTGCGGACAGCTGGTGGAGCTGTTTGCTGCAGTACATTCTGGGTAAACATCTGTCCTCTGGTCTGGTTCTGGTCCAGAAGTCTTGTGGTTCCTTCAGACGAACCTAAGTCGTGCTACCATGTTGTTTTTAGCGAAACGAGGTCATGACCTTTGACATGCTGACTGAGGCCTGTTACTGCATGGTCTGACCTTCAGGGTGAATGTTCTCCTCGTTTGAAGAATCTTCCTCCTCTAGAACGATGGACTCCAGATAGTTTGGGAGTGACCTTTGACCCTTCAACAGCTGCTTCTCTGAGGTCATTTCTTATGTCTTTCCATCTTGTGAACACACACCTGGACGATCCAGATGGAGGCGGTCCCTCTGTTCATCTTGAACCTCTGAGCTCCTGTGGACGCAGCTAATTTAATATTTCACTTTATTCTGTAGATTTTATGCAGAGCTGCTCTCTGAGCTCCAAATGAACCCTCAGCTGGTCTTGATTCATTCTGAGCCTCCATGTTTCAGTGATGAAGCAGTTTTCCTTGAAAGCTTTCTTCTGTGAACAAACAACCATGGTCCAAATCCACCAGGACCCCACAGATTCTGCAGATTGTTCTTTACTCTGCTGTTTAAAACGTGGACCCTCTGAACCCAGACGGCTCGCAGGTCTGTCCAAACAGTCCAGCAGGTCACATGTTTGAGCAAAGAAGCTGGAGATGAAAACAAAACATCTGTCACATCTGTAAACCGCCTTCCAGCGCAGACATTCATCAGGACGAAGTCAGAAATGTGATGCTGCTGCTTCAAATCACATCTGGTTTGTTGTTCCATCTGGGTGCATGGCGCCGTCTCACAGAACCATTCAACCTCAAAACCATTCATCAGGCGGCCAATCAGCTGCTCTTTGCCCCGTGACATCAGCGCCGGGCCGCCCAGCAGGATGAGTCAGGTTACCATGACAATGGGCTGAGGTTACAAACATACACAGGCGAGTTTCTGATGTTAAAAACAACCTGACAGATCAGAGTGGAGCAAGTTCTCCGACATGTAGAGTGAGTTCTCTGACATATTGAGCGTGTTCTTTGAAATGTAGAGTGAGATCTCCGACATATAGAGTGTGTTCTCTGACATGTAGAGTGTTCTTTGACATGTAGAGTGAGTTCTCTGACATGTAGAGTGAGTTCTCCGACATGTAGAGTGAGTTATCTGACATGTAGAGTGTGTTCTCAGACATGTAGAGTGAGTTCTTTGACATGTAGAGTGAACTCTCAGACATGCAGGGTGTTTTCTGGCATGTAGAGTGAGTTCTTTGACATGTAGAGTGAGTTCTCCGACATGTAGAGTGAGTTCTCCGACATGTAGAATGTGTTCTCTGACATGTAGAGTGTGTTCTCTGACATGTAGAGTGAGCTCTCAGACATGTAGGGTGTTTTCTGGCATGTAGAGTGAGTCCTCTGACATGTAGAGTGAGTTCTTTGACATGTAGAGTGTGTTCTTTGACATGTAGAATGAGTTCTCGAACACATACAGTGAGTTCTTGAACATGCAGAGTGTGTTCGCTGACATGTAGAATGTATTCTCTGACATGTAGAATGTGTTCTCAGACATGTAGAGTGTGTTCTGACATGTAGAATGTATTCTCTGACATGTACAGTGTGTTCTCTGACATGTAGAGTGTGTTTTGACATGTAGAGTGTGTTCTCAGACATGTAAAGTGTGTTCTGACATGTAGAGTGTGTTCTCTGACATGTAGTTTGTGTTGTTTGACATGTAGTGTGTGTTCTTCGACATCTAGTGTGTGTTCTCTGACAAGCGAGTGTGTTCTATGACATGTAGAGTGTGTTCGCTGACATGTAGAATGTGT
>NC_056519.1:1872884-1874660 GCF_014905685.2 Nematolebias whitei | reverse complement strand
TGTGTTCTATGACATGTAGAGTGTGTTCGCTGACATGTAGAATGTGTTCTCTGACATGCAGTGTGTTCTCTGACATGTAGAGTGTGTTCTCTGACATGTAATATGTGTTTTCTGACATGTAGAGTGTGTTGTCTGACCTATAGTGTGTTCTCTGACATGTAGTATGTTGTCTGACATGTAGAGTGTTTTCTCGGACATGTAGAGTGTTGTCCGACATGTAGTATGATCTCTGACATGTAGAGTGTGTTCTCTGACATGTAGTGTGTTGTCTGACATGTAGTATGTTCCCTGACATGTAGTATGTTGTCTGACATGTAGTATGTTCCCTGAAATGTAGCGTGTGTTCTGACATGTAGAGTGTGTTCTCTCACGTGATGTCCGGCATCTTTTCTTGTCTGCCACAGCGACTGCAGATCAGCTGAAAGCCATAATCCGGTACAGAGCAGCTCCAGTCAGTTTGAGTTTAATGTTTTTTCTGTACTTGATCCCTGACAAATAATACAGATAAAGATAATTCCGGCCCATTCCTTTCTGGAACTCTAAATCTCAGGTCCTGACCCATAAATGGCGGTTCTGAGCGATGAGACCAACATGATGTGACAGGCAGGAGGCAGGTGGTGCTTTCCTTCAGCTGATTACTGACCAGCTAATTTCCTCCTTCATGACTTCATTAGGTTAGAAACAGAAATAACTCGAGCTGGACGCTGCACAGACGCCTTACTTTCATCATAAAAAACAGATTTTTTTAATTTACCTGTTTATCCTCACAACTTTTAAATGTTGCAGGAGTAAAATCTAAAGTCATGACATGATGAATGTAGAGATTTTATTCATCAAATGTCTCAGTTTATCCCCTTTGACCGCAAGTTAGTTCATCTCTGTTGATTTATCTGAGAGACAGATACAACAGATGATACTTGAAGCTGCACAACCAGGAGAAAAGTTTTGAAATGAACGGAACAGACATTTATAACAATTCATTTAAAAACATGTAAGTTAGTGATTCTGATCAATTCATTTAAAAACATGTAAGTTAGTGATTCTGGTTGTAGTTAGGCAGAGAAAGCTTTGCTGTCCTGACGGTCCACCACTGACAGAATGTTCTCTTTGCTCGGCTGTTGTCGGTCCGGTTATAAAAGGTCCGGTCACATCCTCTTACATCGCTACGTAATCACTGCTGAGACGAGACGGCTCGGACCGAGTCTGGAGCTGAAAGAGACCCAAGACCTGCAGCGTAGGACTCCAAATGATCCGTGGGACAACAACTAGGAGGCAAAGCACCTGGAACAGGTCTAGGGGAGGTGAAGTTGACCAGTCTGGTCCAAAAGCACCTACATTCAAAATAACAACCTCAAACAGGAGGCGGGCTACGGAAACCACAACGTGCTTCATTATAAAAACTAAAATAAATATATTAATAAAACATCTGAATGAAAGCAGGAGAACACACACAGAGAACCTGGTGATGAACCCGAGGAGAACCTGACAAATCCAGAACCCACACAGAAACTAAACCAAGGGACAAATATCACCCGTGATGAAGACGATGCTCCGAGTACGTGATGAAGACGATGCTCAGTGTACGTGATGAAGACGATGCTCAAAGTACGTAATGAAGACGATGCTCAGTGTACGTGATGAAGACGATGCTCAGTGTACGTGATGAAGACGATGCTCAGAGAATGTGATGAAGACGATGCTCAGTGTACGTGATGAAGATGATGCTCAGAGAACGTGATGAAGACGATGCTCCGAGTACGTGATGAAGACGATGCT
>NC_056519.1:1870100-1872874 GCF_014905685.2 Nematolebias whitei | reverse complement strand
ACGTGATGAAGACGATGCTCAGAGTACGTGATGAAGACGATGCTCAGCTACTACCACACCAAACGAGCTCAGTATGAGGAAAACTCTAAACTTTTTTGTGGCGGCCATCTTGAATCGGGTCGACTCCCCAAAAATGAAAGATTTCATAGACAAACATCCAATGAGTTTCATTAAGATCCATCCAGTGGTTCATGAGGTATTTTGCTAACAGAAAAACAAGTACACAGTCCCACCTGAACCAGGACAGTTTGTAAGGCTGTTTGAACCAAAATAAAAATAAAATAAAAACTTTAGCAGCAGAGCATTAATCCAACAATCTAAGACCACCACATGACGTCCTCTCATTTTAAATGATTTAATTAAAATTAGTCTGAAATAACTCGGTTCCTGTTCGTGTTTTAGGCGTTTCCCTCGACACAAACAGAAACAGTCGGTCTGTGGGAGCTCCAGCTGGTGCTGGTCTTAATGTCATGTCAGTCAGCGGGTCGGCGGGTCAGCGGGCGGCTCCATTAACTAATCGCCCCCCTCAGACTCAACACCAATTAACTCACAGAGCGACCCTCTTCATCTGGCTCCCAGGACCGGTTCACATCCACAAGGTCCATTTTAGAGTCTGCAATTATTCCTGCCCGTCTGCAGCTAAAGGTCACAGAGCTCAGGGAGGCTTTACCGTAAACGACTTCATCACCTGGCTCCATCTGCAGCCGTTAGGACCACAGGTGTTGCTTGAAACCTGCAGTTTGTCGGCACAAAGGTGATTACAGAGAGAACGTTGACGCTGCGTCACTCGTAGTCGTTCAGGTGACAGGTGAGGTGAACGTTTCGTGAAATCAGCCAGCTGGAAGCTAAAGGCAGGAGAGGTCTGGATTTCAGAGGATGACAGCTGAAGTTGTCTCGTGAACTTTTCAGTTCCAACAATAAACGCGAAGCTGTCAGCATCTTGACAGTTTGAAGCAATAAAAGGTAATGAGATAACGTAACCATGGCGACGGTAAAGATACGGAAGCCTGACTCAGAGGCTTTATGAAGCTGCAGACACCGTTCATCGTGGACTCCAGCCTCCTCCGTCAAACGGACATTACAAACTGCTCTTACTGTTGAAGTGATGTTTTGTTAGAAACTGATCTGGAGCTGTGATCATGAAACGTCTCACTCAGGCATCAGAGCAGTCAAACGTTATAGTTTCATGCTGCTGTGTTCATACCCTCTGCTCACCACAGACTCATGTTCAGGCTGCTGTTTAATCCACCGGATTATTTTACATTATTACTGTTTAGTTTATATCTTAGATCCTTATTTACCGTTTCTTTTGATACTTTATATTTTACTATTGTTGGATGGAACTGGGAGCCTGTGCACGTCATTTTGTTCCACCTCATGTACCACATGTGATGAGATGATAATAAACTTGACTTGAACTTGAACTATAGTTTCACTGGCTCCAGTTAAAGACAGTCCCAGTTTGTTGCATCACTATTATCCATCATCTGGTGCTGGACTCAGGTCTGGGGGGGGGGGGGGCAGCAGCTTGAACAGGGAGGTCCAGACATCTCTCTCCACAGTCTCCTCTTCCAGCTTTTCTGGGAGGACCCTCAAGGTGTTCCCAGTCCTGGCCTGGGTCTTCCTCGGGGGTCTCCTCCCAGCTGGGCCTTCCTGGAGCACCTCGATAGGGAAGCGTTCAGGGTCCATCCTTACCAGATGTCTGAACCTCCTCAGCGGTCTCCTCTGGACATGGAGGAGCAGCGGTTCTCCTCCAAGTCTCCCCTGATAACTGAACTTCTCACCCTGTCTCTCCAGCTACCCTGCAGAGGAAACTAATTTAGACCTCCTGGAACCAGGATCTGGTTCTTTCAGTCACTGCCCAGAGTTCAGGACCACAAATGGGGGTAGGAACGTAGACCGACCGGTAAACAGAGAGCTGTGTCTCACAGCTCAGCTCCCTCTTCACCACAATGGACCAGCAGAAAGTCCACAATACTGCAGAAGCTGCTCCGATCCATCTGTTGGTCTCCTGCTCCATTCTTCTCTCACTGTGAACAAAACCAGCGATGCTTGAACTTCTCCACTTGAGGCAGAACCCCAACCCAGAGAGGACTGACTGAAGACCATGGCTGCAGATCTGGAGGTCCTGGTCCTCATCCCAGCTGAGAACCGCTCCAGTGAGAGTTGAAGATCACAGCCTCTGCAGACCAGCAGGACCGCATCATCTGCAAACAGCAGAACTGGACTCTCTCCACCCCCTGGCTGACACCCCCCGAGAAATGCTGTCCATAAAAGTTATGAACAGAATCGTGACAACGAGCAGCTCTGGTGGAGTCCACCTCCCACCCTGAGGGGTCCGACTTACTCCCTTCAATGGGAACCAAACTGTCACACCGCTTGTTTAGGGACCGAACAGCCCGTAACAACGGGCCCCCAATCATGGAGCACCCCCACAGAGAACCCTGAAGAACACGGTCAAAAGACTTCTCCACGTCCACAAAACACATGTAGACTGGATGGGCAAACTCCCGTGACTCCTAGAGGACCCTAGTGAGGGTAAAGAGCTGGTCCAGTGTTCCACGACCAGGACGGAACCCACATTGTTCCTCCTGGAACATGGCCTGGGGGAAAAGACACAATGTGCTGTTTTTTTCCCCAAAATAAATAATAAACATTTTAAAATCTGATTCTGTGGAGCACACCTGCTTGTTTACAGACAGGTGTGCTATGTCACCTGTAGTCCTCTGTGGGACGTACGGTGTCCTCTGTGGGACACATGTTCACCCCTGTGG
>NC_056519.1:1868721-1870090 GCF_014905685.2 Nematolebias whitei | reverse complement strand
TGTGGGACGTACGGTGTCCTCTGTGGGACACATGTTCACCCCTGTGGGACGTACGGTGTCCTCTGTGGGACGTACGGTGTCCTCTGGGGGACATGCGTTGATCAGGTCTGCGTCCTCGTGGTCGAAGCCGCTCGTGACGTTTTGTTCGGGTGGAGCGGCGGAAGCAGCCACATCCTGCCTCCCCCTCCAGTGCTCCCCTCCTCTCCCTCTGAGGGACATGAAAAGCGTGACTCGTCTCCTCTCCCTCCACATCATCTGTTGCCATGGCGATGGAGCGGCATCGATGACGAGCCGCCTCTTCCCTCTATATTTACTCTGTTGCCATAGTGACGGCCAGACGGCCACCGAGGCGAAGAGGAGTAAACTTCTGGCTTCGTGCGGAGACGTTTGAAGACTTCTGTTCTTCTGACTCGTGGACGTCCCGGGTTCTGCTTCTCCCTCCAAAAAGACGTCTGTCTCCATCAAAAGGTCCGTTTGAGGCAGAACCATCACACAGAATCATAACGAACCAACAAAGCCTGAGCTCTCCCCAACAAACAAAAACAATAAATAAAAATAAAAACATTAAATCTATTTTCCTCCATCAGACTCACGGAGCTGCTCAGAGGAACTGATTGGTTGTTTTATAATCAAACTGTCCTCTGAAGCTGCCTCATGTTGTTGTTGTTTATTTTGTTGTCTTTAAGGAACCGGAGAGATTACCGAGCATTTCTACAGAAATTATTAAGATAAAAGATAAAAACTTTAAAATGTCAGAAGTAAATGGTAAATGGACTGTACTTACACAGCACCTTTCTATCTTATTTCAAGACACTCAAAGCTCTTTACAACAATCTGTGCCTCATTTACCCGTTCATACAGCTCTATACTAGATCTCTACAAAGATAACTGAACAAATCATTCTAAAGAGACTAATCAGAGCTTTAGATCACATTCATACACTGATGGGACACACATCAGAGGCTATGAGGGTTCAGTGTCTTGCCCAGGGACACTTCAGCATGTGACTGCTGGTGGATTCGAACCCCCAACTCTCGCATTGGAGGACGACTGCTCTAACCACTCAGCCACAGCCGCCACATAAGTCAGAGCACACTTCCACGTGGAGCTGAATGTTCTGGAAAGTTAAACGTTCAACATCCCTAAAGCGAGCTAAAGCCCAGCCAAAAGCTACGGTGCGCTTCTGAGAGTAAAGCAGTGATGAAGCCGTGATGAAGCAGTGATGAAGCATAGACGAAGCAGTTATGAAGCACTGATGAAGCAGTGACGAAGCAGTTGATGAAGCAGTGACGAAGCAGTTGATGAAGCAGTGATTAAGCAGTTGATGAAGCAGTGATGAAGCAGTGACGAAGCAGTGACGAAGCAGTGA
>NC_056519.1:1867021-1868711 GCF_014905685.2 Nematolebias whitei | reverse complement strand
AGCAGTTGATGAAACAGTTATGAAGCAGTGACAAAGCAGTTGATGAAGCAGTGACGAAGCAGTTGATTAAGCAGTTATGAAGCAGTGACGAAGCAGTAATGAAGCAGTGACGAAGCAGGGATGAAGAGGACTGAAGGAGTTTACCTTCGGGTTGAGGACCAGCTGTTGCTCGTTGTGGTGCAGCAGAACCACCGAGTTGGACTCGGAGTTGTTGACGAAGACCTGCAGACAGGGGTACAGGGACGTCCCCCGACAGTCCGCCCCGCAGGTGAACACGCACTCGAACATCTCCTCGGGTCGCAGCACCGACACCACCTGAGACGAGAAAGATGGAGAGAGTTCTGTCAGAACCTCCAGATGAAACCCGACCCAAACATCCTGAGACAGAAAATCTCCAACAGGAGCGAGAAGGTTCTGATCTGTAGATGGAAGACACCAAACACAAACATGGACTGACCGGCAGAACCTCAGAACAGGCCGCAGCTGTCCACCAACAGCTGAAGGACAAGAGACACTCTTTAGGACAGACATGTCTCAGTTTTGGACAGAGAGGATGAATGGGACAAAAGAGGTCTCAGGTCTGACCCAGACAGCTTCACACACAAGACCAGAACATCTCAGGTGGACCTAGTTCAGGCTCAGCTCACAAAATGAGCTCTGGACCTTTCAGTTTCAACTGAGACAGCTTCTCAGATGAGAACCGGGTTACCCAGTCCGGTTCTAGCATCCTGCACGGTGCCGGAGTGGTTGTCTACAAGCACGACGTCTCGAAGCCGCTTCACCTCCAGGATGAAGCTCAAACGGAGCAGGTGCAGATGTTCTGACCTCTGCAGGAGGAACTGAAGCCAGATTCTGACCAGCCAGCTGCGCAGCCACGTTCAGAGCAGACACTTCTTGAAAAACACGACCTGGTCTTGTCCACATGGCTCAAAAAACTGTATCTTTGTTCGTGCACATTATTATCAGTTTATGTTTATAATGTTCTGACAGGTCTGGACCAGGGTCAGTGACTGGATCTGGGTATCTGGTTCAGGTCTGGACCAGGGTCAGTGACTGGATCTGGGTATCTGGTTCAGGTCTGGACCAGGGTCAGTGGCTGGTTCTGAGTATCTGGTTCAGGTCTGGACCAGGGTCAGTGGCTGGTTACAGATTACATTAAATCAGATTACAACAAATCAGATTACAACAAATCAGATTACAACAAATCAGATTACAACAAATCAGATTACAACAAATCAGATTACAACAAATCAGATTACAACAATTCAGATTACAATAAATCAGATTATAATAAACTGGAGGGGAGGGGCTTCTGGTTATTTTTTTAAATGTTGCGTCTAAATGTAAAGCTGAATGTCTGCTGGTCAAAGTTAGGATAAAGTTCACGTGAACGAGAAGCTGGAACAAGATTTCTGCTTCAAGACAAGAAGAGACTTTCATTCAGTTTTTAGGAGTGGTAGTAGCTGAGGGTCATACTCTGAGCGAGACGACAGACTGAGGAGGAGATTATTTACAAGCTTGGACCAAAAGCAGCATCAGGACTGACGGCCCTTAACGACTTTATAATTCATTTGATGTTCCTCAAAGAACGAGGACGTTTCACAGAGGAAAACACGAGAAGAGCAGAGAAAGTGAAACATGGAGTGACCTTTGACCCCTGCTGTGGCTCCACCCTGAACACAACGTGACC
>NC_056519.1:1865458-1867011 GCF_014905685.2 Nematolebias whitei | reverse complement strand
ACCCTGAACACAACGTGACCTTTGACCCCTGCTGTGGCTCCACCCTGGTGGTGTTTGGGTCAAACCCTACGACACTAGTTTACAGCCTTTAAGGAGGTTTGGTCCAAACTTAAGCCCAAAACAACCAGTCGGCACGATGCGTCAGAACCAACTGGTCCAGAACTGGGATCCAGGCTGACTCATCCACATTCATCAAACTGGGTCCAGTCAGCCCCAGAACAGAACCTGCTGGTTGTTTTCAGATTCCTGCTGCAGAAACAGAACATTTAGCTTTTTTATCCAGCTGGAAACTGGACCAGAACCAGGAAACTGGACCAGAACCAGGAAACTGGACCAGAACCAGGAAACCAGACCTGAATCTTAAAACCAGACCTGAACCTTAAAACAAGACCTGAACCAGGAAAATGGCTTGTAAAGGAACCAAAAACTTGTTGGACCAGCAGGTCAGAGGAGCCCAACTGGTCCAGAACAAACAAACAAACAAACAAACAAACAAACAGATCTCTGTAATCGTGTCAGATTGTCAGATTGTCAGATTATTCATGGTTTAATCCCTGAAAATAAAATCTTTCTGGTCCCCAGGTGCAGACAGAACCTCCTGGTGATCTGTACCAGAACCAGAACTTTCCAGAACCTCCTGTGTTTTTTAATGTTGAAACTGTCCAAAATAAAATCGGGCACGACAAACAATATTTCTGTTCAATAATCGGATTTAATCCCATAAATAAGATCAACTAAAGTTTAATTTAGCTTCAAATGTCATGTTTTAATTTAAAGAAATATAGAATGTTTATTTTATGAACATTATCCTGAAAGTTTGACTCTTTTCTTGTGAACCAAAACAAGTGAAAGCGGCAGAACCCGGACTTGAGGTTCGGTTCGGTTCTCACCGTGCAGTTGGCAGCTTTGCTCTCCAGGCTCTGCAGGGTCGGGCTGATCCAGCAGAACCCGAGGATGAAGAGGCTCAGGACCCCGCAGGCGATCAGGAACAAGCCCAGCCGGATGCTCCGGTCCTCCGCCTCCGAGTACTCGGAGGAGACCCGGATCTTCGCCATGGAGGCTCCGCGGAGCCCTGCTCCTGCATGGAGGAGGAGGAGGACCGGGAGGAGGAGGAAGAGGAGGAGGAGGAGGACCGAGAGGAGGAGGAGCAGGAGGACTGTTTCATGTCCCCTCCCTCCGTCCTCACCGCGGCTACATTTTAATAACCCTCCTCTTCCTCACTTTTCTACTCCGCTCTGCTGAAACTTACAACAACAACAACAACAACAACAACAACAACAACAACAACTCAAATAAATCTCAATGACCTGTATAAATAAAGGCTGGATTTAAAAAAATGTATATCTATCTCTGACAGCTGCACGTCATTATGAAATCTGTTCAAAAAGCTAAAATTATCAAAGACAAAACAACAACAGCTAAAACCAGAACAGCAGCTAAAACCAGCGAAACAACTGAAACAGAAAATGAGCACAAAAGAGCAGCGAAACCGTCAGAAGCAGTAGCCCTGTCCAGGTGTCCCTGTGATGGACTGAGACCTGTCCAGGTGTCCC
>NC_056519.1:1859189-1865448 GCF_014905685.2 Nematolebias whitei | reverse complement strand
CTGAGACCTGTCCAGGTGTCCCTGTGACGGACTGAGACCTGTCCAGGGTGTCCCCCGCCCCTCGCACAGTGATTGCTGGACATGGGCACCGGCGACCCCCGTGACCCAAAATGGAAGAAGTGGGTAAAGATAATGGATGGATGGATGGATGAATAGTTAAAAGCTACAATTAGCATTACAGTAGCTTAAAGCTAATTACATAACAGCTTAAAGCTAAAATTTGTATTACAGTAGCTAAAAAATACAATTAACATGACAGCAGCTTAAAGGTAAAATCAGAATTACAGTAGCTGAAAGCTACAATTTGCAAAAAATGTTAAAACCTAATAAAAAAAAAACAAGCTACAACCTAAAAATAGCACAACAGTAGCTAAAACATGAGTAGCTTGACAGTAGGTTGAAGCTAATATTAGCAGAACGGTTCCTAAAACAAATAAAATAATGTAGCTAAACTAATAAAGTAGTTCAATTAGGAAAAACATTAGCTAAAACCTAAAAACACAGTTTGTTGTTAAAAGATAAAATTATAAAAATTGTACCTAAAACATAAAACCAGCCAGAAAAATACTCAAACGCTTGAACTAGCTAAAATAAAAGTTAATTTCAGTAAAACAAAAATATGAAATCATGTGAAATATTTAAAAAATATATAAATAAAAAACAAAATCTCATCCGGACAGTTCTCTGAAATAACTAAATATAAAAAAACAAAGTATCAGCAGGAAACGTACTTAAGTGTCCCAAAAATAACGATTTACAACAGGACGCCAACTACCACAGCCGAAGAGGGTTTGTTTAGCCACAGAATCAGCCGAAGCGGCTGAAAGCAGGCTGTGTAGACGGAGGTCAGAGCGGGATTCAGCCGAGCGTTTTGTTGACATCGAGCGCGTACCCGCACTTCAGAACTGGGCATCGACATCTCCGAAAAACTACCGGAGTAAATTTAACGGGACTTTACGATTCTGTTCAGAATAAATAAATAATCAACATGTTTGTGTTTATCTACAGAAGATCAATCCTGCTGGTTTGGTTGTTTCGACCCCACAGCCGATGTTTTGGATTTAAACGTTAATAATCTGATCTTGAGCCGTTTTAAAGTTTCTGTTGTTCGAGACGTTTCCTCTTCGGGCCTCGTCTACACGACTGAATATTTTAAAAACAATTAATTTAAATGTTTCTGTTATGGAGGGTGTAACGTGACTAAATTAAATAAATACATTTTTCACAGGGACACGTTGCTATGGTTTCCTCTCTCTCTCTCTCTGCAGCCGGAGTGATGCTCGCTCGCTCCGGTACTTGAGTTTGATTTGGCTGCTTGTCGTCTCTCTGCTCAAGAGAAGCCTCTTAGTGATGGAGCAGCAGAGGAACGTCCTCTGGACCCACACAGGTTTTACACCGAACACGTCTTTGTTCTGCAGGTAACGTCATTTCACTACTCACAGGTGACGAGTTACATTTATTAATTTATCCAACGATCCGTGCAAATAACCAAAGTTCAGAGTTATTTATACGTGAGGTGAACTTCTACCTGAGCTTGCTCCAACGCCTGGTTGGAAGTAAATTAATTATTCTGCTCGTTTCCAGGTGGAGCTAAAGTTCTGGTCCACACGTATGGACACATCTAGAAACAGTTTTATAAAGTCATCCTGTGAACCTGCAGCCTTTTAAAACGTGACTAACAGTAAAACTTCAAAGTACCGGAGAGTCTGGCCTGCTTTGAACTCTGGGAGTAGCTGAGAGTCATCCCCAGCACACCCTCCGAGCGTGACCGGTGGCGTTCTCAGGACTGGACCGAAATGACTCCAGGTCAGCCATTTTTCAAAATAAGATGATTTCAACTGGAAGATGAAAGGCGGCGGGCGATATGCATTCTGTGTGTGGACAGGAGCGCGTTTCAGAAACGCCGTCTCAGCAGCTGGTTTCCAACATGTCCGCCGTCACTTTGTGCTGCAGAAACCACAACAGTAATGGAACGTTTTAAACTGGTTTTCAGAGTTTGTCTTCATTTCATCGCCCTCGAACTGAGGGGAAGCAGTGTCGAAGGAGAAGGAGGAGAAAGAGGAGAACAAGAAGGAGGCCATTTTTAACAAAACTTTATTAAAACAATAAGTTAACACAACAGTGTTCAAAATGAGGACAAGCTTAAAATAAACTATTTACATGAGGAGCTTGTTGGATTGTAGTGGTCCCTGATCAGAACCGGTGCAGAAAACTTCTTCAGTCCAGTTTCACAAACTTCTCCAGGTGTCCAGCGTCTCTGGAAGCAAAACTCCAACACCAGTCTGGACTTGACGTTGCACTTCCACAGAAAAGAAGAAGTAGAAGAAAAAGAAGACCAAGAACAAGAAGTAGAAGAAAAAGACGACGAAGAACAAGAAGTAGAAGAAGACGAAGAACAAGAAGTAGAAGAAAAAGACGACGAAGAACAAGAAGTAGAAGAAAAAGACGACGAAGAACAAGAAGTAGAAGAAGACGAAGAACAAGAAGTAGAAGAAAAAGACGACCAAGAACAAGAAGTAGAAGAAAAAGACGACGAAGAACAAGAAGTAGAAGAAAAAGAAGACGAAGAACAAGAAGAAGTGTTTTTTGTGATTTGACACGTGTTTAACGTGGACGCCTCGTGGTGCGGCGGGGTGGATGGTTTATCGTAGATCTGGACGTCTTCTTCATAATCCAACGTTCTGAGCGTTCCCTCTTTGGTTAATCTGTGTGGACTGTGTCCTTATCTCGCCCGTTGTGCCGCGGTGACGCTCTCCTGATGACGCGATCGGCTTCGTTTCGCCTGCGAGCGGTTCCATCTCCGTTCAAGACGCGGCCGGCCTCCATGATGGATGACCCGATGACATCTGTCCATTTCTGTCCCTGAGGAGCTCCGGGTCAGACAACAGAAAGATTCAGAGGTTATTCAGGTGTTTGGGGTCAGACTGCGTGACCTTTGACCTGTGGTGACCAACAACAAGCTTCACATTCTGATGAGGCGTTTAAAGGCAGTGGGACTTTCAGACGCTAAGCTACAACCTGAAACACTCGTTCCAGTTTTGTTAAACCTTATTTTACTCATCATTTAACAAGTCCGGGGCGTGTTGGGAGTTAACGCAGATAAATCATCAAAATGATAATCTGTAGGCGCCCACAGCTTGTGTTGGGGATTACTCGCAGCTACTACCACACCGAACTTTAGCTCACTATCTGCAAAACTGTATGAGCTGGAGCTGTTTTTGTATAGCGGTGTCCAGCTGTGGCAGCCATCTTGAATAAAGGTCCTTCAGCGTTTCATTAAATCTTCCTCCGGTTCGTGATATATTTTGCTAACACAGACTCACGGCCAACATTATCAGCTGGCCTTTGGGCGATCGGCCTCAGAATCACCTTTAAAGTGCAGATGTCAGCAGGGCGGGCGGGGTCAGCCTCAGCGTGGTCAGTGTGGCGGATTATCATCATCCCTGCAGATTAGAAGATTACAAACAAGCAGCCATCAGAGCGGGAGAACAAATAAATCTGCTGCAGCAACGTCCTCCGAGGATCAGATTTGGACTTTCAGAGAAAGAAAACAGTTTTAATCTGCCTGGAATCGACGCTCGGGATGACGCACAACATTTGCTGCTTCTGTTCTGCAGAGACGAAACATCCGGCTGAAAGTCCTCCGACCCACAGAAACAACCTGCAGGTTCCTCGGGGACGGAGGAGACGACGGCTTCTGACGACGAGGCTCTCGTGGTTTCGACATGTTCCTCATCGCTGACACTCGTCTCAAGAAGAGATGCACGTCACCCGCCGCCGTTCAAACCAGAGTTTGAATCAAATCTTCTCAGGAGGATCAATGAAACACAACTCAAGACGTCAGAGGCTGTGAATGACTCTCAGCTACTACCACGCTAAATTTTAGCCCGTTGTCGGTTAAAATGCTCGAGTTGAGGCGGCCATCTTAAATGGAGCTGACCCCAAAAGTGAATCAGTTTTATGCTATTACTTAATATTTATTCACCAAGAGTTTCATTAAAGTCCATCCAGTGGTTCAGTAGATATTTTGCTAACAGACAAAACATTATGTCCTCCTTCCCTTCCTTGCAGCGGGCGATAAACGCCAAGCCGCTTGACTTCAATCTGACAGATTTTCTCAAAGTTTTATTTAAGATGCTTAATATTCATATAAATACATCTGATTCAAACAGAGCAGCACAGAAATTAAATTTATTTTTAAATTTGGTTTATTAATTAACTCCAGATTAAAAAAACAAACGCAGAAACGACCCAGAGAAGCATCTAATTCAAATCAAACAACATCCTTTAATTGTTTTTAATTAGTTTTAAAAACAGCAGCGATCCACTTTGGTCCCGTGGACTCATTTCTCCAGTTCGTTCAAACGCTTCCCTTTAACAGGTAAGATATTTACTATTCTGAAGCCTTCCACAGAACCCCACTGCAACAGATCTGAACTATCCCTTTAATGCCTGACGAATACATTAACAATGAACTAATTCACAAAATAACTGCTTTAAAAACTAAACTAACCACGACAGCAGCTAAAGGAGTTTATCGCTGGCCATGAGGGCAAAACTGTTTGTTTTGAACGTGTCTGTTAGCAAAATATCTCCTGGGCCACTTGATGTATTCCAATAAAACTGTGGGATTAACATCTACAACTGATTAACCTGAGTCAAGATGGCCGCTACAGCAGCAACCCCAAAAATGTTTATGACTGATCAGTTTTACAAACATGAGCTAAAGTTAAGCGTGGTAGTAGCCGAGAGTCACCCTGAACACATTCTGAGAGCTATTTTAGGGTTTAATCTGCTCGAACTCCTTCATTAGGCTCTGTCGGCGGGTGACAAGCATTCCTTCCCTCAGTAAACTGAACTTCAAAGTTGTTTTTGTTTTGTTTTTGAAAGTTCAGCTGCTGTAAAATCAGCTTCTGCTCGTTGTTTGTTTACCTTCAGCTTGTGTCCGGCTCGCGACCCAAACTCAGGAACTGAAAACAGTTTCTTGGAGCGGCTGATTGGCTGATTGGATGATTGGATGCAGGTGCGCTGATTGCAAACTGGAAGCAGGTGTGGGAACCGAGGCCGCCTACAGGCCGAACATGGAACTACAGGGAAGCTGAAGGGACAAAAAGCAGCGCAGCTTTATTTAACAAACAAAAACATCAAAACATCCAGCAAATACAAACTGAAACAAAGCACGAAATAATACTACTAAAGCTGCTAAAGCTGCTAAAGCTGCTAATGTTGAGTGGCTAAAAAATAAAAACTAAACTGAGTTACAACAGAATGGAAACTAAAATCAGCAAAACACTGGCTAAAAGCTAAAATTAGTTAAACCAGACCACGTGAAAAGGTAGCAAAGCTGTTGCTTAACGCTAAAATTAGTAAAATTAACTTCCAGCTGAGATAAGTGATAGCTTTAAGCTTATAAAAATTATAGCTAAATGCTAAAATTAGCCAAACTAACAGCGAATATGAGCAAAACAGTAGCTCAAAGCTAAATGTAGCAAAGCTATAGTAATAAATTTAATGTAAAACCACAGTTAAAAAAGCAAAACTGTTGGTAACAGCTAAAATATAACAAAGCAGTAGCTAAAAGCTACAATTATGTCAAGAAGTCGAACTGTAGTTCGGTGACAAAATGAGCAAAACTGTATCAAAAAGCTCCAAATTGCTAAGCATAGATAAAAGCTAAAGTTGGTAAGACAGCAGCCAAAAGCTAAAAGTAGCTAAAGGTGTAAATCATCCTTTTCTCCCTTCAGAACCAGTTTGACAGATTTCTCTGGAAGCTATTTGACGTGTTTTTATTTCTGATAAAGACAAAAACAATAAAAATCCTGTTGTGGTTTTCTGACTTCAGCTTCATGAGTGAAAAATCTAAAAACCTTCAGAAAACAACAACAAAATAAATAAATAAAAACAATTGAGTTCATAAAGAAATATAACGAGTCAAATTTGTGATCTGGTTAAAAAGTTCTGGCTCAGTTGAGTGTAATTTGTGTTAAACATTTTATTTCCTCGACTTTTCTAACAGAAGCTATAAAAACGATCATTTGTACGAAGCAACAAGATTTAATGTAAAATCAATTAAAACTTGGTCGACGGGCGTGTTGCTAAACAAAAAATATAAAACTATAAATACTGATTGTTGCAGTTTACACGTTAGATTCTCACATTTTGTTTCTTCCCGTTCTTCAGTCTGAGCTGCTAAAAAAATTATGAATAAAACGTGAGATAATGTTCTGATGCATGGCTCATGAGATAATGTTCTCATGCA
>NC_056519.1:1852311-1854189 GCF_014905685.2 Nematolebias whitei | reverse complement strand
AAATATTTTGGGTCTCAAAATGTTAAATTTCTAAACAAAATAAAAATATTGGAAATGTTCTCGTTTTCCTCATTGATGTAAAGTTTTAAATTTAAAGGTAACACTCAAATTAAAAATAAATATTTTTGATTACTTAGAAAAAAAAAGATTAAAAAGGATTTTTGTAAAGAGTTCTCTTATTAATTATCTGTCATTTCATCCAGACTGACCAGATTTAAAATGTTCTTTTTTTTTAAGTAAACTTGTTTTTAAATATTTCTCTAAATCAAAAATTTATGGGACTTTTTTTTATTTTTATAACAAATCTTCAGTTTGAAGCTAAAATAATAAAAAGATGTAGAAACATCTTTTTGATTTGTTGACAATAAAAACTAAAAGATTTTAAAAAATTAATATTAAAACTGTTTGGGAATAAAACAGGAAACACAAGAAGTGTTTTCACAACGTAAAAGAACAAAAAAAGAAAAAGTAATTTACTTGTTTTTTACGAGCATGAAGTTTATCCTCTCCAGTCTGTTTTTAAACTGAAGGAAATAATTCTCCCTCCTGACGAGTGATTCAATCTTTAAAACCTGGTTTTCATTTTATATTAAAAGCTTCTTTAGAAAAAATAATAATTCTTCAGAGGCAGTTTCAAGAAGAATCACTCGGTCAGGCGGAAACTTACTCAGTGCTGAACAAACAAAACAAAAATAAATAAAATGGAGGGAAAAGAATGAAGTAGTTGTCATTTCAGTGTGGTGGAGGGAAAACCTCACAGGGGGAGGGGCGTGTGTGATTGACAGTTCAGGAGGGCCAATGACAGCCAGGCAGGAAGGAGGTGGAGCCAATCAGAAGGCCTGCTGGGCGGGGTTATAGTTGAAGGTGGAGGGAACGTGGGGTCGCTCTTCTAGTTTGTCGTATTCCAGGTGAAACTCCTGAAAACAGAGAGACGTTACTCAGGAGCAGAGTTTAGCTGATGTTGAGTCAGGAGAAACCCAGCAAGAGCTGAACGACAGCTGAAGTCTGCTCAAGAAGCTAAACACTAGCTATAAACCATAAAATACCCGAATGTTAAAGCAGCAAAAGGCTAGCTTAAAACTCAAAAAGTATAACACTAGCTAAAAGCTAAATGTAGCAATATATTAGCTAAAAGCTAACTAAAAGGAGCAAAACTGTAGCAAGAAAAAAAAAATAGCCAAAGCTAAGCTATAGAATAAAGGGTTAGCTGAAACCTACAGAGATCAAACATCTAGCTAAAAGTCAAATGTAGCAAAAAAAGCTTGCTGAAATTAAAAGTAGGCTAACTCAAAATTAAAAAGACTAGCTAAACGTCAGCGACAAAAACAGAGGCAGCAGCTGAAGCAGATTTCAAGAACCAAACTATCGAAGGAAATCAAGAGATCTGAATGTGTTTATGTGGAGAAAACATTTGTGAAAAAAAGGTAAATAAAATAAAACTGAAGTTCCTGAATGAGGCGAATGTTTTGCTCTATGAACGGCTAAAATAACACAAAGCTGTTAAGATTGTAGAAAACAGGAAACATGAAGCAGAAGAAAAGAGAACGTTTAAACGTTAGAATCTTTAACGAGCTCCACTGATTAAACCCAAACTCTAAAGTTTTGGACGTTGCTTTAAGTTAGCGACGCCACTCGGCTCGACTTGTTGCCTCGCTCCGAGGATCGTCATTAGAAACTACACAGAACACCAACGCTAGTTCCAGCCACCCCACTTGTTCTTCTTACAGAGGTTTCCACAGAGGGTCCTCCTCCAGCTCTGGTCCAGAACGCAGCAGCCCGATTTTTAACCAGTACAGGCAAAAAAGAGCACATTACACCAGTTTTGGCCTCCCTGCACTGGTTACCAGTTCACCTTAGAATCCAGTTCAAAATACTCAT
>NC_056519.1:1846980-1852211 GCF_014905685.2 Nematolebias whitei | reverse complement strand
CCCCCCCATCTCTCTGATCTGCTACAACCGTATGTCCCACCACGCTCCCTGAGGTCAGCGGACCAGTTGCTCCTCACAGTTCCAGGAACTCGTCTTAAGCACAGAGGTGACAGGGCCTTCTCTGTAGCAGGACCAAGACTTTGGAATGAGTTACCTCTGCTTGTCAGACAGGCCCCTCCCTCTCGGTTTTCAAGTCCCGTTTAAAAACTCACTACTATTCAGAAGCTTTCAACACCAGATGATCTGTGTTTGATCCTGTATGCTCCACACTGGTTTGTCGTCATTATCTGCATCGTTTTTATGTCTATATTCTGATTTACCTCATTTTGTATTTTGCTTTGTGTGTTACCTGTTGTTCTGTCTGTACAGCACTTTGGTTGGCCTTGTAGCTGTTTTAAGTGCTTTATAAATAAAGTGGTATGGTATCTCACTCTGTCCTCTCTCCAACTACCTCCATGTCCTCTCTAACTGCATCCATCTATCTCCTCTTTGTCTTTTTCCTGGAAGCTGCGTTTCTAACATCCTTCTACCAATATACCCACTGTCCCTCCTCTGGACATGTCCAAACCACTGTCTCTCCTCTGGACATGTACAAACCATCTCAGTGTGTCCTCTCTAACTTTATCTCCCAGTTGTTCAACCTGTGCTGTACCTCTGATGATCTCATTCCTGATCTTCTCCATCCTTGTCTCTCCTAAGAAGAAGCTCAACATCTTCATTTCTGCTACTTCCAGTTCTGTCTCCTGTCTTTTTGTCCATGTCTCTGTCTCCAGACCATACAACATAGCTGGTCTCACCACTGTCTTGTAAACTTTTCCTTTGACCTTTGCTGACACCCTTTTGTCACAAATCACTCCTGAAACTTTTCTATGTAAATGCCAGAGGGGGGGGGGTTGGTAGGCGGGGTGCTCAGTTCTGTTGACGGGGTGGGGCACCCCGCTTGTACAATGGTAGGGGAAACACTGCTCTTCTTTCAAGTACATACCTCCACCTCTCCGAGTTCTCTTCTACCTGTTCTCTGTTCTCACCACAGATCATGATGTCATCTGCAAACATCATCATCCACCGTGATTCCTGCCTGACCTCATCTGTTAGACAGTCCATCACCAAGCAAAGAAGAAGGGGCTCAGAGCTGATCCTTGATGCACTCCCACCTCCATCTTGAAGCTATCTGTCACTCCTACAGCACGTGTCTCACCACTGTCCTGCTGTCCTCATACAAGTCCTGCTGTCCTCGGACCCTCACTAATCTTTCCCACTTCCTGGTCCACAGTTTCTATGACCTCTACTCTTCTTTCTCTTTCATTCTCTTCATTCATTAGCTCCTCAAAGTTCTCCTTCCATCTTCTTGTCACACTCTCCTCACTCGTTAGAACATTACCATTCCAATCTTTAACAAGCCTAACCTGCTGCACATCCTTTCCAGCCTGATCTCTCTGTCTTGCCAATCAGTACAAGTCCTTCTCACCCTCTTTAGGGTCCAGCCTCCCATACAGCTCATCATACACCTTCTGCTTTGCCTTAGCTACTTCCCTCTTTGCTCTGCATTGCATCTCCTTACATTCCTGTTCCCTCTCTTCAGTCTCAGTCATATTTCTTCTTGACTAACCTCTTTCTTTGAATCAATCATGCTGGTTCAAGCCACCTCGTTCGTTCTGGTCCTTAATCTCCCAATAATTGGACTTGAACTCAGATTATCTTTGCGCTGCTTATAAGAACAGGTGTAGCCATGTTGCCATCATCTGCGATATCTCTTGGTAAATGTGCTCATTTCTTGTGGAACTGTCCAGCTCATGCTGAATCCTAACATCAGATGATAAAGTTCGGAAGGACTGTACCTCATCATTGGTCCACGCCAATATTTTTGGAGCTTCCATAACAGAAACTAGAAAAAAACAACATAATCAGAGAGGAAGTGAAGGTTCTGATGTAGTTTGTAGTTGAGCTGGGTCATCCAGTGACGTAGCTCCGCTGGCCAATCAATGACTGCCGTCTGCTTACGTCTAAATCAGCCCCTCGGAGCAGTTCGCTTGGAACCACGAATTCGGTGGTTCCATAAACCGAGCTGAGTGGGGTGATACTGGCAGTGGGCGGGCCTTAACTGGTGTGGTGTGGGGTGGAGCCAATGAGAGTTGAGATGGTGGCAAAGCACCAAACGTGTTGATGAGAGGCCAGTGAGCGGTCAGGATGACATGCTGGGCTCTAACTGGGCCGTTGGTTCTGTTCTTTCTGAGCCGTTCTGTTGTTGGTTAGCTGCTGTGTTTGGGATCATGGTCCTGTTGGACCCAGTTGCTGTTAGACATATGGACTCACATTTGGTCCACAGGTTGTTTTGTTTTTTTTACCTTGGCCACTTTCCTCCAGTTGAGACAGTCAAAGAAGTAGTAGGTCCCTCTTTCGTAGGCGTTGGTCTTCAGCGTGGGCTCCATCCCAGGGGCCCGGGTGATCCAGACCCGCTCCTCTTTATGGTACCGCCAGTCCCTGTTAAAACTGCACACAGGGATTAGTTCAGTCCCAAACGGTGAACATGAGGAGGGTTCAGGAGGCCAGCGGTCGTGTCTTACAGTTCTACTGCAGCTAGCAGTTGTAGCAGGTCTCCTCCGTTCATGTAGTAGAGGTAAAACAGCAGATCTTCTCCGTACCGACCCAACTTGATGGCTGCCAACTGCACGCAGAAAACATGTTCAACAGCAACGAGAAGATGTGACGGCCGCACCGCGTTTCTTTAGAAAACACATTTAATCAACGTCCTTCAAACAGAATATTTTGGTGCTTCTGCAGCTCCGTACCTTGTCCCTTATGTGGATGTTGGTGAGATATTCTGAGGGGACGTGGAAGTCTGCAGAGAGACATTATCAACAAAAACAACGTTACTGACTACATTTAATCTGCAGTTCTGAACTTTGAGTGAGAAGAACTCCACAAAGAGCTGAAATACAACAAAGACGAGAGGAATTGATACACTGAATAATTTAAATATTAAATATTTGTTGTGATTTCTGCAGGTTTTTAGTCTGAAGCAAAAACTTTTTTAAAAAAGCTGTAAATTTTAGTTAACTCAAATGTTAATGTTCATGTCATTCTAAAATGTAAACTCTATTTTAAATATCTAAAGACTTGCTTAATTGTAATCATTTGTTTAATTCTTTATTTAAACAAGAGTTGCACCTCAGTGTTTTCATTTCATTAAACATTAAATGTCCCACAGAAGAAACGTTTTGTCTTTTATTTGTATTTTTAAATGTTCCTTTAAATAACGCGTTCATTTTACTGAAATAAAAGAGTTAACGTCTGCTCAGACCCTGTGGGGTCACGAGTTGGCTGCAGTTGGGTTTAGATTTTTAAAAATATGCTTAAAAAAGAGAAAGTAAAAGTTTGAAAAGACGTGTCGGGTGTTCTCGCACACGTCGCCCTGCCGGGACGTCTGCGTTCGTACTCACCGATGTCCTGCGGCCGACACGGCGCCGACGCCCACGGAGACGCAAACTTTGGGTAAAGATTCCTGACAGAAAAACAAAAACAACGTGTTTACATCCACGGGAAGTTCTGACCGTCACACTCAGACAGAAACAGGCATTTACATGATCGCCCGCCTGGTCTGAACTTTTCTTTTAATTGAAGCGTTTTAATGAGAAAACTAGAGGTGCACCGACTGAATAAAGGTTGAGGAAACACGGACGCATTTACGTCATGAAATTAGAATATCATGATATAATTTATTTTCCTGCGCAAGTTATTTTTATTTTTTATACCGGTATTATCGTGAACGATACGATGAGCCACATCTACACTTTCATCAAGATGGCCACCACAGACCTGGTTTAACAAAGAACACCGACGAGGTACAAACAACAATCATATGAAATGAAAAGTAAAAAGAGGAAATGAAACAAAAACAGTTACATTATAAGGCGATTAAAAAAACTAAACCCAGGAACGTGTCTGCGTTGGTTTGTGCCATGAACTCCACTTTAAACAGATGTTTCAAGTCCTTTAGAGGTCGAGAGCTTCAGATCTGGTTGCATATTGAGTTTTATTTGGAGTGGTAGTAGCTGAGAGTCATCCCCAACACAGACTCTGAGCTCCAACTGAGCAGGTGAGATTTTAACACCTGGGCGTGAAGGAGGCGGGTGACAAGCATTCCTTCATCAAATGCTACTTTTGTTTCTACCTGTAGACGGAGCAGCTTGTTTTAACTTCTTGTTCCTAAACGTTAGAAAGATGCTGATTCTGTTCACGTCCTGTGTGTGTGTGTGTGTGTGTGTGTGTGTGTGTGTGAGTGTGTGTGTGTGAGGGCGGCCCGTACTCCGGTGAGTTGAGGTTGAGGCCGAGCGTGGTCAGGTCCGAGCCCAGCGCCAGGTGGACCATGCCGGGGTCCGTCTCCGCCGCCCGGATGAACGTCAACAAGCCGATCATTCCGAACTGGTCCGTTACCATGCCGACGGGGATGTTGGTAACCCGGCCTGCACAAACAGGAAGTAAACAAACCGATGACAAATGGACCGGAATAAAGCTCAAAGCTCTGACGATTTATTCCACTAATCTCCTGGTTTGTTCTGTAACTTTATGATCACATGAAGAACAACTAGAAGATTTCTGCTTGGGTCCAAAACTCCAACAGAACTTGGACGAACTGTACGAGTTTGTTTGGATTCTCACCGTCAGGAAGAACCTGAATCCCTTTCTTCGACTGGTTGTTGTTGCTCGGAGCTGAGCTCTTATCGCCCGGAAACTTTGGGCCGTCCGAGCTCGACGAGGTCTTTCCTGATGAGTTCAAGTTCTGACCCGACACCGGCGACAGGAAACACAAAGTCAGACATGTCTACATGTTTGACGACTATATAAAATAAATTTTATATATAATATAAAAAAGACAAGATAACACAACTAAAGTCTTCATTTACTAAAAACATAGTGAGCAGACAGACGAGTGCTGTGAACGCTGAGAGCTGAAATTTTCTAAAGAAGCTGAAACTGAGTTGTCAAAAACAAGAAAAGCTAAAAGACCAGCTTAAAGCAGCAAAAGGTCGGCTAAGACCTAAAATGAACAAAATGTTATTAAAAACAGCTAAATGCTATAAAAGAAAAGTAGTGAAACGTTAGGTAAAGCAGAATTAGCATTAGCACTAAACAAATTAAAATTATAGCAGTACTTGAAACAACCAGGCACTTGTAGCATTAGCTGTAGTGATGTTAGCAGTAGTGATGTTAGCAGTAGTGATGTTAGCAGT
>NC_056519.1:1844448-1846970 GCF_014905685.2 Nematolebias whitei | reverse complement strand
GTTAGCAGTAGTGACGTTAGCAGTAGTGACGTTAGCAGTAGTGATGTTAGCTGTAGTGATGTTAGCAGTAGTGACCAGTGTTTTAATCTAGTTTTGAATGTACATTTGTATCCTGTTTTTATTAATTTTGTCATGTTTAAGTTTGTATGAAGGTGCTGGCTGTCGTCACCACCACTATTACTGTAAATGAATTGAACCTAATAAAGTGAAGTGTTAGTGTCTTTGTCCTCCTCAATGAAATGCATTGTTTGTCTGAAATCTTTACTTCTCTGCAAAGAAAAATAAACTCTGTTGTGGTCAACACTAATTAGGCCTTCATCCTACGTGACTGTTTAAACAATGAACAGGGAAGGTGCTTCTTTGTTTAATTTATATGTTTGTAACACACTCGATAACTTTATGGTGAATAGTGGACAGAAAATGTGAACGCACATTAGGAAGACTGTTTTTATGACCAGTGCACCGCTTGTAAACCTGCTGTGGGTCTATGCATAGCGTGGATCTGATTAGCTTAGCTTCATAGTTGCTAACAGCCGCGCTAAATAAACAAGCCCCACTTCACTCACTGTTTACTGAGATTCTTGTGGGTGGACAAAGTAAAAAAAATAAATAAATAAATCAGCCATTATATTGGTTATTGGCTGTAATATAGACCAATATCTGTGTTGACGACAGCCAAAATGTCCATATCGGTCGGGCTCTAGTTAGCAGTAACACCATTAGCATTGGCAGTGATAGACAAGCAGAAGAATGACGCAGATTTTTCTAAGAACCTGAAGAGACCTCTGTGTATTTACATTGGGAAGACTTTTGTAAATAAAGGTAAACATTTTGAAAGGTATAAAAATTACAAAAAATTAAATGTTGTAGCACTGATCTCCTGAATGGCTAAAACAGCACAAAGAATGTGAAATGTGCTCAAAACATGGAAAAATAATAAAAGACAAAGAGAAACAGGAAAACGGCTAAATTTCCAACCGTTTTGCTGTCTTCGCTGGCGCTGGTGGGGTCTTTCGTTTGGTAGTTTGGCCCAGGCAGAGCGGGGAAGTCCTCGTTGTGGATGGAGAAGTCCTGCGTCTGCTCGTTAGATGGCTTCGTTACCATGCCGACTGGAGATAAAACCCATTAAAATAATCAGTGTAATTAAACAATTACAAACACCAATTGGACACAAGTGTTACCAGGTTTTATCAAAATGTTGCTAACAGACAAACTGGTGGTTGTGTTACCATAGGGCGCCCGGCCGGCCAGCGGGTTGTGCTGTGGGGCACAATTCGAACTTCCGTCCCTCCGACTCCGGTCAGCTAACGCTGGGAAGTCGGAGAGGTCCAAACCCGTCACATTCTCACTGCCGTCTGGAAAAACAGAAAACACATCATACTGTTTAAAATTTAAATAAATAAAACCAAGTGTCTGGATTCAAACATCAAACCTTGAAGTGAGGTCGGTCATGTCTGTTACCTGTGCCGTTAAAGATGTTGCTGGATAAAGAGCTGTTCATGTTGAAGCCTGGATTCCTGTTTAGAGAAGAAAAAATAAAAACAAAACTTTTCTAACAAAAACTCACACAACACCAGCAATACAACTTTATAAAGTGCAGTTAACAAAATCAATAAGTTCTACACCACAAAGGGGGCAGAAAAGAAATGTCTCCCAAAAAGAGGCGGAGCATCATTTTACTCCAAAAAAAGGGTGGAGCATTACCTCCAGACAAAAAAAGATGAAGTTTTGGGCAGAGGATTAAATAAATCATCATCAATCAGGTTAAAATTTAACAACAGAAAAAAAATTGTTTTTGATTTATTGTTAATTTTATATTTTACCTGTTAAATGTGAACGGCTGCCTCGACTGTGGCTGTTTGGGCATCCCTATGATGCTCGGAGACGACCGGCTGGGACTCCCCATGGTACCGCTCCTCCCTCCTCTCTCTCCTCCTCCTAACCCACTCGTCTGACCCGTCGGACCGCCCACCTGCTGGTTGTGGTTTAGGACGCTCCGGCTGCTTATGGGCAGGATCCCCCTGCAGGGAAAGAAAAACGAGGCCCGACGTTTGTGGGTTTGAAAAAAGCGTCACGGGTGGAAACTGAAACGATGAAGAGCAGCCGGAAGACGAAGAAAAATGTAAACTCCTGATCCAAACGTGTCGATCCACAGACTGAAGCGTCTCGGTGCGACAGACAGGAAGCTGCGTGCGGTACCTGCTGGGTGAGGGCGGCGTGTGCAGCGAGCTGGAGTTGGGGGTACTGGTGTGACTGGGCAGCTGGCTGGCAGACTGGTTCAGCCCGCTCCGACTGAGCTGAGGCGCGGCGCTGCTGTTCATCCCTCGCATGGGAAACCCGAGCGCACCTGCACCGACGGAAAGATGAAACGGGTCAGAAAGCAGAACCGATTTTGACGTATTGTTCTTTTTGTGTGACTGGTTGTGTGTTTGTGTGACTGGTTGTGCGTTTGTGTGACTGGTTGTGTGTTTGTGTGACTGGTTGTGTTTGTGTGACTGGTTGTGTTTGTGTGACTGGTTGTG
>NC_056519.1:1839372-1844438 GCF_014905685.2 Nematolebias whitei | reverse complement strand
ACTGGTTGTGTTTGTGTGACTGGTTGTGTTTGTGTGACTGGTTGTGTGACTGGTTGTGTGACTGGTTGTGTGACTGGTTGTGTGTTTGTGTGACTGGTTGTGTGTTTGTGTGACTGGTTGAGTTTGTGTGACTGGTTGAGTTTGTGTGACTGGTTGTGTGAACACAACTTAAATAAATAAATAAATGAATGAATGAATGAATGAATAAATAAATAAATAAATGAATGAATAAATAAAACAACTGAATTTATTTTGGATGTTGTTCAGGCATATTCTCTTTAACTTTGTTTTAAATGTTGTTTTATAATGACTTATTTTAATTATTTGTCGACTGTTTTTATTAATTGCTGAATTTAATTGTTTTTGAAAGGCGCCTGAAATAAAATGTATTATTATTATATTCTTTAATCCACACAGATTAAGATTCATTCGTTAAATCTTTTGATGAGCGGTGCTGAAGGTTCCAAGTCTTTTAATTTGACAAGACCTTTGAACTTCCTGTTTCTGACTGCAGCTGCTGGTTCTTCGCCAGCAACAGATTTGTGTGACAGAACTCGACAGATGGACCCAAACTCGTCTCTCCTCTCAGGTCGACTGAAACTGGTCCAGATGTCCAGAAAGCTGCTGGACAACATCAGTGTCCCTGTCCACAGTGGACAGTTCTGCATCACCATGGACAGAAAGCACCAAGAAAGAAGCTCCAAAACCTTGAAGCTGGACAGAAACCTGCAGCTGTCCACATGGACAAGGCAAACGTCTTCTGGAGGAAAGCTTGACGGTCAGACGAGACAAACACTGAGTTGTTTGGACAAAAAGACAAGAAGGACATTTGGAGGAGACCAGGTGAGACGTTCAGACCTGAGAACACTGAACCACCTGTCAGGCACGGTGGTGGGAGTATCATGGAAGGGAATAATTAAGAAGGCTACTTCTTCACCTGAAATCAACATGTGAGTGTTTGAAACTTGGATACAGTCGGGTCCAACAGGACCACGATCAGAGCAAGCATCAGAACCGGTCTCTGACTGGATCGATCAGGCTGACTCGAAGCCCCGACTTGAAAACTTGTGGACTCTGATTCGAAGCCAACAGGAACCCGACTAGTTTAACAGAACTCCACCAGAACCTTGTTGGAGGAGAGGAGCCGCCCGAGGAGGCACCAGCTGAGGGACATTTAACCAAAGTGGAGGCAAAAGAACTGTAAATTATTGAATTTGTATTAAATGTTGTTTAATCGTTCCACTCTTGCCTGAATGTCATCGGACATGGAAGTCGAACTTCTGACAGAATCTTAGTGAGTAAAACTGAGAAGGTTCGTTGTTGGAGATTAAACAACAGACGGTGAGAAATAATCTAATTAAGATCCAAGCTGAATAAAGGAGATGAATTAAACTGATCTGGAGTCAGCTCCTCACGCTCAGTTTGACAGTAAAACGTCCTGGAACAGTTTCGTCTCTTACTCTGAGGGCCGTACAAACTGGCTCCCAGCTGGGACAGCTGACTGGTGGACGAAGAGGAGGAAGACGTCAGCATCTGAACAGGAAATACAAACAGGCCGTCAGTTCGCCACTTCCTGTGCAGCCGCACGACTAAACACAGCAGCTGAAAACATCTGCAGCAGCTGCATTTAACAGCCAGAAGTGAGTTTACATTAAACTGGACGCTCTTCAAAAGAACTCAAATTAAATCATAAATTAAACCTTGTTGTTGTTAAATCATAACTGGTGGAACGTTTCAACAGACACAAACAATCCTCAGATTATAATCCTCTGAGCCAAGACAAACTCAGTGAGTTAAATAAAAATCTACACAGAACCAGAAATAATCTTCCTACAGACACATTTGTCAGATTAACATCCAGAAACTATTTCTGCGTGAACGGTAAAGAAAAACAGCCGAGAAGTGGATGTGACTGCAGCCTGAACTTAAAATACCAAAACTATCTCGTGAACACGGCGTCGCCCGAACAACGTCCTGAACCACGACTCGTTCGAATCAACGCACGACACCGGACGGGTCAGACTCACGTCTTTGTCGGTCCGGTGAGGGAACATGGACTGCTGGCTGTAGTAGAGGCCCGACTCGTCCGTGTAGTCGCTGTCCAGCCCCCCCTCCATGAACTTCTTCCTGTTAGCACCAAACATGCTGCGTCACCTGAGAAGAAACCGTCTGAACCAGTCCGGCAGCAGGAAGACGGATCCGTTCAATCGGTTCTGATCCGGTAAACCTGCAGACAGAGATCATCAGTCGTTTTCTTTACGTCCCGTTCATTCAGGTGAACTTTTCACAACTAAATCTGTTGTTTCGTCCACAGCTGTGTGTTGTAATAATTATAAACTCGTCTCTTTCCGTGTCGTAAAACTCCAGAACTGTTTGTCCGACATCGTTTTCAGAACGAGGCGTTAATTTAAGCTCAAGCATGAACTGAAGTTTGGCTTCTGTAAGAAGCTGTAGAAACATTTTAGTGACTACCAGCTGGACATGCAGGCGATGATGTAACTGCACGCGTCTGTTAGCAAAATATCTCGTGAAGCAGTGGTCAGATTGTACAGATACTGAGCTAGAGTCTGGTGTAGCAGTAGCTGAGAGTCATCCCCCAACAGAGACCGAGGGCTAAAAGGTCACCAAGGGCTTTAAAGTTTTCAAAGGAGACGACGTGAACGATCGATATTATTATTATTGGTTTCAAATGTGAAAACTAAAACTCATAAACCAGGATCAGAGTTTCAGCATCATCAGGCTTTATCGCCATGGTAACAGATAAACGCCACGTCTGTCTGGATGAAACGTTTCCAAAACGCCACGATAGAATACATTATTTTAATTTGTAAAAACAAACACAAGATTTCTTTTAATATCTACAGAAATTATGTTAAACAATGAAAATCTCCATCTGAACAAATAAATATTCTGATTACAAACATTTTAATTGTTTCTACAAATATTTGTTAACTTGTTGAAGTTTTAATTTAATTAAATGAATCATCATTTGGGTCTAATATGCATGAAATGTATTTAATTTAAAGAAATATATAAACAAATTATTTTAAAAATTTACCACAAACTCCAGAGACCTCCGACTGCGAAGATTTTTATAAAACTACATTTAACAAATCAACTAAATCTGTTTGTGACTATTTTAAAGCAAAAGTTAGTCCAGATTAAAGAACTACTGGTGCACCCTTCAATACTAAAAGATGTTTAGAGTTGGGATTAAAAGTTAAACCTTAAAGACATCGAGGCGTACGTAAAGTTTATTCTACATCACCGTGACATCAGGAACAAAAAGGACACGAATATAAACCCGGAGCAGAACCGCAGACAAAACGTTACATCCAAATAAACAGAAACATCATGAGAGACATCATGAGACATGTCCCCCAAAGAGACGGAGACAAAACGTTACATCCAAATAAACAGAAACATTTTGAGACACATCATGAGAGACATCATGAGACATGTCCCCCAAAGAGACAAAGACAAAACGTTGCATCCAAATAAACAGAAACATTTTGAGACACATCATGAGAGACATCATGAGACATGTCCCCCAAAGAGACAGACAAAACGTTACATCCAAATAAACAGAAACATTTTGAGACACATGTGAGAGACATCATGAGAGACATCATGAGAGACATCATGAGAGACATCATGAGACACATCATGAGAGACATCATGAGACATGTCCCCCAAAGAGACGGAGACACAAACCTGCAAGAATAAAACATTAAACGTCCAAACTTTGACCAAACACAACTTCTGGCATAAAAACATCCGAGACAAAGAAAACTAGAAGAAAACTGCTGATAAATTAACGATAAATTAACGATAAATTAACGACCTGTTCTGAAAACAAAACGTTTTAATTTATCTGAGGAGTTAAATCTCAACTTTAATCCTGGTCCACCTCCAAGAACAGCTGATTTAGAAATAAAGGCACTTATAAAAATATCTAAACTACAGCCACATCAGATCTGTGGATGTGGATGCAGTTCTCGGGTTGTTTAAATGCAGATTAAATGCAGATTAAATGCAGATTAAATGCAGATTAAAACTCGGTGCTGTGGTGGAGTTCATCACTTTAGTTTGAAGCACGACACAAAAACAAATCGGTTTTTACTCCGTGCTTCTGCTTTTGTTTACAACAGCAGGTTAAAGCTCGGAAACACGAGAAACAGGCTCATCCCGGGCTTTAATTTGGGTTTTACAACACACGTCTGGTTGTTTCCAGAGGGAAACGAGTTCCTAAATTAACCACAAGTTCCGATTTTGATCATTTGATGTTTTAAAGCAGAAAGGCTAACGGAGGCTAAACAAGCTAATGTTAGCATCGATGCTTCAAGTCATTCTTCTTTTCCTAAAATACACAAATAAAAACTGGCTGATAATGCTCACAGTTTGTTTGTGAATTTTACTGCTTGAGATTTGTTTTTAAAAGTTAATCTGTTAGCTTTAAAACAGAATCTGAAGCTAATGTTAGCATCCGTTAGCATAAGCTACCTCAACAGAAAGGGCTAGCCTGTTAGCCTGAGAGCTAAAGGTCCAGGAGGAGAATTTAAACCGTTTTCACGGTAGAAGCCTGTCGGTACCGTGAGAGTCCGTGCGGTCCGGCGGACAGACCACGGTCACGCCATCCGCGCTTCAGAGTTCCTTCTTCTTCTTCGTGGGATTTTTTTTTTTTGGAGGTTGACAAAAACCGGAAGTTGCGCATCCCCGCCACCAGCCGGTTTGGAGTGTAAACTGTTATTTAGACCCCTTTGTAGTTTCCAAGTTGTTTATTTGTCACATGCAACATTAACACAGGGTTCAAATGAAATGCTTAGGATGAGAAGAACCGATTGGACTCGCTAAAAATCAAAGAACAAACAATAAGGGTACACAAGAAAGTACCAAAAAGGGAAAAATTATAATATTTACAATGTCCTAAAGAGAGATATTAGCAACATGGTAGAATATAAAGGTGCATGCAGCAGGATGAAGTTAATGAATAAGTATTTCAAGGTAGTAATATAAGATAAAATGCACATGACACACACACACACACACACACACACACACACATA
>NC_056519.1:1837026-1839272 GCF_014905685.2 Nematolebias whitei | reverse complement strand
GTGTGTGTGTGTGTGTGTGTGTGTGTCACCTGTTTTATTAAGATTTGAGCCATAAATTTGTTTTAAAATTACAAAAAAAAAAAGAGGAACAACATAAAACTCAACTTCATAAAATCATAACTGCAAGACAAAGTTTTAAATAAAATAAAATTTCTTCTCGTTTATTTGATTTGTTGACAATAATCTTGTGAATTTGAACGTGAATAAACGCGACAGGAGCACTTCTGTGAGAAGAGCAAAGCTGAAATGTAATTTATTTGTTTATTTGAGGCGCCTGCACATCACTTTTAAGGTTCATTTCCTTCTTTTTGCAGATTGTTGTTATTTTCCTGCTTCTCGAACTCGGTCTTTCCGGTCAAACAGACTCCACTTTCTGTTTTCTGCAGAGATTCAGGTCTTTTCGGCGCCTGATGAAAGAGCTAAACTTTAGCTGCAGTAACAGGAGATTGTTTCCTGACTCCGCAGCTTTAAAACCATTTAAATTCGTTAAACTACGTCCGTTTGAGTTGGAGCTCCGCTCCAGACCAAACCAGTCAAAGTGTTGTCACAGCGATGGTTGACGGGTCCTCGAGTCAAGAATATGTGACCCGTGTTTGTTCTCCTACAGGAACAGGAAGTGACTTAAAGTTGGGGGTTGAAAGCTTTACGACTAAACAAGCCGCCCCGGAGCCGCAGAGCCCTGAAACGTTCAAAGTGAACATTCGGACACGTCTGTTTAATTTAATGACTGATCATGACTTCCACCTGTTTGATTCAGTGTTTTGTTTACGCTGAGTGCAGACCCTCGTTTTAGAATCACAAATCAAGACGTCTTTAAAACTACCGGAGTGAACTCTTTCAAACTCTTTTGATGTAGCTCAGGATAAACTCTTTACGTTTAATTCATACTTTGAAGTAAGTAGCTTTAATTTGTGCGGAGAACAAAGTCAGTTTGATGCGTTACGGCAGGCTGTGTGTTTTTGTTTCTTAATTTGGAGGGGTTTATTGTTGGGAGTCAGTAAACGCCTCATGGGTTTATTGTTGGGAGTCAGTAAACGCCTCATGGGTTTATTGTTGGGAGTCAGTAAACGCCTCACTGTTTCAGTTTGAGTTATTTACAGCTGGCTGTGATGACTTGACAGAAACAAGTTAACGATTTAAATCTCTGCAAAAAACAATAAATGAATAAAAGTCTGGTCCAAAGACTCCAGAACCTTGTCCCTGTAGGTTCTGTTCGCTGCATCACACCATGTTTTTATTTGTTTAAACGGAGCTCCCACCAGGAGGCGCTGCTCTTCAGTCTGTGAGTTTTTGTTCAACTAAACCAAGGCGGGAACCCAACGAGGAGACCCCGCCCCCTGCGACAGTTACCACGGCAATACTCCGCCCCCTGTTACCACGGAGACCAATCACAGGGGGGGACGTGACAACCAGCCAAGGACCCGCCCACAGAGCCGTGTGGCCCGTGTGATTGGAGGACTGAGGCACTTGGCCGTTGGCTGTTTTATTAAATATGGCAGCTAGTGTTTTATTAGGAAAAAAGATGAAAATAAATATTCTGATATGAAACTGGCGAGGAGTTCTGAGTCTGTTCACTTTACTGGAAACTGTTTCTACATGAAGCCAAAAGTATCAAAAAGGATGAAGGACGAAACGTCTCAACAAAAAAGAAACCGTCCAGAGGACCTGACTAAGCCTTGATTCATTTAAAGTACTGTTTATTGTTAGTTTAACATGTAATCCTGTAAATTAAACTGGTACATTTGTATTTTTATTGTATTAATGGTTCTGCCCATGTCTGAGTAAGTTAGCAAAATATCTCGTGAACCATTGTATCATTTAGTTTTATTGGACCTCTATAAGAAACACGAGGAAATCAAATCAGAGATGGTCGAGTTCAAATCTAAACATGAGTAAATTCAGTTTGACTTCTTTGGGTTTAAATTTGTGCGCTGGACCTTTTTACTTTGCTTCTTTCAAAAAATAAATTTAGCAACACTTTCTAGGATTAAAATTAGGATATGAGACATTCATCAGTTATAAAATATTTTCCTGCATGTATTAAATTTAATGAAGAGTTCATTTTAATGACAGATTTAGTGCTTGGTCTGTTGTTTCAGAGTGTGGCCACAGGGGGCGCTGTGGTCAGACTCTGAAACCACTTCCTGTTGGACTGAACATTATCTCACGAGCCATGCATCAGAACATTATCTCATGAGCCATGCATGACAACATTATCTCATGAGCCATGCATGAGAACATTATCT
>NC_056519.1:1831651-1836926 GCF_014905685.2 Nematolebias whitei | reverse complement strand
GGGATGAAGTACCAGTACAACAGGCTGCCTTTCGGGTACTCCCTCGCGCCTCGTACGTTCTCAAAGTGTGTGGAGACAGCCCTGCATCCACTGCACAGAGCAGGGATGAGAGTTTTGTTTTACCTGGACGACCTGCTGCTCCTGTCTCACTCCAGACAGGAAGCATTGATACAGGCTCAGGTGTTGACGTCACATCTGCTAAATCTGGGTTTCGCCATAAATTGGAAGAAAAGCTCGATTCTCCCGGCCCAGACAATTGTTTATCTGGGAGTGGAATTAAATTCAATTACCATGACGGCTCGCTTATCACAAACAAGAATCGACTCTCTAAAAAACCAATTACGCCACGTAAGACCTGGCAAAGTGGTAACAGCTGTCTCCGTCATGAAGCTGTTGGGAATGATGTCATCAGCTCACACAGTGGTCCCGCTGGGTTTGTTACACATGAGGCGCCTCCAGAGGTGGTTTACGCGTCTGCGTGTGGATCCAGTAAAACAAAAGAGACGGATGATCACTGTCCCTCCCTCCGTGAGAGCAGACCTCCGACATTGGGGAAACACCCTGGCTCTGTCAGAGGGAGTCCCCGTCAGCAGACCCACGTCACATGTGTCTGTCTTCACGGACGCGTCTCTGTCAGGTTGGGGGGGGACATGCCTATCTCAAGCAGTAGGGGCGCTGTGGCCCCACCGCACATCAGCCCACATCAATGTTTTGGAGTGTCGCACAGTGCTGAATGTGATTCAGCATTTTGCTCCCGTGCTACAGAATCAACACGTGTTGATTCACACAGACAACATGGTGACTGCTGCGTACATAAACCGCCAGGGGGGTGTGCGTTCAGCCCAGATGTTACACATTGCACGGAAGCTACTGTGTTGGGCTCACCAAAATCTGCTTTCCATCAGAGCGGTTTACATACCCGGCGTTCTGAACAGAGGAGCAGACGTGATGTCCAGGGGCGGTCCACGTCACGCGGACTGGACCCTCCATCCAGACCTGATGTTTCAGACGTGGCAGAAGTTTGGCAAAGCAGCTGTGGACCTGTTTGCGACGCGAGAGAACGCTCAGTGTCAGTTATGGTTTTCCCTGAGCCCTCGAGACGATCCACCGCTGGGGGTGGATGCATTTGCCCACAGCCCGTGGCCCAAAACGCTTCTGTACGCGTTCCCTCCTCCTCCTCTGATTTTACGGTTCCTGAACCGAGTTCAGGAGGAGGGACTGACAGCTCTCCTGGTAGCTCCCGAGCGCGTGAACGCACCATGGTTCCCGGTCCTGCAGCGTCTGTTGTCAGGTCGCCCGTGGAAACTACCATGGAGGGAAGATGCTCTCCTTCAAGCAGGAGGAGCGATCAGGAGTTACCCGGAAATAGGCCAGCACCTGTGGGTCTGGCCGCTGAGCGGTCCCGCTTAGAGAGGATGGGTCTCCCTCAGGAGGTAGTGCGCACAATTCAAGATTCACGTGCTGCATCTACCACAGCCCTGTACACATCAAAGTGGACGGCTTTTCAGCGTTGGTGTACAGAGAAAGGTTTGGAAGCCACCTCATGTCCATTAGGTGGCGTGCTGTCCTTTCTTCAACAGCTGATGGATAGGAAGTTGGCGTTCAGCACGATTAAAACGTACGCGGCAGCCATCTCTTCCTGCCACGAAGGGTTCGGGGACAGAACAGCTTTTAACCACCCGCTGATGAAGCGGTTTTTAAAAGGTGTACAAAGACATAGACCGGTTTCACGCCCACTCGTTCCACAGTGGGATTTAACACTGGTCCTGCGAGCCCTGATCAAAGCTCCTTTTGAGCCTCTGGATCAAGTTTCACTTAAATTCCTGTCTCTTAAAACAGCCCTGCTGCTGGCTTTAACATCCGCTAAGAGGGTGAGTGATTTATCTGCCCTCTCTGCCGCTCCGTCATGTCTCAGAATCCAGGCTGACGGTAGTTCAGCTGATTTAAGACCAAACCCAGCCTTTATGCCTAAAAGCATCACGAGCTCTTTTAAATCGAGACAGATATCGTTGGAGGGATTCTTCCCTCCCCCCCACAAATCAGAAGAAGAAGCATCTTTTCATCTTCTCTGTCCGGTGCGGGCGTTATCGTGTTACATAGCGCGCACAGCTGCAATGCGTCAAACTCAACATTTGTTTGTGCATTATAGAGATGCATCCGCAGGCCGCCCGTTATCCACCCAGCGCCTGTCACACTGGCTGTGTGAGGCCATTTCTGAAGCCTACAGAGCATCAGATCTAGAGCCTCCTGTCAACCTCAAAGCACACTCAACCAGGGGTATCGCATCTTCGACTGCTCTGCATAATGGTATGTCAATGCAGGACATTTGCACTGCGGCTGCATGGTCATCACCCTGCTCATTTATTCGCTTTTACCTACGTGATGTAACGGCTCGTTCCATGACACATTCTGTCCTTAGTGCTTTAACAGAATGAATATTGTTGTTCTCATGGAACTCTGTTTTTAAGCTCACATCTGTCTGCATGCATTACAGTGTGAGATGTTGTTATCAGCCACAAGTTGTGTCTGTGATTCGGTTCTATTGTCACTAATCAGTTCATGACTATTGTTACCAATCAGTTCATTTGTTCAATAATCAGTTCATTGACATTAATCTGTTTATACTGTTCAATCATGAATCAGTTGCTTCATGCCCCCCCCCCCCTCCTCTTCTCAATATCTTCCCCGTTGAAGTTTTTCCGGGGCATTCATGCTGTCAGAACGCATAGTTGCAACATGCGTCTGTGCATGGCACACAATTACGCGATGCGTAATTATGCACATGGGGAACTGAGTGGCAAGACGTTTTTTGGGCAAGCTTCCGCTTCTTACTGGGTTCGGATGGACCCAGTGAGGCGAGGACCACATCCGCTTCGCCCTTAACCCATCAGCGACAGCCTTAAAGGGCGAAGCCTATATGACATAGAACGTTGGTTACGTACTGTAACCCCAGATTCTATGAATATAGGCGTAGCCCTTTAAGCGTCGGGCCTCACTGGCTCCTGAATAGCTGAAGAAAAGAATAAGCTATTTGGGAGCAGATTACCCGCTCTTAACGTAATTTATACGGATCGGGTGGGGCCCACACAGCAGGTGGGCGTGGACTAATTTTTTCAGTATGATGCTTGCGCATAACGGGATAAACCCATCAGCGACAGCCTTAAAGGGCTACGCCTATATTCATAGAATCTGGGGTTACAGTACGTAACCAACGTTTTATCATTAAATGATGTAATGAATTATTGAGCTACCCAATAATGATACAGTTACTTTTGTTTTTAAATGAATTTTAAAATCATAAAGCAACGAATCCTGTACAAGTATTATAAATGAGCATTATTATGTAATTCTGTATTTTGGTTTTATTCCTGATCACACACCTTGTGTTCACATTGAGACACTCGGGGCCATTAGTCTCACCTTCTGCCAGCTGCTCACAGCAGGAAACCAGGAAACCAACAACAGATGCTCAAGAAAACAAAACCATGGGGTGTTAGGAAAGAAAAAGACTTTACTTCAGAGAGAGAGCAAAGAGTCACGTGCTGCTGCTCTGGAGGAGTTCCTCAGGGCTGCAGGACTATCCAGGTGCATGAAATATGGAGCTTTAAGCAGTGCTAAGAACTGCTGCAGTTGGAGTTGTTCAAATTAATACAGAAGGTTATGAAAATTAAAATACATTCATGCTTCAACAAATAGTTGCATGAGTTCAGTTTGGAGTAATAATATGTGTATGGCAGAGATGAGATAATAATAATAATAATAATAATACTTTATTTATAAAGCCCTTTAAAACAACCACAGCTGCCACAAAGTGCTGTACATATAAAATCAGAACATTTAAACACATAAAAACAGTTGTTAAAACATTAAGATCAATAAAAGTAATAAAAACAGTGCAGAGTAAATTCAGTGTGTGCTAAAAGCCAGGGAGTAAAAATGTGTTTTAAAAGAGTTTTAAAACTGGACAGTGAAGGAGCTCGTCTGATGGAAGAGGGAGATCGTTCCACAGTCTTGGAGCAGCAACAGAAAAAGCTCTGTCCCCTCTGAGCCTCCGCTTGGACCTCGGCACCTCCAGGAGCAGCTGATCAGCTGATCTGAGGCACCGAGCAGGAGAGTATGGGTGAAGCAGCTCAGAGAGAGGATGGAGCAAGACCATTTAAACTTTTAAAAACAAATAAAAGAATCTTAAAATGAACTCTAAAATGAACGGGCAGCCAGTGGAGTGAAGCCAGAGTGGGGGTGATGTGCTCCCTCTCATGAACTCCAGTTAGAAGCCGAGCAGCAGCGTTCTGGACCAACTGGAGGCGTCTGAGGGAGGACTGGCTGACTCCAAGGTAAAGAGCGTTGCAGTAATCCAGCCGAGAGGTGACGAAGGCATGGATTACTGTTTCCAGCTGCTGTTTTGTAAGGATGGTCTTTACCTTAGCAGCTGTCTGAGGTGATAAAAACTGGTCTGGACCACCGCTCCAATCTGGGAATCTAATTTAAAGATGATTGAGATGATGAGAGGAGATGATGCACAGAAGTCTGTTGGAGTCAGTCTCCTCACCAGAAGAACTGTGAAAAATCACATCATGTTGCTGCTGATCTGTTTCATGTTGCTGCTGATCGGTTTCAATGTTGCTGCTGATCTGTTTCATGTTGCTGCTGATCTGTTTCATGTTGCTGTGTTCATGCGTGCACATCTGCTCACAGACTCATGTTCATGTTTGTGCTGATGTTCAATGTTTTATGTTATGAGTGCTTAGTGTATATTTAGTTGATGTTTTTCTTAGTTCATATCTTAGATGTTATTACTGTTTTTCTTTTACATTTTATTGTTGGATGTAACTGGGACCCTGTGGACATAATGCGTTACCAGTTAATGAAAGCAGGCATGAATATTCTTGAACCCGTTATCAACCATTATTACCAGTTAATGAAAGCAGACACAGTATTGAACCAGTTAATAACCATTAAACCCAGTTAGTTAAAACAGAGAGCAGCTCTCCAGAGGCAGTGGTGGCTCTGAAAAGAGCCTTTGTTGCACTCGGTGCGGGTGAAGAGCTCATGAAGATCAGATCTACTTCTTGGTCTTCTTGGCCGCGGGCTTTTTGGCGCCAGTCTTCTTGACTGCAGGCTTCTTGGCAGCCTTTGGCTTCTTAGGAGCGACCTTCTTGGGGCTCTTGGTCACCTTCTTGACCGCCTTCTTGGCCGGCGCCTTCTTGGGGGACTTCTTGACCGCCTTCGGCTTCTTGGCAGCGGGTTTCTTGGCTGCCGTGGTCTTCTTGGCGGC
>NC_056519.1:1824876-1831551 GCF_014905685.2 Nematolebias whitei | reverse complement strand
GGCTTCTTGGCAGCGGGTTTCTTGGCTGCCGTGGTCTTCTTGGCGGCGGGCTTCTTGGCTTTGGCGGGAGCCTTCTTCTTCACCACCTTCTTGGCCGGTTTGGCGGCTGCAGGCTCCTTCTTGGCGAGCTTGAAGGACCCGGAGGCGCCGGTGCCTTTGGTCTGGCTCAGGGTGCCGCTGGTGACCAGCTTGGTGACGGCGGTGTTGATGCGCTTGTTGGCCCTGCTCACGTCCACTCCTTTCCCGGCCAGCACCTTCTTGAGCGCCGCCAGAGACACTCCCTTCCGCTCCTTGCAGTCGGCCACGGCGGACACGATGAGCTTCGGCAGGCTGGGTCCCTCCTTCTTGGCTTTCGGGGCCGACTTCTTCCTCGGGGCTTTGGCCGCGGCTTTAGCCGGCGCCGCAGCTGGAGCTTCTTCTGCCATCTTGTCTTCGCGCTGTTTCCTCTGAACGTCTCGAGCTCAGAGCGGGAGGCGGGGCTTATAACACACATGAGAACCGTGAAGAAGCAACGCGCAGCGCCGCTCAGTCGCCGCCTGAAACATGGTCACGCTTGTGTTTTTTCCGCAACATTTTACTCAAAAGTCCCACGGAAAATAAACACTTCTTAACACAATTTTTACCGGAACCGACGAGAAACTCCGGTCCCTTCACACTGAGCCGAGATATAACTTCTATAACGTTTTAAATTCCTTCCGAGAAGCTTCAGACTTGTCAGATACTCGGTGTCTTTGTGCCACTCTCAGGGAGTTTTCTTACAATTTCACTTCCTAAAACATCTAAAATTGTTCCTGACTAACTCAAGCGTTTCATTTGTGATAGCCGAGACACCCGAGGACAGGACTGCGGTGAAACGGTGGCGGTGGGGTGATTAGTCGAGTTGTAACGAGGAGGTTTCTGCTGAACGATAACACACGCGCGCTGCTCGTGTCTCAGGTGATCAGCTGGAACAAACGTCACGTCTCTACAGGTGAAGCGTCAGGAAACACCTTGATGATGATGATGATGATCAAGTTTGGAGAACATGAAGTGAAACTTGTGAAGCTGCGGCTGAAAATCAACGGAGACTAAAGTTAATAAATCATTGATATTATTTCCACTAAACAAACAGATGAGAGAACAGAGACGAGCTTTTCACTAAAACATCTGTGGAGCTAATGACAAAAAGTTTATCCTTCAGGAGTGTCGGTCTTACATGAGAATTTAGAATAATAATTTTTACTGCAATACTTGTTAAAAATGTAAATGAGGCTTCATGAATCCCAAAAACTATCTTACAGTTCGTAATTGGTTTTATTTTCATGTATAATATACAAATATTTACTGATTATTTTATTCTGTCACTGCACATTGGTCTTAGTTTTAATAAAAGTAAATAAAATAAAGTAAATAAAGTTTTAAAATCACAAATAGAGCAGTGGATTGAGAAATATGAGCTGGTTTTCATGACGCTGACCTGTATAAAGAAAAGCTGCAGAAAAATAAAATGTTTGTTACATTTGTGTTTATTCAGATTTTACCTTTATCCTCGTGAAGGATGTAACTTCACCATATTCAATCATTTTAATACTTTAAAGCTCAAGTGTCTGGTCAAACTGATGAGCAACAACAAATCCAAAGTTAAGTCAGGTCCACTGGACGCATTAAAAAATAAAATTGTTGATAACGTATCGTCTTTTATCCTAAAAAGACTCAGTCTGAGGAGCCGCACTAAACTCAGTCTTATAAATAGCACCTTCTCAAGGATGAAGAAGTTCACGTACTGATAGAGAAGTGAAGGAGGCCATCTTTGTGAAGAGAACCATCATTAAACAGGAGCGGAGCCTCCATGTCCGAATGCCGTTATCGTCAAGTCAACTTTATTTAAAGAGCATAAACAGCAGCCGTTAACAAAGTACTCATCGATGAGTAAAATTATTGGGGGGGGGGAAAAAAAAAAAAAAAAGTACTAAATCAACAGACTGTGAAATGAGTAGCTATGTTTACATGCGCAGAATTCTTTGACCGGATTGAAATGTGTTCTGTTTGAATAATTCAAATGTATCGTTTACATGGGCACAATCCGTTCACGATGTGCGTTTACATGCAACGGGCTTTGATTCTGAACAGAAGTACTGACATGCGCAGAGTGGTAAACTCTCCTTAAAAAACCACCGAAGAAGAAGTTACTTCCGTGTAAACCATAGAAGAAGAAGTTCTCTTTCCGGGACGAACGTAAACACACTTGAGCGACAAAAATGGACCCGCGACAGGTTTTAATGACTGTGATGGAGTTGTTACTGCACTCCCTGCTTGAGCTACAGGCGAAGCAACGCATGCTTTTAGTCTTTTTTCTTAGCAGGATGAGAGCGCGGAAGGAAAAATACATCCGAGAAAGTTCTTTGCTGCCGGCAAGTTTAATGCTGCTGCCACTACCTCCACAAACGACCAGAAACCAGTGGATGAAAGTCCGAAGTAAAGACTGGTGGGAGCGTGTGGTCCTCACGCAGTTCACCGACCAGGAGTGGAAGCAGAATTTTCGCATGACACGTCTGTCTTTCACAAAGTTGTGCACTTTGATGGAGAGTCATTTAGCCCCAGAAGAGGTGACTGTTAGAACTCCAATTCCGCTCATGATGCGAGTTGCAGTTGTTCTGTATAAACTGGGCAGCTGTGCCGAATAGCGAGTCATTGCAAATCAATTTGGAATAAGTAAGAGCAGTGTTAAAAATTGTGTGTACATGTTTTGTAAAAGCATGGTGAGAGGGCCAATTAAACAGCTGATCCGAGCACCAACTGACATGGAGGCACTGGAGATCGCCAGAGCTTTTGAGGCTTCCCATCACATCCCTCATATTATGGGTCTCATCGATGGATCACACATCCCGGTTCTTCCCCCCTCTGATGGATATAAAGACTTTGTTAACCGTAAAGGCTGGCCATCCTATGTCCTCCAAGCTGTTGTGGACAACAACTGCTGGTAAGACAAATAAACACTGTATGTTTAAATAAACTTGTTTTTCTTTCTTTTTCTACCTGTCTATGCTTGATACTGTCTGTATTTATTATTAATTACTGTTTTTCCTCTGTTTTTCTCAGTTTCTGGAGCATCAGTTGCAAGATGCCAGGCAGTGCCCATGATGCCAATGTCCTGCGCCACTCTGACCTCTATCAAAGGGCTCATCTAATGCCAAAAGTAAGGCTAATATTTACTATATTGTATTTATTATTTCTACAACTATAAACTATAAAGTAGAGATACTTAGCTGTAAAATTATTTTTTTAAATTTTTGTTAGAAGCATGCCTTTAAACAAATGGTTAAATGTTGCCAATATTTGCTATATTGTATTTAGTATTACTACAATTATTACAGCTAAGGTTCTCAAAGTAGAGATACATAGCTGTAAAGTTTTATTTTAAAAAAAAAGTTTGTTTGAACCATGCCTTTAAACAATGTCTAAGTAAAATACTAAATATTAGTATGTCCTTTTTTTGCAGTCTGTGAGGAACATTGAAGGAGAGGACGTCAGTCTCCTCGTTGTTGGTGACCCTGCATAGCTGCTGTTGGACTGGCTCATCAAAGGACACCCAAACTCTCCTCGTGTGACTCCTCAACAAGAGTCATTTAATGTTTACCTTAGCTCAGTCAGGGTGGGCGTAGAGATGACCTTCGGGTTGCTGAAGTCACGGTGGAGAGTTCTTCTAAAAAGAAGTGACTTTCATTTCACCTTTGCTCCAAAAATGATCGCCACCTGTTGTGCACTCCACAACTTCTGCCAGAGGGAGAGGGATTATGGCAACAGCAACTGGTTGGAAGAGGCACGTGACGTGCAAACAACTACCCTCAGCCTAACCAGCCAGCGAATCTTCAGTGTAGTGTTGGTGGAAACGGTGCAAGAGAGACTGACTGCATATATGTCCAAGTTTCCACTCCGTACAGGCCATCTGCATTAAAGGGGCTTTTTAAATATACAATATATACTTGTCATGTATGTGTTCAGATGCAGCTAACATTTGTATAAAGATATTATAACAAAACGGCAAATAATACTAGTGTACATCGGAGCTCTTTAATGGACCAAACATTTTAATAAATTCTTGTAAACATTTTATATTGCTTGTTGGCACTGTGTGAAACGTGTTTCATTCTCAGTGCAATTTGAGGTAGCCTACATCACAAAAACATAAAAATTATACATTCAAAAAGTTTGTGCAAAACAAACAATGTGCACAGATCATCACATCTTGTAATGAAAACAGAAAAAAACATTCTTTGGTCATTTAAAACTACAGTAACGTGCAATTCAACAGTAACTTCTTTATCAACTCATCCTGTACTTTCAGAATTACAATATCAAAAAATATCTATATATATATAATATGAAACTTTAGCTGCTGCTCAAATAACAAACTTTTTTTTAACTTTAGTTTAGGTCATGGAGGTGGTAATCCGAGTTGTAGCTTGGGTTCTGAGGAAATTGAGCAGACCGGCTTTGACCTGGGTATTGATGCTGACGGTAGGGAGGAACTGGAGATCTTCCCTGTGGAGGTGGGGTCATTTGAGTCATGATGGACTTTAATCCATCAAAACATTGCCTCACTAGGCGCTCAGTTGAGAGTGTGTTTTCTTCTAAGAACCTTACAAACAACCTTTCTTCTCTTTGCCGCCATCGTTCCTGTTGTTCTTCTATCCATTTGTTCTGGGACTCTTGCATCTTCTGGTAGAAGGATTGCTGTTCGGTGGCCCAAGTCTGCATAACCAGAGTTCCCTCGTGGTCCTGCAATGATGTAAAACACTATTACTTGCTTGGATGCAGTACTAACATCATCTCTCTAAACACTGTATAAACATTTGTTACTGTTTTTGTCATCTGGAACACACAACTTACTCTTCCTTGATGTCCTCGTCTGTTGAAAGTTTCTTGGACTGTTGTTTGTTGTGTGCTGCTGTCAGCTGCTTCATCAAAGCTGGACTCATCATCTGAAAAAGAAAAAAATAAAGTCTAACTGGTCCCCTGGTATGTTGAAATTTGTTAGGTTAATTATCTGGTTAGTTGGGGTAGTGTTATAATCCACAATATAGGTCTCATGTTCTCTACTGTGTACAATACTTGGAGGTATAATTATGCTAGCCCTAAAGCTACTCTTGCTTCTTATTATAATTACATTTTAACATATTTGTTGTATCCCAGTTACACCAAGTAATACAGTACAGAGGGTTAGTGTGGCTTGAAGAGTATCTTACCGGAAAGGATGCTTTGTTCCGGATTTGCTTCGGGGCTGTAGTCCTCAGATTCCTCCTCATAACCTTGGTCCACACCGCTGCCTGTCGTGTTGGCCAGTGGCCGCTCTCTCATCAGTTCGTCCATCAACATGTAAAATGAAAAAGTGGTGGGGTCAGAGCCACTTCTCCTGTTCTTGTTCTTAGCTTGGTAGTACTTAGCTTTCAAGCTCTTCCAGCGTTTTTTTATTTGCTCAATTGTTCGATGGATTCCGGCTTCTTCCAGTTTTTCATGCACTTGTTTAAATAACTCCGTGTTCCTACACTTTCGACCGTCAAGGCGTTCGATAATTTTGAGTTCTTTTAACGTTTCGATTAGAAATGTTGTATCGCTCACCGACCAGTTCTGCTTCCCCGGCACGTTAGCATCTACACATTAGCCAGGCGGAAAAGGAAACGCGTAGAGGTACGCGTCGCACATGCGCAGTCAGGTCATTTTTTCACCATCAGATAAAAACGAACAGATCAAGTGTTTACATGCGCACCGATCGGGCCACGGATCGGCGTAAACCACCCGTTTCGATCTGATCACAAATTATAACGGATCGCGCCGAATACACAAAAAATAACCCGAACGGAGCGTTTACATGACACACTTTTGTTCCGACCGGCCATCTGATCCGGTTACTTTTGTCCATGTAAACATACCCACTGAAGAGATGTTTGTAGCAGATATGAACACAGGAATGGAGGTGGCCTGCCTGGTGCTGGGGGGGCAGGTTGATCCAGGTTGGTGGGGGCCCCATGACTGAAAAGCCTGATCTGAGCTTCAGCCATAAACAGTTCATGGATGATCTCAGGGCCCAAGAGGGAACGTGTGGTTCCAGTAGCTCAGATGTGCAGGCACAAGGACATTAAAAGTACTTACAGCAGTTTTATACTTTTACTTAAGGAGCCAGTGAAGGGAGGACATGGTGCGTTTATGTTACACAGTTTATATTCAATGAGGATAATAAATTAATCAAAAACAAACTTCAAGGAAGAAGCTCTTTTTGTGATTAGGTGGCTCTTAAAAGAGCCGTTGTGGGTTGAGATCCGGGTGGGTCTAGGCCCTCTCCCCGCGGATCCTGCGGGCCAGCTGGATGTCTTTGGGCATGATGGTGACCCTCTTGGCGTGGATGGCGCACAGGTTGGTGTCCTCGAACAGCCCCACCAGGTAAGCCTCGCTGGCCTCCTGCAGAGCCATGACGGCCGAGCTCTGGAAGCGCAGGTCGGTCTTGAAGTCCTGAGCGATCTCGCGGACCAGACGCTGGAAGGGCAGCTTCCTGATGAGCAGCTCGGTGGACTTCTGGTAGCGGCGGATCTCCCTGAGAGCCACGGTCCCGGGCCTGTAGCGGTGAGGCTTCTTCACTCCGCCGGTGGCCGGGGCGCTCTTCCGGGCAGCCTTGGTGGCGAGCTGCTTCCTGGGAGCTTT
>NC_056519.1:1820830-1824776 GCF_014905685.2 Nematolebias whitei | reverse complement strand
TCGCAGGTTAGTTCGATGAACTGATGGACGCTGAGGACGCAGGACTCCGTTTTTAAACACATGCTGCGGACGTAAAGGAACACAAGCAGACAGACGACGGTTACTTCCGCTGAAAAGCGCGCGGAAAACTCTGCTCAGTTTCCGGTTATTAACCTGACCTTTCACACTAAAGTCCTGAATCCTAACACAAAGATCTTAGACTTGGACCCAAAATACAGCAAAAAAACTTCAACAAAAATGTGTAAATACACCTCAAGTTCAAACACTTTAATGTTCTAGATGTTTTTAAAAACTCACTTCCATCACATTTGAACTTATATCTAAAAAAGTTAAATCTGGTCCTCTGGACATTCAAAAAAAAAACAAACAAAAAAAAAACCCAAAGCAAATTAACAAAAAAATGTAGAAACGTTTCGTCTCTCATCCTGAGGACTTCCTCAGTCTGAGGTGCTGTTTTCAGCTCAGTCTCTTAAATAGCACCTTCTCAGAGTGGATCAACCAGTTTGCTGCTGACAACCAAAACCAGCTGATCACATGATCAAGAAGGACCATCAGCCTAACAATGGATCATTAGCACCTGATGGCTGTGTACTATTCACAGAGGGCTGAGTGATACTAGCAATCACAGCATTGTAAGAGGGGGACAGTTGAACCAGGAGGCTCCACCCCTGTTTAATGATGGACGGTTTCTCTTCACAAAGATGGCCTCCTTTACTCCTCTCTCAAACCATCGTTCCTCTCTGTCCAGGATGTGCACATCTTCATCCCTGAAAGAGTGACCTCTGGCCTGGAGATGAGTGTAGACCTCAAAGTCCTGGCCTGATGATTTGAACTTATACTTTTGACACTTTTGGTTTTATTTTGTTTAGTTCAAATTGTCAACGTGCACTTTGTGTTTCTACTTTAATGTTCTGGTGTGGACGGTCAGACCGGATGAAGGTCGGTCAGGTGAAGTCCAGCAGGTGTTTAAAGAGTTGACACCAGGAACCAACTCCTCACCAGCTTTGACCAACAGAACCTTAGAAAACACTTCGGTTAACTCACATGAGGCAACAGGAAAGAATCGATCATTACGTAAACATTAAACAGCCTTGGTGAACTCTGACAAAGATTAAAAAAAAAAAATGGATTAAAAAAAAAAAAATGGATTAAAAAAATTTACGATTTTTTTTGTTTGTTTGTTTGTCTTTCTTTATATTAAACGCTCACATTTTGTATGATTGTCCTGTTACAGCTCAGTTATGTTTTTAATGTTGTAAATGAGCCTCTACCTCAATATTCCTTTGAGTTCATAAATAAAATGTCATGTTTTCTCACAATCTGTAGAAATTAAACTTAATTCTGATTTTTTTTATGCAGGTTGCACTACTGTGTTTTTCTTGTTGGTTTGTTTTTTTTTTTTTGGGGGGGGGGGGGGTGTAACCACACTATTGGTTGTATTTGCACAGACTAGTATTTGTGATACTAGTTAGTTTTACTAAGAGTAAATATCCAGGTTTTGAACACTTCCATTTTCCGTAGTTAAACTGCCCACCTTCTCACGTGCTCCTCATAACCAGCTAAACATTTTAAAGTTCAGGTAAAGCACATTATTATTTCACATTGTAAACAATAAATAGACCAGACTGAGCTCTTCAGGCAGATGTGGGCGGCTCTTAAAAGAGCCTTTGATGGTCACAGATATCGCTTTGATCTACTTGGACTTGGCGGGCTTCTCGGTCTTCTTGGGCAGCAGCACCGCCTGGATGTTGGGCAGGACTCCTCCCTGAGCGATGGTCACTCCTCCCAGCAGCTTGTTGAGCTCCTCGTCGTTGCGGACAGCCAGCTGCAGGTGTCGGGGGATGATCCTGGTCTTCTTGTTGTCACGAGCAGCGTTTCCCGCCAGCTCCAGGATCTCAGCCGTCAGGTACTCGAGCACCGCCGCCAGGTACACTGGAGCTCCGGCTCCGACGCGCTCGGCGTAGTTTCCCTTCCTGAGCAGCCTGTGGACACGACCGACAGGGAACTGCAGACCAGCACGAGAAGAGCGGGTCTTGGCCTTAGCTCTGGCTTTGCCGCCGGTTTTTCCACGTCCAGACATTTTAGTAAAGTTCTTCGTTGAATGTTCAAAGAAAGAAGTAGCGAGAGAACGGCGAGTGCTTTCCTTATAAAGGCTGCTGCTCCTCGCTGATTGGTCAGCTTGAGCTGCAGTGTAATCCACCAATCAGAAGAGAGCACGTCTAATTCTGGCACTGAGGCTGTAACTTCCGCTCTGATGGAGCTGAGAATTTCACAATAAGACGGAGGTGCAGCTTTTCATCCATGCAGGACATTGTTGGTCGAAAATACATAAAAATAAATAACAAAACCAAGTGTTTTGTTTATGTTTTGCTTTTAAATTTTTGGTTACATACTCTAACCAGACCAGTATGGTTATTGTTACGTACTGTAACCAAACCAAGCCCGTCTACATGGATAGTGCATGGTGGATGCTGGATGGTGGTCGTTGGATGTTGATTGATGGGTGATCAGAATCCAAGGAAACAGCTCAGCTGTTCTGCGTCTGAACCCATCACGAGCTCCTCCACATCCAGAGTTCTAACTCTAGATGTTTTTTATGTCCATCTGTCTCCAGACATGTTTCCCTCCTTGTGGGCTTCAACTCACAGCACAGTTTCTGCCGGCGCCCTGTTTGTCAACAGCACTGGTGGCGGTCGTTGTTAACCCGGGCCTCAAACAAATCGTGTGGTTTCACTTTGATGAACTTGAATGTTAGTTTTGACAAGTGTTTTATGTCGGATGTTCTTCCTGACACAACCCTCACCAACATCCAGCTTCATCCATCATCCAACATATGAAACTCTGGGCGGGTGTCAGTCCATCACAGGGCCTCAATTTATTCAGCATGTTCTAATCTTTAGAGATGCTCCTGTAAGTTTAATAAGTTCTAAATGTTTAAATATTAAATATATATACAATTCTAAATAATTCTAGAATTGTGTCGCTCCAGGTGGCTGCATGTTGGAGCAGCTCTGTTACTTTCAGATTTTGCTTTTGGAAACTTTAATTCCTCTTTCTGGATGTAAATCACATTTTCTGGATGATTGTTTCCTCTGGTGTCAGATGCTGTGCAGCTGGAACTTTTTTTTAGTTTTGGACATTTGTTGTGTAACCATGGCAACAAGGCGGTTTTCTACAACCAACAGCTGATTAACATCTCAAAAGCTCAAATATCTCAACTACAGCCCCAAATCTCAAATGAGTTGAAAGGACGTTTTGCGGATGCATTCTCATCTACCTGCCAGCTGTGCTCAAGTGCCTGACCACTGAGATCCTGGAACTAGCAGGAAACACGGATCATGACAGAAGGACAGGATCGTCCCTCAGCACCTACAGCTGGCTGTCCGCAGCGACGAGGAGCTCGGCAGCTGCTGGGAGGAGTGGCCATCGCTCAGGGAGGAGTTCTGCCCTGCATTCAGGCGCCTGGGGGAACCGAGGCCAGCAGAGTCTGGGTGGACGGAACGAACGACATCTGCAGCCAGATTCTTAGGATCCACCTTTACAAATGATCCTTCCTGTCTACAGCATCCATCACATTTTAATGAAATCAGGATGAGTTACAACAAATGATTTCCCTTTGGGATTAATAAAGTATTTTTTAATTGAATTTAGTATACAGGGAAAACATTCTTCATATTTCTGATAAAACAAACATTAACATTTTAGATTTTGATTCTTAGATAAAAGCATCAAGTTTAGTTAGAGACCCTTAATTGGATTTAATTATTATTAATGTCATGTGTTGAAAACAACACACTAACAGTAATTCCTTCCAGTCGTACATTAAATATATTTGTGATGTTTTAGTTAAAATGATAATCTGATAAAAACACGCGCCATGAGGACAGTTGCTGTCAGAGGAGGTGGTGGCTCTGAGAAGAGCCTTTGTGTTGGTGGCGGACTCCGC
>NC_056519.1:1816831-1820730 GCF_014905685.2 Nematolebias whitei | reverse complement strand
TATTGTTACGTACTCTGTAATCAAACCAGTATGGTTGTTGTATGGTTGTTGTTACGTACTGTAATCAAACCAGTATGGTTGTTGTATGGTTATTGTTACGTACTCTGTAATCAAACCAGCCACAAGTCATTGTAAAGTTATTGTCCCTCTGGTTCTGGTCCCAAGCCCGTGTAAATGGTGAGGGACGGCTTGTGTCAGGAAGGGCATCTGATGTAAACACTTTTGCCAAAACTAACATCCAAGTTCATCAAAGTGAAACTGTTACGTACTGTAACCCCAGATTCTATGAATACATGTGCAGCCCTTTAAGCGTCGGGCCTCACTGGCTCCTAAGTGGCTGAAGAAGAAGCCATTTGGGAGCAGATTACCCGCTCTTAACGTAATTGATTAATTTTTTAATTTACCGGGTGGGGCCCACACAGCAGGTGGGCGTGGACTAAATTTTTCAGTGCGATGCTTCGCATGACGGGACAAAACCCACTAGCGAGGGCCTTAAAGGGTGAAGCCTATACAAAATAGAACTAAACATTTTAAATGTCCTCTTGATAAATTAAATAACATCAGTAAAATTTACAAAAAAAATACATCTGGAATCAGTCACATTCAATCTGTCTTTATTTATAATTAAATTTTCTTTTGATGCTGGAGTTGTAATCTCCAGAGGAGTGTTTAAATAACCTGAGAGCCACCGTTTGTTTTGGGGTGGGCCTCTTCAGGACGCTCGCTGTTAAATGCACCTGCCCAAAACACGTTTGGGATTAGTTTTTATAAAGTCAGCAGAAACGATTAATAACGAACTTCCGGCAAGATGGCGGATCTAGCAGACGTCTTCTTCTGAGTTCGCACCCTACAAGTCCAATACCAACATCAAGTACAAGTTAGACAAACTGAAAGTGCATATCTTCAAGAGAGTCTGCCCACTTCGTGTGAAAAAAAATCATTTTTAATAAAAAAAATAAACATTTTAGATCCGTTTCAATGTGTTGGAGAGCAGGTGTGTTTCTGCTGGTCGCTGAAACTGAGTGATTATGGAGCCATGCAGGAAAACAGGTCCTTCTAACATTCTGCTCATCATGAGGTGGTTTTGGTATTTAAATGTCAAAAAAGTTCTAGTAATGTTCAGCAGTGAAGATGTTCTAGCTGTTTTTGTTACTTTTCTTTTTTTAGCCATCCTATTTTTTTTTTATAAAAAAAAAAACTGTATGCCTTTTTATATTTGTCTATTGTTGTTGCTGTTGGCCATTGATGTCATCTTTCTTTGTTGAAATCAGGTCTCTGTTGTAAATGAGTCCTGGAGGCTCAGTGGGAATAATCCTGTAGAAATAAAGGTTGAATTTAAAAAAAAAATATCTAACCCATTTAACCCATCCATCCATCCATTATCTTTACCCGTTTATTCCATTTTGGGTCACGGGGGTCGCTGGTGCCCATGTCCAGCAATCACTGTGCGAGGGGCGGGGTACACCCTGGACAGGTCTCCAGTCCATCACAGGGACACAGAGACAAACGAGACAAACAACCATTCACTCTCCCACTCACACCTAGGGACAATTTAGAGTTACCAATCAGCCTAACATGCATGTTTTTGGTCTGTGGGAGAAAACCGGAGCACCCGGAGAAAACCCACGCATGCACGGAGAGAACATGTTAACTCCACCCGGAGGGCACCTGGACCGGGGTTTGAACCAGGGACCTGTTCCCTGAGAGGCAGCAGCTCTACCAGCTGTGCCACCGTGCTGCCCTGTATTTAATATAATTACAGTAAAATGATGTATGTGATTTTAATAATCATATATCAGTATGGGCTCAAATTATTACTTTTTTTATTTCCATTAGTGTATTTGTGCAGGTGCAGTGTTTGGTGTGTTCACCTGAAGCATCGTGGGAACACCTCCTCTATGATCAGACACTTCAGCTCCAAACATGGAGATGATGGAGACGTCATTTCATTGATATTTTAAGAATAATAAAGACTCGGACTCTGTCACAGTTACGCAAGCACAATACCTCTGCAACATTTTTATTAAATCTCTTCAATGCACATGTATCAATCTTTATTCAAAAACATGTAAGCATGAATACATTTTCAAACCAGACAACATGGAAAGTTGATGAATTTAAACAACCTGTTTTTACCACAGTAAAGTAGTTTCTTTAACACAAGTCACTGAAGTTCTTGGTGTGACACCAAAAGCCTAATTTGACAGCAGCATTGCAAAATGCCACAAGAGGTCAGTGTAACTGAAGCTTCAACAAATGAACCCATTTATGAAACAATTGGCCCAACTGGTTCATAAAAGCTTCATTTGCTCCTCACTAGCAGCAAGCTTGGTGTTCACCCCACGAAGGCCATAACAGCATGCACAACACGATCAGCTGCTCAGCCACAACCAAACCCCACACGTAGTGGGAGCAGGAAGAGGAAACCAAGTCCCAGAACATGTGATTATATGAGACCTGTGGGCGTCGCTGCCTCCTTTTATACTCCGCCCACCTACCTAACAGGAAGTGACGTTTCCCTAGCCGGGTACTTTTTTATACTGCTACATTTTCATCTCTGAAACACATGAGTGTTAATTAATCCATGTTAATTAATTGATATTTATGGAATAAATACATATTTGTTTAAGAATGATAATTTATTACGAAACAAAAAAGCAGTCAATAATATTTTTGTCTGTGCGTGTGCTGGTGAAGATTCTCAGTCATCCAGGACATGATCAACCTTTATTTCTACAGGTAAATCCCATTGAGCCTCGAGGACTCATTTACAAGAGAGACCTGATTTCAACAAAGAAAGATGACAACAATGGACAACAGCAACAACAATAAGCAGTTATAAAAACTCATACTACAGTTTTTTTTTTTTTTTTTTTAACAAATAGGATGGCTAAAAGGAAAAAGGTAACAAAACCAAAAAAACTACTAGATTCCGAGACAAATGTATAAAACTAAAAACAGGAACATGTCTGCATTGGTCCCTGCCAGGAGTCCAACAGATTCTTAAAGCCACTTAGAGAGGTCAAAGGTCGAGAGCTTCAAATCTTTTTGTAAGATATTCCAGGAAACAGGAGCGGAATGATGGACTCAGAAGACGTTTCGCTCTCATCCGAGGAGCTTCCTCAGTTCAAACAGCAGCATGTCTGTGTGTGTGTTTTCAAAGTCTGACTCATTCAACCTTTATTTCTACAGGTTGGTCCCATAAACGATTTTGTGACGACAACGGTTTCTTATTTTGAAACGCTGCACCGGAAACAGCAACAACTTCCGCTGCCTGAACGGGTTGGGAGGATCCGAGAAACAGATCCGCTGCCGACGGAGGACGTGCTGCTCTCCGTTAGAAGTCAGTCCAGAGAACCCACCGGGATCAGTGACGAACCGAGCCGTTCGAACCGAACCGCCCTCCCGCGTGTTTGGGTCGTGAACTTTCCGGGTCGGGCAGGAATCATGGCTCGGCCGAGGAAGAAAAGCTCCGCTCCGTGTTTGTTGGCATGAAGCGGCGCGGGTGGGGACGGCTGGAGGGAGACAAGTCCACGACTGCTGACAGGAGGGACAAGGGCAAGGGGGAGGACTGAGCCGCCCCGACATCAATTAAAACGGAGAAGAAGAAGAAGATGATGATGATGGGAGGAAGAGCGGATCTGCTGAAGGTCTGCGGGCTGCTGCTCCTGCTGAGCGGAAACTGTCACTGCGGAGGTGAGGAGGGGGAGGGCAGGGGGCACCGAGGGGGGAGAAACTTGAGGGGGACACCGAGAGGGATGGGTGTCGGGACCGTAGCGGAATTGTGTTACCCTTTGTGTTGTGTTCAATCCAATAATCGATCGAGTTATTGATCTGTGAGGTCTGCAGCTGTGAGTCAGTGAACGCAGCGTCAACGCAAACTGTGAGTCAGTGAACGC
>NC_056519.1:1816148-1816821 GCF_014905685.2 Nematolebias whitei | reverse complement strand
CGTCAACGCAAACTGTGAGTCAGTGAACGCAGCACCAACACAAACTGTCAGTGAACGCAGCGTCAACACAAACTGTGAGTCAGTGAACGCAGCGTCAACACAAACTTTTAGTCAGTGAACACAGAACCAACACAAACTGAGTCAGTGAACGCAGCACCAACACAAACTGAGTCAGTGAGCACAGCACCAACACAAACTGAGTCAGTGAACGCAGCACCAACACAAACTGAGTCAGTGAACGCAGCATCAACACAAACTTTTAGTCAGTGAACACAGCACCAACACAAACCGAGTCAGTGAGCACAGCACCAACACAAACTGAGTCAGTGAACGCAGCACCAACACAAACTGAGTCAGTGAACGCAGCATCAACACAAACTTTTAGTCAGTGAACACAGCACCAACACAAACTGAGTCAGTGAACGCAGCATCAACACAAACTTTTAGTCAGTGAACGCAGCACCAACACAAACTGAGTCAGTGAACGCAGCATCAACACAAACTTTTAGTCAGTGAACACAGCACCAACACAAACCGAGTCAATGAGCACAGCACCAACACAAACCGAGTCAGTGAGCACAGCACCAACACAAACTGAGTCAGTGAACGCATCGTCAACACAAACCGAGTCAGTGAACACAGCACCAACACAAACTGAGTCAGTGAGCACAGC
>NC_056519.1:1815769-1816138 GCF_014905685.2 Nematolebias whitei | reverse complement strand
AGCACCAACACAAACTGAGTCAGTGAGCACAGCACCAACACAAACTGTGAGTCAGTGAACGCAGCGTCAACACAAACTTTTAGTCAGTGAACACAGAACCAACACAAACTGAGTCAGTGAACGCAGCACCAACACAAACCGAGTCCGTGAACGCAGCATCAACACAAAGTGTGAGTCAGTGAACGCATCTTTAATCTGCATCAGTATGAACTCAGGTTTTCAGATTTAACTGCAGCTTCTGTTTAGGTGGAATTTGAGCCCCACAGTTGTTTATGTTGTGTTTGTGTTGTTTGTGTTGTGTTTGTGTTGTTTGTGGTGTTTGTGTTGTTTGTGTTGTGTTTGTGTTGTTTGTGTTGTGTTTGTGTTGTT
>NC_056519.1:1813473-1815669 GCF_014905685.2 Nematolebias whitei | reverse complement strand
GTGTGTGTGTGTGTGTGTGTGTGTGTGTGTGTGTGTGTATATATTTCATAGTTCACCAAGGCTGTTTAATCTCCATTGCTGTATAATTTGACGACACCTGGTCCATGTAATCAACTTTAAATTGTCCGTTCTTCATGAAACCTTACCTGAATAAATTAGGCTTTTTGCTCATGTGAGATTATTTCAGTAATATACATATTATTACTCCAAACTGAACTCGTGCAACTATTTGTTGAAGCATGAATTTATTTTAATTATTTCATGACCATATGTGTTAATTTGAACAATTGCAGCAGTTCTTAGCTCTGCTTGAAGCTCCTGGATAGTCCTGCTGCCCTGAGGGACTCCTCCAGAGCAGCAGCACCTGACTCTTTGCTCTCCTCTGTCCACCTCATCAATGTTTCATATTCTGTGTTGTGATGTAACGGGAAGTGTTTTACAAGGTTAACTACCGGTACTTGTGCTTCACTGTCAGTTGTTGGTTTCTAGAAGTTGCAGAATTAAAAGTAAAGTCCACTCTCATCCATGATGCATTAAAAAAGCAAAAGTTATAAAAAGTCAAAAACACATCATGAGGTGGATTTATTTGAAAATAAACCTTATGGAGTAGACAAACAAAATAGTCAAGTCATAGTTAAGAACAGCAGTCGTTACCAAAGTGCTGAACAATAAAAATGGCAGTAATTTAAAGAAATAAACATACCAAAAATGAATTAAAAGCATCAAAAGAAAAACATGAAAACACAATATTAAATCAAATCACACTATGTAAAGTCAGTGACAACAGATGTTTAAAAACAAAGTGGTCTGTCTAATGTTGGGGCATATTTTTCTGAAGTTTAGAGCCCGCGACTGAAAAAGCCCGATCTCCTCTGAGCTTCAACTTAAAGCAGCTGGTCAGATGATCTCTGCGCCCGAGAAGGAACAAACAGTTGAAGTAGGTCAGAGACAAGAGGGTGAAAGGTCATTTAGGCACTTAAAGGTTAACAGGAGAATTTTAACATCTATTCTGATAGGTACTGGGAGCCAGTGAAGGGAGGACAAAACTGGTAACTGGTAAAAATAATCAGAATGCAAGGTTCTATTTCTTATAGGCTTCTCCCTTAAAGGCTGTCGCTGGTGCGTTTATCCCATCATGCAAAGCAATTCTATAAAACGAGACACGGATTACTAAACTTTATTGACAAACCTGAGCTGAAACTGGTTCTTTAAAATGAAACCAGGTTTTATGAAATTAAAACAATACTTTATTGTAGAAGGTCAAATAGAGCAAAGTAAACGCTTTTCAGTGTCTTGAGTGATACAGAAATGAATTTATCCTCAAACAGGGCGGGTGAGGCTGAGTGGTTAGAGCAGTCGTCATCCAATGCAAGAGTTGGGGGTTCAAATCCACCAGCAGTCATGTGGAAGTGCCCCTGGGCAAGACACTGAACCCCTCATCGCCTCTGATGTGTGTCCCATCAGTGTCTGAATGTGATAAATCTCTGATTAGTCTCTTTAGAATGATTTGTTCAATTAGCTTTGTAGAGATCTAGTATAGAGCTGTATGAATGGGTAAATGAGACAGATTGTTGTAAAGAGCTTTGAGTATCTTGATCAGACAGAAAGGCGCTATATTTTTAAAAAATCGTTGGTTACGTACTGTAACCCCAGATTCTATGAATATAAGCGTAGCCCTTTAAGGCCTTCGCTTTAGTGGGTTTATCCCGTTATGCAGAGCATAAGCACTGAAAAAAATTAGTCCACGCCCACCTGCTGTGTGGGCCCTACCCGGTCCGTATAAATTACGTTAAGAGCGGGAAATCGGCTCCCAAAATAGCTTTTTTCTTCAGCCATTTAGGAGCCAGTGAGGCCCGACGCTTAAAGGGCTACGCTTATATTCATAGAATCTGGGGTTACAGTACGTAACCAACGTTCTATGTCATATAAGCTTCGCCCTTTAAGGCCTTCGCTTTAGTGGGTAAAGGGCGAAGCCGATGTGGTCCTCGCCTCACTGGGTCCATTCGAACACAGTAAGAAGCGGAAGCTTGCCCAAAAAACGTCTTGTCACTCAGCTCCCCATGTGCATAACTACGCATCGCGTAATTATGTGCCATGCACAGACGCATGTTGTGTAGCTATGCGTTCTGACAAAGCATGAATACCCCGGAAAACTTTCAACGGGAAGAAGAAGTTGAAAAGAGGGGGGGGGGGGGG
>NC_056519.1:1812714-1813373 GCF_014905685.2 Nematolebias whitei | reverse complement strand
GAGCATGAACCAACTGGTTCATGGCTGAACAGTATAAACAGATTAATGTCCATAAATTGATTATAAATCAATTGAACTGATTGGTAACAATAATCATGAACTGATTAGTGACAATATAACCAAAATCACAGACACGACTTGTGACTGATAACAACATCTCACACTGTAATGCATGCAGACAGAAGTGAGCTTAAACAGAGTTCCATGAGAACAATAACATTCATTCTGTTAGAGCACTAAGGACAGAATGTGTCATGGAACGAGCCGTTACATCACGTAGGTAAAAGCGAATAAATGAGCAGGGTGTTGACCATGCAGCCGCAGTGCAGATGTCCTGCATTGACATACCATTATGCAGAGCAGTCGAAGATGCGATACCCCTGGTCGAGTGTGCTTAGAGGTTGACAGGAGGCTCTAAATCTGATGCTCTGTAGGCTTCAGAAAAGGCCTCACACAGCCAGTGTGACAAGCGCTGGATGGATAACGGCGACCTGTAGAAGCATCTCTATAATGCACAAACCATTGTTGGGTTTGAAACGCATTGCAGCTGTGTGCGTTATGTAACACGTCAACGCCCGCACCGGGCAGAGAAGATGAAAAGATGCTTCCTCTTCTGATCTGTGGGGGGGAAAAGACCCCTCCAACGATATCACTCTTGA
>NC_056519.1:1807931-1812614 GCF_014905685.2 Nematolebias whitei | reverse complement strand
TATTAGCTGCTAAATATTACACAGCTAAATATTACACAGCTAAATATTACACAGCTAAATATTAGCTGTAAGACTAAAATCCTCGGCGCTGCTTCTTATTTCTGAGACTAAAGACCACACATTAGGAATTAGTTTAACTCATATGTTTACTGTCAAATCGTTTGATTCACAATTTAACATAAGACTTCTGGTTATAAAGTTTTAGCTTGTTGTGATAAATGTTTACATGTGAGTATGATGAAGCCAGGGACACCACCAAGGGTGGGAGCAAAAAGGCAACAGCTCTCAAAAGATTTGTTGCCCTCCAGGCCAGACAGTCTAACATTTATTATTAAGTGTGATTATATTATTATCAGTTTGTTAGCCAAATATCTCATTATCCATTATCCATCCATCCATCCATTTTCTTTACCCGTTTGGGTCACGGGGGTCGCTGGTGCCCATGTCCAGCAATCACTGTGCGAGGGGCGGGGTACACCCTGGACGGGTCGCAAGTCCATCACAGGGCCACATAGAGACAAACAACCATTCACTCTCTCACTCACACCTAGGGACAATTTAAAGTTACCAATCAGTCTAACATGCATGTTTTTGGTCTGTGGGAGGAAACTGGAGTACCCAGAGAAAACCCACGCAGCACAGAGAGAACATGCAAACTCCACCCAGAAGGCCCCTGGACCAGGGTTTGAACCAGGGACCTGCTCACTGAGAGGCAGCAGCTCTACCAGTTGCGCCACCGTGCTGCCCCTCATTATCCATTAGAGGGGTTTTAATGAAGCTGATTAAATAAATATTGAATTTGCAATGAATTAACTCCTGGAGTTAATCTGGAGTAGGTCAACATCAGAAGGTGAGTTCCTCGTTCTAAGAATATGAAATATTTTGTTTTAACCTTCGATATGAGAAATTCCTGAAGTTCTTTTGTGATGTTTAGTTTTATTGTGCCACCCCAAAAGGACCAGGGCCCCTGCCAGGCCACCCTTAGGAACCTTCCTGGATTATATTTAGGCTGAGATGAGTGTTTGTTCTGTTTGCGTGAGGCTCACCCTGAACATCAAATACTTCATGAACTTTCTGTTTGCAGCCTGAAGCTGGGGGCAACGAGCCCCAAGACAGGAGGAATACACTGCACATCCAGAAAACTTGTTTTATCACATAATAAAGAAACATTCACTGAGCTGCTTCATGTTTAGTGCAGAGTCAGGACAACACGTCACATAAACACCAAGGTTTCACTCATGTAGGCTGGTTTTAAACAACACGAGTGTACCTCCTGCTGGCTGAAAGTGAGGAACAGGCTACAGGCCGAAGTTCTCACAAATAAAATCTGAGCTTTTCATGAACCAGGAGTGACATGACGTCCCTGACTTGATGCTGAAGGTTCTGTGTTGGCAGAAGAAACAGAACCAAAGTGGGATGTTAGCTTCCACCACCACAGCTGCTCTGAGATGTCTGATACGACCACAGAGAACATGTTAGATTATTTGTTCTGTTTGGGTCTGTGAAGCTGCAAACGGGTCACACTGACCCGGGTCCACCAACCAAAACTCCTACAGCTGCTGCTGGCCGAACACCACAGCCGACTTTAGAGATCGGGCGACACGTCTCAACAGCTCACGAACGTACTTGTTATCAGAAAGGCTGCTGGTCATAATGTTGTGGCTGACTGATGCACTTGTGCCGTGAACTCTTGTTGTTTTCTTTCCAGCAGAATCGGGCCTCAAGCAGAGACCTCAGACAAGTTTTTAATTAAACTATAATAATACAACTATAAGTTGAGTTTTATATCATAAAACACTTTGTAACCTTTGAAAAGTAAAAAAGTGTTTAAATGCAGATTGTTTGCCACTTTTATTTTGTTTTTCCTTTAATTTTACTCTAAACGAGAACAAAGTTTAATCAAATTAACATCATACCATAATAGAAAAGACAAAGTGTTTCATTAGATCAAAACAATTGATATAAACATATTTTCTTTTTATAAACAGTATGCTGTTCATCGTTTTCCATATACAGTAGTTTCAAGTGTACATGGTTATTCTTCCAAAATGGTCTGATATTTAACATAAATTATTTTAAATTAGGGTCTTGAATTTCAAAATACAAAACATGTAGGATCCTTAATATATGGTCCTGAGTATGAATTTATTGTGATGTCAATAAGAACAGTTATTTGTTCACGTTTTAATAAATAAAGCAAAGAATAAAAACCTGATTTATTTACATGTTGGTTAGTTGTATAATATTTATATTTCTTTGTATAATAGTTTGATTGTTTTTTGTCCCACAGATGTGAAAACTTGATTTTTAAAATCAGAAAATCCTCGACGTGCTCCTGAGTACTGCGCATGCCCAGTCAGGAGCAGGTGGGGGCGGGGGGAAGGTCTGCTCCATCCGGGAACTTCAGAATTACCATTGACAGCCGAAGCGCAACTTTTCCCCAGGCAAAGTGAAATCAAGCCGCGCACTCGGACAAAATGTAGTTCCCGTTTTTTAACTTAAAATTACCGAAAGAAAAGCAAAACCGGGTGGTACTCGAACCCGTCCACGTTCGGTTGGATTCTTCGGAGCAACATAGCGGGATTCGGATTCCTTTTCGTCGGGTTTGGAGCACTTTTGAAGACGGGCGGAAAGTGTGTGATGAGTCCTAGCCTGTAAAAAGAAGCGAGAACTTGCTCTGCAGCCCGAGTAGTTCTTCTTTCAATTGTTATTGTCGCTTTAAACATTTCTTTATTTCACTCAAACTTGGTGTCGGCCGCGTCGAAAGTGGGAGAAAAGTGCTTTCCTGGGCGGAACATGGAACTGCAAGGCCTGCAAGAGGCGCTGAAAGTAGAGATCCAATGTCATCAGGTAAGAAACATCGTGTTGTTGGTGTGTGAGAGTGAGCCGAGCAGCGGCGAACACTCCGGGGGAACTGTGCGACGTGTCGCCGCTGATGGCTGCCGCCTCACGCACTCCACCTCCCAGCCACCGAAGGCACTTTCAGCAGTAGTTTGGCTGATTATCGAGGCTCTTTTCCCCGGGAATGTGGAGTGTTGATGCGGCGGTGGTGTGTGGCGATCCGGACGCGACCTGAATATTTATGAGCTCAAACTGAGGCCGCTTTTGTTCCTCCCTTTAAAAACTTGACTCACTTTCTCCTCCTCTCCTCCGTGGCTCCTCAAGTCAGCGGGGAGGAGGACCCACAGGTTCGGAGGCGCCCGCCCCGGTGAGCCCGGCGGCTCGGGGCCGGGCCGGGCGGCTTGTTTGTGGGGAGTGAGGTGTAAACTTTATGGTCTGTTAACATCCGCAGCTAGCGTTAGCATGGCTGCTCACTTTGTTTCGCCACTTTCTCTGGCGCCAACTTCCACCAAGCGCCGCGCCGAAGGAGAAGAACGAAACGCTGTTCCTGTGTAGGCGGCAGCAGCTGCTCCGGTCTGGGGCTTGCTCTTCAGCCTGTTCGGGCCCACGTCGAGCTCCGGGCTCGCCTGTGAAAGTTCTGTGGTGTTGGGAGGTTTTAGCGTCCATTTTGAGTGGCTCGGTTTGTTTGTGGAGAGAAAAGACGTTTGTGCTCGGACTTTTTGCTTTTATTCGCGCGGTCTCCGGGGCTGCTGTGGCCCCTTCAGGCCACCGTTCCTTTGTAACCTCCTTTGTGACGAGGGTTCACCAGCTGGGTTTTGTTACTTTATACTTTTAGTCTGCTGGCATTATTTCTCCTCGGTCACGTGACCCCGGCGGCGCGCTCTGATTGGCTCCTTTCACTTTCTGTCCTTTTTCCTCCTCCATGGCGTCCAGACGCCGTGAAGTTGGGCGGCTCGGTGCGGACGGTGCAGCCGCGGGGAGGTGCCGGCAGGGCGGGCGCTGGGGGTGAGGCTGCCCGGCGGTGGCGGTGTTCAGCACCGCGGCCAGCTCCTCCGGCTGCCCCGGGCTGCTGCACCGCCCCTCCGGTCGGTCCCAGACAACTTCCACACATCCACACCTCAACGTTTCTCCTCAAAACTCTCCTCTTTCGGTTGCAGTAAACGCATTTCTTAAATCTTTATTAAACTTGCAGGCGGATGCAATCATGGAAGCATCTTAAACCAGAGTCCTGTTTGTATTCTCTGCTCTCAGTTTGGTAGTGGAAGCTTCCATTTTGAGAGAGAAAAGGGGGAGAGGGGGTGGTTTCTCCCCCCTTTTCTACAACATGGAGAGGAGAAAAGTCTGCAGAGTTTAATGCAGGAGGAGGAGGGGGATGGGCCCCATTCATGCCTAACATTACCATTTTGATTGCTTTGATGCTGGTTTTGGTTTGGATGGATGCAGGGGGAGGGGAGGCAGAGAGCCCAGTCAGCACCGGCTGCACACTTTGCTCGTGCACATTCATCAGATGCTGCTTTTCTTCAGAACCATCTGAGATGATCCCAGCAGACACGTCCCCGCTCAGCACTTTCTGCAGGTTTTCTTCAGTTGTTTGAAGAAACGAGCCCCGTCATGATGCTTTGTGCAGCGTTGCAGCTTCAGGTCATTCGTTGCAACAAATTCTTGTGTTTTTATATTTTAATAACTGATCTGCAGCTTTTAGCTTCAACATAAAATTCAGCTGAAGCCCAAAGGCCTCGATTCAGAAACGAGCTGCAAAGTTTGACTCTTAAAGTAAACTTTGGTTGGTATGATGTCATCATCATCATCATCATCATCATCATCATCATCATCATCATCATC
>NC_056519.1:1803944-1807831 GCF_014905685.2 Nematolebias whitei | reverse complement strand
GGACCGGACCGAGCCGACCCGGTTCTGCTCCTGTGTTTGTGTGGGACCGGGCCGAGCCGACCCGGTTCTGCTCCTGTGTTTGTGTGGGACCGGACCGAGCTGACCCGGTTCTGCTCCTGTGTTTGTGGCAGACATCCTGGAGGTGCGGCAGAAGCCCATCCTGATGACGTAGCGGAGCTGGACTCCTCGCAGCATCACTACCAAGTGCCTCCTCCATCAGGCGGCGCCCCCGGTGTCCGGACGGAGACGACGCTCCGCAGACAAACCAGCTGTTCAAGAAGTGCCTCCTCCTCTTCCTCTTCTCACGTCCTGCAGTGTCCGGGGTCGTCTCCATGGAAACGGCGTCACCATCACGAGCTCGTCTGTCGGAGCGAAGAGGGAAGTGAAGAATGTTCGTCCTGTAAATATCTCGCTGCTTCGCTCGCGGAGACGCCTCCAAGGTCGAGACGCCTCCAAGGTCGAGACACGTCGGAGACGTCTCCGTCTTCTACAGGACGAGCCGTGAGACGCGCGTCCAACTCACCGAGGAAACGCTTTCACTGCAACTAATCTGAGATTCACATTTCTGCTCGTTAGGAACTCAGAAAGCTGCTTTGCTTCTGTAAAACTGCTTTTAGATGATTCGAAGTTTTAACGTCGTGAATTATAAAAGTGAATAAAAAGATCGAAGGTTTAAAATCTGGACGTTTGTCTGAAACAGCTGAAATCTTTGAGGCAGAGTTCATCGTTTGTCCTCAGAGTTCAACGTGAGGAAATCAGTTTAAATTTTTACTCCAACAACTTTTGTTTTTCATGTTTTGATAAAAGTGACTTTTGGTTTTAGGTTGAAGGTTTGAGTCCGTTCGTCCAAACGTTCGGGCGAAACGTCGTCGATCTTCTCGTTTCTTCCACGGGTCGTCTCTGGAGTCCTAACACTTGAACGGATCGTTTCTTTTCCTCCGTCCTGAAGCCTTAAAGCTCCGACCTTCTCTCTTCTCTGGACTTGAACTCCAGATGTTTCCTGCTGACGGACAGCAGCGCAGTTTGAAGTCGTTGTCTGAGCAGACTGGTCTCAGCAGCTGCTCGGTTCTTCCACGCGATGATCCCGTCACGGACGTTTGTTGAAGTTTAATAAATGGGAAGCTGTGACGGCGGCGGCTCCTCTCCATCAGATGTTTCCTGTCCCGTCGGTCAGTTTTGAGTTGTTCCGGTGTCTGAACAGTCCGGCTCGTCGTGTCCTCGGCTGAATGTATCCTCAGGAGGCGCTGCTTTTTAAAAGCTGTTGGTTCAAACGTTTGGTTGGCGTGCTCGTACTTCACGCTGCTCTCCTGCATGTTGCCACATTTCTGCTTCTGTTGCTCTCAGTTTCCTGTCTTTATTTATTAAAGTACACGTTAGCAGAACAACTGGTTGTGGCTTCTTACTGGTTTTATTGTGCTTGTGTGACTCGTCTCGTGTCCTTTGGCTCCTCAGTGAAACTTGTAAACTCTGAAGACGCTCGTCTGATGTGGATCAAACCTGCAGCGTTGGAACTCCCTGATGAACCAGACATGCAGGTTTCTGGTCTGGAGAGAACCCACAGGGAGAACAGGTAAACTCCACACTGAAAAGCCAGGGGGGGGCGAACCTGCGGCTATCTTGCTGTGAGGTGACGGCTCAAACCGCTGCTCCACCCACTCCCAGGATCATTGGGATTGAGAACTTCTACAAATTCAGCAAGCGTTCCTTGAAGTGCTCGTCACCCACCACCTTGCATGGCAAAGGTTTGAATGAAGACCTCACGTGAGCCCTCGGAGAGTGTGTTGGAGATGACTCTCAGCTGGTGCCAACTTTCAGCTCAGCGTCTGAAATGGACCAACAGGTAAGTGACGTCCATCCAGCGCTTCCTGACATGTTTGAACTTTTTTATTTTATTTTAAATAAAACTACAAACTGAAGGAGCATGTTTAAATTGTTGGTTTATAACTAAGAATTTGTTGAAAATTATTTTTTCTTTAATCTGTGAGGTTTATTTTATTTTCCAAGTAATAAAGATGAATACATTTTCATACCGATAACTCGAAGATTTTAGTTAAAACTTCCCGCAACGAAATGGGACACTCCGGATTCCGTGCGTTGTGATGTCATCAAACGTCGCCGATGTTCAAACACCGGGTTCAGCAACAGAACAACAAAATGTCTACAGATTTATTAATCGGCAGCGGTACCGAACACAAGGTGATTAAAATTAATATAAACACATTGAACTTGTTTAAAGTGAAATAAAAACTTACTTGGACTAAGAAAAAATAATGTAATGCAGCAAACATCGAAACCACGAAATAAATGTGAAAAACCAGTTTAAACAAAATGTAACAAATGACTCAGCTTTTGCTCAAGGCCAGCTAGCTGTGGCGGCCATCTTGGAATGATTACAGCTGAACATTCACTCATTTGAGTCTCAATAGAACCCACCTAATGGTTCATGGGATATTTTGCTAACAGACTAGCAGTTAAAGCCAGACTTCTCAGATATTAATGATCAGGGTTGAGGATGACCCTCAGCTACTACCACCCTGCTCAGGATCTGCCGAGTCGCAGCAATTTGTTAACGTGGACCAGATATTTTACTAACAGGAGTCAGAACCCAGTGTGGCTTCTCACAGGTCCTTGAGGTTCTACAGTGGACACCAGAACCAGATGAACAGGTTCTGATGGATCCGTCTGGTCTGTGGGTCTTACCTGGGTACACAGGACACCAGGTGCATCATGCGAACAAGGTCTGCTAGGAAACCTTGGACGCTCCTGTTGATGAGGTTTCTGTGACCCGCAGAACTTTCCTGAACATGGCCCCTGCCTCACTTCTAGTTTGGGCTCCAGAAAGTTCTGGACCAACAGTCCATGAAGGGACCACATCACACCGAACACGTCCCCTGAAGGTTGAGAGCGGTCAGGATCGCTCGGCTCGGACCAGAACAGGAACCAAACAAAGACCAGCAGGAGTCAGAGGCAGGTTTGTGTTTCTTTTATTCCCAGTAAATGTCTGTACAAACGTGAGCCTTCCTGAAGGCCAAAGACCCAAAGACCCCTGCACAGCCAGAGTTCGTGTTTACAGGTCGACAGAACCTTAAAGCGGGTCCAGTTCTCAGCTCCGGATTCTCCTGCCGACAATAAATAACCCAGCAGACGCACTTGTTAAAAAATAAAAATTAACTGTTAAAATGCACGCTTTTAATTTGTAAAACCAAATCGATTGACTCTTTGATTGGAGGGTTTTCTCCAAAAGCGACTGGTCTGGTTTCACGTTCGGGTTCAAACAGAACCAGAGGGAATGTAGCCGCAGGGCGACCCGCTTTACAACACTTCACAGCATGATGACGCAGGTACAGGACGGGTCCGCACGAGTCTGGACACCTGAGCGACCAGGAGACACGTGGCTGCGAGGAGGACCGGGCTTCAGTCTCTCTTCTGGTCCAGGGTCTTGTGGAGCTCGTCGGCATCCTCGGCGGTTTTGACCCGGATCAGGAGGGGGATGTGGGTGCCGGGGTTCTTGTCGTCGATGGGGGGGTTGGGGACGCAGACCACCATCACGTTGTTCTTCCCGAGCCGTGAGCAAGGCATGGAGGGCGGGACGATGATGTTCAGCAGGATGTTCCCTGACAGAAAGGATGGAAACAGAACGTTTATACTCAGATTAACAGATTAATAATCTAATGTTAAAAATCTTGGTGTTATTTTTGATCAGGACATGTCTTTTACCCCCCACATTAAAAACGTTACTAGAACCTCCTTCTTCCACCTGCGTAATATCACTAACATTAGAAACATCTGATCTAAAGATGATGCAGAAAAACTGGTCCATGCATTTGTCACATCTAGACTGGACTATAGAAACTACACCTGGACTATAGAAACTACACCTGGACTAT
>NC_056519.1:1803728-1803844 GCF_014905685.2 Nematolebias whitei | reverse complement strand
GAATCACGAAGTGGAGAGGGACTTTTCTTATACAGGCTGCATGTTAATCACGCTGCGCTGTCTCCACGGTCTGATTGGCTGAGGAGTTCCTGTCTCTGATTGGCTGAGGAGTTCCT
>NC_056519.1:1802187-1803718 GCF_014905685.2 Nematolebias whitei | reverse complement strand
TCTGATTGGCTGAGGAGTTCCTGTCTCTGATTGGCTGAGGAGTTCCTGTCTCTGATTGGCTGAGCTGCTGGGACGATTGTTGATTGACAGATGTGCTGTCTCCATGGAAACCTTTATTGGACCGAAGTGAAAACGGTTGGGTCAGTCTTCGTGTTTGTATTCAGGAAGTTCAGATCAGTTCAGTTTATTTATCTCAGGGCTCTGAACAGAAACATTCACAGACTTTATAAAAAACGATTATTAAAGTTCTCTCTCTGAGGAAGCAGCAGATTGTGTTGAGTCTTCACTTCGTCTCAGTCTCCCATCAAACACAAGAGACAGTGTGCAGAAGCAGAAGTGACTAAATATAAATGTTAATTAATATAATTAAACTTTTCCACCTGGTTGGAATGTTTTTATTCTTCCTTTGTACAAACAAAATGTTTAATTAAAAATAATTCTGGCAAAGTGGGTTGATGAAAAGTTATTTTTCCTGTTTCAGCTAAATAAAAAAAGTTTAGTGACTTAATTCCTGTGACAATCAACAAAAGTATCCTGATGCATGCTCAATAATCCAGGTGGAAACATCTAAAAAAGTTCAATCGACGAAACAGGTGGTGTACCGTCTGAGACCCCCTCCGTCCCGAGATGTCTCAAGGATGCTCCTGAAGTTGGACCCGAACAGTGAATCTGGGGTGATGGGGCCCTCCATCCCTCTGAAGCCTCTCGGGCACAGATGGCGAGAGGCAGAGCCAGGTGGTCCTCAGGACCATGTGCAGGTGGTCCTCAGGCCCACGTGCAGGTGGTCCTCAGGACCATGTGCTGGCGGCCACGCGGACAATTAAACCGCAGAGGTGGCGCACAGGTTGAGGACGGCGTCTGCAGCTTTGCAGAGGGAGCTCTTCTCCTCCAGGTCTGCTTCCTCCAGCCTCTTCGAGATGCTGAAAACCAGCAGGGTTTGACGCGGCCGACCGGAAGAAACACTGATCAGCTGATCGTGCTTCCCTGGAGGGACGGGGCGTTGGTCCATCCTGGAAGACTTTGCTCCAGAGGGGGAACCGAAGGAAAACTCAGCTCGGTAAACACCTCCACTCTGGTGATGGAGGTGAAGGTGGAGACGGGCGCCTTCACCGGGCCCAGCTGTAGCCTTGTTCCAGTATGACGTCACAGCGGGGCCGGCGTGTCTCTTCCGGGAGGACGGCTCCGACAGCTGGGAGCCGAGTGGTCGCCGACGTAGGAAGACACGAGGTGGCTGAGCATCTGCGCGGCCGTCCTTCTTCCGCCATCACGCCCTCCATGTGGGAGGAGGCCGCGGCAGCATCGCCTTTTCTGGAGGAATCATCCGATTCACTGCTCTGCATCGAAACAGGCCATGGCGTCGTCCAGCGAGTAGTGCCCCGCCACTGGGAACACTGGTTTTGGTGCTGGACATCTTGTCTTCTTCGCTCTTTAGACAGTGAGGACAGAGGACAGTGAGGACAGAGGACAGTGAGGACAGTGGACAGTGAGGACAGAGGACAGTGATGGCAGAGGACAGTGAGGACTGAGGACA
>NC_056519.1:1796926-1802177 GCF_014905685.2 Nematolebias whitei | reverse complement strand
ACAGTGAGGACAGAGGACAGTGATGACAGAGGACAGTGAGGACAGTGAGGACAGTGATGACAGAGGACAGTGATGACAGAGGACAGTGAGGACAGTGAGGACAGTGGACAGTGAGGACAGAGGACAGTGAGGACAGTGGACAGTGATGACAGTGGACAGTGAGGACAGAGGACAGTGAGGACAGTGGACAGTGAGGACAGAGGACAGTGATGGCTGAGGACAGTGAGGACAGAGGACAGTGAGGACTGAGGACAGTGGACAGTGAGGACAGAGTGAGATGGAGGAAGACTCACTGTGGAGGCCCCTGAAGAAGGAGAATGGACAGAAGAACAGATGAACGTAAAACTTGGATTATTTACAGAATGACTTTCGTTGCCTCCGGAGCAGTTCAGTTAAATACTGCGGCTGTTGGTGATTCTTTGTTTGTTCCTCGGCCTTCTTCTTCTTTCGGCTGCTCTCTTCTTCAGGGGTCGTCACAGCGAACTAACTCTCACAACGTCTTGACAATTGTTTTAACTCCAGATGTTCTTCATGACTCAACCACAGACACTGAGCCACAGGGCGCCAGGGGGAGCAGATGGTGGGGGTTGGGAGCCTTGCTCAAGGGCCCAGAGTGGAGCAAATGAGGGTGGAGGCAGGTGTGGATGCTTCACCATTCCCACCCACATTTTGATGATGTTGATTTGAGGAGTTGAACCAGAGACCTTCCGATCACAGGCTCACCTTCTGTAACCTCTGCGCCGCCACTCCCCCATTCTGTTGAATGAACAAGTAAGAAGATAAACTGCCGTCTCAGCGGTCCCCCTGAGACGTCTCGGCGGTCCCCCTGAGACGTCTCGGCGGTCCCCCTGAGACGTCTCGGCAGTCCATCTGAGACGTCTCAGCGGTCCCCCTGAGACGTCTCGGCAGTCCATCTGAGACGTCTCCTGGCTCCGTCCATCTGCTGAAGGAACCCAGCTGCTCGTGCTCGTTCTGAACCACAGCTGGCTTCCAGCTGTGGACTTCCTGCTCGCTACATTTTCTCCAGCGTGCAGCTGTTCAGCAGCCTTTTTGTTTCGCCTGTCTTCCTTCCAGCTGTTTGTGCACATTTAGTGTCCTCTCAGTGAAGTGGCGGTCGGCAGTGTTGTCTTTAATGGACCCCCAGTCCCCCCCCAGAGGTGTCCTTCTATACTCCAGATGTGACGCGTGCAGGTCACCCGCATCATTAAAGCAGCACTGCTCTTTCTACCGGTCCACTGGACTGAGGGTACCAAGAACTGGAAGATGCACAAACTCCCAGCTCTCCACTTTGAGGACCTTCGTCAGAAATAATATCTGGATCCCGTGTGTGTCGGAAGTGGACTTCATGTCAGTTGTGACACGCCGGTTGTGCGCAGGTTGGCACCGCGGACCTGCTCGTCCATCATCCGTTATGCGACACACGCTGTGTTTCTGAAGGTGAGAGCTTCTTGAAGATGCGACGGTTTGTGGTCACTTTCAACTCGGACGTCTCTTCCATACGTGAACGGCCCCGGTGCACGCTGAAGGTCTTGGCCTGAAGACACCAACAGAGCCACAACGAGACCCTGAGGCGCCCAAACCAGACCCTCCTCTGCACGACATCGTTTTACTGCTGCAGTTTAGAAAAAAGTGCATTTGAGTTATTTTTGCTCTTTTTAGTCTCAGTCAGTAAAATAATCTGCTCAGATTCAGATTAGAGTCACTTCAGAGAAACAAACGTCTCTTCATTTTGAGTTTCTACGAGAGAACTGACCGAGATGAGTTACCTGCCTCAGGTGAGCTTCTCCCCATCAGGTGAGCTTCTCCCCATCAGGTGAGCTTCTCCCCATCAGGTGAGCTACATGTAAATTATGGTAAACCATGTAGTTTTACTCACCTGCCTCAGGTGAGCTTCTCCCCATCAGGTGACTCTCCTGCAGTGACTTGTCCGCTCCTGTCTTTTACTGTTTTCAGATGTTTCTCTTTATAATGAGTATTTATTTTCGTTTCACAAAACTGAAAAATAAACAACACATATTTACCTGGTTTATTTATAAATCAGATTTTACACTAAAACAAAGAATATTATAATTCAGACAATAAAAGCATTTATTAAGAAATGTCTATTTTTTTATATTTTCTGTCTGTCTGTATTAAATGGTTTAAAACGTATCCCATAATATTTACGAAGTAGTTATAATTTAACTAGTATTTTTACTATAGTATTAAAACACATCTTTCTGCTGTATTTGGATTTTCTCTAATCAGAAAAATAATCGTGAACTTATGTGTCAGTTAAAATTCTGATTCAGTTTCCGGTCTCCCTCACGTCAGTGTCGGCAGAATGACGTCATCCTTTGTCTGAAAAGGTAGGGTGCGCTCGATTAAAGGACCGGCTTCAGCTTGTCGGGATATACCGTGCGGGCGGGGTTTGTTGCGGTGTTACATCGAATTCTGTCCCCCACCAGAAAATGTGTTTCCAGGAAGTGCAGCATTTTTACTGCTCAGTCACTTACCCACAAATAAAATATAGTTTTATTTTATTTTACTGTGTTGGTGAAACTGAAGGTCAGTTTGTTGTTTACTTCCATGAAGGTTCGTCAGTGGAAAAGTGTGAAGATTGTTTAAATATAACAGTTGGGGTTGAGCTCAAATATTGTGATATATATGAGTTACTGCATATTTGTATATACAGTATATTTATAGTTCCGTTCCACCTCATGTATCATCATTACATGTGGTGCCAAAATGTCACTCATTTATTTCACTTTAATTTGTTGTTTTCCACGTGAGGACCTGCATTCTAGTTGAGATAAATATTTCTGCACCTTATTTACGTGTTTATTCAAGCTTTTGTTTTATTCAATCGTTATTTTATTTTTAGTCAGGCGGTTTTGCGGGCTTCCTGGTCGCCGGATGTTCTGGGTAACGGAATTCTCCGTAACGTCGCTCCGTTCTCCGGCCTCGCGCTGGGTGAGCGCGCGGTTTCGCTGCCCTGTCTCTTTAAAGCCTCGTGTTACCGGAAGTGTAAGGGGTGTTTCCAGGGACCAGGGTCTCCTCAGCATACCGAGCTGCCCGCGCTGTTCCCGGGCAGCACAGCGCCGGTCTGGACCTCCACGGTGCTCAGCTAGGAGCTTTCACCGGGTCGAGTCACCGTAAGACCCGCGGGAACTCCTCGGTGCCCGCTTCCCTGTCGTCCTTCAGGCCGTTGGTTCGTTAGCTGCCGTGAGCCGGTACCGTGGGTCGGTTAGCCCGGACTGTCATGGTCCCAGCTCGGAGATGGCGTCCTTCCCGGGTTTGTGTAAGGCTGTCGGGCCCTCGGAGGAGGAGAACGGAGAGCTGGACGGCTCCCTGCTGCACATGCTGAAGGCCATCGCCGACGAGCGGAACCGACTGAACAGCAGACAGGAGATCAGCGGGCTGGGTGAGCCTGGTTCTGGTTCTGGCCCAGTTTCTGGTAGCTCTCTTTAAGAGGCTGTGCGCGAGAAGATGAGTTCTGTGTTGATGAAGCACGTGCCAGTGTTTGTTTTATTGTTTGTTTCCGCCTGATGGTTTATCAGCCAGGGGCGTACCTGTCCTCTGAGGGGCCCCAGGGCGGGGGCACCACATGAACACCCGAGGGTCAAACATGTCAAGTAAAACATGTTTTATTTATTTAGCTTTCACAGCTTATTTACATGTATAAATGTGCATATTTATATAAATATGTAGAAGGAAATGTCTCAATGTTTTCAGTAAATTAATCTAAATAAAAATCAGCTGGTGTTGGCCGGAGCAGCTGGAGCTCTCAGAACCCAGACCCGTCTGAGGGATCGGGTTGGTCGGGTTTTGTGTTTGGGTCGGTCTGTTCTTTGGACTTGAAGCTGTTTCTTTACTCCCAGAGCTTTTTATTAGGATTTATAAGTTAAATGTTTACACATTCTAATATTTACATTGTATCTTGTAGCTCATTCATGTAATATTTGTTTTAAATGTGAGAAATTTACACCAAAAAGTCAAATAAATATAAAGAAGCAGCTTCTGTAATAATCAATTAAACAATATGGCCGCCGTGCTTTGGTCGTCCTCTGGAAACATCATCACTCCATATATGGTCATGGAAGTGCTCATCTCCACTGACATCATGTTGTTTTTTTATAACAAGGAAAAGATTTGGCACCAAAACCGACGGTATTTGGACTTTAAACGTTCTTTAAATTCAGCATCCGTCTGTAAAAACAGGTTTTTATTTGAAACGGTTCATTCTGTTGGACGTTTGGTTTGGTAGTTTTCACTTTCTTAAAGAGGAAACGACACCGATTTTAAGTGTTTTGAGTAAAAACCAACAAGTATTTGTGTTGAAGATCTAAAAGTATAAATATTTGGTGCTTGTGGCAGCAACACATGGATAAACACTGAAATACAGATTAAAACATTGAATTTAGTTCATGCTCGAAGTTTTTACTACTTAGTTTCAAACTCCGTCTTCTAAACTAGGCGTTAAATCCTCGACGACACTTTGGACTAAAATAAACCTTTAAAAAGTAATTATTTTCTACAGTGGTACCTTAAAACCCAAACGGTGTTTAATTAACTGTCTGAGCTGAAACCGTTTCAGGAAGTTAAAGTTTATTTTGTTGAACAGACATGACGGTACAAACTGAAGTAAAACAAGTTTTTATAAACCGCAGCAAAGACCAAGTGAACGTCAACAAAGTTTGAAGATAAACAGAAGAATGTGACGGGTGCAAAGTTCTCGTTTCTTAACGAGCTGATAAACAACAACAGGAAGTGATGTCGTTTTGAACTCGGCTGCTCTTCAGTCGCTTGAAACTACTCGAGTCTTTTAAATGAAAATAAGTTCAGACTAAATCCTTTAATATAAACACACTGAACGGTTCTGAAAGTGGTTTTGAATTCATTTAAAATGAGCTGGTTCTGACCCGGTTCATGGGCTGGTTCTGACCCGGTTTATCTGCGACAGGAGCAGTTCTGCTCCGCTCTGATGCAGAAATCAATGGAGCTCTGTTTAAAAAGCCACAACGTCATCTCTGCACGTCGACCCAGGTTCTGCTGCGACCCGGTTCATCAGCTGGGATAAAGCCGTCGTTGTTTTTTTTAAATAAATTAAAACATTTAGAAGAGACAAATTATATCAGTAAATCTCAAAACGTGTTTTTATAAATGAATCTAGATTTACTGAAGAAATGTGAAGTTTGAGAAACTGAAATATTAAAGCTAAACATCAGGAGCTGCATTTAGCTGCAGGAGCTACATTTAGCTGCAGGAGCTA
>NC_056519.1:1796333-1796916 GCF_014905685.2 Nematolebias whitei | reverse complement strand
GGAGCTACATTTAGCTGCAGGAGCTACATTTAGCTGCAGGAGCTACAAGCTAAGATCAGCTAAACAGAAGCTAAAATAAAATTAAACGGGTCAAACGTTTTATTCATTTTAATAACGTCCTGGTGTGTGTGTGTGTGTGTCTCCGTGTCTCCTCAGGCTGTCTCAAAGACGACCGAATCGTCTTCTGGACCTGGATGTTCTCCACCTACTTCATGGAGAAGTTGTCTCCCCGTCAGGACGACATGCTGTTCTACGTCCGCAGGAAGCCCGCCTACGTCGGCGCCGACGACGCCGAGGGCAAGAAGGTGACGAGACGCCACTCAGAACCCACCGTGTGTCCCCGGGGGGATGGTGTCCACCTTTAGCTCTTTGGTGTCGTTCCAAATAAGTTCTGCGGGTCTGCTGAGGGTCCAAAACCATCGAACCGAAAAAGGAGCGCAACCTCTTTACAACCTGAGTTTCAGCTACCTTCAGCTGTCGTTCGGCTCCTACACTGTGTGTTTTTTTCCAATAGAGCTAAAATCAACACATTTGACCTGAAGAAACGTTCAGCTCTTTTAAAAAGCAGCTGAAGAAACGTTCA
>NC_056519.1:1795847-1796323 GCF_014905685.2 Nematolebias whitei | reverse complement strand
TGAAGAAACGTTCAGCTCTTTTAAAAAGCAGCTGAAGAAACGTTCAGGAAGAAGTTTTTCTGTTTCCACAAGCGAACTCGCTCTGAGCCACAGTTTGAGAGGTTCGGCTGTAAACCCCCTCCCAACCCACACACATCAAACGGCCGTAACCATGGCAACCGTTCTAAATGTTTTGTGGGCGATATGATTGGTGGCATCTTGTGACCCGGTACTGCAGAACTTTATCACGTCCGCAGGACAGAGGCGGGTCAGAACTCAGAACCTCTAAACGCTACAGAACGATCGATCAACGGTTGTACCTGCACTGATGGTGAGCAGAACCAGCACCGGGTTCCTGTGGTCCCAATGGTTCTGATGAGCTCTGTGGTTCCAGTGGTTCTTATGGGCTCTGTGGTTCTGATGGGCTCTGTGGTCCAAGTGGTTCTGATGGGTTCTGTGGTCCCAGTGGTTCTGATGGGTTCTGTGGTCCCAGTGGT
>NC_056519.1:1795448-1795837 GCF_014905685.2 Nematolebias whitei | reverse complement strand
CTGTGGTCCCAGTGGTTCTGATGGGTTCTGTGGTCCCAGTGGTTCTGTGGTTCCAGTGGTTCTGATGGGCTCTGTGTTTCAGGTGGAGGTGGAAGTCTACAGGAGGGACTCGAAGAAGCTGCCGGGCCTTGGTGACCCGGACATCGACTGGGAGGAGAGCGTCTACCTGAACCTGATCCTGCAGAAGGTGAACACAGAGTTGTGACATCACTGAACAAACAACAACAACAAACAACAACAACAACAACAGTTATTTACCCTGCAGACGGAGCTGGTTTTGTCTGTTTTTATTTGGGTTTAGTTGATACATTCGGCTGTTTTTCATTCGGGTTTAGTTGATACATTCGGCTGTTTTTCATTCGGGTTTAGTTGATACATTCGGCTGTTTT
>NC_056519.1:1792390-1795438 GCF_014905685.2 Nematolebias whitei | reverse complement strand
ATTCGGCTGTTTTTCATTCGGGTTTAGTTGATACATTCGGCTGTTTTTATTTGGGTTTAGTTGGCACATTCGGCTGTTTTGTTTGGGTTTAGTTGATACATTCGGCTGTTTTTCATTCGGGTTTAGTTGATACATTCGGCTGTTTTGTTTGGGTTTAGTTGGCACATTCGGCTGTTTTTATTTGGGTTTAGTTGGCACATTCGGCTGTTTGCGTTTAGTTGATACATTCGGCTGTTTTTATTTGGGTTTAGTTGATACATTCGGCTGTTTTGTTTGGGTTTAGTTGACACATTCGGCTGTTTGGGTTTAGTTGACACATTCGGCTGTTTGGGTTTAGTTGGCACATTCGGCTGTTTGCGTTTAGTTTGACGTTGTCTCCTGGTTGGACGTCCGGCTGTGAGTTTAATGTTGTCTTCAGCGGCCCCTCCCTGACCTCAGATCTGCTGTCCTCCAGCTGGACTACGTGGTCACGTGCGCTGTGTGCACGCGCTCAGACGCCGGAGACATTCACATCCACAAGAAGAAGTGTCAGGTAGGAACGCAGGCCCGCCGTCCTCTCAGCTGTTTGTCTTCGTGTGTCCACCGTGTCCTTCGTCCTCCTCTTGCAGGAGGTGTTTGCGTCTCCCAGTAAACACGCCATGGACAGCAAAGGAGAGGAGTCCAAGATGAGCTACCCCAACATCTTCTTCATGATCGACAACTTTGAGGAGGTAGACCTTAGTCTGACCCCAGAGGCCTCTTCAGGTCTGTGGACAGTTTTATTTATTTCAGCTGTTGACGACTTCCTGCGCAGACAGGAAACAGAATTAATGCGAGCGTATGAACCTGTGACAAGTTTCAGGGACTTTTCTAACTAATGTTCCATGAATCTGTTCAGAAAGAGACGCCAGTCTTCAGAAGATAAAGGTTCTCTCACCGTGTATCAGACAAATATCTTCTGTCGTTCTTCTGAAGCTCTTTTTACCAACAAGGAAGTCTTTGCTGGGCGGAGCAAACAGACGGGCGACTTAATCCAGACGGGCGAGTTAATCCAGACGGGCGAGTTAATCCAGACGGGCGAGTTAATCCAGACAGACTGGATCGCTGTGATGATGGTAATCTGAACGTCTCCTCTGATGAAGCTGGACGTGCTCCTCTCCTGCTCTACAACCTGCTGTTCCACACGAGCAGCTGCTCAGCTGCAGCGCCTCAGATGAAGCTACTGATGAAGTTCATCACTTTAGTTACAGTCGCTCGGACCTGTGTGTGTTCAGGTGTTCAGAGACATGACGGTGGGGGAAGGTGAGATGGTGTGTGTGGAGCTGGTGGCGAGCGACAAGAGCAACACCTTCCAGGGGGTCATCTTCCAGGGCTCCATCCGCTACGAGGCGCTCAAGAAGGTTTACGACAACCGGGTGAGAGACGCCAGCCACCGTGCCGAGGCTGTTAGCGGCGCGCTAACCATGTGTTAGCTCACTATTAGCCCTGCTAGCAGTTAGCGCCCTGAAGTCGAGACGCCTCACCAGCCCTGACTTCAAAATCCAATATGGCCTCCGTGTGCTTAAAGCCAACAAACATGTACCGGTGAACGTGTACCTGCAGTTTGGAAGCATCATATTCAGACACAATCAACAACAATAACCAGCTGAAGCAGTGACAGTAAGCTCTTAGCTATATTAGCCGTTTGCTAATATACCAATAGCTATTTTAGCAGTTTGCTAGTAAAGTGATCAGTAAATTAGCAAATTCTAAATTCTGTTTATTAGTTTGCTTCTGTCGCCATCTTTGTTGTTCGTTCCTGTCAGATAATGTTTGGAGTTAGTTATGGAAGTTGAGAACATGTTAGCAACATGTTAGCTACATGTTAGCAGGAGGCCGTTCTCGTTTTTTTTATAGTTTTTCAGGAGTCTTCTGAATGTTTGGAGTCCTGTCTCAGCCTGGCGGCGCTCTGAGCCGCAGACGGCTGACCCAGATCGACGGTCCGATGTTTGTGTGCGCTGCAGGTGAGCGTCGCCGCGAAGATGGCGCAGCGGATGTCCTTCGGCTTCTACAAGTACAACAACATGGAGTTTGTGAGGATGAAGGGGCCGCAGGGGAAGGGCCACGCTGAGATGGCCGTCAGCAGGGTGCCGACCGGCGACACGTCGCCCTGCAACACCGAGGAGGACCAGGTGTCCCCCGTGCACGAGAGGGTGAGGGTCTAAAGCAGACGGTGCCAGAACCTCCTGCAGGAACCGAACGGCGTCCAGAGAGCAGCGCACATTTAGTTCATGCAGCTGGGCCCAGTTCAAATCAAGGGAAAGTTTATTAAATCACAAGATTAATCAAATGTTTTAACGTATTTGATGTTGAAGTGGATCAATTGTCAGAATTTATTTTGATTTTAAGCTTTGGTTTAAATTAATATCGAACGTATCGATATGAAGTAAAAGCTGTAACTTTGTATCTGAACATTGTACTTTTTACTGGTTTCCTCTCACACTTGTGTTTTGGACGATTTAAAGACGATCGTCTTCCGATTTAAATCCGATCGTCTTCTGATTTAAAGACGATCGTCTTCTTATTTAAAGCCGATCGTCTTCTTATTTAAAGCCGATCGTCTTCTTATTTAAAGCCGATCGTCTTCTTATTTAAAGACGATCGTCTTCTTATTTAAAGCCGATCGTCTTCTTATTTAAAGACGATCGTCTTCTTATTTAAAGACGATCGTCTTCTTATTTAAAGACGATCGTCTTCCGATTTAAAGTCGATCGTCTTCTTATTTAAAGCCGATCGTCTTCTTATTTAAAGCCGATCGTCTTCCGATTTAAAGCCGATCGTCTTCCGATTTAAAGACGATCGTCTTCCGATTTAAAGCCGATCGTCTTCTTATTTAAAGACGATCGTCTTCCGATTTAAAGACGATCGTCTTCCGATTTAAAGACGATCGTCTTCTTATTTAAAGACGATCGGCTTGTTATTTAAAGACGATCGTCTTCCGATTTAAAGACGATCGTCTTCCGATTTAAAGCCGATCGTCTTCTTATTTAAAGACGATCGTCTTCCGATTTAAAGACGATCGTCTTCCGA
>NC_056519.1:1781812-1782390 GCF_014905685.2 Nematolebias whitei | reverse complement strand
ATAGAAAGTACACCTGGACTATAGAAAGTACACCTGGACTATAGAAACCACACCTGGACCTGTCATTCTTTGTCTGTTTCTACTTCCTGTCCTGTCAGACCCAGCTGGTCCTGAGCTGGTCCTGCTGGAGGTTTCTTCGTGTTACAGGAGTTTTTCCTTTCCTCCGTTGTGTTGAATCTCCACTCGTGAACAAACAACCTGCTGCGTCCTCAGATGCAGAACTCTAATAACTGCTCTTTAAAATGTGTGTTTGTTCAGAGCTCTGAGACCAGACGTCTGTTGGAGCTGCAGGAACATTGATGACTTCTGCTGCTCTCAGAGTAATTTGGTAACTGATCATTTACAAACTACCAGGAAACGGTTTCTAACCAGGAGAGGAAACCGTTTGATCCGATGATCAGTAACTCCTGCAGCTTCTGTTAAACGTTCAGTCAAATGTTTTCAGTTTAAAGCTTCGAGCTGAACTTCTTGTTTAGCTGCAGTTCTTCTGTTTGAGCAGCAGGTGGAGCTCTGACTACTGTTTCAAGGACCAAACATTTATTCTGTTAATTACTGTTAAACATTTATTCTGTTAATTA
>NC_056519.1:1779249-1781802 GCF_014905685.2 Nematolebias whitei | reverse complement strand
GTTAATTACTGTTAAACATTTATTCTGTTAATTACTGTTAAACATTTTATTTATTACATATTTAGTTAAATATTTATCCAGAGAATCTTTTTTAAGGAGTTTTCAGTTGCTGAACGTTTCCAACGTGACCGTTCAGGTGGAACCTTAACAAGTTCAGACCTGCAGAACCAGAACCGGCCCGCTCAGAACCATGTGGGTTTTGTGTTTTTACCCAGATTTGTGTCGGCGCGAACGATCATCTGGGTCTTCCCGTCGGCAGTGTGCTTCAGGTGCAGCGTCCCCACACCTTTCTCCTTAAACTCCGCCTCCTTCTTGTAGAACAGTTTACACCTGAAGACAACAGGTGAGACACTGAGCTTTTCCTCGTGTCCCTGGAGCTGCAGGAAGTGACCGAGAAGTTCCTGTCGACGACAGACTTCACGTTCGTTTCTCACGTACTTCTTGGAGTAAAACGCGTCGTCCTCCTTCACCTCCTTCACCTCCGGTTTGGGCGGCTCCTCCGACTCTTCGTCTCCGTTCTCGCCTGAACAACAAGAATAAAGTCAAATAAAACTTTAAACTCATTTAAACAAAAACAGAACTCTAAAGTGAGAGCACAAACTCACCTGTGACATGAACGGAGGGATTAAATTCATTCAACAGAATTAATCTCATTTATTCACGGTATTAATGCTATAAAATGCTTTTTACTTCAAACTATGAGATTAAAAATAATCCCGACTGTGTTAAAGAAAAAATGACTTCCTGGATTAGACCATTCATAAACTGAATCTTATCAGGATTAATTTTCAGGGGTCCACATGAGCGCTTTCTGTCTGAGACCATGATCGTCGCCTCAGACAAACAAACAGAGAAACAAACAAACAGAGAAACAAACAAACAAACAAACAAACAAACAGAGAAACAAACAAACAAACAAACAAACAAAGAGAAACCGATGACAGTTGTCCGTCTGCGTCAGATTGGTGTCAAACTGAACAAACGTCTTGTTGTCTTGTGAAAACAAACGGTCTAAAGATGAACCACAGATTAAACTGACGCTTTAATGAATCAACAAAAGATCAGATTATTCTGTCCAGATTACAACAAACAGCTTTGTCTCTGAGTCAGTTTCAGCTGCTTCTTGTTGTTGATCACAAATATGTAAACAACAACAACAACAACAACAACAACAACAACGTGTTGAGTCTGGATGAGCTCACCTTGATTAAATTTATACATTTATTTTGTACACATTGTACTGTGTACTTTTACTAATGTTATGTACTCAAAATACAGTGTACTTTTACTAAGGCCATACACATGTACTCAGTATACTGTGTACTTTTACTCAGTATGCTGTGTACTGTTACTGAGGACTAAAGTTTTTCTGTTTTAATCTTTAATTCGCTGCGAGCTTCTCTCTTGTAAAAGTGATGAAGAGGATGAGGAGGAGAACGAGGAAGCTCCACCCCAGCAGTCAACAAAGATGGCCGCCTGAGAAGCCCTCGATGTAGTAAAGTTTGTTTAAAGTCAGAATATTTATAAAATTATATCTTTCTGGAGGTTTTTTGCTTTCTGTAAACGTTGTAGACACGTCTGGAATTTATTCATCATTCAGAGGAAATCCTTCAGAACCTCTGATCCTGGTTCCTGAGGAACAACAGAACCTCTGATCCTGGTTCCTGAGGAACAACAGAACCTCTGATCTTCTGGTTCTGGAGGAACAAATGGACACTGAATGAAACGGTTCTGCTCACCTGCAGGATGAACCTCTTCGGTTTTGGTCCCAGTGAAGGACAGCTGGGTGGTGGACCCTGGAGCCCCAAACAGGGGGGTCTTACTGGAGGTGGAGAAGGAGAAGGAGGCAGGTTTGGACCCCAACGGTCCCAGGACGGAGCTGTCCACCTTCTGACCGAAGTTAAACGTGACGCCGGCGGTGGATGGAGCAGCGCCGGAGCTTTTCGGAGCCGAGTCCTCAGTGGTGCTTTTACTGAAGGAGAACAAAGCAGCTGATGGAGTCGAGGAGCTGCTGGAGGAGGATGAAGGAGGAGTGGCTGCAGGGGGCTTCTTCTCCTCCGAGCCCCCGTCAGCGGCGCCGGCTCCATACTGCCGCTCGATGCTGGCGAGATGGCGCTCGTAGTCCCTGAAGATGGGGTGCAGGTCACAGAGAGGGTTGTCGTCGACGTGTTTGCTGATCCAGTCCCTCACGGAGCAGTTCAGGGCTGTGAGCTGCCGCCTGAACTCCCTGTGGCTCGGAGGGGGGCTGGGGGCGGAGCCATTGGTCTGCTGGGGGCCCACGTCAGCTGTGGGCGGGGTGGAGGAGGGCCCGTTGAACGTCAGACCTGAGAGGACGAAGAAGAAGAGTCGGTGAGGAGGGGCCCTTCCCCCGACCGGGCCCGCAGTGACAGATTCTGCTCCATGACACCGAAACCAGAACCAAGAGGTCCAACAAAGACCTGGTCCCTGCCTCACAGAGAAGGGTCAAAGATCTGAACAAACCAGGTCCAACTGAAAACCCTGCCGATTAAACCTGATCCAGAACAAAATCCTGCCGTTTAAACCTGATCCAGA
>NC_056519.1:1768996-1779239 GCF_014905685.2 Nematolebias whitei | reverse complement strand
TTAAACCTGATCCAGAACAAAATCCTGCCGTTTAAACCTGATCCAGAACAAAATCCTGCAGATTAAACCTGATCCAGAACAAAACCCTGCAGATTCAGTTCCTTCACAAACTGCACTCTGCCGAGGAACAGTGACACCAACAACAAACAAAACAACACCTGTAGTCAGTTTTGTCAACCTGCATGTAATTATTAAAAAATAATTTACAGGTTCCTACCATGGTGTCACAATTTCTACACTTCATAACTTTTATTCTCCACAATCCTCTTGGAATAGCATCCATCTCCTTCTCCCCTTGTTTTCCACTGTTCCTTGCCCGACACTTATTTTAACAATTTCACTTTACAGAAAATGTGTTTCTTGACTTCTTTCTCCTTCAAGATATTTGTTCTCCGTGTCACCATCAGTTGGACTCTTCAAATCTCTGAATGTGACGACAGCTGCTCTGTTCAAACGTTGACGCAGCGCTAAGCTAGCAGCGCGCAATACAGATACACTAGCTAAGATGCTACATACATAGAACTCTAAGCGCATCCTAACCGCACCCCCCCCCCCCCCCAGTCAACAACGTCAACAGCGAATTTCATCAAAACAACAACAAGGAGCTGACAGCTCTCCTCACCAGCTGCAGCCGTTGGAGAAGAGAAACCTCCGAACGACGGAGCGCTGCTTGTCCCGTTGGTCAGACCTCCAAAACCCTTGAAGCCTCCGGCGTTCCCAAACCCGGAGAACGGAGTCGGACTGGCTGCCGCAGCCGTTAGAGAGAACCCTCTGAATCCTCTGAAAGCTCCGCCCCCTTCGCTCTGAAACAGAACAAAGAAACAAAAACGGTTTCATGGCGAACCTGACGACAGGTCCAGGTGACGGTTCGGTCCTTACCTCGCCTCCTGTGTTTCTGCGCTTGGCTTTCTTTATCGCTCGACTCTTCAAAACATTGTCACTCGCCAATGAAAACGTCCCGGCCTGAACACAGACAGAGGGTCAAAGGTCAGAGGTCACCCTCACCTAAAGACAAACAAACTAAGGTTCTGGTCTCACCTCCTCTCCCTCTTCCTCCTGGTCCCAGTTCCTGTCCGTCAGCTCTTTATCAGCGATCCTCTTCGCCATCCCACCTGGACCAATCAGCAGCTTTATTCAGCTCAAACAGCCAATCAGCAGCTTTAATCAGCTCAAACAGCCAATCAGCAGCTTCAATCAGCTCAAACAGCCAATCAGCAGCTGGAGGAGGCCGAAAAGACTCAGCCCAACGTCTCTGTGAAAGTGAGCATCAAGCAGAGCTTCAGCTGAATATTTATCAAAGCATGTAAAAGTTAATGTAAAGGTCTAATTTCATGGGTTTCATCCCTACAAAGGACAAAAATTATTTTAAATCTGATCTGTTATGTTGAACTAAGTTCTAAGTAAGTTCTAGTAATAATCTAAAAAAGTTCAATCTGGTCCTCTGGACATTCAAAAAAACAAAACAAAAAAATGTAGAAACGTTTTGTCTCTCATCCTGAGGACTTCCTCAGTCTGAGGTGCTGTATTCAGCTCAGTCTCTTAAATAGCACCTTCTCAGAGTGGATCAACCAGTTTGCTGCTGACAACCAAAACCAGCTGATCACATGATCAAGAAGGACCATCAGCCTAACAATGGATCATTAGCACCTGATGGCTGTTTACTGTTCACAGAGGGCTGAGTGATACTAGCAATCACAGCATTGTAAGAGGGGGACAGTTGAACCTGGAGGCTCCACCCCTGTTTAATGATGGACGGTTTCTTTTCACAAAGATGGCCTCCTTTACTCCTCTCTCAAACCATCGTTCCTCTCTGTCCAGGATGTGCACATCTTCATCCCTGAAAGAGTGACCGCTGGCCTGGAGATGAGTGTAGACCTCAGAGTCCTGGCCTGATGATGTTGATCTTCTGTGCTGGTCCATCCTTTTGGCCAGTGGCTGTTTAGTTTCCCCGATGTAAGACTGATCACCCTCCTGACACTGAACAGCATACACAACATTACTCTGTTTGTGCCGGGGGACTGGATCTTTGGGATGAACCAGTCTTTAATGTATTTTGGGGTTTAAAAGCCACTGGGACGTTATGTTTAGAAAATAAACGTCTCAGTTTCTCCGATACTCCCTCAACATATGGAATGACCACTGGTCTGGGTTCCTCCTTTTCACCTGATGGCTGACTGGAGTCCTGTTTGGGTTTCTTCTCTGCTTTCAGGAAGGCCCAGTTAGGATATCCACATTGCTCTAGAGCCTGTCTTGTGTAGGATTTCTGCTTCTGCCTGGCTCCTGAGCTAGTGGGGACGCTGTCTGCTCTGTGGTACAGAGTCCTGATGACTCCTAACTTGTGCTCCAAAGGGTGATGGGAGTCCAACTGCAAATACTGGTCTGTGTGGGTGGGTTTGTGGTACACCTCGGTTTGCAAATGTCCTCTATCAGAGACTGAGACCTCACAGTCCAGTCTTTCAGATGAGAGACGAAACGTGTCTACATTTTTTTGCTTTGTTTAGTTTTTTGAATGTCCAGAGGACCAGATTGAACTTTTTTGGATTTTTCCACCTGGATTATTGAGCAGCATCAGGATATTCTAGTAATAAAGTTACTTTGTTAAATTTACAGTTGGTGTCCTCTTCAGTATAGTCTCACGACACAAACCTCTTAATAATTAACATTTAAAGGTGATGAAAGCAACCTGGTTGTCATGACGACCATGAACCCTCTTAACTGAGGCTGCAGTCCCAGTGCATGCTGGGAAAGATTCCAACACATCCACATGTAAAAAGAAACTTCTGGACATTAACCGCCTCTTTTTTTAAATCAACTAAAATCGGTTAAGTTTTTTTTTTAAATATTGTTAGTTTAACCTCATAAGATTCACACATTTTCATCAGATGGTTCTGTTGTACAATAAGTGCTTTGTAACTCAAGAGTTTTGTTTTCTGGCTGCAGAAAAAGCATACTACTTAAATAATCAGTTGTTTTTGAAAACATCCATTTTAATTCCGGGTAAAAGAAAAATTAAACGTTTGAAACGTTTTCCGGCCTTTCACCCCAAGTCTTAATATAATTAGTCTAATTTGCTGCAACGACAAAACTTTTGATTTTTGACTCAAAACTTGATCAGACATGTTCAGGACAGTGATTTACATCCCTCACAAATTTAAGCATGAATTAAATATGTTCCTAGTTGGATGAAAACCGATATGTAGGCAGACAAACTAAAGACATGAATCAGCAGGTTGTACATTTTTAGGCGCTAGCTAGCTGCTACTAGCTAACAGTTAATAAACAGTTACACAACTTGTTTCCTGACTGAGAACAGATGACAGCTTAAACACACAAAATATATACATTTTAGAAGCTACAATAGCTAACTTTTACCAACAGACGTTGTCTAAAGCGGCTAACGTGTCCGCGTTAACCGGTAAGCTAAACACCGGTTAGCGCTTCTTGACCGGGCCGCATGTTAGCAGCTAACAGCCGGGTTTAGAAGTCGCATGTCCGTTTAAAAACACCTGACGCACCTTTATTTGAAGGTTTGTTCCGGGCTCTGCCTCCGAGTGTTCGTCCTGAAAGATCCAGATTATAAAAAACCGTCCGGTTATTCTGAACACCTTCAGCAGAACCACCGCTCGTTAGCAAACCGCCTCACGCCGCCATTCGACACAACGCTGTTTTCCGCCTAGCTCTCAGCGCCCCGCCTTTTGCGCATGCGCAGAACGAAATAAGCTAGCACCTCGGGATTTGTAGTCCATAATAAAATAACCGGATCGAAATTGTGTACTCAAGGTCCCAGTTACACCCAAAAATAGCAAAAATATAAAGTATAAGAGAGTATAAAAAGATCTAAGATAAACGCTAAATGAAAGCTAAAACAATACACTAAAAGATCCAAGATATACATTAAACACTAATAATGTAAAATAATACGGTATATTCAACAGCAGCCCAAACAAGAAAAGCCTTTAAAAAATAATCATTTACCACAATTAAAACATTAAAATAATTCTCAGCTTTATATTAACATTTATTTATAAAAACAAAAGCAAGAGTGCAGTTCTGCGGTGGTTCTGGTCTTGAACCACCTGAACAAAGTCTCCTGAAGTTCAGAGACAAAAACAGACTCAGCTCAGCCACAGCAGTAGGAAAATCCAAGGACATCGTTCCCACTGTAAAGCACGGTGGTGGCAGCATCATGCTCTGTCTGACAGCACAAAGACATAAACTCAACAAGCCTAATGGTGCTGACACATAAGTCTCATTGGTTCTGCAGCATGGCACCAGTTAAGGCCCGCCTACTGCAGGTATCAGAAACGGGTAATGGTACCACCTTGTTGGTGGTTCTGCTCCGAGGGCTGATTTAGACGTAAGCAGCAGCCGTTGATTGGTCAGCAGAGCTACGTCACTGGATGACCCGCCCAGCAACTAACCATCAGAACCTCCACTTCCTGTCTCGTCGTTACAGAAGGCAGAGTAGTTTGTTTTTTCCAGATTTCAATAATGGAAGATCCAAAAGTGGTGCCATGGACCACTGACGAGGTCCAGACCTTTGTTGGTGGACCAGAGGATTCCGGTTATGATCCCACCCACAGAGCGAGGAGACAAGTCGCTGTGGACGTTCACCGACACCTGAGAAGAACCGAGGAGACGAGAGCCAGAGTCAGACTTATCAATGGCAAAGCAGCTTGAAAGCCCGGTTCTGTGAAGGTCTGGGCTGTCCAAACCCAAACGTGTGATGGGGATAATCCTGTACTGTTGGACACCTGAAGACAAAAACACCTGAAGACCTTCAGTTAGGGGGCTGGTCTCCAAGCTTCCAGGAGGCGGCTCAGTGGAGGAGAGTCCTGACCAGCTGCTGAGGAGATGAGGCCCATATGACGAGCAGAACCTGTTCTTAGGCCCACATGGGACCTCTTTCATCAGAACCTGCTTCAAACACGTCCGGCTCTGGTCCTCACTGAGCTGGCTCTGTGTCCAGGTTCACCCTGAGAAACACGATTCTGACCAATCAGAACAGAACCTTCCAGAACTGAGGAGGACGCTGAGGAACTGGTCTCAAGGAGACGAGAGAGACAACAGCTAAAACCTGCTGAAACACAGCTAAAGAACTTCATCCATCCTTCATTCATCATAAAACCTCCATCCATCCATTATCCATCTTTCATCCATCCTTCATCCTTTATTCATCCTTCAGCCATCTATCTTAAAACCTTCATCCTTCCTTCATAAAACCTTCATCCATCCATCATCCTTCCATCATACACAATTCATCAATCCGTCATCCATCTGTCATCCATCATCCATCTTTCATCCTTCCTTCATAAAACCTTCATCATCCATCATCCATCCTTCATACATTCATGCTTCATCCATCATCCATCCATCATTCATCCATCACTCATTCATTATCCATCTTTCACGCATCCTTCATCCATCTTCAAGGATTCAAGGTTCTTTATTTGTCATTCCACCACATGTGGTGCATGTGGTGGAATGAAATTATGTCCACAGGGTCCCAGTTACATCCAACAAAAGTATAAAATGTAAAAGCAAAACATCCTGATGCATGCTCAATAATCCAGGTAGAAAAATCCAAAAAAGTTCAATCTGGTCCTCTGGACATTCAAAAAGACAAAAAACAAAACAAAGCAAAAAAATATATAGAAACGTTTCGTCTCTCATCCTGAGGACTTCCTCAGTCTGAGGTGCTGTTTTCAGCTCAGTCTCTTAAATAGCACCATCTCCTACACCTAAAAGCAAAACAGTTATAAGATATGAACAAAAAAATCAACTAAAAATACACTAAGCACTAATAGCACAAAAACAATTCACCGAGCAGCAGCACGAACATGAGTCTGTGTGAGCAGATGAGCACGAATGAACACAGCAACATGACACAGATCAGCAGCAACATGAAACAGATCAGCAGCAACATGAAACGGATCAGCAGCAACATGAAACAGATCAGCAGCAACATGAAACAGATCAGCAGCAACATGAAACAGATCAGCAGCAACATGATGTGTTTATTCACAGTGATTCTCCTGGTCAGAGATTCATGAGACTAACAGCCTCAGGGTAGAAGCTGTTCCTCAGTCTAGTGGTTCTACACTTAATGCTCCTTAACCTCCTTCCTGAGGGGAGTGGGACAAAAAGTGTGTGTGCTGGGTGAGTGTGGTCCTTCATGATGCAGGTGGCCCTCTTCCTGCATCTGGAGGTGTAGATGTCTGTGATGGTGGGGAGACTGACTCCAACATCTTCTGTGCAGCCTTCACCACTCTCTGCAAAGCTTTTCTTTCTGCAGCTGTGCAGCCTCCATGCCACACGTTGATGCTGGAGCACAGGATGCTCTCCACTGCACACCTGTAGAAGGAGGTGAGGACTGAGCTTCCAGACCAGCTCGTCTCAGCCGTCTGAGGAAGTAGAGTCTCTGATGATCTTTCTTCATCAGGCTGGTGGTGTTGTTGCTCCAGCTGAGGTTGTTGTTCAGGTGCACACCCAAGTACTTGTAGCTGGAGACCACTTCCACTACAGATCCTCTTATGTTTGGGGTGGGGGGGGGAGGTGTTTTTGTTCCTTCTGAAGTCCATGACCATCTCCTTTGTCTTCTTCACATTGATGTGAAGGTTATTCTCTTTGCACCAGCTCTCCAGGTGTTCCACCTCTTGCCTGTAGCTGGACTCATCATTGTTTGTGATGCATCCCACCACCGCTGTATCATCTGCAAACTTTACAATGTGACAGCTTGGATGGGTAGCTGCACAATCGTTTGTGAGGAGAGTGAACAGGAGGGGGCTCAACACACATCCCTGAGGAGAGCCAGTGCTGAGGGTTATGGTGGAGGAGGAGAAGTTGTGGATCTTCACTGACTGTGGTCTGTTTGTTAAGAAGTCCATGGACCCAGTTGCAAATGGAGGGGCTTAGTCCTAGTGTGGATAGTTTGTCCATCAGGGTTTTATCCATCATCCATCCTTCATCCATCACTCATTCATCATCCATCCTTCAGCTATCCTTCATCCATCCTTCATAAAACCTTGATCCATAATCCATCCATCATCAATTCATCATCTATCCTTCATCCATCCTTCATCCATTCATCACTCATCCATCCTTCATCCATCATCATAAAACCTTCATTCATCCTTCATCCATCCATCATCTATCCTTCATAATACCTTCATCCATCTGTCGTCCTTCATCCATCATCCATCCATCATCCGTCATTCACTTAAATTTTATCCATCATCCATCCTTCACCCATTCATTTATTCATCCATCCATCATCCATCCATCATCAATTCATCATCCATCCTTCATCCATCCTTCATCCATCCATCATCCATCATTCACCTAAATTTTATCCATCATCCATACTTCACCCATTCATTTATTCATCCATCCATCATTCATCCATCATCCATCCATCCATCCATACATCCATACATCATCCATCCATACATCCACCTGTAGATGTGACCCCAGATGTGACTTCATTTCCTCTCCACCTTTCATTCATTCATTCATTCATTGTGCGGTGGTGGTACAGCCCTCAGATCAGTTTTCTGATTCCTCAGCAGAGGTTCTGCTCTCAGATGAATGAAATGTGATTTTAAATGGTTCTGATCCGACTGTTTCTTTATTTAATGCAACACTTGAGTCGTATCATCTCTAATCACGGCTCAGCTCACACGTTCACGTCTCAATTAGGCCCTTAAACCAAGCTCTAATTGGATCACTTAATTACCGGGTCATGTGTACACTAATTAGAGCAACTGAAGCAGAACCGAAGCGTCCTGATGACCTCAGATATTATAAAAAGAATAATTAACAATAACTAATACATGTGTTTACCCTGTCTCTACTTCATGTTATTTATTATTTACTGGTGTAATAAACAGCTAGAACCAACTAAATATTACTAGAAATCATTTGTTTTTTAATCTGACTCTTTGAAGTTTCATAACATATTTAATTAAAAAGAAAAATGACAAAAAATAATTAAAATCTAATTATTATTTAAAAAAATACCTAAATGGCATAAAAACTAGTGACAGACATAAAAAAAAATCAATTAAAACAGACCTTTCAAATAAAATTAGGCTGAAACTAGCTGAACAATGAAAACAGCTAAGCAAAAAAGAAAACAGTAGCTAGAAGCTAAAATCAGCAAAACATTAGCTGGAGGCTAACAGTCTTCAGACGTTCTGCTCTTTTAGCTGTTGACTCATTATGTTTGGCTGGTTCAGCTGATCGTTGCTTCAACTCTTGTTGTTTTGTAAAGTTTATATTTCTCCAAATATTAAACTTTATTCACAAATGTTTTTAATGAATTATTAAACTTTATTTACAAATGTTTTTAATGAATATATATCAGATCTCTTCAATTCCTTCAAAATCTTTGTTCTCTTTCAAACTTTCTTCAGCTGCTCATTCTGTTTTGACTTTCTTTTTGTTAATGTTAGCTTGGCTACTTTTAGCTTTTGCTACTGTTGTGCTAGTTTTAGCTTTTGGCTACAGTCGTTCTGCCTTAACTTGACTAAGAGACATAGAAAAAAAAAACATCAATGTGAGCAGTAAAGTAGGCGGGGCTTACAGAGCTGCGTCCCATGAGCAGACTCTGGTTCCACAAATAAAACATGTCAGCTCCTGTAAACTCATCTTTAGTTTTATACAGCAGGAGGAGGAAGAGACGCTTCGTCCATCTTTTCATGTTCATGGTCTTGACAGACCATTTGGTGTCTCTTAGGCTCCGCCCACACGACTCCTTTCTCCTCCCATTCACACAAAAATTGAGTTTTTATGGAAAAAGAAGAATATTTTTTAAAATACTTTCCAAAGTGATGATATAAGAAAAGTCTGGGACTTGTATAGACAAGAGAAAGTGAGCTGTTCAGAAATGGTGACAGCAACTTATTACGCTTTAAATTCTAAAACAGAGCCATTTGATCACTTTTCTACATCCGTCACACTTGAATGTGATTTAGTTGTTGTTAAATGTTCATCATGAGATGATGTGGTTTATAACTGAGAGGAAACGGCACCAAAGTAAAGCAACCGTTTGTGAAAAGCTTTGGCCGAGCTCATGTTTGTCTGTGAGGACGTTCTCTCTATCAGAACAAATCACGACACCAAGGCTGTGGAGCAGAAGCTGGAAGTTGAAGTCACTCAGGACGAGCGCCCCCCCGAGGCGGAGACCAGTACTATTTGTAAGCCTCGCCCTAAACTAAATGGGACTTCTTCTTCTTTTAATAAAAATACATTGAAAGTCATTTAGTTCAGCAGATAATTCATGTGGTCACGTAGCTCGTACCTTGCTGTTGCATCTTTAAACGTATTTATTAAACATTAAGTTGTCCGTTCGTTTTTTTAAGTTTTAGGAAGAGTGAGGTTACGCTGTGATTGACAGGCCGTTGGTGAGTCAGGAGGGTGTGTGGGCGGGGCTTAGGGTATGCCCCACCTCTCCAGTGAGCAGACTCTGGTTCCAAAAACCATCAAAGCAGCGCCTAAAGAACTGATAACGACTTTAATTTTTGTAATGGAGGATAAAAGAGTCATCACTTCTTCTTCTGACTTTATTTATGTTGACGTGTGGATAAAAATAAATTAATTGGTGGTGGGGGGGGGGGGTATTTGGGGCGTTACAGACTGATCTTGTGTTATTTTGTTGTATTTTTTTATTTCACTCTTCGACATTAGTCTTAGAGTTTGTGATAACTGTGGACGTTTTGTCTTCATCAAACTTTTTCTCATCCGTGTCACTGCATTTTATTGGTTCTCCGTTAATTATCCCTGTCTCTGTCCCCGTCTCTGTCCCCGTCTCTGTCCCCATCTCTGTCCCGTCTCTGTCCCCATCCCTGTCCCCGTCTCTGTCCCCATCTCTGTCCCTGTCTCTGTCCCCGTCCCCATCCCTGTCCCCGTCTCTGTCCCCATCCCTGTCCCCGTCTCTGTCCCCATCCCTGTCCCCATCTCTGTCCCTGTCTCTGTCCCCGTCTCTGTCCCTGCCTGCCGCAGGCTGATCAACAGTCTGTTCACAACACAACAGAAAACCCAAATAATGGGAACGTTACAGGCGGTGGGGTAGGGGGAGCAGAAGGAGGAGCAGGCTGAGGAGGAGCAGAATGAGGAGCAGAGTGAGGAGGAGCAGAATGAGAAGCAGAGTGAGGAGGAGCAGAATGAGGAGGAGCAGAGTGAGGAGCAGAGTGAGGAGGAGCAGAGTGAGGAGGAGCAGGGTGAGGAGGAGCAGAGTGAGGAG
>NC_056519.1:1767339-1768986 GCF_014905685.2 Nematolebias whitei | reverse complement strand
AGGAGCAGAGTGAGGAGGAGCAGGGTGAGGAGGAGCAGAGTGAGGAGCAGCAGAGTGAGGAGCAGCAGAGTTAGGAGCAGAGTGAGGAGGAGCAGAGTGAGGAGCAGCAGAGTGAGGAGCAGCAGAATGAGGAGTAGAGTGAGGAGGAGCAGAATGAGGAGCAGAGTGAGGAGCAGAGTGAGGAGGAGCAGGCTCAGCAGCAGCTCGGTCCGGGTGGGGGAGGCTGTCGGTCGAGGGAGGGGGACAAGTTCAGTGCGAGCTTAATGTGAGGAGCTCAGCCGTGACGTCACGGGATCATGGCGCTGTAACTGTAGTAAAACCTCGAAGTTGAATAAAAAAGCGTCGATCGCAGCTTCTCTTGGGTCTGCTGTTCTGTCCATGGTACCGCTCGCTGTCAGCTGCCTCTGTGGGTTTTACTGCGACTTAAAACGACCAGAAACATTTTAATAAAATCACTTAGGACTTGAATGTTGAGTAAACAATCATCTGAACTTGTTCTTGTCGAGTGGATCACAAACACCTGCCATTTCGGCTTCTCATCAACTCTCCGCTCACATACTCCCGAACCAAGCTCCGCCCCCGAGATGCTTCTCTAACACTCATTGGCTGCCTGTCCTGTCCTTCAGAGATTCTAACTCTTGATTGGCTCAGAGTTCACTCCCTCTTTTCCACAGGCGAGCTGCTTCAGCCAATCACAGAAGAAGTTTAGTGCAAAGGGCGGGAAGAGGAGTTGGAGCAAGAGGAGGAGGTGAAGGGGGTCAGGCTGAGATGGGGGAGAAGAAGGAGGATTTCTGAGAACAAACTGTTAAATTTGACCTCTTTGTGTTGGAAGAGAAGGCTTCAGCAGAAAAACTGATTAGTTTTAAAGATTCTTGGAAGTTGAGCTGAAATATTTGTCGTCTTCTTGTGGCCCCCTCCTTCACAAGTTGAAGCTGTGAATGTTCATGCTGCCATTTTTAAACCTGCTGTTAATGATCATCCATGTTAAAGATGTGACGACTCAGAAGCTCTGAAGGATTATTCTGTGACGACTGAACCAAAACCAAAAATACTAAAACTCAACGCCATCGTTGTGCTTCATAAAACAACAAAAGACACATTAAGGTTTAAAAACCGTTCCTAGAAACAAAAACTCTCTCATTTAAAACTAAAACAACTCGTTTCCCTTCAACATGATCAGGAACTCTAGTCCATATTTTGAAGAGCCGAAGGAAACAGCTGAAACTGTGATTTAGACTAATATCAGCTGAAGGGTCAGTTTTTATCTGCAGCAGAAAATGTTGAACACAAAAATTTGCTTTGGTTCACTGAAGCTACTAAGTTTGCTGTTTTAGCTGTAGCATATTGGTGACTAGAAGCTACAAATAGCCAAAGGAACTAAATGATGCACAAAGCTAAAAGTAGCAAAATGGTGGCTATATGCTAAATGTTACACAAGGCTAACAGCAAGCTAAAATGAACCAAAGGCTAGCTAACAGTTGCAAAATTGACTAAAAGTAGCAAAATGGTAACTAAAAGCTAAATGTGACTTATTGTATGTGACGTTCAGTTTTCCAGGTTGACATAACTCTTATAGTAGAAACAACCTCTCACAGCTAAATATTAGCTGCTAAATATTACACAGCTAAATATTACACAGCTAAATAT
>NC_056519.1:1752907-1757339 GCF_014905685.2 Nematolebias whitei | reverse complement strand
TAAAGGATAAAGTAAAGAAGCCAAAGGCTAGCTAAAGGATAAAGTAAAGAAGCCAAAGGCTAGCTAAAGGATAAAGTAAAGAAGCCAAAGGCTAGTTAAAGGATAATCTAGAAATTAAAAAGAACACAAAGGTAACTTCAGTAGGAAATGCGTAGCTAAAAGCTAGAAGTATCAAGCTGCTAGGTAAAAGTGGTAAAAGGCTACGGTAACTAAAAGTAGGCAAAGTGAGTGTGATGTTCTTAATTTATTTAAACTCATCTAACATTTAAAACCTGTTTATGGAACTTCGGCTGCTAACAGTTCTACTCTGCTAAACGGTCAGCTGTTTCCTTGATAACCTCACTCTGAGGAGTGAAGATGTCTCGCAGCCTGAGGACAAACGTCCCTCCTGGTCCACTTGGATCAGGTTCTGGACTTGGTTCCGTCTTTGTATTGGTATGTTTTAGTGAGTTTCGTGTGTCGCAGCTCGAGCCTCGCTGCTCCTGATCCACACGCACGTTTTGACATTTTCATTCTTTAATGATGAAGAGAAAGCAGCTGAAGTCATCGCTGAGTGTTTTCAGCGTGTCCCCTGGATGAAGGCCGCTGGAAGCAGAGACGTGTTTAGATCGGGCCTTGAACCATCAACCTTCCTGCTTCACTTGCTCTGCGTTGCATCGTGGCAGCGGTTTTTCACCACCGTGTCGGGTGGAGACTGCTCTGTCGGACGCTCCCTCCGTCGGTGGGTTTGTGTCGGAGTCGAGTGTTTGCTTCGGCTCCATTTCTGGAGCAAACAGTTTCTGTGGAGCAGAAGTTGAAACAAGAACGCGCAGCGACTCCACTTGAAAGCCGTGGCAGGCAGCAGGGTAACCATGGATACGCCTGCTTCTTCCACACTCGGCCTGTAAACGTCATTAAGGCTCTTTTTGAAGTTTCACAGAGCAGCTTCGAGTGCTAACACAAAAAGAGGCGATTTAAAGTAAACGTGTTGGGGAGACGGCGAGCGTCAGGACCCACGCTCTGTTCTGATTCGGGCCTTTGTTGGTTCAATGAGCTCGTCTGAAGGCAGGACGGAGTATTTTTAGGATCCTTGAGGTTCAGGTGTCTTCCCATCACAAAGTAATGTTGACGTGTCGTAAAGATGGCGGCTGCCGGGTTCCCTCCTCCAGCTGTGAGCAGCTGTGCCGCACGGCGGGACGTTCAGGTAGCTCTCCTGGTGGAAGCTGCTTCCTGCTCTCGTTCTGTCTCCCATCGTTCCCACTCTGAACTTCACAGACGAGCAGAGTCCGCTCAGATCGCTGAACTTCGTTATTTATGTAACTAAACTAAACCGCTGACATCGGGGAGTCCTGATGTCGTTCAAAATGAGCATTGGTCGATGCCAAGTCTAATTCTTGTTTCACTGCAGGGTTTCAGATAACAACCGTCAAATCTCCACATAAAGACGAGCCCGTTTCTTCGACCTCAACCACACTTTCACTTTGACATTGTGTTCAGACGTAGCTCTTCAAAGGAAAAGCATCTTCTGGGCTGAAGAAAATAACTCCCGCCGTCTGAAGCTCGCAGGACTTTTCTGACGCACCACTTCGTGTCAAACAAAAGCAGCCGGACACGTCCTCTCCTGTGAAGGCTAACGGCTGAACGATCTCTGCTGAAGGCAGCTGAAACGCTGTCATTGCTGAACTGTTGGAGCGGTGGATTTGAACAGCTAACACTTGCTGAAAGCAGGAAAACAGCTGAAATGTAGCAAAATAAGCCGAAACAGGCAGCGAGAGGCTGAATAGATTACAAAAAGTTTAAAATTACCAAAAAAGGAGCTGAAGGAAGCTGAAGCAGAACAGCCGAAACAGGTTTGAAGGCTGTGACGAGAGCTCCATTCATTTTCAATGAGACAAACATGGCCGACCAAGCTAAATATTTCTAACGGTAAACATTAAACGGTCCCTGCAGGAACGTTCTGAATGAGCCGAACGTTTCAGACATGACCTGTAGAAACGAGTTCCGAGCTGAGAAAGGTAAAGACGCGTCCACGTGGAGCTCCGTAAATCAATCATCCGTCAGGTTTACGTTCCTGTTTTTAAACCGTCTAATCTGTCAACTGAACGACATTCTTTGATTGGGGATGAACTCGTTACGCTGCAGAGGAACTGATGTGTTTCAAACATCTGTCTCGTTTTACATAAACACGTTTTCATACCTACAACATCTGTACAGCAGCTCTATATCTCAGGTTAGCACGGACGCTAACGTAGCTTATCTGTGGCGTTTTCAGCGTTCGTGTGGTTCGTATCGTCGTGATTGCTCCAGATGTTCTAACAGATGTTCACAGACAAAGAAAACAAAACGGCTCTACTTCCACGTGTTTCTACAGGAGCCCAGCTGGGACAAACACGCCGCCGACTGCTGACTCTTGACGTGGTGCCGCAGCTCAAAGTAAATGAAGCTCCGCCCCTCTGGCTCTGATCTGTGCTCCCTCGTCACTCCATGTATGGTAGCCGTACCGCGGTGTCCTGAAGGCCGCCTCCACGGGCTCTGGTTGTCTGAAGACGTCCAGTTTGATTCAGTTCTGTTGGTTCCGTCAGCGTTTGTAATGTTGAAGACTTTAAAGTTGAGTTTTGTTAAAGTCGCTCCGTGAATAAGGTGAAAACAAAGATTCCTGACGTTTCAGTTTGGCTCAGTCAGGCGCAGATTACTCGTGCGACCTGATGAAATAATCGGCGTTAAGCTGCCAGTTAACCCACTTCCTCTGCCTCCTCTCGCAGCCCATAATAATGTTTACTGAGCAGTAATTGGATTGGACTCGTTAATTCAGGAGCGCCGAGCGTTTACGCCGAACAGGAAGGAAACCGTTTGTAGACGATGAGTGAAGCTGCTGTTGAAGCGACTCGTTTTCCAGCTGTTTCAGGTCCGGTTCCCTCGTCGTGGTTGGAGTCACTCTGCTGCGTTCGGACGCCGCTCGACTCGAACTTCCTGTTCCAGAACCTGAAGAGGACCGGCTCCTGGGGGCCGGTCCACACTGGAGGAGGAATGAGAACTGTGCAGAGTGCAATGTGTCTAAAATCACCTTTTACTCTCAGTTTGATCCTTTTAGCTCCGAGAGAAGCTCAGGAGAATCTGCTCTTTGGTGTCGGAAAGATCAGGGTCCTTGCTTCATGATCGCTGCGGTCTAATTAAAGGTTCGACAATGACAACGTCCATCAGACGCACGTCGTCTGTTGTTTGCTTCAGATTTCAACTTTATGAAATGTAAGCTAAGAGACGCCTGAACAGACTTCCTTCAGCTCTTCATCACGTCCTCTCACTCCTCCTCCTCCTCCACCTGAACAAAAATAATTCATTTTCACCTTTCCACCAGATCTGCTGCTAAAAGGCAAATTAAGACTTTAATCTTGTAAATACGTTGAAGAGTCTAAAATGAACGTTTTATTTTTATTGTCAACAAAAAACACAAGGAAAAGTAAATGTTTAGTCCTGATGCTGCTCAATAATCCAGGTGGAAAACTCTAACCAAGTGAAATCAGGTCCTCCGGACGGATTCTTCTTTGTTGAAACGTTTCGTCTCGTTCTGGACGTTGGTTCTGACCCGTCTTATTTCTTATTGAGCTGGTTCTGCTTTGGTTAAACGTGCTACGGTGAACGAGGGTTCTGTGTTCGTCTGAGGTGCGTCCAACCTTTCTGCTCAGTGACATCATCATCGATGGACGGCAGTTTGACGCGTGTCTGCTTATCAGAGTCAGAGTTTCTTTATTGTCATTCGCACCTCATGTGGTACATGTGGTGGAGCGAAATTATGTCCACAGGGTCCCAGTTACATCCAACAATAAAATGTATAAGAAAAACAGTAATAACATCTAAGATATGAACTAAGAAAAACATCAACTAAATATACACTAAGCACTCATAACATAAAACATTGAACATCAGCACAAACATGAACATGAGTCTGTGAGCAGATGTGCACGCATGAACACATCAACATGAAACAGATCAGCAGCAGCATGAAACAGATCAGCAGCAACATGAAACAGATCAGCAGCAGCATGAAACAGATCAGCAGCAACATGATATGGTTTTTCACAGTGATTGTTCTAGTTAGAGATTCTTGAGTCTAACAGCCTCAGGGTAGAAGCTGTTCCTCAGTCTAGTGGTTCTACACTTAATGCTCCTCAACCTCCTTCCTGAGGGGAGTGGGGCAAAAAGTGTGTGTGCTGGGTGGGTGGGGTCCTACATTATCAGTGTTAGCATTCAGCTCAGCGTTAGCATTTAGTCTAGCGTTAGCATTGAGCTCAGTGTTGGCATCAGTGTTAGCATTCAGCTTAGTGTTAGCATTTAGTTTAGCATTAGCATTGAGCTCAGTGTTGTCATCAGTGTTAGCATTTAGCTCAGCGTTAGCATTTAGCTCAGCATTAGCATTTAGCTCAGCGTTAGCATTTAGTCTAGCATTAGCATTGAG
>NC_056519.1:1751648-1752897 GCF_014905685.2 Nematolebias whitei | reverse complement strand
GTTGGCATCAGTGTTAGCATTTAGCTCAGTGTTAGCATTTAGCTCAGGGTTAGCATTTAACGTTAGCACACCTGGTTAGTGGTTTATTCTCAGCTAAAGGCCTGAAAGGAATAAAACTAAGAAGTTTTAGGTGACGGAGCCGGTTCTTCCTCCAGACTTTTATCCTGATAAAGTGTCTTTTCGTGACCTTTGAACTTGTGTTGGTCATTTAATAATTCTTATTTAAGGTTTTATGAAAAAGATCAGGCGCTCCTGTAACATCAAACAGGATTAGTGGACTCAGACCTTCGCTGCGTCAGGACCTGATGCGGTCTGAAGCAGAGACAGGATTGTGCAGCTGAAGCCTGCAGACAGCTTCGGCTTGTCTCGGGGAGCGAGGCAGCCGCAGAGCTCAGATTATCCTCGTCCAAAGGCGTGAAGATGGCTGCAGTAATTGATAAATTGCCTCTGCGTGGAACACAAAGCCTTCCTGGGTGTGCAGCCGTGTGTTTGTAGCGCAGACAAAGTGCCGTCATTTGCATGTTTTGGCTGTTTGTGAGCTTCCTCCTGCTCTTTCGTGCCGTCTGCAGCTCTGGCCCGTGTCATCGCTCGATTTCACGCAGACCTGCAGGGACTTGTCTCACTTTTATGGACATCCGCACGTTTTACGTTTTTACAAAATAAGACATTTGGTCAAAACGCGCGCTTCTTTACAGAATGAAGACTCATGTTTGCAGCCGATGTCGGCCCACAGCAGCACGTTTAAATAAAACTGATCGGTACAAGACCCCCCAGCCCTGTTCTCTCTTTACAGCTCTTATTTTGAAAGACACACCTAGTCTTCTATTGACTCAACAGTCAGGTTGTTGTTTGGGCACAGCTGAAGATTGTTTATTTTTTGTAGCAGCGTTCATTAATTGAGAGCTTCTTCCCTGAAGGAATGCATATCACCCGCCGCCGTGCAGTGCCATGTATTGGTGCTCGGAGTGTGTGTTGGTGATGACGCTCAGCTGCTACCACTTCACATTCAACTCAACATCTGTACAGATGACTGAGGCAGAGCCAGTCAATGAGCTGTGTCGGCCATCTTGAATTGGGTTTGTTTCAGTTGTTTGTTTATATTTATTTATTCATTTATTTTTATTTTCTTTGTTTATGTAAAGCTCTTTGACTTGTTGAGTTACTGAAATGTGCTAAAAGAAGCTACTGTTCCATAAAGTCAGCTGACGGGAAGCGCTCGACTCCTGACAGGAAGCGCTCGACTCCTGAC
>NC_056519.1:1745714-1751638 GCF_014905685.2 Nematolebias whitei | reverse complement strand
CTGACGGGAAGCGCTCGACTCCTGACAGGAAGCGCTCGACTCCTGACAGGAAGCGCTCGACTCCTGACAGGAAGCGCTCGACTCCTGACAGGAAGTGCAGGAACAGTATGAAGCTGTTCTGAGGTCAGTAGATGTTGAGGACGAGGTCCAGTCGGTCTCGGGGAGGTCGTCTTCCTGTAGCTCCTTGGACGTCTTTTTGTCCTCAGACCTTCACAGTAAAAGCACTGTAAATCATAGGTTTTATTTTGAAAGGACAGGTTTTGGAAACGCTTCTCGTTCAGCCTCGTTCTTCCTCCCACTCAGCGTCCTCGTCTCCTCCGTCCAGCTGACGGACAGCACGAGTCTCTGAGCGGAGCGCCGAGACGACAGGAGACTCTCAGCTCGTAACATTCCAGCAGCACAGGTCAGGGTTCAGATCTGGGCCGGGTCAGAGACCAAGACTGAACGTAAACGTGTCACAGTCTTTGTTTTAGATAAAACAATAGTTTTTAAAGAACGTACTGAAGGAACGACGGGCGTTATGTAACCCTGTGATGTAACGTAAATATTCCACATGGCAGGAGTTATTTTTAGATCGTCTTGTTCCGGTTACGGGTTATTGGATGAGGTTGAACCGCAGCTTTAACAGGAACCCTGCAGGTCAAAACTAATTTACCACATGGTGAGAAACAGCTGAAACTGCATCAGCTGAAGCAGCTGTAAACACTGACTCTGACTGTAAATATAAAAAACTCCAGACCCGACGCTGCTCCGACTCCGAGTCTCCACCATGTTTCCCCACAACCTGCAGGTGCTTCAGACAGGAAGTGAGGTCACAAGCGCGTACGGACGGGAAGATTCCCCGCGCATGTCTGATTGAACCCTCGGCGTGGCGCGCCGACGGTGACCCGCTTCACCTCCGTCTGTCAGAGGAGCGAGCGCTCGGCGTGCAGCTCCACGCCCGACCCGACGAGCAGGAAGCAGTTCCAGATAAATGTCCTCCACCTGGTCTTCCTGCTTCTATACATTCAGAACACGAGGTCCGGTTGAAGAAACTGGACCACACCTGGACTTCTCCAGCTGTGGAGGGTGGGCGTGTGAGCAGGTGATTTCCTGTAGCTGCTTTGGGTTTGGCTCAGGTGGGTCCTAGGAACCAAGGCTGGACCACCAGCCTCTTGCTGGAGGGGCCCGTCTTCCTTCATCCAGACAAGCTGCTTCCTGTTGACCCGGGCTCTTGTCTGAATCCACGGGTCTGGACCCGAAACAGGACGAGTGTTCCCTTTGGGTAGGGTTGAGCCCCCTGCAGGATGGAGACCCGACTGGTGCCTCATCTGCAGTAATGAGGCAGCCATGTTGGGTGTTTCCAGTTTGTGCAGCATCAGCCGAACGTCTGCCCGGCCCGTCGGCGTGTTTGGCTCGTGGAGCGTGTTGTGACGGCAGCAGGTGAGCAGTAGCTGTGAAATGATTCGGCTGTAGCCGTCGGCTTCCATCAGAGACGGCCGGCCTCGTCTTTCAGGCTGCAGATGCTGCTTTTAACTCCCGCTTCCTGCACGCTTCAAACCCAAACGAGGCGTTCAAGGTAGTACGAAATGTTTCAAAGCTGTTGTTGTGTCTGTCGGCTGAATGAAGCCGTTTTAGCTGCTGTCGGTAATCGCTGCTGAGCAGAGCGCCGAAGTTCTCCAGCTCCACCGCTGCCGCCGGATAACTCCTTTAATCTCTTATTCATCCTCCCAACTAAAGATCATCCTGATGAAACTGAGCGCTGCGGTTCGGAGGGTTCGAGCGGAGAGCGAAGGTGTGATGGCTGACGAGCCTTTACGGCGCCCCGACGCAGCAGGAAGCAAAAATGGACGACGCTGTCGTGCTTTTAACTCTTCAGATTTAATTTGGACAGGATTAACGAGCTAACGACCAATCCAAGTGGATCCTTGTGGTCTTAAAACAACTCCGCTCTCACGGCGGGTCATGTGATGCATCTTTTATAAACCAGCTAGCCTGCTGCTTCCTGTTTCTGTCGGGGCACCCCGTCCATAAACCTCTCTGGACCGGACGTACCACCGGCTCCCAGGAGACGGGTTCAACTGAGACTAAATGCTTGTCGCCCGCAGGTTCTGACGTACATTTGGGCGAGTTTTCCTCTAAATGTGGGCGTGGCGCAGAGAGACCAGGTTCAGGGTTTCTCTGGGAAGGATTCATTGATCAGGTGCAAAATCCAAAATGGCTCCCGTGAAAGAAATCTGTCCAATCTGGGCCTCAGAGGTCCGAAGCTTCAGAACTTTCTCAGGTTTAAACCACGGCTCAAACGATCTGTGAACATTGACGACGCAGCTGCACGGACTGATCGTTTATCTAAAGAGGCGAACGGCGGCCATTTTTCTGCTGCATGTTAACAACTTTAGCTAGTTTAGAAGGAACCAGCAGCCGTTTAAATATTTTACTTTCACAAAATCCGTTCCATTTTTTGAGTCAAGTTTTCTTTGTGTTGACTTTTAGAAACAGAACTTTCAGAATGAGCACCAAAACTTTTCATATTTATGTCCTGCAGTCAAGAAGTGAGAGGAGGGCGATTATGTTTTTTGCTCGTGTGTGTGTCTGTTAGCAAAATATGCCACGCAATGGTGGATGGACCTTCAGATGCAAGATGGCCGCCACAGCCAACTCGCTGTAGGAAATGAATGGGCTGACTTGGTGAGATTTACAGTTATTGAGCTAAAATGTGACGTGGTGGTCGCTGAGAGTCCTCCTCAACAGGCGAAGTGATGGAGCAACTTCAGCTGTTTGTGGATTCGCTCAGAACTTGACTGAAGGTCCAAATAAAGGTTTACAAGGAATAAAAGTACAAGAGTAAAAACTGGATTGTTTATGATTAAATCTGAAGTTAGTTTGTCCGGAACAGAAATAATCTGATGTTCAGAGTTTACGCTAATCTCTTTGTTCCAACTTGTTGAGGAGCTTCGGCTGCTTTTCTTCTGTTGATTTTCTACCCTCAGACGAGCCATGCTCAGTGTTCCCCTCAGTTCAGGACGACTGTTAATCCTTTCCAAACTGGAGCGTAAATTAACATTTCAGCTCAGGAGGGTGGTGCTGACGTGTCTGAAGTCGGACGTTTAGCAGGAAAAGGTGTTTTAGCTGCTCGGGTCTCAAACGTGCAGCATTAGAGCTTCACTCCATCGTCTTCAGGCCCGTGTTTGTGTCGCTGCTGCTTTGATTAAAGGGATTTTCTGAGCTTAGACTCCCCACAAACCAGGAGGAATTATCTGCATTAAAGCAGCGACGCTGAAGATCTGTGGACCAGATCAGATCTGAGGAGGACGGTGGGATTAGACGCTCGGAGGCGTCGACCTGACAGCTCATCACAGCTTAACGAGGCCTGATCCCAGAAACACCGGCCTTATCCCTCCATCTCCTGAAGATCTGATCCAGGAACTGATCCAGGACGCTGCCACGCTGAGAAGGAGACGCACACGTTGGTCCCAACGAACAGAGGAGGACTGAGGTTTAAAGATTAGTGACGCTCCGAGAGTCTGACACCTTCAAACCCAGTCCTGTAGATCATCGTGGTCCACGTGTGGATAAGCAGCTCTCATTAACGGTGAATGCAGGAACCAAGAGACAAAGACTTCCTGGTCAGCAGCAGCTTTAGATCCACAGATTTCATCTTTGAGGAGCCTTCAGTCCATCTCTGCTGCTTCATCTGTGGAGTCACATGATGAGGGTCAGGTCAGCTGACATCCTGGATTTCCTGTCTACATTCTGCGTCTGCACCCAGGATGTCCAGTCTGTCCTCCCTCAATTATTCTTATTTAACTTTATTTATCCAGGTAGTCTCGTTGAGTCACGAGGACTCATGTTCAAGAGAGACCTGTTTGGGAGCAGGTGGTGGGGGTTAAGGGCCTTGCTCAAGGGCCCAGAGTGGGGCCAATGAGGGTGGAGGCAGGTGTGGGTGCTTCACATTTGATTTTGTTGGTCCGGGGAGTCGAACCGGTGACCTTCCGATCGCAGGCCCCCTTCTCTAACCTCTGCACCACCCCTCCCTGAACTTTAAAACCCAAACAGGAAACACATGAAACTTCATCTCGATCAGGAGCCGTGAGCTCGGACTGTTAGCTGCAGAACATCGAACCACAGAAGTCCGTGTAGGTTCTGGCCTCTGTCCTTCAGAGTGTCTCTGCTGGAGACAGACTGAGATGGTCTCCTCTGAGGTCAAAGGTCACACACCCAAACTCCCATTGACCACTGGCTACTAGATCAGTTTTGTCTTCTTAATGCTCGGCTAATTTTAGCTTTTGTCTACTGTTTTGCTAATGCTAGTTTTTAGTTAAGGTTTTGCTAACGTTAGCATGGTGGTCTTCATGGTGGTGGATCGGACCGGGCCAAGGTCTTCTGAGCACTGCTGAGGCTGTGAAGGTTTTTCTTTGACCCGTGCATCAAAAACTGTTTCCAGGTTTTATTTGGGAACAAACATTTGGAGCGAAAACAAACAAAAGTGTTGACCTTCATGGAGGACGACGATTGTTAGCAAAATATCTTGTGACCCACAGAATGTTTATCATCAGCCATGCCTGCAGTAGCAGCTGCTACAGCTCAGACTTTAGTGTTTAAATCTGGGATCCTGCTCTGGGAGTTGTTGTTGTTGTTGTTGATAAATTCACGTTTGTTTACAGTAAACAATAATTGTTATATTGTCAACTGAAAATAACACATTTAAGATTAAAGACGAGTTTACAGCCGCAGCCAGTGATCACATGTACGATAGTCATTACTGAACTGGTAAATAAGGATATAAAATAAATAAAACCAGTAAAGAGCGGCTGGTTAAATGCGCGTGGACTGGTGGAGGTGGACGTTCCTCCAGGCCGAGTTCTTCTGAGTGAAACGTTTTCATGAAACGCACGTTGAAGGCGGACAGACGTGCACATCATCTGTCTCTGGTCCTGCCCATCACTTCTGATCCGCTCGACATAACGGAACAAACCTTCACGCACATCTGCACCATCGTGCGCACTTTTCATCACCAGTCTCCAAGGTCACATATCAAGGTCAAAGGTTAAAGGAGGTCTTTGATTGTCGGGGCTGTAATGGTGTAGAACCGTAAGCGGTTCTAGTGTGCTGGTCCTGGTCCGGATGCAGAGTGGTCTCCTGCCGCAGGACTGAAGATAAAAACTAATATTTTAAATATAATTCCTCCGAGGCCTCTGGTGTTTATTGAACGAGTAGCGACTCGGTGTGAGCCTCTCTGGAGTCTCAGATCACTGGGCTCAGGTTTGCAGAGTCACGGCTGCGTTTCGGCTGTTTTAATCAGAACCAGCCGAAGCGTGTGAACCCTCCTCGCCTGTTTCTCCTCGTGGTTTGTGAGCAGGAGCCGCTCCTCTTTTGGCTGCAGCCAGAAGATGGCAGGGTTCAGTCTCATCTCTGGTTTTAAACAAACAGGCTGAGGAAGCTGGGGGGCCTCCTCTTCATCAGGGCTCTAGCTCGTCTGGGAGGGAAGAGGCCGAAGCTGAGCAGAGACCAGAACCTTCAGAGGGAGAAGAAAGTTCCGGCTTCAGCTCGTCAGTTAAACGAGCGGGCAAGTTGCCTGGTAACTGAACGGAGAGCGCAAACGTTGACTTGAAGAGACGACGGGGAACAAAGGCAGCAGGAGGAGTTCTGAGAACACGGGCCGCGGACAGAACCACGAGCAGCAGCCGAGTCTGTGGTTCTGAGACGACCCGCCAGCGTGGACCACGTTCAGATTTTAAATACAGCCGATAGAATAAATGTTCTCATAATCTAAACTAAAACAACCAGATTATGTTAATCTGATGATCAGAGAGAGAGGGTTCAACTGAGAACTGTCCCCTGGACAGGTAGGTCATGAAGGGACAGACAGGACAGGTAGGGACATGAAGGGACAGGTACGGACATGAATGAACAGACGGGACAGGTAGGGTCATGAAGGGACAGAC
>NC_056519.1:1745538-1745704 GCF_014905685.2 Nematolebias whitei | reverse complement strand
GACGGGTAGGGTCATGAAGGGACAGACGGGACAGGTAGGGACATGAAGGGACAGGTGGGGACATGAAGGGACAGACAGGACGGGTAGGGTCATGAAGGAACAGACGGGACGGGTAGGGTCATGAAGGGACAGACGGGACAGGTGGGGACATGAAGGGACAGACGGG
>NC_056519.1:1739310-1744310 GCF_014905685.2 Nematolebias whitei | reverse complement strand
GCCACGCTTCGAGAGCTGCTTTTATTTTGAAGACGGAGGAACTTTATTTAACAGGAAGTGACGGTTCTGTTGTTTCTCCTTTTTCAAACTGGTCCCAGTCCAGACCAGGACTCAACACTGTCTAAATGTGTGGAATCTGACCTGGAATCAGTTCCACTCAGACTGAATGCAGCCTGAAGCTCGTGTCAGTCTGGTCTGAGCTCAGCTCCGTCACGTTGAGTTTCAGATTATTGGACCAGCAGTTTAATCCAGCAGGGTCATCGCCTAAATAAAACCAGTAAAACCAGTTGTAAACCTGCAGCCGGTCTCCAAGAGCTGCTCACTTCTCCATTGGCTCTTGTTTTAGTCCAAAAATATGCCCTAAATGTTTTTAAAACTTGGTGAAACGAAGAAATAAAAATAAAATGGATTAAAACAGTGAATCTGGTCTAAAACTCAAATACCTCCCTTCGAATGAAAGACTGATCCAGAACTGTTGAGACTGATCCAGAACTGTTGAGGCTGGTTCTGAACTGTTGAGACTGATCCAGAACTGTTGAGACTGATCCAGAACTGTTGAGGCTGGTTCTGAACTGTTGAGACTGATCCAGAACTGGTGAGACTGGTTCAGAACTGTTGAGACTGATCCAGAACTGTTGAGACTGATCCAGAACTGTTGAGGCTGGTTCTGAACTGTTGAGACTGGTTCAGAACTGTTGAGACTGGTTCAGAACTGTTGAGACTGATCCAGAACTGTTGAGACTGATCCAGAACTGTTGAGACTGATCCAGAACTGTTGAGACTGGTCCAGAACTGTTGAGACTGGTTCAGAACTGTTGAGACTGATCCAGAACTGTTGAGGCTGGTTCAGATGTTGAGACTGGTTCAGAACTGTTGAGACTGGTTCAGAACTGTTGAGACTGGTTCAGAACTGTTGAGACTGGTCCAGAACTGTTGAGACTGGTCCAGAACGGTTGAGACTGGTCCAGAACTGTTGAGACTGGTTCAGAACTGTTGAGACTGGTCCAGAACTGTTGAGACTGGTCCAGAACTGTTGAGACTGATCCAGAACTGTTGAGGCTGGTTCAGATGTTGAGACTGGTTCAGATGTTGAGACTGGTTCAGAACTGTTGAGACTGGTCCAGAACTGTTGAGACTGGTCCAGAACTGTTGAGACTGGTCCAGAACTGTTGAGACTGGTTCAGAACTGTTGAGACTGATCCAGAACTGTTGAGACTGGTTCTGAACTGTTGAGACTGGTCCAGAACTGTTGAGACTGGTTCTGAACTGGTGAGACTGGTTCAGAACTGTTCAGGCTGGTTCAGAACTGTTGAGATTGATCCAAAACTGGTGAGACTGGTCCAGTACTGTTGAGACTGATCCAGAACTGTTGAGACTGGTTCAGAACTGTTGAGACTGGTTCTGAAACAGTCTAAGTAACGTTTTAAGTGTAAGATGACTCTGATGGTTCTGTTTCGTGCTGGCCCGGTTCATATTTCTGATCTTGAACTTGTCCAGCAGCCTCTCTTCTTCTAAAGAGGAGCTCCAGCAGACCTGCTGCTGATCCGCTCTCTGATGTGAAACCAGTCTCCTGATGAACCCGGGTCCGTCCTGCTGGGGTCTGCAACCTCTCTGGGCCTCCTTTGAGCCTCAGTCCGGACCCGAGGCGGGTCTCCCGGCCCTCTGACGTGTGTTTTCATGCACCGAGCGTGAAGAAACGTGCAGGCCGCTAATGAAGATGGAGGCTCTGGGTTTCCTCTGAGTTTTCTGTAGCCGCTGCCTCGTCCGTGAGCACGTCCTCATGAACTCCCGTTGTTGGCGCGCTCGCTGAGCGGACACGTAAACAAAGACGCAGACAAACGGCGGAAAAGCAATTAAAAATAAACGGGCTTGGACAGAAGAGCCTCGGAGAAGGAGATGACGGCTGCAGCCAAGTTGGTTTGATTTCTGCTGCCGTGGACTTTTTGTCAGCGTCCCGGGGCGTCGTCACTCTAAACTGCTAAATTAACCCAATTATTCTCTGCGAGCTGGAGCGGCGCCGCTGCCTCCGGCCCGCTTCGCTCTGCCTCCTCTGAGCTATGGGCCGTGCGTCGCAGGGCGGCCTGCGGAATCGGCCGAGTGATTACCGCACACTTTGCCTGATGAGAAACGACTGTTTGTTCTGGACTCTCTTGAACGTGACACGAGTTCCACGTCAACGGACTTCAGACGGGAAAGAAAAGCCTCCGCAACATCTCGCCCATAGTTGGTACAACTAGCTGGTTTCCGTGGCAACGAAGATGAAGATGGAGGTGAGCAAAGCTGGTGCCGTTGGTCAGACTGAACGGGGCCTGATGGTATGGAACCAGTCCTGAAACCTCCATTACTCACAAACCATTCAAAATGTGCTCGGCCCACAATGAGCGTCGAGCCTCTTGAAATTCATCCTCGTATAAAGCAAGCGTGGAGCTCTCCAACACCACTGTACACCCAGCCCGAAACCAATCTGGAACTGTGGATCTAAAATGAGTGAAAATGGGATCAAACCAGTGAGAAACCAGCTCAACTCTTAAAGTGTAAAACCAGCAACAGCCCAGTCCAAATTACTCCCAGGACAGAACATGTAAAACCCACAATGAAACTCGAACCGTAAATCTAAAACTGGTTTTAGAACCATGGAAACCCAGTTCAAACTGCATCTGAAATGGTTTAAACCAATGGACGGTTAGAATCTGTCCTGTGGTTAATCTGATATTTTGCTAACAGATAAACAAAAGCACCTTGAGCCTTTCTAACAGCTTGCATTAAGAAAGTCCGACTGTAATTCACAGAAAGTGCTCTCTGCTGTAAACTGAACTCTGAAGGTTTATTTAAATCCCGACCAGATGAACCCCGAACCAATAAAACTGAAGCCGGAACAATAAAGCTGCTGAAGTTTGTGCTTCTGGCTTCAAAGTCACCCCACCCTGATGGAAACGTGAATAAAAGGCCTTTGATGACTTTTAATTGTAGCTGAAGCTGAAAATAATCTGTTAATTTCAGTTAATCCTAGGTGTTTCACGGTGTGGTTGTGTGGCGGGGTCGTTGGCCCCCCGGATGACAGATGTGCTTCCTGCGCTGACGTGCTTCACGTGCATGGATCGTTCCGGTTGTCTCCTGGTTTTTGTCTGATAACTCGAGCAGAAGATATTTCGTGTCAGACGGAGTAACGATGTCTGATGAACCCGTCCCGAGGAGTTTCCTCTGCAGGAGCTCTGCCCTCTCTCAGCTGCACCTCCTCCGTTCGGCCTCTAATGGAGCTTTTGTCCTTCCTCCTCCTTCATGCGCCGCTCGCACTGAGCGCCGTTTCATTTACCGCCACCTAATGAAAAGCTCGTTTCCTCCGCCACGGTGGGAAGATGGAGTGAGGCGCCGTGGTCCCGCCTGCAGACACGCGGTCATCTGCAGCTCCCGGAGGCCGACTCGTCTGCAGCTCCATGAGCTCCTGTCGTCTTCCCCGCAGTGACCGGCTCGACGGCCTCCGTCACGCTTCAGCGCGAGCGGAGCGTTTTCTGCACTTTGGGTTCTGGGAGCTGCTCGGAGCCCAGACGTCACTTTATTCAGCTCTGATGTTTGCGTGGGCGCCGGCGTCTGAAAGCTGTCGTGTTTTTATTCATCCAGGAGGTGAAAAGCTCAGCGAGCTTTTGTTTGTCTCACGGGGCGGGGGCGCCGAGGGTCCAAGTCCAAAACCATTAAAGGATTGGTACAGAACCGTTAATGAGGACTGCAGGCAGGAAGCTGCGAGCTTGTTGTTTCCAGACTCGGAGTGCAGAGCAGGAAATAAACCTCAGATGTTCAATTTATGTTTGACGGCTGATTTAAATATGTTTACAGTCAAGATCCAAAATATTTCACTGGTTCTGGTTTGGGCCCAGTTTTTATGACTTGCCCTGATTCAGCTTCCTGCTATGTTGACTTTTAGCTAACATTCTGCTACTTTGAATATTGTATAGCTTTCTGTTCTGGAATTTTATAGAACAAGAAAATTAGTATGAGAAAACTAGTTGTTTTCTTCACCATGTTGGACCGGAGCAACATCCTCATTACCACAGAGGAGGCCTCGATCCTTAGGTCCATCTCCAGCTCCATCCTCCCATCACTCAGGAACAGGACTCACTGGTTCTGGATCATGGCCTTGGACTTGGAGGACCCAGGTTAGCTGAAGGTTCTGGCTTTAAGATGCCAACAGAACCACATGATCTTTAAAAACCTGAACCTTGATACCCAGACCATGAACATTAAAACAGGATCAGACAAGTCCAACCCACACAGAACCACTTCCGGTTTGAGCTCAGGACACAGACACAGGTCTTACTTTGGTTCTTCAGAAGCTCAACAGAACTTAAAGTATCTTGGTCCCAACAGAACGCTCCAGGGAACACGGAACCTTCTTTAACGCTTTGAACTGGACCCCCTTAGCAGGTCTACAGTGGTTAAGATCATTTCCATTGATCCAGAACTTGTACTGAGGTCTCCCTGTGGTGAGGACACGGAGACAGAGGTTGTCCTGTTACGAGGACTCTGAGACAGAGGTCGTCCTGTTATGAGGACTTGGAGACAGAGGTCGTCCTGTTATGAGGACTTGGAGACAGAGGTCGTCCTGTTACGAGGACTTGGAAACAGAGGTCGTCCTGTTACGAGGACTCTGAGACAGAGGTCGTCCTGTTACGAGAACACGGAAACAGAGTCGTCCTGTAACGAGGACTCTGAGACAGAGGTCGTCCTGTTATGAGGACTTGGCGACAGAGGTCGTCCTGTTATGAGGACTTGGAAACAGAGGTCGTCCTGTTACGAGGACTATGAGACAGAGGTCGTCCTGTTACGAGAACACAGAAACAGAGGTCGTCCTGTTATGAGGACTCGGAGACAGAAGTCATCCTGTTATGAGGACTCGGAGACAGATGTCGTCCTGTTATGAGGACTCTGAGACAGAGGTTGTCCTGTTATGAGGACTTGGAGACAGAGGTCGTCCTGTAACGAGGACACTGAGACAGAGGTCGTCC
>NC_056519.1:1737186-1739300 GCF_014905685.2 Nematolebias whitei | reverse complement strand
AGAGGTCGTCCTGTAACGAGGACACGGAGACAGAGGTCGTCCTGTAATGAGGACACGGAGACGTGTCTGCAGGCGTCTGGACCGAAGCTCCAACAGTCCTTTTCTCCTGCAGGAGCTGTGAACATGAGAGAACCTCACCTCTAATTGAGTCTCGACGTGTCGGAGCACGTTTCACCTCCAGCTGCCATCAGGCCGGGGACTGACCTCCACCTCCTCCTCCTCGCACCTCCTCTGACCATCAGACGGTCTCCTGCTGGGTCCTGTGACCGACCCGCCTGACTCATTGGACTGTTTCAGAAATGAGTCCTGAGCCGGGCCTGTGTGGACCTGCTGAGGACAACAACACACGAACACCGGTCGATTTCATCAGTCCTCGTGTCCTCCTCAGGACCAGAGTGGTTTTGTTAAACAACATCAATGATCTGAAGGTGAACTGTGGAGAAACAGATGTTTTCACGGTTCCACCAGACCAACGTTGTTGTTGTTGTTGTTGTTTTTCCTTCTTTCATAAACAGTTTCTAAATTTCTCTGAACAAAACGAGGAAGACAGATTTTTACCGATGTTTGTTTTGGTAAACGTGGACGCTACAGAGGACGGTGGTGTCCCCCGTGTCCCCACGAGGTTTGACAATTGCAGCTTTGTCAGCGTTGGCCAAACATGTCCTGATGCCTCAAACGTCCCGGTCCAATCGCTGCGGCACTAACGAGCTTCTCGGCGGAGGCCGTCTGTGTTCGGAGCAGATGCTCCGGTTGTAAATACGATGTTTGATTTGTTCTTCTCTGAAGAACCTTTAATCGCAACATGAATAAACATGTAAGTTTTATAAAATGTTAAATGGACTTGAATTAAAATATAAAACAGTTTAGAGCTTTATACAAACTTTCATCTTTGCTGAAACTGATTTTTGTCTTTTGATCTGAAATATTTGAGCGTTCTTCTTGTTTGTGTCTTCGCTCAGTTCTTGCTATTTATTTATTTTTCATTCATTGCTCAAAACTGAAAGTATGATGGTGTGTGTGTGTGTGTGTGTGTGTGCGTGTGCGTGCGTGTGTGTGTGTGTGTGTGTGAGATTCTGTCTGTTAGCAAAATATCTCCTGAGTTAGTGGATGGATTTGAATAATCGTCTACAGCTGCGTTGTTTCGCCGTTGTGTGCAACAGCTGATCGTTAGCGAGAACAAAAATGGCAGCCATGAAAATGACAGTAGGTGTGGTAGTAGCTGAGAGTCATTCCCAGCACGAAGACTTATTGAACCATATTAAACAGTGGTTACATGCTTTCCTGTTTTTGTTTTGCAGAACCAGACGTTGTGCAAAGGCCTGAATGAGCTTCAGAACGGTCAGGTAGGTCCCACCTCACAGCCCGTTTCACACGTCGGCTGACTCGTGGTTCTGGGGTTCTGTTTGACGGGTCGGTTTCTGCAGATTCAGCTCTTTGGGTCGGGTTCATTTGTTTCTCTAGGTTTTTTTTGCTTGTTTGCATGAACGAGCTCTTCTGTTCACTGTAACATCAGCCGAAGACCGTCACGTTGTTGTTGTTTGACAGCTCACAGTGGGAGACGGACCGAACACGATCACCTGCCAAAGCAGAGCGATGATGTTTTTACTCATGTCTGGAGTGTTAGCAAAATATCTCATGAGCCATCAAGTGAATGAAAGTGTCAGGAAGTAATCATCCGATCTATAGCTACAGCTGCTTCTCTTTAGGACTGATCTACTAGCTGCTGTTAGGAACATTTTAGCTGTTCTTGCCTTTTAATAAATGAGATTCAGCTTCTTCAGCTTGTTTGAGCACTCATTAAGCCCTCGGCCTGTTTCAGCAGCCGTTCAGCTCTCGGCGTGTTTCAGCAGTTGTTCAGCTCTTTGCATGATTCAGCAGTTGTTCAGCTCTGTGTGTTTCAGCAGTCATTCAACTCATGGCATGTTTCAGCAGTCGTTTAGCTCGGCCTGTTTCAGCAGTCGTTTAGCTTTCTGCGTGTTTCAGCAGTCGTTCAGCTCTCGGCGTGTTTCAGCAGTCGTTCAGCTCTCGGCGTGTTTCAGCAGTCGTTCAGCTCTCTGCGTGTTTCATCAGTCGTTCAGCTCTCTGCGTGTTTCAGCAGTCGTTCAGCTCTCTGC
>NC_056519.1:1735015-1737176 GCF_014905685.2 Nematolebias whitei | reverse complement strand
CTCTGCGTGTTTCAGCAGTCGTTCAGCTCTCTGCGTGTTTCAGCAGTTGTTCAGCTCTGTGTGTTTCAGCAGTCGTTCAACTCTCGGCGTGTTTCAGCAGTCGTTCAACTCTCTGCGTGTTTCAGCAGTCGTTCAGCTCTCTGCATGTTTCAGCAGTCGTTCAGCTCTCTGCATGTTTCAGCAGTCGTTCATCTCTCTGCGCGTTTCATCAGTCGTTCAGCCCTTTGCATGATTCAGCAGTTGTTCAGCTCTGTGTGTTTAAGCAGTCATTCAGCTCATGGTGTGTTTCAGCAGTCATTCAGCTCTCGGCTTGTTTCAGCAGTCCTTCAGCTCTTTGCATGATTCAGCAGTCGTTCAGCTCTTTGCATGATTCAGCAGTTGTTCAGCTCTCTGCGTGTTTCAGCAGTCGTTCAGCTCTTTGCATGATTCAGCAGTTGTTCAGCTCTGTGTGTTTCAGCATTCGTTCAGCTCTTTGCATGTTTCAGCAGTCGTTCAGCTCTCGGCGTGTTTCAGCAGTCGTTCAGCTCTCGGCGTGTTTCAGCAGTCGTTCCACTCTCCTCAAAGCTGAAGGAGCTGATTAAAAACCACTTCCTGCATATCTTTTCTCAAGCAGATTACTGAAGCTTTGTTTAAAACAAAAACAGCCGAACCCTGCTGGTTCTGTGGTTGAGACAAACAGCCGAACCCTGCTGGTTCTGTGGTTGAGACAAACAGCCGAAGCTGCTGGTTCTGTGGTTGAGACAAACAGCCGAACCCTGCTGGTTCTGTGGTTGAGACAAACAGCCGAACCCTGCTGGTTCTGTGGTTGAGACAAACAGCCGAAGCTGCTGGTTCTGTCGGCTGACATGAACAGATCTGATAGTGGCGGTTGTGGTCGTGGTCCAGCCCGCCTCCTGCAGACAGGAAGTGAAGACTTCTCCTTCCTCTGCTTCCTCCCTGAGGGATCATTCGACCAATCGGAGCAGATCGATCCTCGGCATCATAACTCGCCTCAGAGTGAAGCTGCTTAATGATCCTCCGGGGAGGTTCTGGAGCGGTGCCGGTGTTTAACACTCAGTCTGCAGCAAGGCATGCTGGGTAGGGGAGGGGGAGGAACACCAGCTCGTCATCATCAAACTTTGAGGGATATTAAGTTCTGTGAAAGTTCTGAAGAGTTAACATCTTACCTGCTGCAGATGTCTCTGTAAACCACCTCAGTTTGGGTGCTGGATTTGGACCAGACCATTGAGCTAATGGGTCGGTTCTGCTCCCACCCACTAAAGGAAACAAACGGATCGGGTCAGAGCTTTAGAACTTTGGCAAGCATGGCGGCGGGTGATATGCATCCCTTGAAGGAATGTTAGTTTTGTTAAATTAAAAAGATTTCGGTGTAGTTTTAAAGTTCTGTTTTGATTAGATTCTGGATCAGAACCGTGTTTCATCCTAACGGTTCGTTGTAAACTTAAGTTTAAGATTTGTTGAGGACGTCCGTCTCTTTCCTTCCTGTGAAGGACACCGGCCTCGTGACACCGACCCGTTTGGACCTACACCTGGACGTGGCTTTAATTTGAAGTGATTTCAGTTTCACCATCACATAATGGGGTGGAGAAACTCTGTGGATTAGTTCAGTTCGCTCAACAGACTGTAATCTGGAGGCGGAGCAAATTACTGAGATGAGGCCGCAGATTAATCAGAGACCAGTACGGAAGCCTGTTTGTGCCAAAATGAAACATTAAATTAAAACTCTCCAAAGAATGCAAAGTTTATTATGTTAACCAAGTACAGACAGGTGCTTTTATTTCTCAAACATAATAAAATAATTATGAGGAATAAACATCTGAACATTAGACATTTAAATAAACTAAAACAAACTGCTATGGAGTTTTTTATTTATTTTTTATTTTATATGTTTTATGTATCGGAGACGATGTTATTTCCTGACTTCCTGTAAAGAAGAACAGGTGCCGTTTCATGACTTCCTGTAAAGAAGAACAGGTGTTATTTCCTGACTTCCTGTAAAGAAGAACAGGTGCCGTTTCATGACTTCCTGTAAAGAAGAACAGGTGTTATTTCATGACTTCCTGTAAAGAAGAACAGATGTTGTTTCCTGACTTCCTGTGAAGAAGAACAGGTGTTGTTTCCTGACTTCCTGTGAAGAAGAACAGGTGTTGTTTCCTGACTT
>NC_056519.1:1728240-1735005 GCF_014905685.2 Nematolebias whitei | reverse complement strand
AAGAACAGGTGTTGTTTCCTGACTTCCTGTGAAGAAGAACAGGTGTTGTTTCCGGTTAAAAGTAAGCGTATTACCTGGTTTAGTAGGTCTGAAGCTGCAGGAGGAATAACTTGTGTTTGAATGTAACCAGGTGTTGGCTGCAGGGAACAGATGAAATGTTAAAGTGCTCATGAGGAAGTGGCAGCTCACGTCCTGCTGGGCTGAAGGCTCCAGCCATTAGCGGGACCTTCGGGGCTGGAGGGGGAATAAATGATAGAAAACAGCTGGAGGTGATGGAGGCCTGCAGTTCCTTTTCCATCAGTCTCTGAAACTTGAGAGCAGAGAGGCAAACCAAGTCATCTCAGGCGTCTCGCTGCAGAACTGAACGTCTTCGATTCACGTCCACTCAGCCGAATTTTACCTGCTGGTCCAAACACACCGGGACCGGGACCAGGACCGGGCCACACTCGGCGAGAAAAGGAGGAGCTCCATTCCTTCTAAACAAACTGCGATGAACTTTCAGTCGGACTATTTAAAGACATCAGACGGTTTTAAGATTTTATTTTAAACTTATGGTATCAGTTTCTTTAAACGACCCACATGTCCTGTAGTCTTAGAGGTCAACAGTCCTCCAGACTTTCTCAAGATCTAACAGAGGTTTTCTTTCAACTTGGGCTGTTTTGTCTCAGTTTGTCCTTGAACCCGACCATGACGTCTTATGATTCAGTGTGAACTTAAACCAGTGAGAGAAAACCATTAGAACCAGTGTTAAACCATAGTTCCTCTCAGTCAGCGTCAACTTTCATTCAATAGAATCAAAACAGAATTAGAATAATCCCAACGACGGCTGCCAGCAGCTGAGCTGGCTTTTATCGTTGTTGTTGTTGTTGTTGTTGTTGTTGTTGTTGTTGTTGTTGTTGTTGCCACCAAACACACGTGGGTAAAAAGGTTCAGCCAGATGTTTTCAGTGCACAGTTGTGTCCATCTCCAACACAAAAATAACCATAACCCCCACCTCTTTCTCAGACATGGAGCAACTGTTTGTTGTGGTAGTAGTTGAGAGTCTTCCCTAACACACACTAAGATCTTTGATCTGCACTCAAGTGTGCAATATGCATTCCTTTAAAGAATAGTGGCATTTAGTTCGAGTCTCTCAGAACAACCCCACAAATGTAGCTCCGCCCCCTCGGTCCTGAGCTCCGCCCCCTCACGCTGTGGACCACCCGGTCCAGCAGCGGGCGTCCTCTCTAGTCGGCTGATTTGGGGGGTTGGGCAGAGACTCTCTGTCCCTTTGTCCTCCTAGCAGCCTCCTGGACGACGGCAGGAAGTTCTCAAATGTCTGAAACGCAGCGCGCCCGAGGACAGACGTTCAGTTTACAGTGAATTCATATTTTCTCTTTCTACACCTGATTTGATCTCAACGGAGCTTCTCCATCAGGCTGCGGGAACTGAACCCTCACTACCTTGAAATGTTTAGAAAATGTTCGAGGCCTGAACTATCTCAAGAAAGAGGAACTGTTTTCTTTTTGTTAATGAAGGCTCCTCAGACAGATTCACAACATCTCCAGGTAGTTCTTGGTGTTCCTGAAGCTTCAGGTGGGCGCTGGAAGCTTCTGTGGAAGTTCAGGCTGGGATTTTTGTCTCCGTGTTTTTGTGCGATCTGCGTCTTTGTAGCTGCATCTGTCGACTTCTTTTGTCTGCTGGAGTCCATCTGCTAACCCCCCACTCACCCTCCTCTGCCTCACCCCTCCTCTGCCTCACCCCTCCTCTGCCTCACCCCTCTCTGAGCTTCAGTGATGGACAGGAGGAGGATTGTCCTCAGAAATCTTCCAGTTGATTTTATTCCTCCAGTTTGATTATTAGAAACAATCGAGGCGAATATTTTAAAAGTTGGAGCCGATCATGAATCACTGCAGCTCGTTTAAAGAGAGTTGAGCTTTTTATCGATGGAGGGATTTTCTTAACCTTTGAAGACTGACATCTTTTATCAGTTTGACATTTGAATTGTAATCGATATTTAAATAAAAGGAGAAATAAACCCACTTCTTTAAATTCAGTTTGGTTCTGTTCGAGTGAAAGTTGATGAAGGTTAGAGGAAAATATCAGCGACTATAAATAGACTCGATATGAGCGAATCGGGTCAATAATTTAAAATGACAAGTGAGTATTGATCAGTGCGAGGTGTGAAGAGAGAACCGCAGAGAATAAAGACTCGGCATCACCTGAAGACGAACTGGTTTGAGTGGAAGTGTTCCTCTGAACAGGAAATGTTTCTTTTATGATTTTTGTCTTCACCTCTTCTTAAAAACAAAGTGATGTGAGAGTTTATTAAAGCGTCTTCTGTCTGTGAGGAGCGTCCGTGTTCTGGAGGCAGGCTGCGGGTTCAGTACTGGGAGAGGACCTGCCAACATCTGAGCTCTTTAAGAACGGATTCGTGTTTAACATCAAGCTTTTACTTTTGTTCTGTAACACGTTAATTTCTTGTTTATTCATTTTAAACACTTTGAACAGGATTAATGGAAGCCAATTATTAAGACGACTAACAAACATCATTAGAACATCATCAGCATAGAGTGAGATACAAGACGTTCACATGTAACAAAATCCTCCAGAAGTTCAAATACTTTTCAAAATTTTTACTATTTATTGACATTAAAGGCAACTTTAATATCTTACTGATGATGATGGTAATATCTGATAAGTTTACAATGAAAATTAAATAAATACAAATAAAACGGGCTCCACGTTTCACTTTCAGAGTCCAGTTTTTCTCCACAGGGTCAGTGTTGATTTCACATTTGTAAAGAAAAACTTTCAATAAGTCTGAGAACACTGACGGTCTGAAGATTTGAGGTGTTACTCTTCATCTGATGAAGTCCACAGTTACACGACCGTGTCTGTTGGCACAAAGAAGGAACATGTCACACGCCGTTCCAGCATATTTCTAAATTTTTGATAATTACGATTTTTATGAAGTAATTTTTGTTTATTGATAAATTACAGCAAATTATCAACGCATCAAATAAACAAATGGGCACAAAGCAGCCAGAACTTTTCAGATTATTTCTAATTTATTGTCAATTAATTATACTTAAATAAAAAAAAGAAAAATGTTGTATCCCTGATGGAAAAATATACACATTCTTAAAGGTCAACCTTTAAGTGTTTTATTTGAATTATGCATGAATATTTAAATAGGTTAGTATTTTAGTGTTTTGTCTGAAAATGTGCCAGACGTCGTCCTTCCATTGAATCAAACCGTCGTCAGTTTATTAACGTTTACTCTTCATCCTCCTGTCGGACTGTTTGTCCATGTACAAGATCTAACTCACAGATGTCCTTAATCCCATTTAATCTGACATGTTAAATGCTTGTTTTCTCTGCAGCTGCTCTTAGGGCATGGACTCTGGCTCCGAAGCTTTTCACGGGCTCTGGACTCGTCCAGACCCCCTCAGGTCCTGGTCTAGGACTAGGCCTGTTCTCTGTGATTAAAAATGAAGTTTTTATGACTGGGAGGCTCTGGTTCCAGTAAAACCTGCTGGAAATGTTTAAACTGATGTCTCAGGCGGACGTTTCATCACAGCAGATCCGTCAGTCCAGCTTCTTGTTGTCATGACAACCGCTCGGCTATAACGGGGATTTTATTGCTGCTTAGAAACCTTCGATAAAGTCAATAAAGTGTTTTATGTTCTGGCGTCGGTAGAGCCTTAAAAACCTCCGTGAATTAGCCGTTTGTCAAACTTCACATCTTTAAATAACTTTATTAAAAATAAACCGTTCAGGAAGTCACAAAGCTCTTTGTCAGATTTTATAAGTCTGATTTATTAAAAGATCAGACCGAGGTGTGGAAGTGTTTCCTCCTTTATTTGTATTTATTTGGTAACGTTGTTTTTATTTTTGAAGGATGTAGAAAATGACTCCAAATAAAACGTCCATGTTTTAATCTGGTGGCACAAAGATTGACGTGGTAGAAATAAAGAGCGGACCATCGGCTCGGCACAAAGATCAGCCGAGTTTATAGAAACTGCTGAAACCAAGAAGACCCGGGTTTGTCTGGTTGCAGACCAGGATGTTGGGCGTCCACACAATTTTTATTTTTCAATGTTTATAAAGAGGCTCAGATTCAGGATTTACCCAGCTGGACCAGATCTTTACCCTTGAGGGTTCCTGGGAGTTAGTCCACGTGGTTTTGGTGGATCTGTAGAGGGTTGACCACCCTGTTCTCAAAGGCATCCTGTGGGCTGGGGTCAGTTAGACTTATCCGGTTCCTGTAGAACCAAAGCAGAAGCCTGGTGCAGGTCGGACTCCTCCAGGGCTGCTCCTGGTCCCTGGTCCTGTTTGGGGCCTTCATGCAGAGGATCTCAGTCTTGGAGGGGAGGGTGGAGATCCTCAGGGAACCTTGGTGCAGTTTGAGCCTGATATGGTTCTTTTGGTGTCTTCAGACCAGGACCTCCAACCCGCACTGGCTGGTTCACAGCTGGATGAGGTTCAGCTCCTGTAAAAGTACCAGGGTAGTCCAGTGGAGGACCTGGGTTCTTTGACTTTCGTGTTCAACCCTCGTTAGTTTCTGTCTCTGTCCCTCTAGTTCACGGATGGTCCAGCTGTAGGAGACCCAAGGACCAGGTTTTCAGGTAGACCAGGGTTTGGATGAGTGCTCACTCTGGCCAAACGAAGTGGAGCGTCTGAGGAACTGAACCGTGGTCTGTTTAAAGTGGATCAGACTGCTCTGGACTGAACCAGACCGAGGTGTCGGGGGGTCTTGTTCCTGAGGGATGGCAGGATGAAGCTAGACGTGGATTGATTGACACTTCAGACGTATCAAGGACGTTGGTCCGGTCCAAAGAAGGAGCTGAGCTGAAAGCCAAAGCTCTGGATTTACTGGTTCATCAAAGTCACCTGTGGTCCTGAGGTTTGGATCTGGACCACAGGAACCAGAATCTGCAGAATCAGCAGAAATGATCTTCCTCTGGACCAGGCTCTGCCCCATAGATAAGATGAGGAGCTCAGAGGAGAGCCGCTGCTCCTCCTCTTTGGAAGGAGTCAGCTCTGGTCTGGGAACATGACGGGATCCTGCAGGAGCTGCAGGAAGGTCTGGACCTGTAGTCTCCACGACCCCTCCACGGACCAGAACACATTTTATTGTGGTATTCTTTTTTTTTAAGTTTTCCTTCAAGGTGTCAGTAAATGTACCCACATAGATAAAGTGAGGCCTTATTGTTGTTTAAACTGAGAATCAGTGTTCGTAGTTTTCATATTTGGGTCTTTAGTTTTGCCGGCGGTCCTTGTGGTCCATCCCCCCGTCGTCTGCTCCTCGTTATTACCTCCGATTAGCAGAGCAGGGCGGAGATGATCCGCGGCGGCTTCATAAATCCTCCTCGGCTCCTCGTTTCATTTCCAGGTTGACCTTTTGTGATGCTCGCCGTGGTTGCAGCCGCTGGTCAGTCTCCGCTCGGCGCTGAAGCTGCTGGCTTTGCTAATAAATGTTTTCATTACGGCTGCATCCCTCCTCGGCTTCAGCTGAACGCTGCGGGGCTGGAGGTTAGTTTGTTCAGGTGAACGAGTTTCAGGAAGTTTAGTGAAGTAGAGGTGGTCTGTACCAAACGACATGAATCTGCTCCACGTGAATCCGTACCGGGGGATGAGTGTGAGCTGAAAGTCCTGAAGCAGCTGCTGAACGTGGATTAATGGTTCCTGCTGCCGAGCAGCTTCAGGCAGCAGCTCTGCTCATGAGCCTCCAGCTGGAAGCCTCCGTGCTCGTCTCCAGACCGCCACGTCCGTGTTGACGTTTTCTATCAGCGGTTTTCACACACACACACACAAACCTGCTGATTTTACAGGAAGGAGAGCGAGGAGGAGCCGAGGATTCTGAGCACGAGGAGCCAGAACTCAAAGCTACAGTGTGGTTCAGGTCCAGGACCTGGCCAAACCGATCCAGTTCAATCAAATTATTACAACTGAACCTCGGCTCCACAGAGTCGCTTTTTATTCAACAAAAACAAATTAACGCTGCGTCCTCAACAGGAGCCGAGGATCAGCCAGGAACACAACGCCAAGCTGGAAAGAGATCAGCAATAACCTCAGAGAAGCAGCTGTAGCTTCCTGTCAATCAGGCAGGGGTTAAAGGTCATTTCAAAAAACATCTGGAGTCCCATCATTCTGCAGAGAGGTTGAGGTATCAGACAGCTGACGGGCTTCACAGCAGATTCACCCAGAAGGTCAGACCGTGCACTGAGCTCCACCTCAGGCTCCATTAAAGTACTACAGTATAAAACAGTAATGTCATTTATTTATTTAGCAAATAAAAGAACAAAAGCTGACCACACACTGCGTTAGTTTAGTCAACTTCAAATGAAAACTAGAAAAAAGAACAAGAAAATACAAGTTGTTACTGTGGGAGCTCAAGAAACTATAATACACTGTAATACTACAGTATACAACTAATACTACAGTATACAACTATAATACTACAGTATACAACTATAATACTACAGTATACAACTAATACTACAGTGTGAAACTGTAATACTACAGTATACTATAAAATCCTATAATGCTACACTTTGATTGATACTATAATACTCTAGTATTATCCTGTAATATATTACTGTTTTACGTGGTTGTAAAAGTTTGAGACGGTTTGTCTGCAACACCTGTCTGACAGGAAGCTTCCACTCCCCTTCAGAATAAAAGCCCCTCTGCTGGGGTTTTCACAGAGACTTGAACCCTCATCTCCCCGAGGCTGATGGGAAGTGACAGGAAGCTGTCGGCTGCGTGAAACGTAGAGGA
>NC_056519.1:1722481-1723240 GCF_014905685.2 Nematolebias whitei | reverse complement strand
ACAACAACAACTTATAACTGTTTCTAAACAACAACAACAACAACTTATAACTGTTTCTAAACAACAACAACGTATAACTGTTTCTAAACAACAACAACAACTTATAACTGTTTCTAAACAACAACAAAAACTTATAACTGTTTCTAAACAACAACAACAACTAATAACTGTTTCTAAACAACAACAATAACTTATAACTGTTTCTAAAACAACAACAACAACAACTTATAACTGTTTCTAAACAACAACAACTTAACTGTTTCTAAACAACAAGAACAAAACTAAACAACAACTTAACTGTTTAAGTTAAGTTGACAAAATAAACTTAACTGTTTCTAAACAACAACAACAACTGTTTCTAAACAACAACAACGACTTATAACTGTTTCTAAACAACAACAACTAACTGTTTCTAAACAACAAGAACAAAACTAAAAACAACAACTTAACTGTTTAAGTTAAGTTGACAAAATAAACTTATAACTGTTTCTAAACAACAACAGCAACTTATAACTGTTTCTAAACAACAACAACAACAACTTATAACTGTTTCTAAACAACAACAACAACTTATAACTGTTTCTAAACAACAACAACAACTTATAACTGTTTCTAAACAACAACAACTAACTGTTTCTAAACAACAAGAACAAAACTAAAAACAACAACTTAACTGTTTAAGTTAAGTTGACAAAATAAACTTATAACTGTTTCTAAACAAAATAAACTTAACTGTTTCTAAACAACAACAACAACAAC
>NC_056519.1:1718233-1722381 GCF_014905685.2 Nematolebias whitei | reverse complement strand
TAACTGTTTCTAAACAACAAGAACAAAACTAAAAACAACAACTTAACTGTTTAAGTTAAGTTGACAAAATAAACTTATAACTGTTTCTAAACAAAATAAACTTATAACTGTTTCTAAACAAAATAAACTTATAACTGTTTCTAAACAAAATAAACTTATAACTGTTTCTAAACAACAACAACTTATAACTGTTTCTAAACAACTAGAACAAAAACAACAACAACAACTTGTAACTGTTTCTAAACAACTAGAACAAAAACAACAACAGCAACTTATAACTGTTTCTAAACAACTAGAACAAAAACAACAACAACTTATAACTGTTTCTAAACAACAACAACTTATAACTGTTTCTAAACAACTAGAACAAAAACAACAACAACAACTTATAACTGTTTCTAAACAACTAGAACAAAAACAACAACAACAACTTATAACTGTTTCTAAACAACAACAACAACAACTTATAACTGTTTCTAAACAACAACTTATAACTGTTTCTAAACAACAACAAAAACAAATAAATAAAGTTGCCATCAGACTTTAGACCTAAAGAGTTTAAATGTTGTGACTCCACAGAACTTTGATCAGATGTTTGTTTTTGTTTTGAAGTAAATAATTCTGCTTGAATCTGGACCTTCACATGAGGAGCCAACGGATCAGAACCTCATCAAGCCTGGAGGAACCGTCCACTGACGAGGTTCTGAAGCTCAGCAGCTGGTGTTCTGGATCTTTGATGTTCTCCACTGCACAGAACGGTACCAGAAACCCGTTTCCTCCACCGTCAGTGGGTGAGACGAGAGCCACTCTGATGAAAGCTGCTCGTTAAGATGCTGTTAACGTGTCCCCTCTTAGCGGGTTGAACCCGGGCCGAACCAGAACTCTGCTGCAGCTCTCAGGAGGTGCAGAGAACCAGAACTGTTCCTCAGACTCGGAGGCTCTCTGCTCCTCCGTCTGCTTGGATTTACACCGGAGGAGCTGCTAGCATGCTAACGGGGCGGGCCTGAAGGGTGGCAGCGCCGTTTGGCTGCCAGGCCAGTTGGAGCCATAGAGATATTTTACTAACAGGACTGCTGACCCCGCCTCTTCTGGTTATTTGGACCTGAAACCAGCAGGTTTACAGAAGCAGCCATGTTGGATTATTGGAACCCGAGTCTGCTCTCGACTGATTTAAGCTGTTTGCTCCCAGATGCAGTCACTTACATTCTGGTTCTGGCCCTTAGAGCTGGAGACAAATTAGGACCAGAACCAAACGCTTCCTGCAACTGGTTCTGAGGATTTCCTCCCGGTTTGGTACCGATGAGCATTTAAAGGATAGTTTGGGTCAGAGTCGTCGTCACGGACCATAAATCTGACCTCAGGTGCGTCCTTAATGTGTCTTTTCAGTACCTGCTGGTCCATTGTCCCAGAATCTGTCCAGGAGGGGCGGGTCTCTGCTCCCCATCCTGGAGAGCCTTTAAATGAGTGACCTTTCAGACAGTCGGAGGGGCCCCGGCTCTGAAAGGCGAGCAGCGGCCCCCGGGTCCTGGTGCGGGCGCTGCTCGGCCCACCTGTGGATCACATTGATCCCCTGAAACAAAAGAACTTGTCGAGGAGGACTCACCTCTGAGGAGCCAATAAACGCAGAGACCAGAATCTGATTCACTGAACGTTCAAAGTCCGGCTGAGCCTCGGTTAGATGCAGGATTCTGGATGCTTCAGCTCATGTTGGTGTTTCTTCGGCTCGTGTTGGTGTTTCTTCGGCTCGTGTTGGTGTTTCTGAGGTGGGAATATTTCCTCAGCTGCTTTGGTTTGTGATGTTTGCGATTGCTGATGCGTTCAAAGGTTAATTGCAGCGCAGGAAAAGACAAACCTCTGATACTTGAGAGTGATTTGAACTCTGAGGCGAGTCGTTCGGTGATTTCTCCGGTTTCCAGAGGAGCTCGAAGAGGCAGAGCTGGAAAGATCAAACATTTATTCTCGTGGAGGAACAGGAGGTAATTCTGACACAAACTGGAGTTTTTCTAGATTCCATGTTTTATGAATTACGTCATCTCTGGGTGAATGAATCCTAAAAAACGTTTTCGGTACAAGAGATTTTAATCTTCCTGCGAGCCAACAGACCTGAGAGAAAGGTTTATTACAGAACACTGGCTCCACGCCTCTCTGTCTCCGCCCACAGAAACTCGCCGTCAGAAGCTGCCCCGTGGGGACGACCAAGCCGCTGTCGCTCATCAAGCCTCCCAGCCAGGGCATCGCCATCTCCGTGGTGCCGGCCAAGGCGCCCGTTTCCATGGTGACCGCGCACATCAACGGGCAGAAGGTGGCGAGCTCGGAGCCTCTTCAGACGTCCCCCATCAACCTGCAGACGGGCGGCAGGGCAGCGGCGGGCGCCGGAGCCCACCCGTTCAGTGGCAGCAGGAGGGTCGGAGAGCTGCCCCCCTCTCAGGTAAGACTCAGCACACCTGCAGGGGGGCGGGGCTTAATGTTCATTGGAGGGATTGGGTCTTTGAAGAGTTCTGGTGGCAAACGGTCACATTCAGGTCCACACAGGACTCAAACACAAACGTTTGGTGTGGGCGGAGCCAAGCCTTGTGATGTCACAGGGATCTCAGCAAAAGTTTATTAACTGATACTTTTTAAAATATTAAATTTAACAAATGTTTTCCCCAAAGAAAGATGGAAGATCTCTTCAGTTCTCTTTGAAATCTGCTTCAGCTGCTGGTTCTGATTCTGTCTTTTTATGCAGCTGGTTTCCTCAGGCCATGGTTTCACCGGTTTTAGCTTTTAGCTACAGTTTTAGCTCATGTTCAGCTTGTTTTACTAATAATGACTCCGTTTTAGTTTTTTCAATAGTTGTAGCCAAACATGTTTTTATACCAGCCGAATGTTCGGCTGCTAATTCAAGCATTTAATGTCAGAGGGTCAGCAGACTTCCTGCAGCTGCAGGATCACTGGAGGTTCTGGAAAGCAGCAGGCTGGACGGGTTGGACCCGCTCTGAGGTTCTGAGGACTGTGTTGTCCCAGGTAGGACTCCGGTCGGCTCGTTGGACTCCTGATCCATCAGAACATTTCCCTAAAGTTTAGAGGACTTAGAGGAGTTCTCGATGGATCTAGATGTTCCTGAGGACCCGCTCGGGCGGTCTGAGGCGTTGCCACGGTAACGTCTCGTCTTCTGGCTGCTCTGGGGTCAGTGAGCTTGGAGAAACGTGGCTGAGCTCATCGATGATCGTGTGCGAGCGACGGGAGGATCTGGCTGAGTTTAGGATGAGCAGGTTTGATTGACAGCTGTCGGCGTGTTCTGACAGTTTGGATCTTTAGTTTAACGGTTGATGCGGCTGGTTTTGTCCACACAAACACAGCTAGCTGTCTGAGCAGGATCAGGTCCACTTCCTGCAGACCTTCAGAATAAAATGCTGCTCGCTGTCGCCCTCTGCTGCAGGAACAGCAGCAGCTTCATGTTTTCCTGCTGCCCTGAGGTCAAATTAACCCTGGAGGCTCTGTTTTTTCAAACTGAGCTCATTTGACCCAAGGGCAGCAGGAGGGTTAAAAATGGTTAATGCAATACATTTAGAAGACAGCTGGGATTATTTTAGATTATTAGTAAAATGTATATTTGTGTTAAGATGAACTCTGAAACTTCCTCATTCCACCTTAAACAGATTAAATGACCCTTTAGCTCCTCTAACGTAAATCAAAACTTTATTTTGAAATCTGCTTTAGCTGCTGTTTTTATCTTCTTGTGATGCTTTTAGCTGCAGTTCTGCTTCGTTTAGCTGTTTAACTGATTTAACTTGAGCCTGTTATTCTAACTTTTAGACCTCTAGTAATTTTAGCTACTGTTCTTCTGCTTTGAGCTCATGCTCTGCTTCTTCAGCTGATTTCAGCTGCACGCTGTATTCTCACAGAACTCGTCCCTCCTGCTGTTGAACAGTTTGTGGTGCACAACGTTTTCGTTACATGAGGACAACGACTGAAGGCTCGGGTTGTTTCAGCTTCATCAACAGCTGAAACACACCTGCTGTCGTGGCTGAAGGTGTGTGAGACACACACCTTCAGCCACGGCAGCAGGTGTGTGAGACATGCACCTTCAGCCACGGCAGCAGGTGTGTGAGACACGCACACCTTCAGCCACGGCAGCAGGTGTGTGAGACACGCACCTTCAGCCA
>NC_056519.1:1708557-1718223 GCF_014905685.2 Nematolebias whitei | reverse complement strand
GGTGTGTGAGACACGCACCTTCAGCCACGGCAGCAGGTGTGTGAGACGGTCCATCTGCTGCGGAGCTCGTCTCCTTAAAACCAAACCCAGAAATTAAAAAGCAGAAATCACCGACCGGAGGACGGAGACCCCTGAAGAGAAGGAGTTGGGGCTGAAGAGAAGAGGCAGCAATTACCAACATGAAAGGCCTTCTACTGCAAGAATCTTCATCCCTGCAGTTTCCATGGCAACCAGCCTCCTCCCCCCCCGTCCTCGCTGAGCCGCTTTGCAGCAGAAACAACAAAAGCCAAAGAGAGGTGGAAACTTTCACCTCCTGTTCTAATCTGGGTTCTGATTCTGAGCTGCAGCACAGACTCGGGCTTGAACCAGTTCAGGGTCCAGACTCTGACCCAGAAACTGGTTTAGAAACTAGTTTCAGATCCATTCTGCTTGGACTCACTTTACCTGGTCCCTGCTGGGCCTAACTGGGTTTATATCTGGTTTAAATTGTTTATATAACAGTTTATAACTGGTTAATAACTGGTTAATAACGGGTGTGTTTCAGATGCTGGGAACTCTCCACGCTTGTCCCATCAAGGTGCCTCAGGTCAGCTCTCTGCACCGGCTGGCAGGACCAGCAACCACTGTGCTACCTCAGGTAAGACCACCTGGAGTCTAGGTTAGTCCCACCCCCCATCAGAAAGGCGCCGGTGAATTTTTAATGGGGGGGGGGGGGGGAGACTTCCAGGAAAGAGGCTCAACAAACTCTTGAGTTCATCCCTAAACTATTTTTTTCTGACTTTGATGAAAAGCTTTTCAAAAAGAGCAAATCCTGTCCTGATTGGCTCAAACTGACCTGATGCTGTTTCAGGTGGGCGGAGTCAGCTACAAACTCAGGATTAACTAACTAACCTGCTTTCTGGAACCCCCTGGGTATAAACAGGCCCCCGGTCCAGAGAGGCATAAAACTGAACCAGCATCTTGACCCGCTTCTTCCTCTTTGGGTCACTGGTCGCTGTGGGAGGGGCTGTGGACACCGGGACAGGTCTCCAGTCCATCACAGAGACGATTTAGTTAAATATCAGCCTAACGTGCATTTTTGGTCTCTGGCAGGAAACTGGAGGAAAAAGTTTTTACTCAGAAGCTTCTGTTCTGGTAAAAAAAAAAAAAGAGAACTCAGAACTGAGACATGTTGTTGTTGTTGTTGTTGTCTGCTGACATCAACAGCAGCTTTACAAACAGAAACAAAACACTTTGTGTTTACGTCATGGTGCGTTCACTGACCCTCAGACTCCGGTGAGTCCAGCAGGTGGCAGCGCGCTCCAGCTCAACCTCTAGTTTAGTGTTTTATGATCATAAAACATTATTTTATCTGCAGTTATTGATCATTAATTGTTTTTAAGTCACTGTGAGGAAAAACGGGCCGATAGTTTATTTTGAAGGGTCATGATTTTAGCAGCTCCACTTCCTGTTCAAGCTCCTCGTTAACTTTCAAAGCAGCTTCGGGACCAAACGTTCTGTTGATCCTCCTGCAGGTCAGGCCAAAGACCCAGATCCCCGACAGCCTCCCCCACCGTCCCTGCCAGGACCTGCAGCCCCTCAGCCTGCAGAGAGCCACCGCCGTCCTCAGTTCCAGGGTCCAGGGCCCCCCCGCCCTGCCCACCGTCAACCACCACCAGCCCAATGGACAGAAAGACGCTCCGTCGGGGGCGCTGGCCCAGCACGCGTCTGCAGGACCCGGCGTTGCGTACGCCATCATCGCCACCTCCCCCGCCACCGGGCACGGGGTGTCCGCCGTCGGAGAGGCGGTTAAGGTACGAAAACAGGAAGTGAACAAAACGAGACGCTTGACTTTAATAATTTGTTACAAATGTTGAGTGAAAAACAGAAACTCTGCCCTGAGTCGTGTCTGCAGGCGTCAGCCTGACCGTCACACAACACGTTCTTCAACAGGTGATAATCATCCAGCCGCAGGCCCCCAGCTGTACTGACGGGTCCCCCGGGGCCCAGGCTGACCCCCCATCACAGGAGGCCCCGCCTACCCCGAAATCTGCTCCTCACAAGAAGGAGGAGGACCCCGAGGTGAGCTCTCAAATTACCCATCATGCTCTCTGCTCCTCTCGCAGCCCTTTCTCAGCCTCCTCTTCATGGTTTCCTTCCAGAAAGTGGCCTTCATGGTGGCCCTCGGCCTCGTCACCGCCGAGCAGCTGGAGGGTGAGTTCAGGTTCATGTTGAAAAATCAGAATTAGTAAAATCATAAACACTGAAACTGGTTCTGTCACGATCAGAGATCCAGACGAAGAGGCAGGAGAGGAAGAGGAGAAGCACAGCCAACCCGGCCTACAGCGGCCTGTTCGAACCCGAGGTCAGCACACCGACGACTCTTGTTCCTAAAGGTCAGCTGTGCTGTCACTTCCTGTCTGTGATGTCACTTCCTGTCTGTGTGCAGAGGAAACGCCTGCCGTCACATTACCTGAACAGCTCGCTCTTCCTGTCGGCTCGAGGTAAGCGCCTGCAGCGTCTCCCCTGACGGGTCCAGAACTCCCCTCGCTCTATGAAGCAGCATGTTCTGACCCGTTTCAGCTCTGCGGGTCGGTCACTTCAAACTGGGTTTTCAACCTCCTGGTTCTGATCATCGGGTCTTTGTTCTGGTCCAGCCCGGAGGTGGAGCAGGTTCTGGCTCTGGTGTCTCATGAGAGTTTTAGAGACCAGAACCTTCAGAACTATACTGGGACAGCCTTCCATCAGGGGGCGGGGCTTATCAAGACCAACAACCAATCAAAACATTGAGCAGCAAGTTTAAAAACAAAACTTCAACATGAATAAAGTTTTTAAATAAATTTTAATTTCTCATAGCGGGTCAGAACCAAGAGCTGTGTTCACAGGCAGACGTTCAATGACTCCCACAGAACCAGAACCGGCCCGGTCTGCTTTAATAACATTTAACCAGCTGTAGTTTCATCGTTCAGAGTTTCTGCACGTCTCACTCCGTTAATCAAGAGTTCCTCTTATTTAAAATCCAATCTGAATAAAGTCTTTCTGACAGCACTGCTGCATGATGGGAGTTGTAGTTTTGACAGATTTAAGAGCGCGCAGAAACCCTGGGCCAAACGAGTGCGTCTCAGATAGCGACGTTTCCCGACGCTCCCTGAACGCCTCGCACTAACCTGCACTAACCTCTGCTCTGCTTCGTCCACATGTCAGACTCTGAGGATTTCTGCTGGAAGGTAGGTCACCTGGCTGCTGATGTCACTTCCTGTGTGTGAGTGTGGGACGTGGGGATCACGGTTCTGCGTGTCGTTTCAGGATGAGCTGGAGCACGAGGACCGCTGCGCCGTCTGTAAGGAGGACGGAGAGCTGCAGCTCTGCCACAACTGCCCCCGCGCCGTCCACCCCGCCTGCCTCCACCCGCCACTCAGAAGCCCCCCCCGAGGGCCCTGGTACTGCTCCAAGTGCCAGAAGAAGGTGTGTGTCCCGGTTCAGCTCGCTGTGGGTCCGACAGAACCGTGAAGCTGACGGCTGTTTGTGTTTCAGGTTCTGAACAAAGAGAACCTGTCGTGGCCTCAGAACTTCGTCGAGTCCTACGTTACACACAAGACAGGTGACGCCACTTCCTGTTGTGTACCTGTGTGTGTATTTACTGACTGTGTGTGTGTGTGTGTATTTACTGACTGTGTGTGTGTATTTACTGACTGACTGTGTCTGTGTATTTACTGACTGTGTGTGTGTATTTACTGACTGACTGTGTGTGTGTATTTACTGACTGACTGTGTCTGTGTATTTACTGACTGTGTCTGTGTATTTACTGACTGACTGTGTGTGTATTTACTGACTGACTGTGTGTGTGTATTTACTGACTGTGTCTGTGTATTTACTGACTGTGTGTGTGTATTTACTGACTGACTGTGTCTGTGTATTTACTGACTGTGTGTGTGTGTGTATTTACTGACTGTGTGTGTGTATTTACTGACTGACTGTGTCTGTGTATTTACTGACTGTGTGTGTGTGTGTATTTACTGACTGTGTGTGTGTATTTACTGACTGACTGTGTCTGTGTATTTACTGACTGACTGTGTCTGTGTATTTACTGACTGTGTGTGTGTGTGTGTGTATTTACTGACTGTGTGTGTGTATTTACTGACTGACTGTGTGTGTGTATTTACTGACTGTGTGTGTGTGTGTGAGCAGTCAGGCAGGAAGAGAAGCGGCGGCTGCTGAGGCGGAACACAGAACTGAAGAACGAGTGCTCTCACCTGGAGGAGGAGGACCAGAAGCTCAACACGACGCTCAAGGTAACACACCGGGTCAAAGGTCAGAGGGACGGGTCAGTAAACAGAACCAGGGAGGGTCCTCGTGACTCCTGGACCTTTTCTCCTCCTGTGGTTCTGATCAGATTTGAGTTTTGTTCCTGAAGTGGACTCGTCTAACTGTGAATGTCTTACCTGTTGCAGATAGCTCTGAGGACAGACTCAGTTTAAAGGGATATTCTGTATAATAGTTCACATGCACGTGTGTGTGCATGATCACAGTAAAAGTACACGGTATGGTGTGCGCACAGCCACAGTAAAAGTACACGGTACGGTGTGCATGCGACCACAGTAAAAGTACACGGTACGGTGTGCATGCGACCACAGTAAAAGTACACGGTACGGTGTGCATGCGACCACAGTAAAAGTACACGGTACAGTGTGCGCGCGGCCACAGTAAAAGTACACAGTACGGTGTGCATGCGACCACAGTAAAAGTACACGGTACGGTGTGCGCGCGGCCACAGTAAAAGTACACGGTACGGTGTGCACGCGACCACAGTAAAAGTACACGGTACGTGTGCGCGCGGACACAGTAAAAGTACACGGTACGGTGTGCACGCGACCACAGTAAAAGTACACGGTACGGTGTGTACTTGATTGGTCCTTGAAGACCTCAAGACCTTCATTGCCACGGTCTTCCTCCTGAAACGAGAAGTCAGATTTCCGTCAGCGCCTGAACGCCTCCCTGACTTCCTGTGTGTGTGCAGGTCTGCGTGGACCAGCGGGAGCGGCTCCTGGGCCAGCAGAGAGACACGCAGGCGTCCCTGGAACGCCTCAGAGGCCTCGTCAGGCTCATCCAGCGGGACCAGCTGATCCAGGTCACCATGACGACCACGCTGTCCGAGCCGTGGATCAAACCCACCAGCGCCGCCTCGCCGCCGGCCGCGCACCTCGTCCAGGACGACGCCAAGAACTGAGTTCCTCCCGAGTCACATCTGAAGAGTTTCTGAAACCCAACACCTGCAGTGCTTACGAGATTTTTTATTTGAGTTATTTTCTATTTATTCTTCGCCTTAATGTATTTATGACCACGATAGAGCCCAGCGTTTCCGTGGAAACAGGAAGTCACAGGAGCGACCGTTTCCAACCCGAGAACAAAGTTTCTGCCAAACAAACGAGCTTCTGTACGAAAACGAGCCTTCAGACAAAACCAGAGAATTACGTTTTTCAGTATTAATAGAGTTAAAATCAAAGTATTTAAGATGAAACTACAGAAATTAGCTTTCTAGTGGAGAGTTTAGTATTTTCATGCTGATGCCTGTTGATAAATGTGAGTTTGAGTATTGGAGGGGGTCACTGTACATACGTGTCATCGTTTCAATCACTTCTGAAACAAGCCACGCCCCGTTCACAGCTCGAAACGGGAAGTTTACGTTGCCACGAGACGCAGAACGCCACCGCCATCTTTAATCATTGACATATCAACTATTAGCTGAAAGCTAACGCTGCGCAGCTACTTCTGAGCGAAGCTCCACCTTCTTTTGAAGGAAAAGCCCCTCCCCTTTGACTGGCAGGGAAATAAACTCCAGCATTCCTTTAAAGGTTTTAACGTCCAAATACTACGACCTGTGAGGTTAATTATTATTTCATGTTACTGCTGATCAAAGATCAGCAGGAAAACTAATCAATACGATCGAAGGATAGACAAAGAAATGATTAAATAATTTCTCCTTTAAAGAAATTATTTAAAAACAAATGATCCGTCGGACAAAACAAACAAACTGGAGGGTTTTAATGCCGGACTGTGGGCTCCGCCCCACACCGTTAAGGCCCGCCCACTGTCAGTACCAACCCACTCAGCCTGGTTTATGGGACCACCTTGTTCGTGGTTCCAACTGGACTGGTTTCAGGGCCCGGTTCTGATGTAACAGCAGAGCTCCGTCAATGGACGACCCGCCCAGCAGAACTACACCAGAACCTCCACTTCCTGTTGACAGACGGCTACACCCTGACTTTTAGGCAGCGCTGGGATCAGATTAAAAAAACAAGTCTGATTAAGAACCACAACGAGAGGAGTGGCTCGAACACAGTGACCCGTTACAACCCCGCCCACAAAGTGGGGAATCAAACCACCGCACCTGAGGAGGGCTCATCGATGGCAAAGCGGCTCCAGAGATCCGGTACTTTAAGCCCGGGTGTCGATTGAGAACCTAAATTTACCGTAGTTTCACTGATCGTCTTTTCATGTCCGGACTGTTTTCAAAGATGGCTGAACCGGACCTAGAACCTAATCGACCATGAATCTGGATCTCCTGCTGGAACGTTCCAGAACTCTGCAGACCAGCTCGATAAAACGTACAAAAATAAACTTTTAGGATCCGCAAGTTTCAGACTTATTTAGTTTCTGCGTCTTCAAGAGTAAAAATGTAAACTTCCTTGTTTTTTTGTGAACAGGGACCGGTGGTGCGTCCATTAAGCCCCTCCCACTTTCACCAGTATGGAAAATATGCCAAAAACGTTTTTGTTTTGATACTGGGACCGTGTTTCAGTTTCTGCCTTTGCTTTTATATTTTGTGTAATTTGAGCGTCAGATGAACACTGCCTCACATTGTTTCAGGGTTTGTTGTGTGTTTTTGTTGTTGTTGTTGTTTGTTTTGATCAAAACAGAAGTGGGACGTCTCTGCCGAGCTGCAACAACAGTCGTGAGTCTTCCTGCCCGTCCAGAGAGTTCCCACTTCTGGGCGTGAACTCACCGAGCGGTCGGCTCCGTGTCGATGCACAAACAAAACGAGAAGCCTTTTTATCACAAGTTCTGAATCATATCCAGCTCACCGGGTTCTGAGGAGTCGGGCGAACAAACACCTGCTGCCGTCTGAGCACCTTGTCCTCTGACGCACCGAGCCGGGCCTCAGGCGGGTCGTCTCGTTAAAGCACAAAGGTTTTAAACAATCTGCACCCGAACTCCAATAAAAACTAAATCCATGTGAAATGAACGAGTGACCGCGTCACCTCTCCTGAGAGAAAAGCTAAAGAAACAATCATGGAGTTCTTGGAAGAGCCCGATGGAGGCGGAGCCTTCGATGGAGGCGGAGCCTCCTTTGTGGTTTGGACCCAGAACTTCTCTGTAAAAGTCGAACAGCTCATTCTGGACCGACTTGTTCTGGGGTTCTGGTACCCCGAGTGTTTACAGTCAGGCACCTGTGAGAACCCCGTCCTCCATCATGACAGCACCCGCCCCCACAGAGGCGGGTCTATCAGGGACCAGAGTCCTGCCCTCAACCCTCCACTGAACGGCTCAGGGACCGGCCTCGGGTTCTGTTCGTTAGAAAACCAACACAACCGCAGCAGTGAGACTGAGGAGGAGCCAGGCTGCCGTGGCTGTGTATGGTTCTTCCACTTGCTACTGAAGCTCATGTTGAGTTCCTTCAGACTAAAGCAAACGAGTCAGATCAGCTGTTGGTGCGGAGCGTTCTCCGGGGTGTAACCAATGCGGCTCCGTTTAACGGGACAAAGATTCAAACACAAAATGTTTCCTGTGAAGAGCGAATGTCGGAGACACGAGGAGTTCAAACTTTGTGTTCTTGACTCAAACGTCGCACAGCCTCACAAACTAATCCTCTCATTCACGTCGCAGAATGATGACATCATCTAAAGCTGTCCACATTAATGCAAAGCAAGAATTGTGTCCAAATCAGCTGTGAAAGTACGGAAAGCCCAAAGGGCCATAATTAAATATTTTGATTGATGGATTTTAGACGGTTCATTCCGTCTCTGCTGCTTTTGTTCTGCTGTCCAGAACCGTTGGACCCGTTCAGAACCTCCTTCATATCGTAGAACCCGAGGAACATTCTGAAAGAGAGAAGGTGCTCAGACCAGCTCCACATTTGGTTCTTTCTGTTGCCAAACCCGAACATTCGTCCGGTGCGTTTATCTTTTCACGTCTCGGCCGAGCGTCTCCACGACGAAGAGTAAAACCATCATCAGACCTGAGGGCTTTTATTTTGGTGACAGGAAGTGTGCCATGTGCTGCATATCCCTCCCCCCATATCAGCGCTCCGTCACTTGTTTTTTTTTGGAGATCAAAGAGAAAGTCCCCTTCGTCGTCCGAGAACAAACCTCCGGGAGAAACTGTGCAGCGCCTGAACAGATCTATTTTACTACACGACACGAACAAACATTTTATATTCTTTACCGAGGACAAACGTTCGGACTCGAACTGTCGGTCAGGAGGCGGCGGCGTGCGGACGAAGAACTTCCTGTCTGTGGTTGAAAACAGGAAGTGGGTAGTTGTTTATAGGAAAGTGTTTGTCTTAAATATGCCAACGTAGTTTTTTCTTCTTTCTGATGCATTCGATCGATGATCAATGGGCGGTGGATTAAAGAGTAGTTCCACTTTTTGTACCGAGTTCTTACAAAACAACGGAATCATTAATAAACAAAAATCAAGAAACGAAACGAGTGGAGTTTGATCATTGATTTGCTCCTGAACCAAAGGATGTTTTACATTTTGTTACATTTATTGATCTTTGATCATGAAAACATAAATCTGAATTTTAAAGAATAATTTGTACATTCTTCACGCAAACAGGTTTTAATGTTTATATATGGCATCGAGTCGTTCAGTGAAACTAAAAGCTAAAATAAAACCTGTCATTTTTATATAAACCTAAATTTTTGACTCTTTAAATACTTTAAATAGATTCTAGTAAAGTAAAAACAAGTTTTGCAACGTTCACAAACAATAAAATGTTTTAATCGTTAAAAAGAACAAAGTTAAAATAAATTCGAGGCAGCTAAAGAAAAACAACAAACATTACAAGAACGTCAGCTGTTCAGAAATACTGTCCCTTTGACCTTTGACCTTTGTGATGTGGGGTCACCTGCAGAGGTCAGGGGGTTACCTGAGCAGGTGCGCAGCGGGAGCTGAATACGGCAGCGAAGTGTTCGATGAGGATCTCAGCGAAGATGTTGATGGGAGTCAGAGCGGAGAGCGAGAGGGAGCCGCGGCGAGGCCACACCAGGTTCACCCCAAAGACGCACGCCAGGTTAGAGGCACACATCCTGTTCACGATGCTTTCCTGAGACACCTGAAGGCAACACGCCGGGTTAGAGGCACACATCCTGTTCACGATGCTTTCCTGAGACACCTGAAGGCAACACGCCGGGTTAGAGGCACGCGTCCCGTTCACGATGCTTTCCCGAGACACCTGAAGGCAACACGCCGGGTTAGAGGCACGCGTCCCGTTCACGATGCTTTCCCGAGACACCTGAAGGCAACACGTCGGGTTAGAGGCACGCGTCCCGTTCACGATGCTTTCCCGAGACACCTGAAGGCAACACGTCGGGTTAGAGGCACGCGTCCCTTTCACGATGCTTTCCCGAGACACCTGAAGGCAACACGCCGGGTTAGAGGCACGCGTCCCGTTCACGATGCTTT
>NC_056519.1:1700372-1708547 GCF_014905685.2 Nematolebias whitei | reverse complement strand
AAGGCAACACGCCGGGTTAGAGGCACGCGTCCCGTTCACGATGCTTTCCCGAGACACCTGAAGGCAACACGCCGGGTTAGAGGCACGCGTCCTGTTCACAACGCTTTCCCGAGGCAGTCAAAGTGAAATTATCGATTATAGATTTGAAGTTTTACTCGTTTCCTAAAACAATCCGATCATGTGACCGTCTCTCCTCAGACCCACCTCGTGCAGGAACCCCAGCAGGAACCTCACCACGATGAAGTTGTGTTCAGGGAGACTTTCTACGATCTGTTTGCACCTGGAGGCCCGCAGGCTGCTCTCCACACCTGAGACACGTCGGAACATGATCAGAACCAGACAGAACCCTGCAGAAATCACACGGTCGCTGCTCCGACTCACCGAGCAGCTCCTGGACCTGGTTGTAGACCCTGAAGGTGAGCAGAGGTTCTGGCAGCTCTCTGAGGAATGTCTTCAGGATCACGGCAGGAACGTGGACGTCCTGGTACTTATCGAAGTCCACCGGCTTCCCTGGAGGACGATAAGAGCTGCAGGTCACACCAACATTTGATCCTGGTCCAGTTTCAGCAAAAGTTTCTGTGTGAAAACTTTTAGTTTGATGTGGATCGACTCAGACCTCCTGCAGGATTCACAACCAGTTTCAAAATAAAGTTTAACGTCAGGAGATGATCAAAGACGTTCTCTCTTCAGAATCAGAACCTGGTTCTGTTCAGCCCCTGCAGGTGGGGCAGGGAGACCCCGCTCACCCTGGTTATAGAGTTTCTGGACGTCCGTGATGATCTGGACCTGAACCGAACGCCTGAAGATCCCCTCAGTCCTCAGCCCTGCAACACAAACACCCATCTGGACTTAATCCAGGTTTATTTAGACCAGGCTTACCTTCAACCAGGTTTAACTAAACCAAGTTAAACTAATCTAGAACTAACTAACCAATTTTTAACTACTACAGTTTTACGTAACCCAGACTCAAACAGTTCAGGCTTAACTAACCTGGTTTAAAGTAATCTAGATTTAACTAACCAGTGTTTAACCAATCAAATCCAGTCCTAACTCAACCAGGTTTAACTGATCCGGGTTTAACTGATCCAGGTTTGACCAGTCCTAACAGGCCAGGTTTCCAGACTCTGGTTCTGGTTCTGTCCAGCTGTCGTTCTTGGGGGTGAAGCAGAAATAAATAAATAAAATTTCAAACGTTTTTTTGTTTAAGATGTTTCCGGCCTCGTTCGTTTAATGAAGTTTAAGAGAAATGCACAAAGATTTCAGGGTGAGAGGCAAACCTCAAAATTATTTATCAGTTTTCTTCAGTTTCCAAAAATCTGTAAAAACTAGAATCCTAACTGAGCAAAACTACAAAATGTTTTTGTAGTTTTATTTCATGCTTTAGAAATAAAAGATTTAAAAATAAATAAAATTATTTCATTTAAACTTGATCTGCCTGAAACACCCGTTCGTTTCCCAGGGACCGTTATTACGGTCGCACGACATCCGTCGTTAATCTTCACGGGTTCAGAAGTCGTTTCATAAAATAAAGTTTTAATGTATTTTAACTCTTGAGTTCTGCTGAGGACGGCCTCTGTGTACTACACGTCCCATGATGCTTTGCTGAGAGAACCGTCAGGTGGCCCCTCACCTTTCTCCTTCAGGTAGGCCACAGTCTGAGCCATCACAGGTGGGATGGTGGCGTCCCGGTTCTTCTCTCTGATGCTGCAGGACAAACCGTTAGAGAACCGGCAGCTGATCGCACACGGGCTCCGAACTTACGCAACACTCACTACTGCAGGCTCACGCCAAACTGCTGGGTGGGGAGGGGGGGCCGAGGAGGCGGAGTCTTCACAGAGGGAGGGGCTCCGCCCTTCTGAGCCGCTCGCAGCTTCTCGTCGTGTCTGCGACAAACACGTGATGAGGAACACGCGTGATGCGGAACACGCCAACGGCAGAGGAGGAGGAGCTACCTGAGGACGTCCGTGGGGATGAAGAGCTGGTCGTAGTTCAGGTGGTGGCGCAGCTCCGTCAGGTAGTTCACGTACTTCAGCTTCTGCCCAAACTTGTGACTGAGAGGAAACAAACAGGAAGTCAAAGTCAGGAGCAAGAGCAGCTGAAGCTCCGCCCACTGGTCCAGGTGTGTTTTCACCTGATCAGAGGTTTGAAGATGTTCCAAACGATCCGGATGAAGTTTGTCGGATGAACGACGTACAGCGTCTTCAGGTTCTTCTTGTACCTGTCACACAACCAGCAGAACCTGAGACCTGGTCCAGGTGACAGCAGCTCTGGTTCCTCTAGCTGCTGTCACCTCTGGACACATCATGAAGCTCCAACAGGCTCAGTGAGCCGTCAATCAAAAGCCAGGGATACTGTCTGACCGTTTCCATGGAAACGTCCCCCCAGGTGACCTACTTCCTGTCGAACTCGCCATAGGCCTCTCGCAGCCACTTCACAGACGGCTTGTTGGCGCTCCTGAGGCCGAAGTGGAAGTAAACCAGGATGTAGTCCATCTCCACGTACTGGTCCAAGGTGAACTTCAGGTACCTGCAGAAGGAGAACAAGGTGAGAAGCAGCCGCGGGCCCAGGACGCCGGTTCTGTCCAGTCCAGGACGTACTCCAGGAGGCGGCGGTGGTTCAGCTGGTGGGACGGAGGGAGACAGCAGCTGCTGAAGACGATCAGCTTCCGGCCGTAGTTATCGTCCCCTGAAGACGAGACGGAGACATCAGGACGTGTCCACTAAAACAGGAAGCTGAAAGCTAACGGTGACAAACATCTAGCTAGTAGCTGAAAGTAGCCAAAAGAGACAAAAACAGCCGGCAGCTAAAGATCGTAAAGAGAAAAGTGTTTCAAAACTGAAGATGAGTTTCTATGGAAAATTTTTATAAATGAAGAGAAATGTTTGGAAAAACATAAATTACACAAAAAATAAAGTCACAGCCACCATGGGCTGAACAAGCCGAATGTTTCCACGTAGCAAGAGCTAAAATGAAACGTAGAGAGTAAAAACTAGAGACAAATACAAACAGAAACTGGGAACGCTGAGTCGGCACTAAACAGAGATCGTTATGCTGAGTCAGCGTTAGATGCTGTGATTTGTTACAGTGAGTCAGCGAATTATCAACACACGGGGACAGAGAGGAGCCTAAAGAGGTTAAAGTTCACGTTGTCCTGGAGGGTTTTGTGTCTTTCGTTCTAACACCACTCATTCTCCTTTCAGAACTTTTCTGGGACAGTACCTCTGAAGAAAGAGAAAGAAAGAAAGAGAATAACCTTCACATCAACAAGAAGAAGACAAAGGAGATGATCGTGGACTTCAAAAGGAACAAACACATCTACACCCCCTGAACATAAGAGGATCTGTGGTGGAAGTGGTCTCCAGCTACAAGTACTTGGGTGTACACCTGAACAACAACCTCAGCTGGAGCAACAACACCACCAGCCTGATGAAGAAAGATCATCAGAGACTCTACTTCCTCAGACGGCTGAGATGAGCTGGTCTGGAAGCTCAGTCCTCACCTCCTTCTACAGGTGTGCAGTGGAGAGCATCCTGTGCTCCAGCATCAACGTGTGGCATGGAGGCTGCACAGCTGCAGAAAGAAAAGCTTTGCAGAGAGTGGTGAAGGCTGCACAGAAGATGTTGGAGTCAGTCTCCCCACCATCACAGACATCTACACCTCCAGATGCAGGAAGAGGGCCACCTGCATCATGAAGGACCACACTCACCCAGCACACACACTTTTTGCCCCACTCCCCTCAGGAAGGAGGTTGAGGAGCATTAAGTGTAGAACCACTAGACTGAGGAACAGCTTCTACCCTGAGGCTGTTAGACTCATGAATCTCTAACCAGAATAATCACTGTGAAAAACCATATCATGTTGCTGCTGATCTGTTTCATGTTGCTGCTGATCTGTTTCAATGTTGATGTGTTCATGCGTGCACATCTGCTCACAGACTCATGTTCATGTTTGTGCTGATGTTCAATGTTTTATGTTATGAGTGCTTAGTGTATATTTAGTTGATGTTTTTCTTAGTTCATATCTTAGATGTTATTACTGTTTTTCTTATACATTTTATTGTTGGATGTAACTGGGACCCTGTGGACATCATTTTGTTCCACCACATGTACCCCATGAGGTGCGAATGACAACAAAGCATCTCTGACCTGAGACCTGCAGGATCCCGTGCCGGGCCACATCGTAGAACGGGTGAGACGGGTGAGACGGGTGAGACGGGTCAGGACTCGAGGAGCTGCTGGAGGGAAGAGACGGACCATCAGGATCGCTCCTCTGCTCTTCCTCATCCTCATCCTCTCTCTGCAGATCTGTGAAACCAGAACCAGAACCAGAACACAGACTCAGCTGCTGAATTACCACTGATGGGTCTGGATTCAGATTAGAGCGGACAGGAAGTTCCTGAACAGAACTTCCTGTCCGCTCTGTAAACAGCAGAGTGGACCCGATCAGATGCAGCAGAACCTACGGGCTCAGCAGGAAGTTTGTTCTAAACACAGACAACAGACAGGAAATGACCCGCTCACAGACAGGAAGTGATGCTGCGCTCACAGCCAGCCGCCCACAAACAAAAGTTCTGAAGGTTCTGACCCGGTTTGAACCAGAACTGAGGGGTTCTGGTTCAACAGCTGAAACTGAACAAACTTGTAAAGGAATGCATATCACCCTCAGATACTACCACCTCCAAGTTGAGCTCAAAATCTGTTTATTTGTTTGTTTGTTTGTTTGTGTCCTCTTCAACTGGCGGGTGATAATGTTTCCCTCATGTTTGTTAAAATCCTTACAGGTCTGTGAAATATTCAGACGATGACCAGCGTTAGAAGCTGCCAATTCAAGATGGCCGCCACAGCTAATCCACAGCAGCATCAGCTAAAATCAGCTGCAGGGGTTCAGCTAACAACCAGCCGAACTTCAGCTCATTGACCACTGACCCAGTAAACTGGGTTTGTTTGATTGCGTCATCTCCGGTTTCGGCTCGACTGAACTACAGAAGCCCACATGATGAAGCTGCCGCCGCCGTGCTCCACCGGTTCCGGTTCTCTGGATCCGACAGATGCTGATCAATAATCAATCAACTCACCTACTTCCGCCAGCTGCTCCAGTTCCGACATTCTGAACACAAAGCCCGAACTTCCAGGTCCACTTCACTCACAGCTCAGGAAAAGGTCCAAGCACGAGCCCAGAACCGGACCCGGACCCGTTAACGCGGGACCGGTCGTTCAAACGGTCCAAACGTCTCGTGGAGCCGCACCTGTCGGGACAACATCCGGGACACTCACCTGGAGCAGCGCGGCGCGCGCAGGAAGCTGAAGAACCGGTTCTGACCCAGAACTTTCTCCAACACGGAGGAGTGCCACTGCGCATGCGCAGAGCGGCAGCTGCTCTACAAGGAAAAAGTTTATTTTTAAATTTAAATTATGAGTTAAAGAGACTACTAACCAAACATTCATTTAACTTTTATTTTATTTATCAGTTTGACAAGTTTGTGAAAAATAAAACAGGAATATATTAAAGAAGTTTAATAAATATAAGAATAATTTAGTAAAATATAACATTCTTATGTTTTCTTGTTTTATGTTTGTTTCTTTTAATAATTAAATATAAACTGATTTAATTTGATTACATTTATTTAAAAATTATTTCAAAATCCCCTGATTTGAAGCATTTTACTGAAATAGAGTTTTAGCTGCTGTGGAGAAAACTTTTGCTGTTTTAAACCGTCCTGCAGGTGAAAACAGCTAAAATCTTTATGCTTCTGTGGAATCTTATGAACAAGTAATATCTTACCTGTTGCAGAGAATTAACTAAGCACCCCAAAAGGTCAGATCCTAGAATCGCCCCTGCTCTGAAACCAGTCTTCCAACCACGATTCACGATGTCTGGACTGGTTCATGAAAGGCTGGTAGTCTGTTACCATGAATGGATGTGATGAGCTGAAGTCTGACCAAGTGTCGAGACATCAGTGACTCTGACGTCTTTAGTAAAAAGTTCTTATGTGTTGACCTGTTATGGAAGAAGATCCACTCAACAACCAAAGACACGTTGTTTTATTGTCTCTGCAGTGCAGGTCATGGAAGAAACAGTCCTGTCCAACGTGTCACATTCAGGGGACCACGCCACAACCACAACCCGTCTACTGGAACTCCACAAGGGTCAAAGTGGTCCTGGTCCTCCAGGAACTTTCCTAAAACTGAACTGTGTCATCATTAAGGTTTTTCTAAACTGGAACCTGCTGATGTAAAATGATTAATAAATGACCACGAACAAACCAACAATTTTTCAGTCAGCTCATCTGGACAGTTTCTTTTTTTTTTGTTTGTGCTGAAAAGTTTCACCTTCCATCCAGAAGGCTTCATCAGTCAAGGAGGCACACAACAAAACTGATTCTTCCCCCAACAGCTTACTCCACAGTGGAACAAACCAGTTATGTTGGTGCTAAGATGGTCTCTTTGGTGCTGGCCCTCTTCCTTGTTGACAGTCATGTCAAACTGGTTCAAAACCAACAAAGTCCATGCTCAACAAACGAACAAACTTTGTATCACATAAAAATGGAGAAGATCAGGAATGAGATCATCAGAGGTACAGCACAGGTTGAACAACTGGGAGGTAACGTTGGAGAGGACACACTGAGATGGTTTGGACATGTCCAGAGGAGGGACAGTGGTGTGGACATGTCCAGAGGAGGGGCAGTAGTTTGGACATGTCCAGAGGAGGGACAGTAGTTTGGACATGTCCAGAGGAGGGGCAGTAGTTTGGACATGTCCAGAGGAGGGACAGTAGTTTGGACATGTCCAGAAGAGGGACAGTGGGTATATTGGTAGAAGGATGTTAGAAATGCAGCTGCAGGAAAAAGACAAAGAGGAGACATGTGGAGTTAGAGAGGACATGGAGGTAGATGGAGTGAGGACAGAGTGAGGACAGAGGACAGAGTGAGGACAGAGGACACAGAAGACAGAGTGAGGACAGAGTGAGGACAGAGGGCAGAGTGAGGACAGAGTGAGGACAGAGGACACAGAGGACAGAGTGAGGCCAGAGGACAGAGTGAGGACAGAGGACACAGAGTACAGAGTGAGATGAAGGAGGATGACTCGCTGTGGAGAAACCTGAAGAAGGAAAAGCCGAAAGAAGAAGTTTAGAAGGAAAAATGGACAAATGTTAAACTCCAGTACAACCACAATGACCTCACTCCTACATGTTTTATTTTATTTTTTTTACATCTTTTAAGACTTTTGAATATATTTTAACAAACAAAAGTGTTCCATTTGTCTAATGGTCTGGGTTTCTTTTTCTCTATACATCTGTTTTTGTTTACCAGGTAATATCAAACAGCTGCATTATTTAATTAAAATTATTACTTTTAAAATATTCAGTGCCTCTAAAAACATTATTTTTACCTATACTTTTTGTGTGAACGCCCAATTGTCATTAGTGTTTCAGGAATTTTATTTAGATATTCAGAACTAAACCTCTTGAACTTCCAGCTGCCAAACTAAACCGGAGTGTTTGTAAGAAAGTAGTTCCTTTTGTCACAGAATGTTGGTAAATTCAGGAAAGAGGAGCGGACGATGTGGCTGGGTTTAATTTCAGATTACATATAGAACAAGCAGAGATCTATGGAAATTAAAACATCACCAAATAAAACTAATAATTAAATTACTTTCTTTTTTTAACAGCGTCAGCAGATGAGATGTGGGTTTTAGTTTCTCCAGAACTGACGACGCAAACGTAATCCAGCTGATGTTGTATCTGTAATACTGATTTGTATCTTTATTTTTATTTGATGGTTTCCAGTCCACTGTGCTTCTTTGTTCCTGTTGTACAGCACTTGTTGGCCTTGCTCTTGTTTTAACTGCTCTATAAAGAAATTGGTATGGATGGAGACGATGGTGTGAGTGACGAAGATATTTATTAGCTTCTTAGATTCTGACTGAACGGGTCTGATGTGATGGTTCAGTCTGGAAGAGAACTGCCTTCAAATCTGAGCTTTATGGTTCAAATCTTACAAGTGAACAATTTTTAAAGGAAAAACTGAAAATATAAATGCACTATGACAAACACCAAGTGTGAATGATGCTGGAGGTTCAGTCTGGTAGACAACACACACTATACACACATACACACTATACACACATACACACTATACACACATACACACTATAAACACATACACACATACTATAG
>NC_056519.1:1700120-1700272 GCF_014905685.2 Nematolebias whitei | reverse complement strand
GAAACAGTTATAAGTTGTTGTTGTTGTTTAGAAACAGTTATAAGTTGCTGTTGTTGTGGTCTCCTGTGGACCTCCGAAGGTCTCCTTGGACCTCTGAAGGTCTCATGTGGACCTCTGAAGGTCTCATGTGGACCTCTGAAGGTCTCCTGTGG
>NC_056519.1:1698704-1700110 GCF_014905685.2 Nematolebias whitei | reverse complement strand
GTCTCCTGTGGACCTCTGAAGGTCTCATGTGGACCTCTGAAGGTCTCTTGTAGTATCTGGCTCTGACTTGTCAGCAAAAGATCTTCTAAGTCCTGGAAGTGAGTTTGGGCCTCCGTGGATCAGAACATCTCACAGATGCTCAGCGAGGTGTCGTGTGTCTCAAACCGTTATTGAAGGAACAGCATCCTGTTCAGGTAGGTTCTACGGGTCAAAGGAAGGTCTACGTGAACAGCAGGACCCAAAGTTCCCAGCAGGGCTGCCCTTCTTCCCAGAATGCACCTGGTGCATCCAGTTCTGATGCTCAGGTAGCATGATGTGATCTGGACATTAAAACCTGAGAGTCAAACTGGCCTCAGTGTTCTGGTTTTTCCTTGCAGGTCTTAAGAACCGGTTCTTGTTCAGAAGTGGTTTCTGAACCGTTGGGGTTTGTCCTGACCCGTTTTCCCAACAGGCTGCTGAAAACTCCTCAGCCTCTGTTCAGACGTCCGTCAGCGCAGCTTTGATTTGGACTCCATTTACCGGAGAGGCCTTTGGTTCTGGACCGAGCCGAGGGGAACCGACAGCTGCAGAGGGACAGAAACGGGCCGAACCTTCAGAACCGGACGTCAGAACGATCCACAGCGTTGGTTTGTAGCAGGAGAACCCCTCAGCTCAGTCTGTTCAGGAGGTTTTGGTCCAAACGATCAGAGTTCTCCTCACAGGAGGTGAAGACCAGAACATTTGGAATCCTGGACAATTACAAACGATCACCTTAAAGTTATTTTTATTGTTTTTATTTTGTTCTATTTATTGTTTGAGTAAAGATTCAAACATTTAACTTTGAGAGTTTATTTATGAAATTACTCTTCTGGGTTGATCTGTAACTAAAAGACGACACTGAATGTTTTATGTTTCAGAACCGCTGAACAATCTGTGGCTGCTGTGTTCTGGAGCACGGACCCCCGGCTCGGTTCTGGCAGCGGGGCAGCTTGTCAGCAGGGGCACCTGGGACAGGCTGGCCCAGAGCCCGGGTCCTGGCAAACGAGGACCATGTGAGGCAGAGACGCCTCCGGTGTGAGGAGGAGGAGGTTCAGCCAGAAAACACTGATGGGAGCAGGAGCCCAGCAGAGAGCCGGTCCAGAACCGGTCCACAGACTGAGGAAGCCCATGGCAGGAAGAACTGCTCCAGGTTCTGGTTCGGTTTCATTTGGTTCAGGTCTTCTCACAGAAACAGATTTACTGAAATAATGTTTTTATTGACCGTTTCTAAAATCATCTCCATCCACACAGAAACCTGCATCAGAACCAAGCCGGAAGAGTCTGGTCACGTTTACGTCACGTGCGCTTGGTCATGTTTACGTCACGTGCGTGTGCCTGGTCATGTTTACGTCCCGTGCGTGTGCTTGGTCACATTTACGTCACGTGCG
>NC_056519.1:1697472-1698604 GCF_014905685.2 Nematolebias whitei | reverse complement strand
TCAGTGTGGCGTCCTCTACGTTTCACGCAGCCGACAGCTTCCTGTCACTTCCCATCAGACCTTGGAGGAGCTGATCTGATGGACTGACTGAGAGGAGCAGCAGCAGAAACCATCTGACATATAAAAAACATTTAAAATGAAAACTGTCACTTCCTGTTGTTTACTCCACAACAAACAACAACAAGAGAAGCTGCAGGTCCGTCTCCGTTTGTGTGATGAAACCTCCAGTCCTCAGGTAGTTTCAGCTGAATGAAAGCTTCAGATCAGAAAAAATTCCACATGAAACTCAATGATTACATGATCCATTCATGGGTCATAAACTTTTATTAAAAGATCATTTCAGGAGAAAAACAACAAAATAATCAAAAAACTAAACCTGTAAAACGTTCAACGAGTTATTGATTCTGCATGTTTAAATAAACCAAACATAAATATGTTCTCAGTGGATGAGTTTTCTGAAAGTAACTTCTCGTCGGTCAGCTGGTGGCTGCTTGGACCATCCGGGCTGCGCCGGTGGCTCTGGAGGTGCGTTGGATTTGCATTTAAATGGAATTATTGTCCTCGGCCGGGTGGAGACTGACCACAGCCGGACCGCTCATGTTCGTCGCTGCTTGATGAAAATTTGAATGAGATTATCGTCTTCTGGCAGGCAGCGCCGCTCCGGACTCTGCTTGATTCAGAACCTGAAACAGAACCACAGTTTAATCAACTCTGCAGGAAAACTGATTTGAATACAAACATGGAGATGGAGCGAGAAGAGATGAGCAGCAGCTGTTTCCTGTCTTATCGCTTCAGCTCGCTCAGGTGTCACAAATTATTTACACAAACTCTTCAGCTCTTTGTATAAAATCACCAAAAAAAAACATGACCAGGCACGCGCACGTGACGTAATCGTGACCAGGCGCGCGCACGTGACGTAATCGTGACCAGGCGCATGCACGTGACGTAAACACGACCAGGCGCGCTTGACGTAAACGTGACCAGGCACACGCACGTGACGTAAACGTGACCAGGCGCACGTGACGTAAACGTGACCAGGCACACGCACATGACATAAACGTGACCAGGCGCACGCACGTGACGTAAACGTGACCAGGCGCACGCACGTGACGTAAACGTGACCAGGCGCACG
>NC_056519.1:1696938-1697462 GCF_014905685.2 Nematolebias whitei | reverse complement strand
AACGTGACCAGGCGCACGCACGTGACGTAAACGTGACCAGGCGCACGTGACGTAAACGTGACCAGGCGCACGTGACGTAAACGTGACCAGGCGCACGCACGTGACTTAAACGTGACCAGGCGCACGCACGTGACATAAACGTGACCAGGCGCATGTGAAGTAAACGTGACCAGGCACACGCACGGGACGTAAACATGACCAAGCACACGTGGCGTAAACATGACCAGGCACACGCACGTGACGTAAACGTGACCAGGCGCACGCACGTGACGTAAACGTGACCAGGCGCACGTGACGTAAACGTGACCAGGCGCACGTGACGTAAACGTGACCAGGCGCACGCACGTGACTTAAACGTGACCAGGCGCACGCACGTGACATAAACGTGACCAGGCGCACGTGACGTAAATGTGACCAAGCACACGCACGGGACGTAAACATGACCAAGCACACGTGGCGTAAACATGACCAGGCACACGCACGTGACGTAAATGTGACCAAGCACACGCACGGGACGTAAACAT
>NC_056519.1:1691524-1696838 GCF_014905685.2 Nematolebias whitei | reverse complement strand
ATCCATCCATCCATCCATCCATCCATCCATCCATCCATCCATCCATCCATCCATCCATCCATCCATCCATCCATCCATCCATCCATCCATCCATCCATCCATCCATCCATCCATCATCTTCCTCTTGTTTCAAAGTCAGGTCTCAGGGGCAGCAGCTTGAGCAAGGAGGACCAGACATCTCTTTCCACAGCCACCTCTTCCAGCTTTTCTGGGAGGACCCCAAGGCAAACCAGGCTAACCGAGAGATGTAGCCTCTCCAGCGTGTCCTGGGTCTTCCCTGGGGTCTCCTTCCAGTCAGACATGCCTGAAGCACCTCCCTAGGCAAGCGCCCAGGAAGCATCTTTATCAAATGCCCAAACCACCAGCTGGCTCCTTTTGGAAATGGAGGAGCAGTTCTACTCAGAGTGTCTCCCAGGTAACTAAACTTCTCACCCTATCTCTAAGGGAGAGTCCAGCTACCCTGCGGAGGAAACTAATTTCAACTGCTTGTATCTACAATCTCATTCTTTTGGTCACTATCCAGAGTTCGTGACTATATGTGAGGCTAAAAACGTATACCTTTCTGGTAAACGAAAAGCTTTGCCTTACGGCTCAGCTCCCTCTTCACCACAATGGACCAAAACAAAATCCACAATACTGTAGATGCTGCACCAATCTATCTGTTACTCTCATACTCCATTTTTCCCTCACTAGTGAACAAAACCCTGAGATACTTGAACTCATCCACTTTAGGCAGAACCTCCCCATTGACCCTAAGAGAGGAATCCAACCTTTTTTGACTGAGGACCATGGCTTCAGATTTGGAGGTGCTGATTCTCATCCCAGCTGCTTAGACTCAGCTGTAAACTGCTCCAGCGAGAGGTGAAGATCATGACACAAAGACTTCCAACAGGACCACATCATCTTCAAAGAGCACTGAACTGGACTCCCTCCACCCCCTGGCTGCACCGAGAAACTCTGTCCATAAAAGCTATGAAAAGAATCTGTGACAACCGGCAGCCCTAGAAGAGTCCAACTCCCACCATGAAGGGGTCTGACTTACTGCCAGCAATGTGAACCAAACTCTCGCACCACTTATCTAGGGAACGAACAGCGCATAGCAACGGTTCCCCAATTCCATATTTGAGGAGCACTCCCCACAGTGTACCCCAAGGAACACGATCAAATGCCTTCTCCAAGTCCACAAAACGCATGTAGACAGGAAGGGCAAACTCCCATGACCCCTCGAGGACCCTAGTGAGGGTGAAAAGCTGGTCGAGTGTTCCACGGCCAGGACGGAACCTGCATTGTTCCTCTTAGATCTGAGATCTGACCAACGATCAGACTCGCTTGTCCAATACCCCTGAATAGACCTTACCAGGGAGGCTAAAGAGAGTGATGCCCTTGTAATTGGAGCAGACCTTCTGGTCCCCCTTTTTGAAGAGGGGAACCACCACCCCAGTCTGCTAATCTAGTGGCACTGCCCCCATATCCACGCATCATTGCAAAGGCATGTCAATCAAGACAGTTCCACAACATCCAGAGCCTTGAGTAAATCGGGGTGAATCTCATTCATCCTCTAGAGCAGGGGTGGGCAATTATTTTTTCCATGGGGTCACATGAGAAACAACAAATATTGTGGAGGGCTGGCACAAATGACTTTTTCATTCAACCTTTATTTAGACAGGTAAATCCCATTGAGCCTCGAGGACTCATTTACAAGAGAGACCTGATTTCAACTTAACTCAATACTGCATAATAATAGTATTTCATTATTAAAAGCAGTACATAGCACTGTTTTAACAAGCTGGTAAGAGTATTTGTTATGATTAAGCAACAAAAAAGCGAGGTTTCCCTACAAAAATGTCATTTATTCAATTAAATTTCCCAATACAATGGTAAACTGTTAACATTTTTACCATTTGTGACGTTATATTAGTGATCATTTTCAGTCACATTCCCCCCAAAACTCATTTTGAGTTTTATATACTGCTGGAAAAAGTTCTTAGCTTTGTAAATATATCACAATATTGTCTTTGTACTCCAAATATTATGAAACATCATATAATAGTGATCGTCACTGAACTGTGATTTCGAGTCCCGGTTCTTTACGTGCCTACATTTGTAGTCTAAACATCTCATTTGGTGTTTATCAGTTCTTTTTTTCTTGTTTAGTGAGAGAAGTCTTGTCTCTGTTGGGCTTTAACGGAAATGTTAAAGTCAGGTTGAAGGTCTGAGGTGGAGATGTGAAGCAAAGCTGACATCATCAGTGAGAGAGGATCTATATCTGGATTTGGTTAACTTCATTTGTTTACATATGTATTTTGTAATACCCTTACGGGGGCCGGTCAGAGTCAACCAAAGGGCCGCATGTGGCCCTGGGGCCGTACAATGCCCAGGTCTGCTCTAGAGCCATGCCGCCGCAGTTTTTTTACTACCTCGACAACCTTAACCACGGTTAGAACCACAGAGGCAAGGGTCCTGAAAATAATATCAGGTTCTAAGTACCGGTACTAATGGAAAAGCCTCAGAACCGGGCCAAGTCAGGTCCAGTTGGCCCGTACTGGTACTAATGGAAAAGTGGCATTAGAGAGGTCAAGGTCGAGAGCTTCAGATCTTTTTCAAGATATTCCAGGAAACAAGAGCGGAGTAGGAGAAGGCTCTTTTGTCTAGTTCAGTCCGCACTGAAGGGACACTTCAGGTAATAATGTCCTGAGAGCGCACGCTGTAGCTGCACTCACACAGAGACATGTAGGAGATGTATGAAGGCAACAGACCAAGAAGTGATTTAAAGATGAAAATGTATCAATAAAGAGTCTGCGTGAAGGTAATGATGACCAGTTAACCAGTGAATACTGGGTGCAGTGGTGGGTACGGTAGTTGCAGCCAGTTATGAATCTTAGTGCACCATGATAGACAGCATCCAACATCTGCAGCATCCAACATCTGCAGGGTTCTTGTAGGAGCATTCATGTAAATAATATCACCGTGATCAATGGAGGGAAGGAAAGTCACAGATACAAGGTGTTTCCTAACATTCAGAGTTAGACAGGATTTGTTTCTGAAAAAGAAACCCAGTTTAACTTTCAGTTTCTTTACCAAGTTTTCCACATGGAGCTTAAAAGAGAGATGCGAGTCGACCAAGATACCCAAATATTTATAGGAATCAACAAACTCAATTGGGACACCATTTTAGGATAAAATCAGAGGAAGGACTGATGGGACTGACTTCCTGTTTGAAAAAAGCATCCCTTTGGTTTTATCGGCATTTAGGACAAGTGTGAGACGGAACAAATCAGACTGGATGATGTCAAAGGCGGATTGCAAAAGCTGGAAAGCCTTAGCAACAGTTTTAGCTCGACAATAAACAACTGTGTCATCGGCATAGAAATGCACGGATGCATCAGGGATGCTCTTACCTAGATTACCTATGTAGATTGTAAAGAGGGTGGGTCCTAAGACTGAGCCTTGTGGTACACCATTGTTGACTGTTAAATAACTGGAGGAAGTACTATTATGTTGAACACATTGCCTCCGGTCTGAAAGATAGTTAGAGAACCAACCAATGGTGTGTTCTGAGAAACCAATTTCTGAGAGTTTATGACACAAGATGTTCTGATCCACAGTGTCAAATGGACAGAGTTTCTAATCTACGGCAAATGCTGTGGGACAAATTAAGGTCAAAACAAAAATGGTTTAATTAACATGAAGTAGATCGATTTGAGCAGAAATTCAGACTGATGGAAACGCAAAGAAAGATGAGTTTATGAGGTTAAAATCCAGGTTTTATTTACCAGATGAATAAATATAAATGTTTTTCATCTGTTTCTGTCAGTAAATATATCCAGAAATATACTTTGAATAAAAACACTTCAGTTAAAGTGTCAGGCACAAAGTTTTATTTTCCTGTTTAATAAATGTCGAACTAAAATGAAACTGTCAGTTTACAGAGAACAACTTGACTCAGACTGTTAATATTGACTCATTTTGACTTGATTTATTCTGTTTTAAATGTAAAACAGTGAAGTATATCAAACAATCAGCTGTAACTGAAAGACACTTTAATGATTTATTTTTATTTAGGGTCAGGCTGAGCCGTTTTTTATTTCTATGCAGTTTTTCTGAGCACTCGCTGTAAAACTTGTAAACTCCGACATTTTATTGTTTTATTTCAGAGTAAAATTGAACATAAACTGAGCATTGAGATCTTAAATAACTAAAAACCAGTAAAACTGCTCAAATTTGTTCTAATCTAAGCCTTTGATCAGTTTATAATCCCATCAATTGGTAATTTTTCCTAGTCTGACTCCCCAACGTGACGATTCCCCGGGGTGTCTGCTCGGTTCTCCTACCTGTTCTGCTGTTTGCGCTCCGGCGAGTGGCACCGACCTTTCAGCTCGCCATAAATCAGCCGCAGGTCACCGTCCTGCCAGCCAATCAGAGAGCAGGGGGAGGGGCCAACGGCCACCGTTTACACACCCAGAGAAACCTCCTCGGTCAAGTTGAAGTTCATGTTGTCTTTATGTCAGTGTTGGTTTTTCAGTGTTTGTCGTGTGCGGGTTCATGTCCAGACGCTCACCTTCTGACGCGCTGAATCTGGTTTTATTTTTAAATTAAAGTCTCCTTTTGTGGCTTCAATGTTGGCCGTTAATGGAGCTCATCTAACAAAGATAAACTTGCTTTATTTTGCTTTATTTGTTCCAGGCGTCAACACGTGACAGGATTTTTTTTTTTTTTAAAGATCACTAATAAGTTAAAGAACTGAGGAAGTCTTTCGGATGAGAGACGAAACGTTTCTACATTTTTTTTGTTTTGCTTCTTTTTTGTTTTTTGAACGTCCAGAGGACCAGATTTAACTTTCTTAGATTTTTCTACCTGGATTATTGAGCATGCATCAGGAAACACTAAATATAATAACGATAATCTTCTTTCTTCTTCTTCTTTCAGCTGTTCCCTCTTCAGGGGTCTCCACAGCGAGTCCTCCTCTACCTCCATGTCCTCTCTAACTGCATCCATGTATCTCCTCTTTGTCTTTTTCCTGCAGCTGCTTTTTTTTTTCATTCATTCAACCTTTATTTAAACAGGTTAATCCCATTGAGCCTCAGGGACTCATTTACAAGAGAGACCTGAATTATTAACAGTGATGACAACAGTGGACAACAATAGACAGTTATAAAAGAGGCATACAAACTTTATTTTTATTTATTTATTTTACAAATTAAAATAAAATAAAGTGGCAACCAAAAGAACATATAACATCCTTCTACCAGTATACCCACTGCCCCTCCTCTGGACATGTCCAAACCACTGTCCCTCCGCTGGACATGTCCAAACC
>NC_056519.1:1684564-1691424 GCF_014905685.2 Nematolebias whitei | reverse complement strand
ATCCTCTATGATCCTCTATGATCCTCTATGATCCTCTATGATCGTCTCTGTTGTCGTCACTCTGTTAAAGCAGGTCTCTCTTGTAGACGAGTCCCCGAGGCTCAATGGGACTAACCTGTAGAAATAATAATAATAATAATAATGTCATCACAATGTCAGCACTGTATGTTTCCATACAATGGCGAAATTAGTCTCTGCATTTAACCCATCCACCACCAGGTGGTGCAGTGGGCAGCTATTGAAAGCGCCCGGGGGGCATTTTGGGGGTGAGGTGTGCTGCCCAGAGACGCCACGTGATGTGCAGTGACTGAAGTAAAAACGTCATCTTTAGAAACTTCTGCTGCTTTTGGTTCAAGACGTTTTACAATCGGACACAACGTGTTCACACGGCGACGTCACGTCTTATTAGGAGTGCTGTCAGGGAGTGACAGATATAATGTGTGTGGTTACCATGGTGACCACAATGAGCCAGTTTGACTTTTCTTTGGATCCTTGTTCTTTTTACTGTTAATCATTGACATTTTGTCAGATTATTACAAAATAAAAGCCCCAGATTGCATTGGATGAAGCAGAAAGTTGATGTCATTGAAACTTCAACTTTTGTTCTGAAACTTTCTGGTTAAACATCTTGTAGTTTGTTTTCCAGCCCTGGTTTGAAGCTTCGCCTCGTTTGCCTGTTCTCTTGAACCTGAGGCGTCTCTGCCCTCGCGGCGCCTTCATTTATTTAACAAATCTTCAGTAAAGTCTTCGTCGAAGCGTTGTGATTGGGCAGCGCCTGGTCGTGGAAATGTTCAGCACCATCAGTGTCACATCTGATCATTATTTACTCTCTGGGGTTATTTGTAGACACAGCGTTTACGACTTCATCAATCAGCCGAAGCCTCGGCGTTCAGATTTGTCCCGGCGTCGCGCTTCATCGGCCGAGACATGGAGCTTCCTGACAGCAACACGAGGCGCCGCAGTAAACACTCGCGTCCTCCTGACAGCAGCATCGTGTTCAGCTCAAACGTGAAGTGCGTTTAACGGGAAAATAAGAAACCGTCCCGTTTTCTGTCCACTGCTCCTGTTCGGATCAGAACCAACGGGCTCAGAAAGTCTGACAGGAAACCAGTCTGCCCTTTGGACTGGTCTGAGACGTCTCGTTCAGGGACCCGCAGCTCAGAGCAGTTAAGTTATTTTTCTGACTTCACAATGAGCCGCAAAATTAGAGCCATAAACATTAAAATTACAACTTTATTATCAGTTTTAAACAAAACAACGAATTTAAATTTATATTTCATTTGAAATTTGTCATCAGCTTTTTACAGCGGAACTACTTCTGCAGACTTTGGGTTATTTTAGCTGTTTATGTATCAAAACCTTCGGCTCATTCAGGAGATGGAAGCTAAGACGTTTATTTTATAACGATTATACTTTTAAAATATTTAACTCCATTTAAAAATGTTTTTGTGTCTCCGGTACTCGTTGGACTGACTGGGTCTGAGGTCGCCGAGGGGGGACGTCCTGAGTTCCTTAAGGCTCTGGATGTTGTGGGGTTGTCTTGGTTGACACGCCTTTGCAACACTGAGTGGACATCGGGGGCAGTGCCACTGGATTGGCAGACTGGGGTGGTGGGGTGGGGGGGGTCCCCTCTTCAAAAATGGGGACCGGAGGACGTGTTCTAATTATAGAGACACGACCCCTTAGTCTCCCCAGCAAGGTCTAATCAGGGTTACTGGTGGTGAATAGAGTCCGATCATTGGTTGAACCTCAGATCCAGGAGGAACAATGCAGGTTCTGTTCTGGTTGTGGAACACTGGACCAGCTCTTTACCCTCACTAGGGTCCTCGAGGGGTCATGGGAGTTTGCCCAGCCAGTCTACATTCTTTACATTCATGAGGTTCTTCCTCAAGTGGAGGAGTTCAAGTATCTCAGGGTTTGTTCTTGAGTGAGAGAAGAATGGAGCGTGAGGTTAACAGACGGATTTGTAGCGTTTGCAGTATTGTGTCCACTGTTCTGGTCCGTTGTGATGAAGAGGAAGCTGAGCTGCACGAAGCTTTCTGTTTACTAGTCGGTCTACGTTCCTACTCTCACCTCTGGTCATGAACTCTGTAGTGACTGAAAGAACCAGATCCTGGATCCAGAAGGTCTAAATGAGTTTCCTCTGCAGGGTAGCTGGACTCTCCCTTAGAGACAGGGTGAGAAGTTCAGTTATCAGGAGAGACTCGGAGTAGAACCGCTGCTCCTCCACATCCAGAGGAACCAGTTGAGGTGGTTCATGCATGTCTGACCGGGAGGAGACCCTGGGGAAGACCCAGGACATGCTGGTGAGACCATGTCTCTCAACTGGTCTGGGAACACCTTGGAGTCCTCTCAGAAGAGAAAGAAGAGGTGTCTGGACCTCCATGATCAAGATGATGTCCCTGGGACCTGAGTACAGAACCAGATAGATGACTGGATGGCTGGCTGGATGGATGGATGGATGGATGGATGAGTTCTCTTTGAAATCAGCTTCAGCTGCTAGTTTTGCTTTTCTCTTCTTCTTATGCCACTTTTAGCTTCTAGCTAGCACGTTGCTGCCTTTAGTTTGAGCTAACTTTAGCTGCTTTAGCTGTTTTAGCTGTTCAGGACTCGACGCTCTCTGCTCTGTTTGTCCGGTTAAAGGCATGTCGCACACAACGTGCGTTCAAAGTGTTATCGATCAGAGCATGAGATGGGGACGACTCTCAGCTACTACCAGCTTAAATTCTAGCTGTAAAACTGAGTTAAACCATTTTAATAGTTGCTGCTGTTGATTAGCTGTGGCGGCCATCTTGACTCAGGTGTTTATTCAGGGATCACTTTCTGAGAGATCATGGGATATTGTGCTAACAGAGACCTCTCAGCCATGTTAGCTTTACTTTTTCCAAGTTTTCCAAAGATACCTGTTGACAGAAAGGTTTGTGTTTTAAAGCGGAGCAGGAAGGCTGAATAATTTCACTCCAACAAACCAGAACAACTTGGTGTGGTAGTAGCTGAGAGTCCTCCCTTTTATCTGTTAATCACATCAAATGAGTTACAGCCACCTGTAAGTTGGTATTGATCAATTATTGATGTAGTCGTTTCATCAGTCGAGCCTCGTTAGTATTCGGGTCAGAGCCGGGTCGGGTTCTGGACCTGCTCTGACTGATGAAGAGCACGTGATGAAGATGATGAAACAGGTTTGTGTTTTCAGATGGAGCTGAAGGTACTTCAGGGTTTATTTGGTTTCTTGTCGTTAATCGAACCTCAGATTTAAAGTTTTAAACTCTCCTCGCCCTGCAGCCGGGTCTGGACCGGGTCAGTTCACAGAACCTCTGGGGTGTTTCTTTTATTTCCTGCCGTTTGGTTTTTATTAGTGGACTCTGGTTCTTGTCGCCGTGGGGCGTCCGACCCGCCGGCTGCTCGAGCCGTTGATTAAAGTGTTGCTGCAGCTGGTTCTGTCGGGTCTTGGGTCTCACTTGGATTTGTTAGAGGGAGTGAAACCGTGAAGTTTCTTCTGGATCATGTGACGCCAGCGCCCGTGTGGGTTTTATCGTTTGTTTCTGTAAATTTGATGTTTTTTGTGTTTTCATCGACCGTGACCTTTAACCTTTCTGTGGAAATGTTCAGTTTGTGAAGCAGCGCTGCCAAAAGGCATCAGCTGTGCGTGCGTGCGTGCGTGCGTGTGCACGTGTGTGTGTGTAGCACAGCGTGTGATTGTATTTGAAAGCCGTTTAGGACTGGATGACCGGCTAACCTCGGTAAACGCTCCTCTTCAGTCCCGTAATGATCATGGGTTCTGTCCAGTCCTGCTTTGGGTCTTCCAGAGGTTCTGGTTTCCTGGTCCTGGACTTGGAGAGGAAGGACCATTTTTATTCTGATCTCAGTTTGAACGAAACATAAAGACGTTTATGTTTTTAACGATTCAAAATGATCAGATCTGTAAGATTCAGACTGACTTTGTCTAAAAACAATTAAAAATAAGAAGCTAATGCCGACATTTTACCATAACTGGTATAAGACTAATGTGTGTGTGTGTATATATATATATATATATATATATATATATATATATATATATATATATAAATATATATATATATATATATATACATATGATTATTTAAAGGATAATATAATAAACTGTTATAAGAGATAAAACAAATACCGTAATCACAATAAGAAATAAATCCGAGCGTTGTTTGCTTTTATCTCTTGTTTTTACCGACTGTTCAGACTTCACAGAGTATAAATTTAAATTTATAGTTAATTATTTTTCTGCTAATATTCAGATGTGATTAAAGGTTCGTGACATGGATCCGTTCCTGGGATCCTGTGTGTTTATCTGTAAGCAGCCACCTCGCTTACCAACTGTTTACTGAGGTTTTAACAAGTTAAAATTATTGTTTATTTTTCGGTTTGGTTCTATTTTTTGTGGATTATGTCTGAAATGCAGTTTTGTGTTTGAATAAATTTATTCAGTTTTTTGTTTATTTTTGTTCCTGGAAACTCGGCGTGTTCGACGTTACCTGCTGCAGGTCTCAGGCCCCGCCTCCTTGCGTGATGTCAGCGGTCTCACCTTGCAGGCAGCAGCCTCCCCGGTCGTTTGAGATGCGGAAACCTTCGGCTGCATGCATCAGCACTCAGCCGAAGTGAGTGAGCTGCGAGGCTGTTCTCACAGAAACGTGTTAATGAGCGCCTCCATCTGCGGCGCCTGCTCCAACATGGAGGACGGGCACAAACCAATCTGTTGAAAGCAGAAACATCTTTGTTTGTCTCTCCTCCTGGCTGCCATTAACATAAAGTCGACGCCTACGTTTTATTTTTATTTCTTTACCAGCCACCATGTGGGAACGTGTCAGACCCCCTGGACCCCGCCGGCTCCGGCCCACGGCCTCGGCTCCTGGCTCCGAGCCGCTCGGTCCGGAGGCGGCGGCTCGCTCGTCACTCAGTTATCGTCAGAGCCGACGACTGGAGCGAGAGGCAGAAAGTGGAGCGTGAATCCACACGATTAATTAATCTGCAAGCCTCGCAGGACCCCCCCCCCCCCCATTGTTCTGATCCAATGTTTAATTAGTTCTTTAAAATTAAATGTTCTGTTCGGCTGTCGCTCCAAGCCAGGAAACAGTTTCTGCTTTTAACGTAAAATGTTTAGAAATTCCTGCTGATGGAAGATCCTGCTGACACCCCCACCCCCCCCCCCCCCCCCCCCCCACACACACACACACCGTTGTTTAGCTGCTGCAGGTTCTTGTTTTACTTCCATAAAACAGGACATTTTAGCTGTTTTTCCTGGACAAATTGTGCCGTCAATCGTTTACAGTTTTAGATGAGCAGAAGATTATTTCTGATTCAGCTAAGTCACAGCACTGCAGCCGAAAGCTAAAGTTTTTAAAACTGCAGCCGAAAGCTAAAGTTTTTAAAACTGCAGCTGAAAGCTAAAATTATCAGTTAAAAACTCAAATCAGTAAAACTGGTGCTAAATGTTTAACAAGACAGTAGCTAAAGGCTAAAAATAAGCAAAAACGCATTGCCCAAAGCTAAAATTAAAAACTGCAGCTGAAAATGAACATGATCAAAACAGTAGTTAATAGCTAAAATGAGCAAAATAGTAGCTAAAAGACTAGCAAACGATAGCTTAAAACTAAAATCAGTAAAGTTGATTCCAAAATTAGCAGGGCAGTTGCTAAATACTAAAAGTAGCTTAAGAATCGAGAACAGAGGCAGCAGCTGAAGGAGACCTCAAAGAGAACTTCTGAAGGAATTCTTGAGATTTGTGCTTCACGGCAGAAATATTTATAAATAAATCAAAATAATCCTAAAATATTAAACAGGAAGTTGAACATCTGGATGTATGAACAGCTAAAATAAACAGCTAAAGAATAAACTGTAAACAGGAAGACGGCGTTCGCGCCATCGTTACTCTTTGATTTTTAAAATCCGTTTGGACCCGACACGGTTTTAAAGGAGGTTCTGATGTGACCTGTCTTCTGGCCCAGGTGGAGCATGTGCTCAGGTGTTTCCAGCAGGTAAGCGATGCATCGTTATTAGCTGTACATGTTAGCTTTAGCACGCTGTGCTTGCTGCAGGCTGCAGTGCATGCTGGTCTATTGAGTCCAGCTTGTTGTGCCATGGGATGAGTTTGTTGTGAGTTTGGTTTGAAGAAAAAACTCGTTTGTTGTGATTTAACCAAGAAACAAAACAAAGAACCCAAAATCTGAACAAGTAAACGAGTCGTGACCGAACAGCTGAACACACTTCTCCAGCTCCATGGGATGAACTTGACCTCTGACCTCTTGGCCCTGCAGTTTCCAGGTGAAACGACACAGCCTGACCCCTGAACGGCGGCCATATTGTTTGACTCACCGCCTCTGAACCAAGTCCCAGTTCTGCTTCTGGTTTGGTGGGAATTTGGTGCCAGATCCTGGATTTCATTGTTGTTGATGGAGCTGTCGCTGCATCCTGTCCCCCCCCACACACACACACACACACTCACGTGCACACGCTCTGATTTAGTTGTTTTGAAATGCCGGCAGCTGACCTGGAGGCTCTTCATGAGCGAGCGTGAGAGCTCCTCTTTCATCTCTGAGGCGCTTTCTGTACGTCGTGGGGTCGCTCTCACCCCTCAATTATTCATCAGCCTGTTTCCATGGAAACGGCTGCAGCCCTCTGCGTGTGCGTGCGTGCATGTGTGTGTGTTTGACAGCTGTAACACGTCGGGCTTCATCAGTTCATCATGGTATAATATTACACTTGTGGTGCGTTCAAGGGCGCCTGTAGACGAGAGGAAAAAACAGCGTTGGTCTTGTTGATTCCACAAAAAGTTTAATTTCATTGCATTTTATATATATATGTGTATATATATATATATATATATATAT
>NC_056519.1:1681741-1684464 GCF_014905685.2 Nematolebias whitei | reverse complement strand
TATATATATATGTGTTTTCTCCAGTTTCCTCCCACAGACCAAAAACATGCATGTTAGGCTGATTGGTCTAAACTGTCCCCAGGTGAGAGAGAGAATGGTTGTTTGTCCCTGGGACGGACTGGAGACATGTCCAGGTGTCCCCCACCTCCCACACAGTGACTGCTGGACATGAGCACCAGTGATCCACAATGGAAGAACCCGGTGAAGATGATGGATCAGAGTCAGGAGCGACTGCAAAAATAAAAAGTAAATAAAAGTAGTTTGTGGGCGGAGCCTAATCAAGGGACAATTCTCAGTAATTCTGACTTTAGTCAAATATTTACGTGAAGGAATTTAAATGTTTGTAGTAAATTTACAGGAAATAAAATCACACATTTATGAAGAACACAAACAAAAACAGTGTTTTGTTCAAAATTTGAGTTTTTTCCATAAATTCATCATAAACATCTCGGAGAAGCTCCTTTTTAAAATTAATTTAAGAAGTTTGGACTTTTTCCAGCTAATTTATAATTTATTAATCTGCATAAACATCTGAGTTAAATTAAGACTTGAATCCTCAAAATTGAACTAGTTTTCTCATTAATTTATGACTTAGGGACAAAAAAAACTTATTTTTCAAATTGTTTCTTTTTCTTAAAATGTATAAATTACCAACATAATAATAAAAAAATATATATACATATACAGTATTATATATACTGGTATATATATTATTTATATATAATGCGTGTGTATAAATAAAATTAATAAATAAAGAATAAATTAGTGTGAGTTTAGCCCCGCCCACTAAACTCTTAAATTTGCATCGATCCAAATATTCTGTCAAACATGGAGCAAAAAAACCTGATCACAAGTTCAGAGTTTAGGTTCTGGTTCTGATCTTTCTGGTTCTGTGAGGTGGTTCTGACTCAGCTGGATCGACAGGTTCTGTTGTTCCAGTTGTTTTTATTTCTGGTTCTCATTGATCCGATTTGTAAAGGATTTTTGTTTTAGGTTCTCGGGTTCTGACTCCTCTGGTTTAACCGGGTCAGATTCAGTTTGTGGTTCTGTTTATTCAGCAGAACCTGTGCTGTAGATGGCAGCTGGTTCTGATCCATCTCGTTCTACAGAGTTTAGACGGGCTTCAGTTTTGCCCTTTCTGATCCTCTCGTTGGTTCCTCTGGTCGTTTTCTTGAGTCCAGATTTCTCTGGTTCTGACTGGTCATGCCAAAGTTCTGCAGGTGATCGGGTCCAATGTGTCCACAGATGATGCACTCACTGTGCAGCTGAGGTCCAGTCTGACCTGCAGAGGGCAGCAGAACCCAGCAGGTCTGAGCAGAACCTGGTTCCCTCTGTGGTTCTGAATGGTCGGAGCTCAGAATGAGGCGGGCCCAGAGAATGGACCAGGCCAGCAGTAATCCTGATAATCTGCAGCTGAAACACTGACCTACATGTCTGACCATGTCTACACCTGCAGGCCACGCCCACATCAGCAGACAGCCAATCATAGCGTGCGCTGCAGACCGCCGGTTTTTTAATGTACTGTTATAATTATAATTATAATTTTTATTATTAGTTATATATTTTTAAAGTTTTGACAGATTTGATCAAAAGAGTGTTGAAAATTAAAACATTAGTTAATATAAATACGATGCTGTAATATCTGTTAATAATCAGATGACTTTAAGGCAGATTTGTTTTTGACTCATAATTCTGCTCAGATTATCAAACAAAGCTTTTAAAACATAAAATCTGACTTTTCTCACACGATCTAACCGGTTCAGTACCTTTTACTTTATTCCAAATTAATTCTGGATTAAAGACGCTCCTCCTAAAACACAAAAGTCCTCTGAAGGTTTTTTTTATCCATAGTCTGTAAAAACACATTTGTATGGAAAGGATAAGATTAAATTAAAATTTCTGCTCTCAGAGGATTACTGTCACCCTGTGAGGGGCGTTACCATGGATACGGCAGCCTCTGAGGTCAGAGGTCAGATGTTTAAAGCTTAAAACTAAAGAAAATATCTTTTTGTGTTAATTGGTGCGTTTTGATATAAACCTCTGTTGTTGGTTCTTAATACACAAACAATAAAAAACATTTAGCAACATCCTGAAATAAAAACGAGCAGAGGTGAATCTGTGGAATTAAAACTTTAGACTTTAAAACAAACAATAATGTTTTGTTGCTTGTTGAGGCTGAGACATGAGTTAATAAAGTTTTAAATCAGGCTGTTAACGTTTATTTTAAATGTTTTTCTTTGAATAAGAGCGACTGTCATCTTTGTTAACGGCTGCTCTCACTTTAATGTTTGTTGGATTTAAATTATTTCAGGTTGATCTGTTCGTTTCTTTTTGTGCGTCGATGAATCGTTCCCCCGTTAAACGACGAGTCGTTTGTAGTTCCGTAGACAGAAGAGTCTTCGTTCTTCTCTCCTTCCTCCGTCCTCGCTTTGTTCTTTTTATTCTTTTTATCAAATTTTATTTATTTATTCGTTTATTTATTATGTGTTATCACCACGTTTATCAACCAGTCCATCCAACTGTTCATCCATCCGTCTATCCATCCATCTGTCTAACCCTCCATCCATCCATCCATCCATCCATCCATCCATCCATCTAACCCTCCATCCATCCATCCATCCATCCATCCATCTAACCCTCCATCCATCCATCCATCCATCCATCTATCCATTCATCCATCCATCTGTCTAACCCTCCATCCATCCATCCATCCATCTATCCAT
>NC_056519.1:1675578-1681641 GCF_014905685.2 Nematolebias whitei | reverse complement strand
TGCTCAGACCAGGTTCGGACCTGCTCAGACCAGGTTCTGACCTGCTCAGACCAGGTTCTGACCTGCTCAGACCAGGTTCGGACCTGCTCAGACCAGGTTCGGACCTGCTCAGACCAGGTTCTGACCTGCTCAGACCAGGTTCTGACCTGCTCAGACCAGGTTCGGACCTGCTCAGACCAGGTTCGGACCTGCTCAGACCAGGTTCTGACCTGCTCAGACCAGGTTCTGACCTGCTCAGACCAGGTTCGGACCTGCTCAGTCGAGGTTCTGACCTGCTCAGACCAGGTTCTGACCTGCTCAGACCAGGTTCTGACCTGCTCAGACCAGGTTCTGACCTGCTAACGAGCTGTGGAGCTTCAAACTGGACGGAGCAACGATTAAAGGGCTCGATCGTTGGAGTCGTGCGGCTCCGACACGATCAAGTGTTCGCTGTGATGAACGAGGAAGAAGAAGAAGGTGGGAGGACTCTGGAGACGACCTCGAGTCTCTGCAGGTCTCAGTCAGACGGTGCTCCTTTGAAAGAGCTAAACATCAGCTGAGCTGAACTATTTTAAAAAGCGGAGCGCTAATTTTAGATCAGCCGGATCTTTGTTCTTCTTCTGGGAAGGACGTGAAGCTTTACGCTCCTTCAGCTCCAACATGCTGCATTAACATGCTAATTTTAGCTTTCTCAGCTAATTTCACAGTTTTTGCGCTCATTTCAACTTTGTCATCCATTTCAGCAAAAATGTGCTCTCTCCATTTCCTTCTGGTAATTTAAGCTTCTTTCTGCCTTTTTAGCTACCTGTTACTTTTCAGCTGTTTTTTTTGTTGCTAACATCAGCTTTTTCAGACAATCCCCATTTTTGTGCTTCCTTCAGCCTAACTGGGCAAACGTGTTCTTTCTGCTTTCTTCTGCTAATTTAAGCTTGTTTTACATTTTCAGCTACCTTTTTAGCATTTTTAGCTAATTTCAGCTGTTTTCAGATAAATTTAAGTTTGTCATGGTAATTTCTGCTACTTTCAAACTAATTAACTTCTTCATGCTAATTTCAGCTTGTTATGCTCCTTTCAGTTTATTTTTTGCTAGTTTCAGTTATTTCAGCTACTATTTAGCAGCGTTATGCTATTTTTTTTTTAGCTTTTTCAGCTAATTCCCCCCCCCCCTTTTTTTTTTTAGCTCATTTCAGCTCTTTCCACTTGATTCTGGTAGTTTAAGCTTCTTTCTACCTTTTCAGCTACTCTTCAGCAATTTTTTCATGCTAACTTCAGCTTTTTTAAGCTAATTTCATTGTTTTTGTCCTAATTTCTGCTGATTTAAACTCATTTCAGTAAATATGTTCTTGTGCTTTCTTCTGCTATTTTACGCTTGCTCTTCCATTTCAGCAGTTTTTTTTTTTTTTTTTAGCTAATTCCAGCTGTTTTTCAGCAAGCTCTTCTGCAATGAGCATCATTCACGCTGTATTTTTGCTGGAAATGCGATCGCTCTAGTTTTACTTGACTTTGAAGAGGACACCGTTGAACACCGCTGATTAATTAAATAAAATAAAGGTTGAAAGCTGCGGGTGTTTGTGCTGGGTTGGTTCAGACGCTGAACTGCGGTCATGGAGTTGAGGTTTGTTTGTGACTATTAGCTTTATAGACCTACGTATAAAGTTTATACATTTGTTAAGCACGTAAAGAACAGACTAAATTAATCCTAAACGTTAAACTAATGTAAGGCCTCACAGACCAAAGTACTCTGACTTTATGTCGGAGTGTGAAACTTTTACCACAGATGAGAAATGACGTCGCTGAACTCCTTTTGGTCCAACACTGAAAACAATGTTGTGGATGACTGTGTACCAGATGTTAGCTCCACATCTGTAAAACTCACTGAGTTGTAGACATGTAGTGTCTGTTAGTTGTGGTGTCCAGTTGTGAAGCTTAACTCTAAATTAAAATGATGTTCCCCAGTGTCAGGACCACAAGTCCACCGGTCCTGACAAGGTACGTAAATACACCAGACAGAAGGTGAAACCACATCATTGTCGGCCCTCGATTTGAAGAGGTGGGTAATAATAAAATGTCACTAAATAAAAACAACGACTGAACAAAAACAGCGATAAAAAGCAAAAAATACAAAATAACTGAAGTTTGTATGAAAATGAGTTCATAAAGAGTGATCTGGGTAAATTAATTTACTTATAATCCTCCTGATTTACTTTAAAATCAAAGCTTTCTAACTGGTACGTCTTCACGAGTAATACTTTTACTTTACAAACTGAATATTTTCCTCTGCCGGCTGCCGTAGCATCATGGAAATCCCTTCGTTTAATGTTTGGCGTCATTGTGAAGCATGAGGATTCCTCGTGTTAAACACGAGGCTAGACGTCTCTCCTGATCAATAAAAATCCAGCTTTTAAACCGGCGGCCTCAGAAACAAAACTTTCCCTGTTGCCCGGAAATAAATGAACAAATTTCAACAAATCACGAATCATTTTGACGCTTCTGAGCAGAGAAGAAGAAAATAATCATTAAAAACACTTTGATAAAATCCTCCTTGTGGCTCAGCACGAGTCACAAACTGAGGCCTTCAACCGGAGCGGGTCGCAACATTCACTGCAGAACTTTTCGTCTGAAAACTTAAACCCAACGCTCTGAGAATCTTCTCAGATTCAAGATGGCCGCTACAGCTAATCAACATTAGCCAACCCCATCAGTTCTACAGAAAGTGATGGTATATTTTGGCGTGGTAGTAGCTGAGAGTCACCTCCGACTGAGAGCTGAAGGATCGTAGTTTGAGCGTTGCGACATGCAATCCTCGTCTGTGACTCCATCTCGTTACCTGATGATAATTTCATTAAACTTTAGTGACTCGGCTCATTTCTGAACAGATAAAATTCTATAAATATTCTGTTAATTATGGAAATAAATTGATGGACGTGAACTTCAACTTGTAAAAAAAACAGAGAAAAGATTGAAACACATATTTTTTGTCCAGGGCTTACTGTCCAGTTTTATAATTAAACTATTTGTTTTGATCAGAAAGAAAACTTCACTTCAGTCACACGGGATAAGTAACTCCTTAAACCATAACAGATGTTATATTCACCGTTTGACTGATAATTAATTAAATAACAAATAAAAACATAAATAATACCTTTACCAGATGGAAAAGAGCGAGAGATTTAGCAGAAATTAATTAAACATGAAACTAAAAATGGGATTTTACTATCAGACACTAAAGTGATTAAAATAATAAACACGCCGGGTTGTTTCTAGACTTTACAAGTGTGAAGAAAAACATCTAGACTGAAAATTATAAATGATTTCATGTTAAGCTGCTGAGAGCCAAACACAGCGACGTTGTTTTGTTTTTAAATACTCGTGTAGTTTTATCTCTGCAGTAGTCCTTCACGGTTCGACTTTCGTGGTTTTTCAACGATTGTCAGCTCACGTGATTGGGACGTACGGGATGAAACGTTAACGGGAAAAAATTACTTCTCACAGACGTCGCCATTTTGTGGTTTTCTTTCAATAAGCCTACACTGTAACGCCAGTCAAAAGAACTACACTACCCAGAAGCCAACAGTGCATCGGGCCGCTGCTTTCTGCTGAAATGGAGGGAAAGTTTTGCAACACAAAGCCAGAAGTAACGATCGATCTATGAAGAAAAATAATCCTGAAGCTTCGTGCCGCTCAACGATCCAGGCGCACATCAACCTGGACGGGGCGGTGCAGGGCAGCTCTGCAGAACCAGAACCGAGCTGGTCTGCAGAACCAGAACCGAGCTGGTCTGCAGAACCAGAACCGAGCTGGTCTGTAAAATGCTGCAGTACAGCACAAATACATATGTTGTTAAAAAGACGTATGTTCGTGTTTAGAACATTCAAGAGTGTGGGAAGGATTTATAAAGCCTTAAAATATTTATAAATACTAAAATAAATATAGCGTTCCTACTTGGCAGCTGCTCACCTGTCACGGGGGTGTCTGGAACGTTACCCCCGTGGTAATCGAGGGACTACACAGAGTTTTTATTTTGTTTTATTTTAGATGGGTTAACCGTTCGTAGCGAGCGCGTTAGCCTCACGCTCCACATTTTGTTTCCTGTTTCGGGGGTGTTTCGTGCTGCAGCGCCACCTACAGGCCTGGCAGAGTTACTGCAGCGTCCCAGTTGTTTTAGCGTTTGAAATATTTCTATAACTGGTGTCTACAAGGATATTAAAAAACATTGTTTCGGAAAAACTGTTTCCATGTAGAGAAAACCTAAACCAGGAGTAAAACAACAAACTTCAGGTGGTTTCAGAGTCACTACAGACTAATCTGGGTTTATTTTAATGGAGACACTGCGTCCAAATCATTCAGTCTTTTGTCTCTGTTTATCTGCACAGTTAGCAAAATATCTCAAAACACTGAAGGTATTTTAATGAAGCTCACTGGGTGTGCATCTCCAACTGGTTAACCGTTAGTGTTATGGGTCGTAGTGACGAGCCGTTAGCTGAGGATGCACTTGGCTGTGAAATAGCAAAGAAGTTCAGAGTAAAAGCGGTACCAGTAGAAGTCCGAGTGTTGATTCATGTCCTTCAAAATTTGGATTTGAGGACGGACTCAAGTTGAAGAGTTAAAGTTTATCGTCCTTTGAGTTTTGATTTTAGTTCCAAGAAGAGCAAAAGAAAACAGCTCGGATAATTCTAATACGTGTAAATATTTACAGCTGTGATAACAACTAACGAAAGCTCTTCGACAGAGATCTAAGTATGGGGAACGTTTATTCCACGTTACTGAGATAAATCTGTCGCGTGAACGCAGAGCGAATCTAAAGAGTCGAACTTTAGTTTTGAATATTAACGTCGACATTTTAACTTGTTTTTGTGAAATAAACATCGTGTGACAGCAGAGAAACCTCGAGCTCAGATCCTCTCAGCAGGAACTTCCCACAGTTTTACCCCAAAAATCAAACCATAAATAAACACCTGAAGCTCCAAACTGAAGTGGAGGATCACAAACAAACAAACAAACAAACAAACAAACAAACAGGGTCTGGCTCGTTTCCTCTATCACAAACATTAGATGCATAAAATAAAACTCTCTCCGTCTGAGGGTCTCTGAGCAACAACAACCTGCAGCCACTGACTGAATGAATCTTTTAAGAGATCGTTTACGACGTGCACACACACACGTGCACACACATGCACTTGTGCATGCTCCTCACACACACAGCTGGCTTTAATCACAACCACCTCGCTCTCTTTTCAATGTCAGCAGTTTGCAGCCAACGTCACTCGACATGCTGCATGTATGTAACACGCACACACACATGCGCGTGCACACGCCTCTCACTCCCTCCATCTCCCAGCATCCCTCTGTGTCTCTCTACCTTTGTTCACCCTGCGCAGGATCTGGCAGCGACACTTAAACGACACGGCGATCATGGTGAAGCCGAGCCGAGCATCGTCTCCCCCCTCAGCGCCATGCACGGACTGACACCCCCTCTCCCCCCGACAGTAAAAAATAAAAATAAAAAACTACTCCTCTTCCTCCTGCTCTCCTTTTCCTCTGTGAGCGTCTGACTGATGAAGGAGCTCCTCAAACAGAAGCTGGCAGTGAGGCTCGAGAGGGAGGCGGAGAGCGCTGCAGATGTGAAGCTCCTCCATAAAAACCAGCCAGAGGGGGGAGGGGGAGGAGGGGGAGGAGGGGGAAAGAGTCTGCGCAGATGGAGGATGAGGGAGAGGAGGAGGAGGAGGAGGAAAGTGGCTGATGCTGTATCCCCCCACTGATTTGAAATGTAGGTTTATGCAGCTGGATGATGGATGGACCCATCCATCATGGATGGAAAGATGGAAGGATTTATATACAGATTAGTTATACAGATGGATGGATGGACAGACGGTTAGATGGATGGATGGATGGACAGACGGTTAGATGGATGGATGGATGGATGGATGGATGGATGGATGGATGGACGGACAGTTAAATGAATGGATTGACGGTTAGATGATGGATGGTTAGACAGATGGATGGATGGATGGATGGATGGATGGATGGTTAGATGGACAGATGGTTAGATGGATGGATGGATGGATGGAGAGTTAGATGATGGAG
>NC_056519.1:1673399-1675478 GCF_014905685.2 Nematolebias whitei | reverse complement strand
GGTGTAAAATGACACATACTATAGTATGACTTCTAAACTGGTGTAAAATGACACATGCTATAGTATGACTTCTAAACTGGTGTAAAATGACACATACTATAGTATGACTTCTAAACTGGTGTAAAATGACACATACTATAGTATGACTTCTAAACTGGTGTAAAATGACACATACTATAGTATGACTTCCAAACTGGTGTAAAATGACACATGCTATAGTATGACTTCCAAACTGGTGGAAAATAACACATGCTCAAGAAGGACCATCAGCACCTGATGGCTGTTTACTGTTCACAGAGGGCTGAGTGATACTAGCAATCACAGCATTGTAAGAGGGGGACAGTTGAACCTGGAGGCTCCACCCCTGTTTAATGATGGATGTGAAGCAGAACAGCTCAGAATCAAAGTTTCAACCTGCCTCAGCAATGCCAGACCACCACCTTCCAACATCAGTAGAGAGGAGAGGGACGCACTCAGCACTCTTAGAAAGGACAAAAACATCATCATCCTCCCAGCAGATCATGATCTTGACCATGTGATCAGCTGGTTCTGGTTGTCAGCAGCAAAACTGGTTGATCCACTCTGAGAAGGTGCTATTTAAGAGACTGAGCTGAATACAGCACCTCAGACTGAGGAAGTCCTCAGGATGAGAGACGAAACATTTCTACATTTTTTTTTTGTTTGTTTTGCTTTTGGGTTTTTTTTTTTTAATGTCCAGAGGACCAGACTTAACTTTTTTAGATTTTTCTACCTGGATTATTGAGCAGGCATGAGGATGTGTAACAACAAATTAAAAATCAGCTGCAGAGAGTTCTGACCAGATTCTGGTTCTGACCCACGGCTGCAATCTGAGAAATTCTGCTGGATCTGAGACATTTTCCTGCAGCCAGCAGAGGTCCTCCTTTAGCAAAACTTCAGAACGTTTGGTTCCAGAGGGAGCAAGTCCAAGAGGATCAGAACTTCAGAACCGAGGTTTTCTGAACTCCAGCTGACGTGGAGCCATGTTCTGCGTGATCTCAGGATCCTGGTGGTGTCCTGATGCCTCAGAGCCAATTAATTCTGCAGCAACTGAAAACCCAATGGGTCATAGCACCAGAACTCAAGGGTTCTGGTCGGCTCAAAGCTGCTGTGAGCAGAAACAGATTATTGGTGTCAGTCAGAGACAGGAACTGAGTGAGACTGGAGACCAGGAGAGAACCCAACTCAAGTCCTACAAACATTACCTGCAGTGTTCCCTCAGTGAGGACTGAACTAGACTAAAGGACCTTCTCCTTCTCCGCTCCTGTTTCCTGGAACATCTTGTAAAAAGATCGGAAGCTCTCGACCTTTGACCTCTCTAAGTGGCTTCAAACATCTGATAAGTTCATGAGAACAACCAACACAGACATGTTCCTGTTTTTAGCTGTCTGCATCGCCTTATAACATAGCTGGGGGTTTTTACTACTTTTTCCTTTTGGTTGCTATTTTATTTTAATTTGTAAAAATATATAAATAAATAAATTTGTATGCCTCTTTTATGATTGTCTGTTGTTGTCTTCATTCTTTGTTAAAATCAGGTCTCTCCTGTAAATGAGTCCCCGAGGCTCAATGGGACTAACCTGCAGAAATAAAGGTTCAATGAATAATACAGATATCAGAAGTAAACAGGAAGTAAAACTGAAGTAAGCAGGAAATAAACAGGAAGTAAAACTGAAGTAAGCAGGAAATAAACAGGAAGTAAACAAAGTCCAAAAACTGAGACTTAACAGAACGAAGAAACCAACAAACATCTCAACATCCAATCAATATTATTCTGTTTGTTCTTGTTTAAAATGTTTATTATTTATCTGCTTCATAGTTTTGTTTTTCTTCCTGTTTGTTGTTTCTGCTAAAGAACAGTGATCATCTTTATTCATCATAAAGCTGAAGAAAAGTGACACGAGCTCAGTAAGAGTTTAAAGCAAACAGTTTCCAACAACATTGTGATAAACAAGACGTGGAGCTGCAGGCGACCAACCAGAGCACGCCTCACTCTGGTTGATCCAATCAGAACGAGGCGTGCTCTGGTTGATCCAATCAGAGCACGCCTCACTCTGATTG
>NC_056519.1:1671325-1673299 GCF_014905685.2 Nematolebias whitei | reverse complement strand
TGTAATTTGTTGCTGCTCGACCCTCAGAGGACAAACAGAGACCAGATTGCTTCAAGAAGCCTTTAATCTGGAGAAGTTAGCAGCTGCTGCTAGCCTTCAGCTGCCTTCAGCTTGTTAGCATCAGCTCCGTTCCTGCAACTCAGGTTTCCTTTAGTTAGCCTTTAGCAGCTGCTGCTAGCCTTCAGCTTGTTAGCGTCAGCTCCGTTCCTGCAACTCAAGTTTCTTTTAGTTAGTCTTTAGCATCTGCCGCTAGCCTTCAGCTGCCTTCAGCTTGTAAGTTTTAGCTCCTTTCTTACAACTCAGGTTTCCTTTAGCAGCTGCTACTGGCCTTCAGCTTGTGTTTTAGCTGTCATTCAGGCTGTACGTTGGCAGGAAATGCTAACTTGACTAGCATACCTCTCGTCACCATGGCAAACAGCTGCTTCTGGGTCTTCTATATTACCCAGCATGCTTTTCTTCCTTCTGTATCCATCATGGCCGCCCTGTAGAGTTGTAGACTCAGAGCGTTTATTTAGTAAAGAGTTTTACCATTTTATTTATTATTTTCATGTTTTTGATTTTAATCAAAATTTTGATCATCATTCATTTAAAGATCTGTAATTCTGTTTAAAATAATTGTTACACTTCTTTAGCTGGTTTGAGCATAAATTAATTATTTGTTAGTCTCGTGCAGAGACATGTCTCCAGCAGAGATGTGGTGTATCGTGCAGAGACAAGTTGTCCCAGTGTCTCTGTAGGACAGACCGTGGTGTCCTCTGCTCTCAGACATGATTTCTTCAAGGGGCTGAGCGTGTCCTGCGGTCGTCCTCCATCTTTGTCGGACTCTGTGTCCTTCAGTCAGAGTGAATTATGCAGAAGTGTTGCAGCCGACGCTGCAGATCTGAGTGAAGGACGTGGTGTTGGAGGACAATTGGATCATGAGGCCTCCTGCTGGTCTCTGAGGGTCCTAAAACCAGCATCCCACTGGGACTGTTGGACAGGTTAGGACAGGTGGGGACAGGTGGACAGGTGTCTGATATAAATATACTCCAGTCAAACTGGTGCCACTGGGTGTGAGGCGGCGGGTGATAAGCATTATTCGTGGATCGATGGACCTTTGCTCCATGACGTCTTCAAACAGAGTTGTTTTGTTTCGTGTGCGATGACTTCACTGCAGGAGGTCTCCACGCTGCCGTCGCCGCTCCGCCTCAGGTGTTACATCAGCGACGTGGCGTTTCTTCGGCTGCTGCAGCGTCAGCTCTTCAGGACCGCTCAGTGTGACGGGCGATATCACGAAGCTGACATATCGTTAGGGTCGACGGGTCCAGATGTAACATCGGCCTCGGGGTTCGGTCGAGTTGGGTTACGGCGAGCGTCAGTAACAGCGGGGGGAGGTCAGTCTGTAGACATGTCTGACGTTCTGTTCAAGAAGGTTCTGGGCAGGAACAGCTGCAGAAGTAACTAAAATACACCTCGTTTAGATGTTCTGTCCCTGGAGAACGTCTTCGTACTGTTCAGATTTATTTTGGTTCGCACTCGCAGTGAATTCATGTTTGGTCGTTTTTCTGTTTTCCTGGATCTTTGATGTAATTAAGCCATTTGTCATTTAAGCCCCGCCCCATCAGACAATCGTGCCGATCCTCCAACTTCATTCTGAGAACGGTTTCAGAAGGAACACCAGATCGACCAACGCAACGCAGGTGAAGGAAAGACACTGATGCCACGTGGAAAATGCTCCAAGATAAATATTTGTTTGTTTCTGGCCATAAACTGAGACGGAGGTCTGATGGTTCCTCCAACAGTTTTCAGTCCCAGCAAGGATTTTAAAAACAGACACAAACTAAACAGAATCACGAGGAGTTTCAAGTTTGTATCAGTCGAGTGGTGCTCAAACTCACGGCTAATTTAGTGTCAACAGTTCTGGTGGATGGAGAAGAGACTGGACCAGGGGGACGGAGAAGAGACTGGACCAGGGGGACGGAGAAGAGACTGGAC
>NC_056519.1:1671168-1671315 GCF_014905685.2 Nematolebias whitei | reverse complement strand
GAGAAGAGACTGGACCAGGGGGACGGAGAAGACACTGGACCAGGGGGACGGAGAAGACACTGGACCATGGGGACAGAGAAGAGACTGGACCAGGGGGATGGAGAAGACACTGGACCAGGGGGACGGAGAAGACACTGGACCACGGGG
>NC_056519.1:1664277-1671158 GCF_014905685.2 Nematolebias whitei | reverse complement strand
GGACAGAGAAGACACTGGACCAGGGGGACGGAGAAGACACTGGACCAGGGGGACAGAGAAGAGACTGGACCAGGGGGACGGAGAAGACACTGGACCAGCTGTAATTTGGGCCCATGTTTGAGAACATGGTGCTGGTGTTGTATCGAGTTTTGTTCTCCCGTCGAGATCAGGCTCGTCAATTTTCCTCAAGTATCAAAAATCAAAGAAGGAAAAGTTTCAGATCCTGATTTCGGTTTATGTTTTTGTTCAGGAACTTCCTGTTCGGTGGAAATGTGCTGTGTTTGAGGGGGGAACCAAACTTGACACAACACCCGTGAGCTGCTTTGTTTTAAACTCGTTTCTCTGAATTAATACATTTAAAATCATGCCCATCAGCATCATACATGCTCCTTCTGGAGGGAAACCATGTAACTGACTTCCTGCAGGTTTTAAACTTTTCTTTTGTGCTGTAATGAGGAAATCCATGTTTACTTTTTACTTTTTACTTTGCGATAAACTATAAATGCTGAGATGTCTTTTAAAAATAAAATAAAAACTGCTGATGACTTTTGAGACGACGAGTGATTTTGGCGGGTGATATGCATTGGTTGCAGGGTTAGAATTCTCATGCTTATGAATGTCTCGTGCAGCAGGTCCAGGTCGGGCTCGCTGTCGTCGTTGGGAGCCTTTCAATGAACGGTGCAGCGTTCGTGTGGTTCTGCCCGAGGACTTGATCTCCGGCTGTATGTCTGAAAGCTTCGCCTGAAACACGTGAAGCAGCTTTGGTCAGAGGAAGTGCAAGGAAACGATTCTGCTTTGGCAACACGAGACGCTCCTGCTGGGAGCTCAGGAAGGATATTTTTAGATTTCCCTCCAGTGTGTTCCAACAGAAACGCATCATTCCAAGTGCTCAGACAAATCCAGTCATGTGGACTTGTCGTGCACTCTTAACCCTGATATCAATTGTATTTACACTTTTTAGTAATCATTAATTATTATTTTATGTTTTGTAAAAATGTTGTCTCATTACTAAATCAATATAAGTTGACTGTACTTTTTTACTAAAATATAGAGTGTAATGATCTTGTTAAGCAGAGATTACTAAAGATGTTTTGATTTTGAAATCAAGGGGCGGGGCTTATTCAAACTCTGCCCTGCTGCACATGTTCCGGCAAGTTCCACCACTGCGTACTACTGTCGGACTTTGAGTGAAAGTGGATTGGTAAGTAACAAATATTTTAGATATTTGTAGACATTTCTCTACGTAAAAGATAGCTGTGCTCCACGTGCAGATGTAACTTAACATTACAGTAACAGCCGACCGTTATCGTAGTTTTGGTAAAGTTGAGGGTTTTGGAGTGGTGAGCGCGAATGCTCAATGAATAGTGTGCTAGGACTTAGTTTAGAGCATGCTAACTTTCTCAGTTCACAGTTTATTACGGAAAGTTGCTTTAGGAGAGATGTAGGCTGCTGAAAGCAACCTTTATTGCACAAGTTCATACCGAGTGAATCCTGTCTGTGGTATATTTTTTATCTTTAATGCGCTCCAGTTGTATCAAGTCAGCTAATTTGTGTAGTTAGATTAGCTTAACTTCACGTTGCAGCACGTGCTTGTATGTATGTATGTATGTTTTATTTATTCATTTCATTTCATCCAAACAACAAATATAATACAATTTAAAGAAAAGAAAAAGAAGAACGTGCTTGTGTTAGCTAGTTCACGTTCTATACGATTACGGTCTGACTGACAATGTAATGGACTTGGTCATTAGCTGTTTTTAGTAGAGATTAGTTAAATGAGCAATATGTGACAATTGTGTGTGTAAAATAGTGCAGCAGTTAACAAATAATTTGGAGCCACGTTGAAATCCTGAAGGAGTAAAGAGCTATGGTTGTTGCCATCTCCCCCCCCCCCCATCACCAGACTATTAAAATAAAGTGACAATAACAAGTTATTAACTCTGTCAATTGTCTGCAGATAAAAAGGCAAGCCCAACTCATTCTGCATTAATTTTAACTCTAAATAACGTTAAACAAGAAAACTGAAATTTCTGTTCTCAGCCAGAATAATTAAAGGGCGAGAATATTTCAAAGTACCATATTTCCTTGATCTTTGATGACATATGGTCATGGATAAGTGTGCTAAAAGTTTTATTTTTTTACAGGTTTGTGTGAAGATGCAGTGCAGGTGCAAATACTGTGAGTTTATAACAGAGAAAAGGGGTTACCTGTTAAAACATTACAGGTTAAAACATGGAAGCTTCACCAGAAATATTACCTTTCCTTGCTTACATCGCTGTCTTTCCAATAGGAAGCTGCCATTATAGGACCCAAATATATTTGTTACCCATCCAGACTGTCAGCACAAACTGTAATTTTACCTTGTAGGATATGAGAGTTGCTGTCTACAACTACCTCTATCTGTTAGGTTAGGGAAATTGTATTGTGAGCAGGTCATTATTGCAAAATTAACCCCAACAGCCTGATGCAGGACTCAGATTTCAGATTATCCTGAAGGGGTGTATTATGCAGTAATGCCCTGCTCACTGTGCACTATTCTGCTTATTAAAAGGTTACTTGCCAACAAAAATCCATAATTTTACACAAAATATTAATAGTCTTCTATAACAATGGTCTGCTACACAGAAGTAACAGATGTTAGAATGCTGAAATTTACAAATCATAATTGAATAACAAAGCTATTTAATAATATATATTGTTGTGGAAACCATCAGTGCTTAAATTGTCCATTTGGATTCACAGAGGTCACACAACCACAAACAAGCAAAGCAATAGACAAGCAACTCCTGTGTTGTGCGCAGTACATAGACTTTTTGTCCAAAAAAAAGGTTCGACTAGAAAAATCTAGTTTTTTTAGGGGGCTTTGCGTTTTGCATCTGACCATGTATACACCTGTGCTTTTTTTTTTTTTTTTTGCTGCCCTCACACTGGTGCTTTCAGCTAAGGTTATTAGTTGTTGAGATGTGATACTGGAACATTCTCTGTATTTTGCAGGTATGCATGGAGTTCAACAGGATTGTTGGCAAGAATCTCAAGCAGGAATTCTATGAGAGCATCGATCGACATAGTCCTCGTCTTGTCGAGATTTTTCGATCCAAGAGAGGGAACGTTGGCCAAGTGTTGACACAGCTTTCCCAACAGACCAGGGTTGGTCCTATTGTTTTCAACAGCTCATGTCTTCAAGTGTAACTATTCATTTTCATGCTTCCCATAGATTATTGAAATGTTACATTTTAAATCAAAGGTTGGAAAAACAAGGCTGCGAGTTTCTGAACTTCACTAAAACTTTCAGAGAACTTCAGTACAGCCTGCTAGCTCTTCTCAATGTTGTAACAGTACATTAATTAACCATGATGCATGTGTTCTTAAATTTTAGGGAATGCCTTCAAAAGTCCTTGATATTGATGTTTATGAAGCTGTGGGAACTTCACACTGTGTAATGCAATCATTTGCTCATGAGTGTTTGTCATTTTACCGCCCAACAGACTGCAGAGCCAACTGATATTCGAACACTGGTGCTCAGAGGACTTCCTGTTATTCTTGGTGACAACCCCACAGACTTCTACAAACCAGCCTTTGTAAGTAATTTTATTTTCTCAAAAATTACCTAAAGGAACATTGACAGCTCAATTTTGAATTTTCTCTTATACGTGGTTCTCATGGGTCTTTGAAATTCTTGAAGGTTTGCGAGTTTCTGGAAAAATCAGTTCAAGGAAAGTTTATGAAAATACACAGACAAATGGATCATTGGACGTACTTGAATTTATTTTTGTGCAATAATTAATATTTACTTTGCAATAATGTTTTGCAGGGGTGTTGTATGAGCTATTTATCCAAAGTCAGTGTATTACTTGCAGTAAGTGGCAATCGACGCGACCTCGGTTTGGAGAAGCAGTAGGGGTACCAGTGTAGGAAACTAAGCAACGTACTGCTGTGGACAGTGTCTGCAGAAACATTGTTTTAGCCACTTAAAAAAAATCAATATCAGTGAAGTGTACATTATACTATTATTATATTATATATATTATATATTAATATAGAATATTTTCACTGTTTTACCTTACTGTCAGTCAGACTTCTTACATAAAATAACTGTTGTATACGTTATATAAATATTGCTCCTGCCCAACCAAACTCCATAGGCATAGTTAGTCATTTTACTTTGCTGAATACAGGAGCTGCTCTTCTACTGCTGCCTCGATCTGTTTGATTGGGTTATTTTTACTGAATTCACTGAAATCACACAATAGCACAAACTAACAGTGACATGGTAGACCAGTAACTCTTGTGTTCTGTGAGGTAAATTTATTAATCTTGTCTATGACATTTGGTTGGTGTGAAGAGAGCTCTGTAACTTACATTTCAAGTCAGAAAAGTCATGTCAGACAGCAATGTAAGGTGCTGAAAATATACTAAATATGCGTCCACTGAAACAAATAGATTTTTCGAGGTGTCTAAAAGTACAAACTGCTGCTGACCATGTCCACAAAAGTACACTGCTTATCTTCTTACACTGATCATCCTGCTGCTTCTCCAAACTGGGGAAATGCTGCCCACCATCTACTATAGGTAACATGCTGACCATCTGTAAGCACCTCAGGCAACCCCACTTTAAAAAAATCCAAACTATCCCTTTAATTTTAATTTATGTCTTATGCTATGCTGTGTTGAGTTCATGTCATAAACTCTTATGCTTATGTTTTATGCTATGCTGTTTCATGAGGGAGTGGTGGAGCAGAGGTTAGAGAATATGGGCCAGTGATCAGAAAGTCACCGGTTCAACTCCCCGGACTAACAATGTCAAAATGTGGATGGAAAAGGTGAAACATCCACACCTGCCTCAACCTTCATTTGCCCCACTCTGGGCCCTTGAGCAAGGCCCTTAACCCCACTATTTGCTCCCTAAACAGGTCTCTTGAAATTAGTTCTTGTGACTCAATGAGACTATCTGTAGAAATAAAGGGTAAATAAAAATGTTGGAATTTGAGCCGAGACAGATGTGGGAACCCTGATGACAGTTCCTGTATTTGGAAAAAAAAAACCTGTGAGCATAGTTTTAAACAATTGAAAGAATACGGTATCGTTCCAGTTACCACTAGCACATGATCATGTGTCCTTTTGTGGAGCTCAAACTAATACACAATTTACACAAGGAAACTAGGGCTGCATGTTGTGATAAAACAGAAGATACAACAAATATTGTAATTGGTTTATGGAAATCATTATTTTGATCAATTATTGATGGTTGTTTAATGATAATTGTCTCTGTTGTGCTCATGTCAATTATTAAGGACTCTGATGATGATGACTCGTTCCGCAACATTGATATTGGGATGCTCCTCGTTGAACCTGAAGGTACTGTGCCCTCATCCTCCTTGCATCTCAGTCCAGCCTCTCAGAAAATCATCATGGAGGGAGAAGTGGTGATGGCCAACATTCAAGACCTGCCAAAAGCTATGTGCATTCTCTTTGGACTTGCATATGCTATGCATTTCAACTACCCCAGTTCTATGAAGTCCACATTCCAGTTCATCCAACAGATATTTTTTGAGCTGGGCCAAAGTGAACTAAAACCAAAGTTACAAACATTGAAAAACCAGCTTGCGATGTAAAGAAATGTCTATTGTATTGTGTCATTGAACAGTTGGGATTGAATATAGTCTCAGTAGCTACTTTCTTACCTACATAATCTAATGCAGTTCAATGCAACAGCTCTACAACAACTGTTAGCTGATAATGTTCAGTTTACAATGTTATAAGATACATGAATGTCCAAACACTTATGTTCTTCAGTACAGGATTGAGAAGTGTATGCTCAGGATTGGATAGATAAATCTCAGTTTATATAATACAGTTTGAGGAAAATTCAGCACATTTCATGTAAATGTCCAGTCAGTGTTGATGGTAAAAATAGTCAGTTGAAGCAGTAAGTTGAAACGTGTGTGCTCGATTGACCAAAAAAGATTTCCTGCTCACAGAGCTATGCAGTAGTATCTACAACACTCCTTGTCTGCACAGAGGAGAATGAGAGAATTTTAAGGTGAAATAACATGTAGTTCTTCCTTAACGGCAACATCACAAAATATTTTGCTTCATAAGTTTTCAGGAATTTATTGCTTCAGTTGACTGAATTTACCAACAACACGGACTGTACATTCACATAAAACATGCTAAATCTTACCTTTATCACATTTTATCTGCTCCTTTTCAAGTTGAAGATTTAGAAGACTGTCTAATTTTACTGTGTCCAGTTTTTCACAAGGATACACAAGTTATTGAATGCTGCTGTTTTTGTATTCCTTATTTAAACAATTTATAATTATGTCAAGCACTTTTATTTCCTACTTTTACTTGACTTTTGGATGACAAGCTGTTATTTTAATAGCAATTATTGTTTTAATACTTTTTTTTACTTGAGCCAAGCTTGATGACAAATTGCACTTAAAATGTTCTTTTGCAGCAATTTTCTGTGAAAATTAAATATATTGGAACATTATAATGTTTTGTTTGATTTCTCCCCTTTTGTAAAATTTAGTGTTGCATTGAATACAATTTGAAGATCAAAAGAGTACTTAATTACAGTAGAGGAAATGTTATTACTTATTTTAAGAAAACATAAGTAGCTTTAAATAATGTTATATTGTTTATTTGCTTCATATGATTATGTAAATATAACTTAAAATGGTAATTGTATACAACTATCACTCTTAACCCGAACTAGTTGACTTTACTAGAAAATCGCGTGGAAACCCGTTGCCTTAAACCATTCTAGTTTTTACACAAAGAAGAAACTAAACCTGTTTAGTTGTGTTAACTTGATAACCTCAGTACAATGTAGTAAATACATTTAGTAGTCACTACTAAAATTGATTAGTAGTAAC
>NC_056519.1:1662434-1664177 GCF_014905685.2 Nematolebias whitei | reverse complement strand
ACTACTAAATGTATTTACTACATTGTACTGATGTTATCAAGTTAACACAACTAAACATGTTTAGTTTCTTCTTTGTGTAAAAACTAGAATGGTTTAAGGCAACGGGTTTCCACGCGATTTTCTAGTAAAGTCAACTAGTTCGGGTTAAGAGTGTGGGGTCGGTGTACGTCAGGTCTGGGGGGCTCGTTTGGTTCGTGACATTTAAAGAAGAATGCTACAAAGTTAAGTCGGGTCCGCTGGACGTTTCTTTTTGTTGAAATGGGTCACAGAAAGTTGGACTTTCCATGACTGAACTGGTGGGAATCACCGTGGCAACCAGTGACTCAGCAACTTCAGGGATTCTAAATTACCCAGCACACTCCATTTCCATCATGGCCTCCCCCACAGATCCTGTAGAATCTCAGACTTTATGTTGTCTCTGATCAGACCTCTGATGTTCAGGAGGATCAAGTGAAAATAAAGGTCAAAGGCACTTTTTCAAAATAAGAGTCTGGCTCTGTCACAGTTTAGAAGATCACAGAGGAAGTCTTGAGTTCTTATCACTGCACCACCTGGTGGTGGATGGGTTAAATGCAGAGACTAATTTCGCCATTGTATGGAAACATACAGTGCTGACATTGTGATGACATTATTATTATTATTATTATTATTGAGGACCGTCCAGATGTTTTCTGTCCCTTGTGTCAGGTTATTGTTGGAAACGTCAGTTTTAATTTTCCTGCTTTTTATCCCTTTGCTTGTCCCGAGTTCTGTGACCCGTCCTGGACCGGGCGGTTCCGTCCAGTCCGAGCTGACAGGTGCTCTGTGTTCGCTGGCCCACAGCCTGCGAGGAGCTGCCAGCTTGTTCCAGGGCCAACGCCTGGCAGGAAGTCAGCGGCGCTGCGGCCACGCTCCGGCCGGGATGGAAACAACATAGGGAGCGCGCTCAGTGCGCCTCTTCTGTTATCAGGAGCGTCCCCTTCCTGAGTAAACAACATTACTCCAGACACACCCTGCACTTTACGCCCTCAGTAATTACTCCGGCCTCAAAACGAAGCTTTCAGAGCCCAGCTGTGTGTTCAGAACCAAGCGTTGGATTATTCACAGATTATGTTGACTTTTGGGTAAATTAGGTTCAGTTTCCATGAACAGCTCCCCCTCAGAGACCAGACGTGATGTGATGCTGAGACAACAGTCCTGAGTCCACCTCACAGTTAAAGAAACGTGTTGAGAGCCAGTCCTGGTCCAAAGGTCCCACTGTCCTCCATGTTTTAGACGTGTCCCTGCTCCTGATTTAGAGGAATGCAGGAACACATCAAGTTCTAGAGAAACCCGTTAATGACCCGTCAGTGTTCTGAAAAATATAAGCATCTTTTCATGATGAAAAACACTCAGTTCTCCAAGAACCACAATTAGAACAGATGTTAAAAAAACAAAAACATGAGTTTATAACCATATCAGGCAAGAAATAAAGGCCTTGCATTCTTTGATGGAATGCATATCACCCGCCGCTTTTCATGGGGTTCAGACTAAGATCATGTGAAGTTCAACATTTTGTTTAAACCATGGAAATAACATCAACACAATCTGGTGCCAAATGTGAATCTGAGTTTTCTTCAACAGTGTCTTCTCTGATCCTCACTTCCATAGAGCTCAGACTGGTGGAGAACTGAGGAAGCAGTTGTTGTATGCTGTCTCTCCCGTAGATTTCAGACTAGAGAACTGAGGAAACAGTTGTTGTATGCTGTCTCTTCCATAGATTTC
>NC_056519.1:1646555-1662424 GCF_014905685.2 Nematolebias whitei | reverse complement strand
TGTCTCTCCCGTAGATTTCAGACAGGAGAACTGAGGAAACAGTTGTTATATGCTGTCTCTTCCATAGATTTCAGACTAGAGAACTGAGGAAACAGTTGTTGTATGCTGTCTCTTCCATAGATTTCAGACTAGAGAACTGAGGAAGCAGTTGTTGTATGCTGTCTCTCCCATAGATTTCAGACTAGAGAACTGAGGAAACTGTTGTTGTATGCTCTCTCTTCCATAGATTTCAGACAGGAGAACTGAGGAAACAGTTGTTGTTTGCTGTCTCTCCCGTAGATTTCAGACAGGAGAACTGAGGAAACAGTTGTTATATGCTGTCTCTTCCATAGATTTCAGACTAGAGAACTGAGGAAACAGTTGTTGTATGCTGTCTCTCCCATAGATTTCAGACTAGAGAACTGAGGAAGCAGTTGTGTGCTCAGTCTTCCATCTCACCTGCTGAAGCTTGCATCTCCTTCAAAGTGGTCTCAGGTGTCTTGGTGTTCTCTCTCACTGTTCTTCTTCTTCATGGTCTCTCAGTTTGTGAGGACGGCCTGCTCTTGGTAGATTCACACGTGTCCCGTAGTCCTTCTTGATGGATTTAACCGAACTCCTGGGATGTTTAGGGTCTTGGAAATTCTTTGGTATCTTCAACTTTTCAATAATCTTTTCTTGAACTAGGACAGACATTTTCAAGTGGGTGAATATTTATGCTGTCACTTTTAAATTACAGTTTTTTATTAATCTGCATTAATCTATATTGTTTTTTTTGGTCTTTTTAGTTTTTGTTTATCGACAGGTCAAACCATACTGACCATGATGGATTACATCTAAGGGGGTGAATACTTTCTATCAGCACTGTAGGAGCTCACTTCCTGTTTGTTTGTTTGTTTGTTTGTTTGCTTGTTTGTTTGTTTGAACTACTGCTTAAAATGCTTAAACACTTCTGGTTTATGTGAGCCGTTTGTTCTGAAGGTCATCTGGCACTAAAATGATCTTTACCTTGTGAAAAACACTAAAACCCGTTTGACAACACGCATGGGAAAGACTGGAGCCGTCTCCAGAGTCGTCGGTCCATCGATGGATTTCAAATCCGGGTCAGGAATCACAGAATGTGGGTCAGACTTCAGTTTTAGCTGAACCGATCCCTTTAGACCACGAAGCAGATTTATTATTATGGGATATCTGAGTCATTAATACTTCAGTCTCAGACGTCCTGACCCTTCTGATAGTGTCTCCATGGCAGCGTGGGGGGTGGGGGGCAGCATTTATTGTTGTCCCTGCAGTGAGAGACATGACAGGACTGCTGGACTGGTGCTGGTGTTGATGGGGGGGGGGGGGGGGGGTCTATACTTAGAGGCCTGACAGCATGCTGCACCTGTCCCCCCACACCCATCAGCACCCAGAGGACCGGTCCATTCCATGAGTCCTTCGAGGAAATAAACTGTTGAAGGTGTTCATGAAATGCATCATGGCAGATGTGTTCAGGGACCGTTGGAAACCTGACCGGCCCAGAGATGTGCTCTGTAACTAGAGGAACTGTCATCCAGACAGAGATCTTTCCATGTTCGGCTGAAATAAATCACACGGAGGAACCAGGAAGTGTTTGATTGGGGTAAAATCTCCAAAAATCCCAGAGCTTTACCTGCTTGAATACAAAAACATTTCAAAACAGCAGCTCAGACACATGAAGTCCAACTCTCTGTGGCCCAGTTCAAGCTTCAAGGTTTTATACTTTCAAATGCTCTTTTTTATTATTTAACATTTATTTATACAGATTAGTCTCCCTGAGTCACGAGGACTCATTTGCAGCAGAGACCTGTTTTAGACAGACAACATATTCAAGGATTCAAAGTTTCTTTATTTGTCACACACATCACATGTGGTACATGTGGTGGAACAAAACTGTGTACACAGGGTCCCAGTTACATCCAACAAAAATATAAAATGTAAAAGAAAAACAGTAACAAGATTGAAGGTATGAACTAAGGGAAATGTTAAAAATACGCTAAGCACTAGTAGTACAGAAACAATATGCCAAACAGCAATAAAAATAAAAAGTAGTGTTGTAAAATCAATAAAATCAAGTTGCCTTCTAAAACAAGTTAAAGTACAAAAACAAGAACATATTTCCTTTAATTTTTCTTTTGACCTCATCACTTTTTTTAAATCCCTTAAAGAAATCAAAGTGGACAAGTTCAGTTCCTGTTGCAAGATGTTCCAGGTGCAGGAGCCGAGTAGGAAAAGGGCTTCTTGTCAAATTCAGTCCACACTGAGGAAACGCTGCAGGTAACGATGTCCTAAGAGAACACGCTGTAGCTGCACTGACGACATGACACGTGGGAAGATATATAATATACAGAATGTATGCTAGGTATACATATAAGAAGGCAGCGGAGCAAGGAGGGATTTATAGATGAAGATGAGCCAGTGAGAGTCTACGTGTAGATAACGATGACCAACTGAACAAGGAGTACAGGGTGCAGTGGTGGGTACGGTAGTTACAACCAGTTATGAATCTTAGAGCGCCATGGTAGACAGCATCCAACATCTGCAAACAGCTGGCAGGGGCATTCATGTAAATAATGTCCCCACAGTTAATGGCCGGTAGGAGTTAGACAAGATCTATTTCTGAAGAAGAAACCCAGTTTTAATTTCAGTTTCTTTATCAAGTTTCCAAGATGCACTTTAAAAGTGAGATGTGCATCGACCAAGATTCCCAAGTATTGTAAGAATCCACACACTCAATAGCAACACCATGCATGGATGAGATAAGAGGAAGGACTGCTGGCACCAACTTCCTGTTGGAAAACAACATCCTCTTTGTTTTATCGGCATTTAGCACCAGTTTGAGATGGAATAAGTCTGACTGGATGATGTCGAATGCAGACTGTAGAAGCTGGAAAACCTTGGCAACTATGTTAGCTCGGCAGTAAACAAGGGTTGTTGGCACAGAGATGCAAGGAAGTGTCAGGAATGTTTTGACCGACATTATTTATGTAAATTGTAAAAAGAGTGGGTCCTAAAACTGAGCCTTGTGGCACACCATTGTTGACCATTAAATCGCTAGACAAAGTAGCGTTGCGTGACAGATAGTTAGCGAACCAGCCAGCAGTGTGATCTGAGAAGCCAGTTTCTGAGAGCTTGTGGTATAAGATGTCATGATCTACAGTATCAAAGGTTTGGACAGGTCTAAGTAAAGTGCAGCTCAGTAATCCTTAGCGTCCAAACTTCATCATTAAAAACGTTTTGCGAAGGAGTCATTGTGCTGTGTTGTTTCCTGAAGCCAGACTGGAGACAAGATAAAATATTGAGTCCAAATACTTATTGATTTGAGTATTTATCAGTTTTTTCTAAAACCTGAGCTAAAATGGTGCACTAAGATTCATAACTGGCTGTGATTATCGTACCCACCACTGCACCCAGTATTCACTGGTTAACTGGTCACCATTAACTTCACACAGACTCTCTCACTGGTACATTTTCATCTTTAAATCACTTCCTGGTCTGCTGCCTTCATACATCCCCTCCTACATGTCTCTGTGTGAGTGCAGCTACAGCGTGCGCTCTCAGGACATCATTACCTGCAGTGTTCCCTCAGTGAGGACTGAACTAGACTAAAGGACCTTCTCCTACTCCGCTCCTGTTTCCTGGAATATCTTGTAAAAAGACCTGAAGCTCTCGACCTTTGACCTCTCTAAGTGACTTCAAGAATCTGTTGGACTCCTGGCAGGGACCAATGCAGACATGTTCCTGTTTTTAGTTTTCTACATTCGTCTTATAATTTAGCTGTTTTTGCTTCTTTTTTGCATCTTATTTGTTAAAAAAAAATCTGTACGCCTCTTTTATAACTGTCCATTGTTGTCATCTTTCTTTGTTAAAGAAATCAGGTCTCTCTTGTAGATGAGTCCTCGAGGCTCAATGGGATTTACCTGTAGAAATAAAGGTTGAATGAATGAATGAATGAATGGTCAATAATAGATCAGAATAGTGGGGTCTCCTCTCTTCAGTAACGGCAGCACAAAAGCTGTTTTCCAAACGTTCGTTCAACCGTTTGAAGCATCTGGGCCAGTTTTATGTTGTGTAGACACATTGAAACGTAAGACACTGGTTCTGCTATCGTTTGTGCAGCTAGTCTTAAGAAATAAGGAGGGAGGTCGTCAGGACTTGCAGAGTTTCTATAATCCAGACCTTTTAACAGTTTATGCGACAACAATAGACAATTCTAAAATAGACAATTCTAAAAGAGGCGTACAGAGGCTAAAACTGTGTTGTTCTGTTCTTTATTCATCATTTTCTGGACCAAAACTTGGCTTTACCCGTCTCAGATCGACTCAGCATCGGCTAAATGTGTCTCCATTACCTGATCCTGCTCGGGTTTTGGAACCACCTCAGCCGTGGTTCCAAGCGAGATGAGTACAGCAAGTGATTCTGCCGTGAGCAAATGCAGCCGTCGACTGGCCCGTGGACTGACGTCAGTGGAAGGCGGTGTTGAAACCTCCTCCTGAAGCGCCATGCTCAATCTGAGCGCACGTTGCTGAGATGGAGATCTGCAGATCAGTCATCCTGTCGTCAAATGATGAGGTGCAGAAAGTGTTTATCAATTTTGGCAGAGGAGCACATGCAGCGTGAGCTCGACGGAGCCATGAGGAACGAGCGAGTGTACCGGGAGGTGTCAGAGAAACCGACCGCTACAGCTGTCATTTCTAACCCGAACCGGACCGGCCCTAATCCGGGTCACTCCAGGCCGTTACAATGTGATTAATGTGGGGGCCGGTCTCGGGCTTTGATGCAGTTTTACGAATCCTACAGGACAACGAAAACTAAGTGCACAATATGAAACTGTGTTAATCTACTTGTTGAGGAGGAGGCAGGTCCAAGCGGTCGGTTTAAGAGGCAAAAAAAAAAAAAGTTGTGTTAAGCTCAGATGGACAACCTGATCATCGGCCGCGCGCGTCCACTGATCCGTCGCAGGGTGTCCCCCACCTTTCACACAGTGATGGCTGGACATGGGCACCAGTGACCCCCGCTAGCTGAAAAGGAAAAAGTGGGTAAAGAGGATGGATGGATGGATGGATGGATGGATGGATGGATGGATGGATGGATGGATGGATGGATGGATGGATGGATGGATGGATGGATGGATCACCGGGAGACGCGCACCACACCTGTTGTCATCTGCGGTGGAGGAAGTAGCAGCGTCTGCTGAAGCGAGCAGCACGTTCAATTAAAGCAGCCTTGTTTTATATTTTTTAAATAATTTAGATCTAAATATGTTTGTGTTTGATCTTTGGAGTTGATTTTTTAGACTAATTGTTTTGTTAATATAATATATAACATTTGGTGAAGCAAGAAATCTTTCATCTTCCTTTCTTTGAAATACATTTTTTAAATATCACGTTAAACTGATTTGTTACAAAAGCAGCAAAAGCTTCATAAAAACAATGTTGTGGTTTTGTTTCGGTAATTACAGTTGATTTGATCGGATTGGGTTCTGAAAAAATGGCTACGTGCTGGGGCCGGGCCGGGCCGGGCCGGGCCGGATTTTTTAGGCCCGACTGCAGCTCTGCCGGGCGCCCACGGCTGCACTCGAACTACAAACTGTGCCGTGACTAATTTAAAAAATGAAGTCCGAACCGGGCGATGAAGGATCACAGTGGGCGAAGCGGGTCGAACTGCTGAAGGTTCACAGAGACGCTGATACAGTGCGCCGTACAAACATGGAGGCCAACATGAGTGACCTTTGACCCCTGCTCTGGACGCCAGCGCTGACCTGAGTTAGTGTGGAAAGTTTTACCTTCTTTGTTAGCTAAACCATAATTTCATGCTCGAGTTGAGAAAAGTTACAATTCACCGTCAGATAAATGTATTCAAACATTATGAAGGAAAAAAATTAAAACTTTAATAAAATGTTAAATAAGGATAATAAGGATAACATTTAATAAAATGTTAAATAAGGTAAGTAAAGTTCTAACGGTCCGAGCCAGCTGACCTGCTGTGACCTCCACAGGCTGGTCTGGGAGCTGTTTCTCTGGAGAAGAGCACAGCAGGGTATCCACCTGGACTTGGTGCTGCTCCTTCAGAGGGGAGGCCACAAATGTTGCTTCTCTCCTCATGAAGTGAGGTGCAGGAGGTTTCATTATCTCCTCCTCCTGCTCCACAGCAGGAGCTGTCCGAGGAGGACACTCAGTCGTTTTCTCTGTTTTAAAACGTGAAATCTGAAGAGACTGAAGGAGAAACTGTTTGACTTCCATCCTCTTTGATGTTCTCCTTTCCAATTAAAAGATCCTGGATCTGATCTGGTCTGTGGGTAAATCACCTCCTCTCTGATGGGAGGTGACAGCTCAGTCTGCTGCAGGGAGGTCCAGCTTGGGTTGCCATGGAGACAGACATTCTGGTACAGCAGGTAAACACGTCCAGTCCCCCCCTCCCCCCGAGGGAGCAGAAATGTGAATTCAGATGTTTCCTCCTCCTCCTCCTCCTCCTCCTCCCCAGCAGCAGGAGATAGCTGGATGAGATTTCAGACCTGCTTCAGGTTCATGTGGAGAAGAGGCGATGAGGAGGTGCTGCATCACCTTCACCTCCTCCCAGGACAGAGGAGGAGCGTTCAGGAGGTCACAGACCTGGGGAGGGCAGAGAAGAAAACTCAAACTGTGGTCAGTTTCTGTCTGATGGACGGAGGGGCTCTAAGCTCCGCCTCCTCTGACGAATCACCATGACAACCAGTGACTCAGTAGATTCTCAGACTTGTCTCTTTCAGCAGGTTTTAATATTTATTAATTATTGTTTTGTTGTTTTATTAAGACCTCCCCAGAGATCCGTTTCAGAAAACACGTAGAAGGCGAACAGGAAGAGAGAGTTTCAATTTGGAAATTCAAAATGAAAGTTTTGTAAGACTGTCAACAAGGAAGAGTGAGACCATCTTATCACAAGCAGAACTGGTTTGTTCCACTTTGGAGTAAGCTGTTGGAGGAAGAATCAGTTTTGTTGTGTGTTTCCTTGACTGATGAAGCATTCTGGATGGAAGGAGAAACGTTTCAACACAAAAGATGAAACTGTCCAGATGACCGGACTGAAAAATGTTGGAAACTTTTGAATGCTTTTCAAAATAAGAGTCTGTCTCCATCATAGCTTTTTTTACACAATAAAATCTCAAACTCCAGTTGTGCTTTAGAGAAAAACAGCTGGAAGCTCCTCGTTAAGTTTAAGGTTCTATTTTAAATCTGTTTTTAAAAAGCTGCTCCTGAATTCACCTTTGGCTGTTTCTGCCGACCTTAAAATAATCTGTCTGCAAGCTGAAGAGGAAAATGTGTTTTCATCACATGTTCAGACCATCACACAGCCGAAACAACACAGACACACAGCCGAAACAAACATAAACACACAACCAAAACAAGGGAGGCACAGCCGAAACAACACAGACACACAGCCGAAACCAACATAAACACACAACCAAAACAAGGGAAGCACAGCCGAAACAACACAGACACACAGCCGAAACCAGAAACATACAGTCAAAACAAGAGAGGCACAGCCAAAACAACACAGACACACAGCTAAACCAAGATAAACAGTCAAACAAAACACAGACACAGCCGAAACAACATAGACACACAGCCGAAACCAAAATAAACACACAGCCCAAACAATAGAGACACACAGCCGAAACAACACAGGAACACAGCCAAAAGCAACATAAACACAGCCAAAGCCACAGAGACACACAGCCGAAACAACACATGCATACAGAATATGTTTGCATTCTTCAGCTCAGTGAACAGACTGAAAAACCTGAACATTGCTTCAGAGACATAAAACAGCTGATTACACCTTCAGTCCTTCAAGAAGAGAACGTTCACGTCGTAAAGAAACCAAAGAGTTTTTATGATCACCTGAAGCAGGTGAGTTTGTTTTTTATTCTCTAAACATGTTCAGGTTTGTTCAACTTGAAGAAGAGTCCAGGTTCACGTGCACTCACATCTTTCTGATGGGCATGGCTTACAGCAGCACATGGCCCCTCTTTAAGGTACATAAAGTGGGAGGAGTCTTGTCGTGCAGGGGGCGGAGTCACACTTGTCTCCCCTGAAGCAAACAAACAATGATCATCCTGGGAAGCCTGCTTATATTTTTAGGTTCTGACCGGTTTTTACATAACGGGTCACCGGAACCAGAATAGCTCCATCCATCATCACCAAGGCAGCGCCGTCCAAACACTGGGACCAGAAACCCAGCAGAACCAGGACCAGTCCCACCGGCTTTTAGGGTTCAAAGGAAGAAAAACAAGATCAAACTGTTTTGAATTCCCAACAGCTCAGTCAAATATGAACTGGGACGGTACCAGGGTCCAAATAACCAGGAGGCCCATGGGACCGGCCCAAAGAGGACCCACTGAAATCCCATCGACATCCATGGACATGTCAGATTTTTGTCAATTCCATCCTTGTTGTCCATCATAGAGCTTCAAAAGTCAGAGCTGTTCCTGATGGAGAGCATGTTTTCATGAGTCCGTCATAGTTTCATTTATTAAATGACAGAGAGGGACAGTTACAAACAAACAGCGTCAGGCACAAGGTCAAAGTTCAAACAGCGTCTGGGTTCAACCACGACCTTAAAGAGGAACTGCACATTTTTATAGCAAATTGGGAAAAAATGTGTTGTTCAGTAAAAAATACATTTGAATCTTTCAATTTGAATCTTTAAATTTAAATCTTTAAATTTGAATCTTTAAATTTAAATCTTTAAATTTGAATCTTTAAATTTAAATCTTTAAATTTGAATCTTTACATTTAAATGTTCTATTTCAAACAGGCCGACACAAAATGTAATCCATGAGTTGAGTTACTAAAAGCAGTAAAAGTCTCCAGTGGTAACATTGTCAAATGTCAATCATGAAACCATCAAAACCTTCATCTGGACCAGGAACAGTGAGCTCTGACGTTTGGTAGCAGAACACAGAACAAAGTAAAACCCAGTAGAACCGTCCATCAGAACCTCCTGCTGCTCACGGGTTGGTTTTGATCCACCAGACAGTTTTCACACAGAGACCGTCTGTCAGTTTGTAGTTTGTCCGATACAAAATGGCTACAAGCTCCGCCTACTGCATCCCTGAAAAGGCGGGTATCACCATGGCAACCAGTGGCTCAGCTGATTCTGATATTCTGTGATCCAGGGGTGCCAACATGGCCGCCCTCAGAGGTCAGTTCAGTTAGAAGTTTGAGTTTAAGGTGAATTAAACAAACAGGAACAGGGCTGAACTTGGAGTTTCAAAATAAAGCTTAGATACTTTCAAAATAAGAGTCTGGGACAATATGAAAAAAAGACAAAGTCCGGACTTTGTGCTGGGCTTCAGTGAAGAACATGTTTCTAATCTTGAACTTTAATTACGGATCAGAACCAGCCTGAATGAAGGTCACATATTTGGACTTTATTTCCAATAATTCAACATGTCTGGCTCTGATGGGTTTAATGGAACAGGTCACTACGGCGATGGATGAGAATCAATATTGTGTAAGTTTATTTGTTGATTTGAAAAAGGCTTTTGACACCATTGATCACAATATTTTGTTTGAAAAATTGAAACAATATGGTATTAGAGGTCTAGCCATACAGTGGACATCTAGCTATTTAAACAGAAGAAAACAGTTTGTTCAGATTGATGAGGTTAGATCTGGTTTGTGTAATGTGTCATGTGGAGTACCTCAAGGTTCAGTTCTTGGGCCTAAGCTGTTTATTTTGTATGTAAATGATTTAGTTAAGGTGTCTAGTATTCTCAAGAGTGTTTTATTTGCAGACGACACTACTTTCTTTTGTTCGGGTAAAGACTTAAATCAGATGTTTGAATTAATGAAGATTGAGTTTGTAAAAATTCATACTTGGTTTAAATTAAATAAATTATCACTTAATCTAGAAAAAACTAATTATATGATATTTAGTTAAAAAAAAAAAGCCGTCTATAGATTTTCCTTTTGAAATTGATGGTGTGATAGAAAGAGTGAGTGAAGTAAAGTTTCTGGGAGTGATTATAGATGATACATTGACATGAAAAACATATTAATGTTGTAAGAACTAAAATTTCCAGGTCTACAGCAACGCTGCATAAAGTACGAGCATGTCTGACTGATAAAGCATCGTGTCACTGTACCATACAACTGTTGTGCCACATTTGATTTATTGTGTTGCTATCTGAGGTGCAGCTTGTAAAACTGCAACCAAGTCTATTTTTAATTTACAAAAAAGAGTTATCGCAAAAAAGCGTTATCGCCATCCTTCAAGTATTTTGTTTTATCAACTGAAAACTCTTAAGTTTTATGATTTGGTGGATTAAAATATTCTATTATTTATGTACAAGAACCAACATTTACCATCAAACGTACACGTGTATTTCGTTAAAAGTTATAGTTGTTCTAATTTAAAGAGAACAGATATTTTTGTAAAGATGAAATATAGAACAAGTTTTAAGGGCACGTCCATTTGGATCAAGGGAATTAGTTTATGGAATGGTTTGATAATGATATCAAAAAGGAGAATTCATTAGCTGTATTTAATAAAAGATTAAGAATGTATTAATGATGAAATATATTTAAGTTGGATAATGTATGGAATTATAATGAACTGTGATCAGTTTTATGGTTGGTTGTTTTATGTATTGTTTGAATAGATCGTTTTGAATCGATATTGTTTAGAAGAGGCAGAAATGATAAGAATTAGCTGTCCTTCAGCTGCTGGACGTCTCAGAGGACATCAGTTAAATGAGATGTTTGATGAGACATTATGGGATGGTTCTGACCCGACAGGAACCAGAGGAGGACGAGGAGCAGCTGGAGAACTGGAACCGTCTTTAACCCCCCAGGAACACGTGGACGGGTTTGAGTTCAGACATGAGGAGGCTGAGCCTGAGTCAAACCAGTCGGGTCTGAATAACGAACTGGACTCACGGGAGACCAGAAACCTGGAGGGTCCTCAAAGACCCAGATTTTTCTACCGAGTCCAACCCGGACTTAAACCCGAGACCTTCCAAAGTTGTGATCAGGAACTAGGAGGTTCTACGAAGACACCCGGACATGTCTCCAGTCCATCTCGAGGACACCCAGACAGGTCTCCAGTCCATCTCGAGGACACCTGGACAGGTCTCCAGTCCATCTCGAGGACACCCGGACAGGTCTCCAGTCCAACAGGGACACAGAGACGTTCTCTCTGGGTGTTTTGGACTGTGGGAGGAAACCAGGGGAGAACATGTGACCTTCTTGTTGTGAGGCGGCAGCTCTAACCACTGCACCACTGCGGACGTTTTGTCTTGATGTTTGGACTAAAAGAGGGACACGAACCTGGACCCCCAGCATTCCAGACGTTGTGACGTCATCACAGCGGCTCCTCAGAAACTTCTCTTTTTTTACTTGTTGCTGAGTCGCGCCTGCAGCTGCAGCACGCGCACACTGACATCACACCCGACACGCGCGTGTCCTCCTCAGTGCGCCGTCACGGACGGCTCACAGGATGGATGATGGTTGGATGGCGCCTCTGGAGTGAACTTGGAGCGCGTGCTCAGCGCTCTCACCTGTTTGGGTCGGAACCAGCGGCTTCTTTACGCGCACCAGAACCTGACGTTGGTTCTGGTACCAGAACTCATCAGTTTCCTCATGGACATGTGCGCGCGTGTTTTATTTGTTTTCAGTAAGAGAACGTGCACGCGCGGCGGCTCGGAGAGGGCTGCTTAAAACGCGGCGGCTGAAACCGAACCCGAGTCTGGACCACAGGGAGGAGGGGGGCAGAACCATGCCGACAGAACCAGAACCGTGACAGAGCAGGACTGTCGGGCACGCGCAGGGGGCTCGGACCGGACCGGACCATGACCGTGGTGTCCGAGGAGAACCTGGACGAGTCCACGGCACTGGCCGCGCAGGACGTGCTGGACCCGGACCCGGACCAGAACCAGGAGCAGAACCAGGACTGCTGCGAGCGCGTGCTCATCAACATCTCGGGGCTGCGCTTCGAGACCCAGCTGAAGACCCTGGCCCAGTTCCCGGACACCCTGCTGGGGGACCCCCGGAAACGGATGCGCTTCTTCGACCCGCTCAGGAACGAGTACTTCTTGGACCGGAACCGGCCCAGCTTTGACGCCATCCTGTACTTCTACCAGTCCGGGGGCCGGCTCCGGAGACCCGTCAATGTCCCAGTGGACATCTTCATGGAGGAGATCCGGTTCTACGAGCTGGGGGAGGACGTGATCGAGAACTTCAAGGAGGATGAAGGTTTCATCAAGGAGGAGGAGAAACCTCTGCCCCAGAACCAGTTCCAGTGCCAGGTCTGGCTCCTATTCGAGTACCCGGAGAGTTCTGGACCAGCCCGGGCCATCGCCATCGTCTCGGTTCTGGTCATCCTCATCTCCATCGTCATCTTCTGCCTGGAGACCCTGCCCGAGTTCCGGGAGGAGGTCCGGATGTCCGAGGAGCCTCTGCTGGTGGTCAATGGGACCCGTTCTCACGGGACCCGGCTGAACCCGTTCACGGACCCGTTCTTCATCGTGGAGACTCTGTGCATCATCTGGTTCTCCTTTGAACTGCTGGTCCGGTTCCTGGCCTGTCCCAGCAAGGCGGGCTTCTTCAAGAACCTGATGAACACCATCGACATCGTGGCCATCATGCCCTACTTCATCACCCTGAGTCTGGAGCTGGCGGAGCACCAGGGGAACGGCCAGCAGGCCATGAGCCTGGCCATCCTGCGGGTCATCCGCCTGGTCCGGGTCTTCAGGATCTTCAAGCTGTCCCGCCACTCCAAGGGTCTGCAGATCCTGGGTCAGACCCTGAAGGCCAGCATGAGGGAGCTGGGGCTGCTCATCTTCTTCCTCTTCATCGGAGTCATCCTCTTCTCCAGCGCGGTCTACTTTGCCGAGACCGACGACCCGGACTCCGGGTTCTCCAGCATCCCGGATGCCTTCTGGTGGGCGGTGGTCTCCATGACGACGGTGGGCTACGGGGACATGTGTCCGGTCACCATCGGCGGGAAGATCGTGGGCTCGCTGTGCGCCATCGCCGGGGTCCTGACCATCGCGCTTCCGGTTCCGGTCATCGTGTCCAACTTCAACTACTTCTACCACCGCGAGACGGAGCACGAGGACCAGTTCCAGTACACGCACGTGACCTGCGGCCAGCAGCAGCCCTTCAGAGGGTCCAGCAGGCCGTCCCTGTCCAAGTCCGACCTGCTGGACTATGAGGACGCGGACTCCATCAAGTACACCAACTGCAGCCCGAACAAGACCTACGGCGAGAAACTGACTGACGTCTGAGCACCACCTTCGTTACCGTGCGCATGTGCACGCTCAAACTGCAGCTCCTGGTTCTGTTTTCATAGGAAGGGGGACTCTGGGATCCACCTAAGGCAGTCTCCCAAGGACATGACAACAATCAGGCCTCCTCCTGATCCAGTTCTAAGAGTCCAAAGACCCAATCCACATCCAAAATAACCTGATCCCGCATCCCATCAGACCAAACCCAGGGTTTAGTGTTTCTGCTGCCTGTCAGTCAAAACCCAGGGTTTAGTGTTTTCTGCTTCCTATCAGTCAGAATCCAGGGTTTAGTGTATGCCTGCTGCCTGTCAGTCAGAACAAAAGGTTTAGTGTTTTCTGCTGCCTGTTAGTCAGAGCCCAGGGTTCAGTTTCTATGTGCTTCCTGTCAGTCAGAACCCAGGGTTTAGTGACTGACCGTTACCTGTCAGTCAGAACCCAGGGTTTAGTGTTTTCTGCTACCTGTCAGTCAGAACCCAGGGTTTATTGACTGACCGTTACCTGTCAGTCAGAACCCAGGGTTTAATGTTTTCTGCTGCCTGTCAGTCAGAGCCCAGGGTTCAGTTTCTATGTGCTTCCTGTCAGTCAGAGCTCAGGGTTCAGTTTCTATGTGCTTCCTGTCAGTCAGAACCAGGGTTCAGTTTCTCTGTTTCCTGTCAGTCAGAACCCAGGGTTTAGTGCTGCTCAGGCTTCAGGTTTTTGGACTCACAGCGCCCTCATGTGGCCGCTCTTAGATCAAAGCAGATCCAGTTTCCATGGTAACTGTCCATCATCTGCAGACATCCATGTTGTTGGAGCCTCCATATTGTTTGTTTCATTCAGAAAAAAAAACAAACAAACAACAAACATTTATGTTTATAATTACAGCCTGAACAGAGATTTAATTATTTAACATAATCAAAATAATTATTTTCACTAATTACAGCTGATTGTTTGAACATAAGATTTAATAGAACCAGAATCAGAAATGAGTTTAAAATTAATTTAGTAACAACAAACAACAACAACAACAACATTAATAATCACTTCTAATAAATTCTCAGGAACATTTCAGCATCTCAGAGCTCATTAGTTCACATATCAGCTGAGATTTAAGAGAAAATAAAAATGGTTTAAAACAGTAAAATTCCATCAATTCAGCAAAGTATAAAAATAAAATGAATAAATTATTTTCAGTTTTCCGTACGGCAACAAAGAAGGCCAAAAAGATTTTCTTTTTTTTCTGCTTCTAAAGTTAAAATAATTTAAACGTTCGTGTTCTGATTAAAACAAAACTTTAAATAATTTATGAAAATATTAATAAAAAGTTCAGATGAGAAAGTTGACGTGAAAACAAAAATTAAAAACTAAGTTAAAAAAACAATAAATTAAATTCAGTTTTGTTTAAAACATAAAAACTTTATTTTCTGATGATAAAAACTTTTAAATTTGTTTTAAGTTTTCAATAAAACTGGAGGAAAAGTTCAAAAGGTCTGAAGGAACATCTGGGTGTAGAACCTGCAGACCCTGATGGGTCCAAGAACCAAAGTCCTGACCCGATCCTGGTCCTGTCAGGACTGTCCCTGATGGACTGATCTGGACTCAGGAACCCGAATCACGGAGCGGACCAGCTGGGTCTTTGAGTCCACTGATGGATCAGCTCAGACCACCGCCTGGTTCCTCATGAGGTTCCTTGGACCTTCCTCGGGTTCTGGTCCAAATGGAGGTGAGTGAAACTTCCTGCTTTGTGCTTAGTTGTGGCTGTGATGTCACTTCCTGTCCAATCAACACATTAAATGAAGTGAAACCAGTTGATCCAGGTTCTGACAGGGAGCGTGGACCCACCTAGACCCACTGATGGTCTCAGAACCAGTTCCAAACTTTGCCCACCTGATGGCAGCAGAACCAAACCTCCATCATGGCTCCAAACCTGGACCTTTATTTAAAACTGTTTGCAAGTGGAGGCTCAGGGGCCACATGTGGTCCTTTGGGGAACTGGATTTAAACCTCCTGGTTCTGCTCACACCTGCCTCCGGGTCCGGTTGTCCCTGAACTCGTCAGCCGAGCGGCCTGGGGCGGCCATGTTGGAGGACACTTGACAAGTTAAACTGAGCTTCACTTCCTGTTTGGAAGCTCAGACTGGAAGTCAGGGAGTTTGGGTGTGTGACCTCTGACCTCCGTGAACTTTGACATTTAGTTTCTGAAAACCCTCCAGCTGATGTTTGGTGGCTCGTGGTGGCACCTGAGTCCAGCTGTGGGAACCTCTGGTGTGAATCATGATCCTAAACGATAAAACCAGCTGGACCACAAACATCTCTTCAGCCCCAAAAGTCCAAAGAATCGTGAACTCGCTCCGTCACCTGATCAGGTGGTCTTCAAAAAACTGAAAGTTCTAATTAACTTTAGGAACTTCTTCAGCGTTTCTATCTTCTACATCAGTTTTTAAAGATTCTCTTGTTTTTATTCTCAGGGAAATGAATGAGGAGCTTCATCAAACCTGCTGCCACCACCCTCCTCCTCACCTGCTCCTCCTCCTCCTCACCTGCTCCTCCTCCTCCTCACCTGCTCCTCCTCACCTGCTCCTCCTCCTCCTCACCTGCTCCTCCTCCTCCTCACCTGCTCCTCCTCC
>NC_056519.1:1646373-1646545 GCF_014905685.2 Nematolebias whitei | reverse complement strand
CTCACCTGCTCCTCCTCCTCCTCACCTGCTCCTCCTCCTCACCTGCTACTTTCTCTGATCAACCATGGATTAAAAACCTCTCTCTGAGGCTCCAGGAGGACTCCAGGTGGACTCTAGGAGGACTCCAGGTGGACTCTAGGAGGACTCCAGGTGGACTCTAGGAGGACTCCAG
>NC_056519.1:1645289-1646363 GCF_014905685.2 Nematolebias whitei | reverse complement strand
AGGTGGACTCCAGGAGGACTCCAGGTGGACTCCAGGAGGACTCCAGGAGGACTCCGGGTGGACTCCAGGTGGACTCCAGGAGGACTCCAGGATGACTCCAGGAGGACTCCAGGAGGACTCCAGGCAGAGCCAGCACTCAGGGGTACGACTCAAACCTTAGCTGACCCACCTGCCTGCTAGACGTCTCAGAGGACCGGAGTCCTGCGCTCACCTGGAGGTTCTTCCAGCTGCTGCAGAGGAACCAGATGTTTGCTGCAGATGTTGTTCAAACCGGACCGTCTAACTGCCCGCCTGGAAAGAACGGCTCCAGAGGAGATGATTCAGTTTGACTGATGACCTTCATTGCTGAATCTTTATTTTGAGGCTCTTGTGTTTTATTCACTCTGGGAGATCTTTTGGAGGTTCCTCCTGAAGTTCTTGTGGATTTTTTGTTTAATTTTTGCTCCTGAGAGGAAAGTTGGTGCAGAAAAAACAAACGTTTCGCTCCGATGATCTGAATGTTTGAGTGTTTATTAAATCTGGTCTTCACGAACATCTACCTCAGTATTCACTCGGTAACAGCAGCAGCCTGAGGGACATCATCATCATCATCTTCATCTTCATGGTGGTCCTGAACGCATCAGAACCCGTCGGTTCTTCAGCGTCTCACTGGGCTGTGACTCTTGACCTTTGACCTCCTGGCTCTGTCTGCAGTCAGCAGCCTTGTTGAAACCTTTTTCCCTCAGACCACCTTCAGAGGTGGTCCGGACCAGACCGGACCCCTTTAATGAGCCCGTGCCGATCCGAGCTGTAGAACCTCCAGTCTCTCAGCGGCTGGTTAAAGAGAACCTTCAGGAACACTTTGGAATATTTACGTTTTTCAGCTGAAGGTTTTAGTCATGAAGGAGTTCTGCCTTGATTGTTCTCATTGGACCACATGTGAGGACCTTAAAATGGTTCTGGTTGGATTTGGACTCACTGTGATCAACGAGAGCGACAGTCTGTGCAGAACGTCACGTTACGATCATCTGAGCTGATGTTACGTCCTGGCGAGGACAGATGTTTGATGTTACGTCCCGGCGAGGACAGATGTTT
>NC_056519.1:1641531-1645279 GCF_014905685.2 Nematolebias whitei | reverse complement strand
CAGATGTTTGATGTTACGTCCCGGCGAGGACAGATGTTTGATGTTACATCCCGGCGAGGACAGATGTTTGAGGTTTTCATTCAACCTGTATTTAGACAGGTAATCCCATTGAGCCTTGAGGACTCATTTACAAGAGAGACCTGGTTTAACAACGAAACTAAACCTGAGCTGGTCCTGAACATCTTTAAACTGAAGACGTTAGAAGTTCCTTCGTTTAGGGAACAGACAGGTTCTGCAGAGCGGCTCTAAACCACAACTACAGCTTCGTGCTGAACTGGAGCTTCACCTTCGAAGAACATGGACTTCTACATTTTAAAGCAATAACAGAAACATTTGAGTCCAAAGTTCTGACAGTTGGAGACCAAACGATTGTGGGAACTGTGGGAGAGCAGGGCGCTACAGCACCACCCTGTACAAGACAAAGAACATGGAAATACAGAAACAAAAGGAAGAAAGGATGAGGAAGCATGTAAAACTACACAACTGTTAACTACACAACTATTAAACTACACAACTGTTAAACTACACAACTATTAAACTACACAACTGTTAAACTACACAACTATTAAACTACACAACTGTAAACTACACAACTATTAAACTACACAACTGTTAAACTACACAACTGTAAACTACACAACTATTAAACTACACAACTGTAAACTACACAACTATTAAACTACACAAATGTAAACTACACAACTATTAAACTACACAACTGTAAACTACAGAACTATTAAACTACACAACTGTAAACTACACAACTATTAAACTACACAACTGTAAACTACACAACTGTAAACTACACAACTATTAAACTACACAACTATTAAACTACACAACTGTAAACTACACAACTATTAAACTACACAACTATTAAACTACACAACTGTAAACTACACAACTGTAAACTACAGAACTATTAAACTACACAACTGTAAACTACACAAATATTAAACTACACAACTGTAAACTACACAACTGTAAACTACACAACTGTAAACTACAGAACTGTAAACTACACAACTGTAAACTACACAACTATTAAACTACACAACTGTAAACTACACAACTATTAAACTACACAACTGTAAACTACACAACTGTAAACTACACCGTAGTTTGACCGTATTGTTGTAGTTTCTCAGCTGTGGTTTTTACTCTTCGTCATGTCCAACAGCTGGTTCAGTTCAACCTCTTCACTGGTCCAGATGTTAAAAACTGACCCTTCGTGCCAGATGTTCAGTCCCAGCACCGACACGAAGAAACCATCAAACTGTTCAAATGTGGGAACAATCACAGGAAACCAGCAGACAGAAACATGCTTTAAACATGCTTTAAACATGCTTTAAACATGCTTTAAACATGTTTTCTTTGATCTCCAAGCAATAGAACATGCAAAGCAGAACATCATCAGCAAACATGATCATTGTGTTTGTTTCTCTGTGCAGGAAACCGTCGTTGTGCCTTAAACGCGTCCACATGTAGTAAAAACGCACGAACGCATCTTCTAGAAGGAGTTTATTTCACGACGATGCAGCGAGCGGATTGTTGAAGAAGTCATGATTGTACAGAAGAAGTCATGATTGTACAGAAGAAGTCATGATTGTACAGAAGAAGTCATGATTGTACAGAAGAAGTCATGATTGTACAGAAGAAGTCTTCCTGGGAGAATAATCATCTTCACAAGTTTCAGAAGCTCTGAGACAAAAGAACGACCGAGCTGATATTTATTATTCATGCGTCATCGTCGCTGTCGGCATGAAGATCTTTTAGAATTTAACTGTAGTATAAAATGTGTTTTTGTGCCAGAAATACAGGACAGAAACTTTGACTTGAATTTATTTTTGTATTTTTTCTTCTTTGTGCATCTTTTTTATCGTTCACGTTGGTTCAAATAATCTTTTCTGCGTACTTTTGTTTACAAGTGGACAGAAACGTTCAGTTTGTTCAGTTTCTGACGTTTTATAGCTTTTTACCAGAATAATTCCAGAAGCTTCTACAATTTCTATCAAATATATTTTTGTCTGTATATTTCATTTAAACATTTTATTTTATCAGAAAATGTTTATTTTTTGAAGAGGAACTCAACGAGGAAGAAAAGGTCGCAATAAAAAACAAAGTCCTGAATGTGACCACTTCCTGATTCTCCTGACTTTAGGAGTCTTCATCAGATTCTTTTTATTTTTATCATTGTTGATTGTTTATTTGTTTATGTATCTATTTGTGATGCCTTGTTTTCTAGATCTGATTCATGTTGTCATTTTTATCACAATCATTAACGAACACCAACTCCAAAAGTAAAAGTTATTTTGGGGCATTAGGAATCACTTTAAACACCCACAGGAAAACAAGAAAGTATAAAAGGGAGACAAACAAAAATAATGTCATAGTTTTTCTAAGTTTGTCCTAAAATACTTTCACTTCTGACGTCATGGCCAAACAAACAAAAATGGTTTTGTTTTCTCTGAGCAGCCCTAAAGGTTTTTAAGCTTTAATGTTCTTTTGGTTCAAACGGTGTAATTCTCTGCCCTGCCACCAGGTGGCGAGAACATCCACAAAGAAACAACTTCTCTTTTCCCACCTCCCTAAATTAAAATAAACAAACTTGTTTAATTCTGTTAAGAAGTTGTAAAGTCGGGAGAAAAGTGAATAACTTTGGTCCAAGTTAAAACCAGAACCCGCCTTTTGTTCTGACATTTATTCAGATTATTGAGTTTAAATGGCTTCAACAGATTAAATAAACAGCGTTGAGTTTGTTGTTATAAAGCTGTGCGCGTGTGCACGTGCGTGTGTGAATCGGTGTATTGGTGTCTCTCTCCTATCTGTAAGAACCACAGTGAGTCCTGAGTGTCAACTAGTTTTAATGGGAGTCTCGTGTCCATGTGACAGGAAACAAACAAACAAACAAACAAGGAGCCTTTCATGATGTAACTAAGTGTTTATGCACATCCAGAGTCCATCAGCTGTGACTTTCTTACCGTGGCCTTTCTGTCTCTGCTGTAACGTTGGTAATAATGTGAACGACTCTATCAGAGGTACTGATTGATGTTTTTACTTCTGTTCAGTCAATAAATGTTTGTTTCATTAAAACCCGTCTTCACTTCAGTGTTTAATGACGTCTAAATGTTTAAATGAGTGGAACTCCACGAAGGAGACGGAACAAGTCTGACGGTTTGACTCCTGACCCTAGTGTCCTGTCGTGTGTTCTGGATCCTATGGACCTGGACATGTCCAGGGTGTCCCCGCCTCAAAGACTACTGGAGTTAGGTACCAGTGACCCTGCAGGAAGAAGTGGGTGGAGGGAGGGAGGGATGGATGCCAGACTGATGGTAGTTGGATGATGGTTGGATGATGTTGGATAATGGTTGGCAGTTGGATTCAATTAAATTCAACTTGTATTTATCCAGGTTAGTCTCACTGATGATTGTTGGATGATGGTTGGATGGTGGGTAGATGACAGTTGGATGATGGTTGGATGTCAGTTGGATGATGACTGGATGATGTTGGATAATGGTATGCAGTTGGATGATGGTTGGATGACAGATTAATGGCAGTTGCATCATCATCCAACTGCCATTAATCTATTGGATGTTGGTTGGATGATGGTTGGATGACGGTTGGATGGACCTCACTGAGTTTTAAGGACCTGGTCTCCAGAGGTCAGTCTGAGTCTCATCAGAGTCCGTCCTCTGAGTCTTTTTGTGTCAGACTCTCGTGTGCCAGTTACATGGTCACCCGCCCTTCT
>NC_056519.1:1638276-1641521 GCF_014905685.2 Nematolebias whitei | reverse complement strand
TCGTGTCAGACTCTCGTGTGTCAGTTACATGGTCACCCGCCCTTCTTGGTTCCTGGGATCCTCCAAACATATTTGTGTTTTTACTCGTGTGTCCATCTGTAAACCGTACGGTTGGACATAAAGGACAGGAAGTGCTCCGGTGACCACGCCCCCGCTGTGATGTCATGTCGTTGTGGGGTCAGTAAAACTCGACCTCCGCTCACCGTCGACCGACAGTTCGATGCTCCAGCAACTACCTGATGACACCACTGGCCCCTCTGTGGTTCAGCCAGCTGTTTCCAGATCTTCCGTCTCTTTTCTCCGAGACGTTTGGCCGCAGTGAGACAGAGTCCGTCTCCAGGAGGCAGGAAATCTTTGTGAGGTTCTCCAGCTGCTCCTCTCGGCTCAAACAATACGGTGAGGACGAGCCGAAGGAGGTGAAGAGTTCAGCGAGGGCTCAGCTGTCAGGGAGGCTGTTAGACGACTAATCTTCCCCCGCAGCCGTCACTTCATGAAGTTCGCTCGTCGCCCAAATCTCAGCCGGGATAAGCTCCTAATCCAACGGCACTCACACCCATTTAAAGATGGCCGCCGGCGGTAAATCTGAGGCACGTCACCTGGAGACGTCCATCAGCCCTCAGAGTGTCTGCGAGGACGACTCTCAGCTACTCTACAGCCAGTCTGAGTCACTCAGTGCAGGCAGTTACATTATCGCCCGCCCCGTGACACCCTGCTGCTGTTTCACTCCACGATGACCCAAGTCGTTCCTCCGCTGGAATCATTTCTTTTTGTTTTGGGTCGACGCGTTCATTAGCTTCGATCTCCCACCGCAGCTCGTTCTGGTTCTGACCCGACCCGGGAAGTAAAATGGTGTAAAGCATCAGAACCTGCGGCACAAATCCAATCCCCTTAAAGATGACGAGCTCGTCTAAAAATAGCTCGGCTGTGGCTGAAACACGATGCATGCTGGGATTCCCCGGAGGCTGCGGCTCCGTTTTAACAACAGAAAGGAGCCGTTTTCAAACCGTGACGCCGTAAAGACGGAGACGGGTTTCTGGTCATGGGTTACATCCTCGTTACAAGTTTGTGGACTTGGCACGGCGGACCGTCACCGGCGTTCAGGAGCGAACGGTGAAATCCACTTCTTTTACATTTCCACACCAGAAACAACGAACAAGTCACGGAAGATGGAACCAAAACCTTCAAACCACATCGAAGTTGACCAGAAACCTAAATGTTTGTAGCTACGACCCACATCGGTTCTCTGGTGAGTTTTCACCCGACCCACCTGAGTCCGCAGCGGTTCTGAGGATTCAGTTTTTTATGCCGAGTCCACCAACGGTCTCCAGAAGATGTGAAGGATCTGAGTTAACTGAGACCTCGGACTCTGAGTCCTGATTCAGCTGAGGATTCAGATCTTTAACCGGGCGAGTCAGTACCCGACCAGTCCTGTTTGGACCTGCAGCTCAGATTCAGAACCAGCAGAGTCTAAACGGGTCACAGGAAGTTGGACTTTCAACGCTGAAGTGCTGTTTTCAGAACTTTAACCCTCTCCAGTCACAGCTGAACATGGAGGATTTGAATGAGGATCAGGCTCCGCCTCCTCCCTCTGCTCCCTACACTAGGCGGGAATCACCATGGTAACCAGTGACTCAGAAGATCTGTGACCCAGCAGGTCCAACTGATCAGAACTTTGACGTTCAGGAAATCTGAATTAAAAAACTTCTACAGGATTTAATGTTTAAAAGAACCCCAAGGACAAACAGGAAACAGTTTGAACCTGGATTTTCAAAATAAAACTCATGGAAACTCTTCATAATAAGAGTCTGGCTCATCATTGCTGGAATTCTGAACTCCTGTTGGGTTTTAGAAAAAAAACACTGATGAACTTTTCTCTAAACTAAGTTTATTATGATCTACTTTAGTCCCGTCTCATACGTTGACGGACTTCCTGCCTCGCACCACCGGCTCACTCTGAACTTATCCTACACTCCTTATTTCTTGTGGCCCTGCAGGGTCCGGAGCCTTCAGGTGGAGCCCCCGTCTTCAGCCTTTAACTCCTTCATTAGTCTGATTGTTGAAGCACCTGGAGCTCGCTGAAGCATCAAGAAACATCACATCAGCTGTCTGACCCTTTTTAGCCGTTTCCCATCATGCATCCTGTCGGAGGCGAGTTCAGAGCGGCGTTAAACGAGGCCCCGACGGCATTTCTTCTGCCCGGTCCACGGTTCTCTGGGAGGGGGTCGTCAGCAGACTCTCTATAGGTCCAGAGGACTACAGAGGACTGGTTCCAGTACAGGATTTAAGCTCCGCCCCTCCATATAACTGAATGGGACATTTTTCTGACAAAATAAAAAAAATATAATTTATAAAAATGTTGTTGATTCTTGTTGATTCTCTCTGGTTCAAATCAGAATTTATTCTATACTTTTGTTTTCATTTAGTCTTTTAAGGCTGAGAAGCTTCGTGCTTGCTGTGATTGACAGCCGGTTAGTGAGTTAGGAGGGGGTGGAGGCAGGACCCTGAACCCCCCAGGATCACCTGGACCCTGAACCTCCCAGGATCACCTGGACCCTGAACCCCCGAGGATCACCTGGACCCTGAACCTTATCCTTACCTTATCTTTATCCTGATGCTGCTCAATAATCCAGGTAGAAAAATCCAAAAAAGTTCAATCTGGTCCTCTGGACATTCGACTTTTTTGAATGTCCAGAGGACCAGATTGAACTTTTTTGGATTTTTCTGTACAATTAAATAATACCTGACAAGTTCTTAACTTCTGCGTTAGTTTAATTCACAACTGACAAACTGACACAGAATCGTTGTCTAAAAACTCATGAAACAAGAAAAACACTTCTAATTCATAAAAATATTAAATTATTACCTATAAAAGCTAATTAACAAACCAAAATTAGAAGATATAGCTAAATATCTTCGTTATAACATGCTTCCTCACAAAAAACGAGTTAGCACAGCTTTAGCTTCTACCGTTGGCTTAACAACCAGAACACCGCAGAAATATATTAAACTGCCCATAAAACTAACACAATGCTTCTAAAGTTTACAAAATAATAAATTGTCTCTAAAATGTCTTCACAATATACAGGATACAAATATGTAATATTTCAATCAGCATTACCTGTAAATAGGAGAGAAAGAATCACGAGTGATTTTAAGTTGAATCCTCTCTCAGCAGTTTTAATTGAATGAGAGGAGTCTGCCCCCTGGTGGTGCATGCGGCACTTTGCGCCCCCTGGTGGTGCATG
>NC_056519.1:1625045-1638266 GCF_014905685.2 Nematolebias whitei | reverse complement strand
ATGTGGCACTTTGCGCCCTCTGGTGGTGCATGTGGCACTTTGCGCCCCCTGGTGGTTGCTGTGGTACTACAGGTCAATCCCAGAAAAGGCTTTCTAGCTAATTACTGTACTACTAATAATGATAATAATGTCATCACAATGTCAGCACTGTATGTTTCCATACAATGGCGAAATTAGTCTCTGCATTTAACCCATCCACCACCAGGTGGTGCAGTGGGCAGCTATTGAAAGCACCCGGGGGCATTTTGGGGATGAGGTGTGCTGCCCAGACACACCACGTGATATGTAGTGACTGGGGATCGAAACTGGGACTTTCGGGTCCCAAGCCGGCTGCCCTGCCTCTACACCATCTCGACCCCCAAATACTGGTACTGGTGTATGGATTGCAATTTTCTTAAATAAAATAATACAAACATGAATGCAAACATGAAAAATAGATTGTAAACAATTTTAAATCGTTATCAGGTTTATATGGAAAATGAATTAATATTTATTCTAAACCATTTTAATGTTAATTGTTGTCATCATTCTTTGTTGAAATCAGGTCTCTTGTAAATGAGTCCTCGGGGGTTGAATGAATGCTATGAAATCATTTGTAAAATAGTTCTTCAACCTGTCACACAAGCAGGTGGTTCTGGGCCCATTTCATCTTACAGAGCTCATCTGTAGGTTGGATGGTGGCGGCTCGGTTCTGATCCGACGGTTCTTCTCCGGAGCGCAGGAGGAACTGGAGCACCACTTCGTGTTCCTCAAGCTGATGTTTCTTGATGTGACACGGCTCTGAACGTGCGCGGCCTTTTCTCCAGACATCAGGTGGAGGTTTAAACGTCAACTCACGCCCGTTCTTCAGCGGGCGACACAGAAACACACCGGAAAAAAACACTTTAGCTTTTAGCTAGCCTTTTGCTACTTTAGCATTTTGCTCTTTTTGAGCTTTTAGCCATCGTGAACGACTTTGATGAAATCTGACAAACTGGTTGAAACTCTTTCAGTTCTTCCACGTGCTTTATCGTGACATGTTTATTGTCTGTTGGTCGTTTGGAGACATCTGTCCCTCCTGTTCCAGTTCCTGGACCTTTTCTCTGTCCTCGTCTTCGTCTGACTTGAAGGCGTGGATCATGTCTCCGTCCCCCTGGACTCCTGAGGCGTGTCCTCCGGTGTCCCTGCATTGACCTCCTGGTCGGAGGCTAAACGTGTCGTTGAGCTCGTTTCATGGTTTCTTTCGTTGCTCTTAGCTGTGGGTTGACGTCCTGATGACCGGCGATAGCTGAAACCTGACGGCCGTCCCCTCTGAGGACACGTTGGACCTGCGATGTCTCCTGGAGCGGGTCTCTGCAGCTTCATGGTGGTCACATCTGAAAACTTTAAGGAATTGTTTAGTTTTCTTTTATTTACAGTTTAGAGACATGAATGAGGTTAATGACCTTTTTAAAAACAACTTCACCTAAAAAACAGAAACTGGTCAAATCAAAATGGCCGACACATTTATCTACTGGTCCACAAGAAGAACAGGAAGTTGGAATTTTATTCTAGAAAAATCCAAGCTATGACAGTGTCAGACTCTTATTTTGAAGATAATTTTTAGGCTTTACTCTGAAACTCCAGATTCGAATCTCTTCCTGTTTGCTTGTCAGCGCTGTTTGTTCTGAAATCAAAGATCCTGCAGAACCTTTGATCCAGATCTTCAGGATTTTAAAATTAGGTCCAAACTGATCAATGGAGGCGACCATCTCCAAAATTAAAACAAACATCTACCCAGAACATGCTGGTTGCCATGGTGATTCCCACCTTTTCTGAAGAGCGGAGGGAGGAGGCGGAGATTACAGCCCCTCTCTGTATCAGATAGACAGAACCACAGAGTAAAAAGTGAGCCTCAGACCAACGGTCTCTGTATGAAAACTAGAACTTGTTGACCTGTGAGCAGCAGGAGGTTCTGACGGTACCACAGGTTCTGTTTGATGGTTCTACAGGGTCTGATGGAGGACATACGACATTCACTTCCTGTTTGGAAGCTCAGACTCAGTGGAGTTTGGGTGTGTGACCTCTGACCTTTGAGAGGACACCATCAGTCTCCAGCAGAGACACTGGGTGGACGGAGACAGAAAGACTGAAGACATGAAGAAGAAGAGGAAAGATTGTCTCCCATGTGACGTCATGAGACTGGAACCAGAACATTCTGTGTCCCGTCAGTCCAGTCCTCCATGGTCACCTGTGGTTGTGCAAACAGAACTTCAGTCATGGACAGTCCAACTTCCTGTGACCCGTTTGGACTCTGCTGGTTCTGAAGGCTCCGGTGCAGGTCCAAACAGGACTGGGACGTCAGTTTTTTCTCTGTCCTAAAATGTTCTGCTTCTTCTTCCTGACTGAGATGCATGTTCTGAAGACGTGTTTTGGATCATGGATGAGTCAACGTGTCTGGATTTAGATATTCAGACTGAAATCTGATTTTTCAAAATAAAACCGACAGTCTTCCACCCCCAGCCCTTCATGGCTCTAATAATAGCTCCCTGAAGTCGGGCCCAGCGGTCCCCCAGGGGCCATGTGTTGGACTTGAAGGGCACAGCGTGAGTCGGCCCCCCTCCCTGCGTGCTGCAGGGCTATAAATTGCTGGAGTCAGGTATTATGTAAGCTTCCCGTGTTTATGAATGAGGGCTGGGGGGCGGGGTTACATTCATAAGTGTGGCTGCAGCTGCTGCTTTAGTCCCTCGCTCATGTGAGAGCGTCATAAAACTCTGAATAAGACTGAAAAATTATGATTTCTTTTCAGAAATCATGTACTTCACTGGGGGGGGGGCACTAAAGTTTAGATGATGATGGATGTTGAGATTTATTGAGAGTCCTATGTTTCTGCAGAAACATTTGTCCATCATTAAAAATGTATTTACATAATAACTGTTAATACCTAACCTATGACAAGACCTTTAACATCTTATTATCTGTTCATTAATATTCTATAATGTGACTGTTAATGACTTAACTGTTTATTAATATTCTATAATGTGACTGTTAAGAGTCTTATTATCTGTTTATCATTAATCTGTGACAGACTGTTAGTCTTATTATCTGTTTATTAATATTCTATAATATGACTGTTAATGACTTAACTGTTTATTAATATTCTATAATCTGACTGTTAACATCTTATTAACTGTTTATTAATATTCTATAATATGACTGTTAACATCTTATTATCTGTTTATTAATATTCTATAATATGACTGTTAACATCTTATTAACTGATTATTAATATTCTATAATGTGACTGTTAACATCTTATTATCTGTTCATTAATATTCTATAATGTGACTGTTAAGTCTTATTATCTGTTTATCATTAATCTGTGACAGACTGTTAGTCTTATTATCTGTTCATTAATATTCTATAATGCGACTGTTAATGACTTAACTGTTTATTAATATTCTATAATCTGACTGTTAACATCTTATTAACTGTTTATTAATATTCTATAATCTGACTGTTAACATCTTATTAACTGATTATTAATATTCTATAATGTGACTGTTAATAACTTATTATCTGTTCATTAATATTTCATAATGCGACTGTTAATGACTTAACTGTTTATTAATATTCTATACTTGACAGTGAGCATGTTATTCTTCTGTTGTTCTGCAGCGTCTGCAGACGCTCTAAACGTTTTGTTCCGAGGGTTCTTCCATGTTCTTCTGATGTGAGGGACGACAGAAGAGCTCCAGCAGCTGATTGGCTCTGCTGTCGGAGGAGAACGATGCTGAAAGCCTCTTCTTCACAGAGAGTTTCCGTTTGCTTTAATGAGGCTTTTAAAGCTCCATCTTCAGTTTCAGAAGCATTTGTAACCCGACACCCGGCTGATGATGCGGCGGCGTCCTGACCGGATCATGTGACCACGCAGAGGCGGCTCTGGTGACGTCATGGTGTCCATCTGTGTGTTCAGCTGTTTCCCGCTCAGGTTCTCAGATGTTCACATGATGCCACCTCGTCTGGTTTTCACAGGATTTCATGCTTCCCTGCACACGAGAGCGTGTGTCGTCCAGCTGCGGTCGTCCCCCGGGCTTGGACCGTCGGCTCTGAGCAGTGCTGACTTTTCACAAACTGATGAGGAACCCACTCAAGAGAGCGAACGACCAGAAACCATCAAAAATCAAACCAGAGGACTCCAAATACCTAAGAACGTGTACCACATCTGATCCAGAACAAGTTCTACTGACACTGGACTGAACAGAACCTCAGAGCTCCTCACTCAGTGAAGTCTCAGTGGAGCATGATCCAAAGGTCAAAGGTCACGGTGCGTCTGTTCTGTAGAGGCCGGCTGTAACTGTAGTGTGGAGGAATGGAGGCGTGGACCAGGAGCCGGGCCAGCTGTCGGACTTTACAGGACCAATATAGTTTGTCCTTCATGGGGACCAAGGATGTCCTGCTCAGTCCACAGAGGACGTCCTGCTCAGTCCACAGAGGACGTCCTGCTCAGTCCACAGAGGACGTCCTGCTCAGTCCACAGCTGTCCCCTTCAGGCTCCATCACAAACTGACTCATTGTTAACATTTCAGCTCCTCCATGTGCTCAGGGTCCAACCACACAGAAGGACCAGTTCTCACAGAACCGGACCTTTATCGGGGTCCAACCACACAGAAGGACCGGTTCTGTGAGAACCGGACCTTCTGCTGTGCATAAAATGAATATAACTGTTGTGGTAGTAGCTGAGAGTCATCCCCTGCATATTCTCTGAAGGTTATGTGAATACTCTGCAAGTACTCCTGTAAATATCACTGCTAGTACTCCTGTACTGTTAGTATTCCATAGGTACACTCAGTACAAACCTCTAAGCACTCTAAAACTACACCTTATAAGCATTTTTGTAGGTACTTTACAAAGTACTTACGTAGGTAACGCTATAGGTATCGCTAAGTACTTTTGTTAGTATTACCATGAGTACCAGGTAAATCGTGTATTGATGTTGAAGTATTGATAGTTAGTCGTACTGTTTGTGTATTTTCTTCTGTTTAATCTATGATGTGTGTCCTTGTGGTCTTCTGCTTAGTCTTTGTGTCCTCCTTCATGTCACTGGTCCTCAGTGAGTTGTTGCTCCTCCCTCCTGCCCCGCCCACTCACACCTGTCCCTCGTCCATCACAGCTGCAGACACTTCTCTCATCAGCCTCTGTCTTTCTATTCGTTTGGTTTTCAGCTGAGCGTTGTTGTCATGTTTAACCTGCACCTCCTCGTGTCTCCTCGTACCTCATGTCTCCTCATACTTCATGTAGCTCCTGGTGTCTCCTCGTACCTCATGTAGCTCCTGGTGTCTCCTCACACTTCATGTAGCTCCTGGTGTCTCCTCATACCTCATGTAGCTCCTGGTGTCTCCTCATACCTCATGTAGCTCCTGTTGTCTCCTCGTGCCTCATGTCTCCTCATACCTCATGTAGCTCCTCGTGTCTCCTCGTACTTCATGTAGCTCCTGGTGTCTCCTCGTACCTCATGTAGCTTCTGGTGTCTCCTCATACCTCATGTAGCTTCTGGTGTCTCCTCGTACTTCATGTCGCTCCTGGTGTCTCCTCGTACCTCATGTAGCTCCTGGTGTCTCCTCGTACCTCATGTAGCTCCTCGTGTCTCCTCGCAGCTCCTCATGTTGGTCCTCAGTTGTGTAGTTTTGTTGCTCCTTTAGTTGTGACCTCCTCGAGCTGATCTGCAGGAGTTCACAGGATTTAAATCTCAACGTTTGGGTTTAGTTTGTAATAAATTGTTTTTAATGTTGCAGCAGCAGCTGATGTGACTTGTTATTTGTTGATTCAATCATTTTTAAATTGTATTTTAGTTTTGAATCTGAGTCAACGTCCGACCGTTCCGTTCCATCCAACGGGTTCTGTTCCTTCAGCTAACCTTTCGGACCAGACCGGTCGTTAAACAGCTGCAGCTCCGGAGCCTCACAGCCGAACTTCACCTCATTTCTTATTATCGGCATCTTTGGAGATTAAAGACGGAAAGTTTAGCATCAAACTGAGAGAAGTCATGAAGGGTGAGAATAAAATTAGATCTCATGGACGAGGAACAAGAAATATAAAAACTCCTGGAAGTAAAAACGTCCTCTGGACACGTAAATAACATTTATAACGATTTAAAGTCGTGGGAGGTTCAGCTGAAAACCTGCACCAGATCTTTTCATCTAAGAGTTGTCTTTAATAAACTAAGAAAAGTTTTTGAATCTGAACATTTTAGCAGGAACGTTTTTAACTCTGACCTCATGTAAACAGAAAAACTCAGCCTGACTCTGAAACTTCAACTCACTCAGACTTTTATTTTGAAAGATTTATTTTGAAACTTCAGACCTCTTCCTGTCTACTCTGAGTTTCTGAAAATCCTGCAGAGGGTTTAATGTAATTCAAAGTTCGGCTCAGGACATGTTGTGGTCCCAGAACAAAGAAGAAGCTGCTGAGTCACTGGTTGCCATGGTGATTACCTCCTTTTCTGTGTAGCTGAGGAAGGAGGCGGAGCTTATAGCCACTTTATTCACCAGACAAAAACAACAAATATTAATGTATAAACCTGTAAGTTGTTTGTGAACCTTGTCGACCCGGGAGCGTCGGATGGTTCTGATGGAACCAGGTCCTTTCTGATGTTTCCTCAGGACATGAAGCGCGTCAGAACTTTAACAGCTCACTCCAACCAGAACATCCTGAGGTCAGATCATTTCTGTTTCATGTCTGTGTGTCGTTTTTAATAAAAACTGTCATTTTAAAGCAAAGATCCAGTGGTTGGTTCTGAAGAAACTGAAGCCTCGAACCAAACTGAATGAAAACGGCGTTTATTTGGACACAAGCTGAAGTGTTTTTTCTCGTTCAGGTGTTTTAACGGTTCAAAATGGCTGCATATTGGACTGAATCAGTGATTTAACTCAAAACATACAAGTTTATAAAAGTTGGAATTATTGAGCTGAGCGTTAACGGTTGACGGTTCCTCAGAGGTCTTCAGGGTGGAGACCGCGGCCCTTGTTGTTCTTATTGCTGACCCCACCCACCTCCACCCCCCACGGTTTACCTTAGGTGGGCGGGTCGTACCTCGTTTACGACAGAATCAGCGCCCATGCTTAGACGTTTGGATGACTCTCAGCTACTACCACACAGGAGCAGTCAGAGTTGAGTGAGTTGTAGCCATTTGTGTTTGAGGTTGATTAGATGTGGCGGCCATTTTGAATCAGGTTGACTTTAACCATTAACCACTGGTTACTTTCTGAGATTCTAGTTTAAGTCCATCTCGTGGCGTTAAAGAATAAGCTGTCTAACTGAATAAAACAGTCAAATGTAACTAATTACAATAAACAGCAACATTTCATATATTTAGTTATATTTATTAAATGAATGTATTTATGATGTATTCAAACTAATGGTCTGTTTGGGTCAGACCGCCTTCCTGTTGCCATGGTAACTGCGGGATATTTACACGCAGTCTGTCACAAACTGTTCTCGGGTTAAACATGAGGTTCGGTTCGGTCCACTGTTCTCAACTCAGATCTGCTGGAGACCCACAGAGGAACCGGACCGACCCACAGGGGAGGCCCAGGGGGTCCAAGTCCCGGCGGGGGAGGGGGGGATGCTTAAACACAGCAAACCGCCCCCCTCCCCTGTCAGGAGGTCCTGTTCGACCCGCAGCCGGTACTGTAGCTCCAACTGTTCTGTACAGTGTGTCTGCATTGCGTCGAACTCCCCCCTCCTCCCTCCTCCTCCTCCTCCTCCTCCTCTCGCCCTCCCTCTCTCCTCACTTTCCCTCCTCATGAAATCCTGCAATATGCTTCCAAATTAGCGGACCGGTTCGGTTCTGCTCAGCCCTGCGCCTGTTTTTCTCCTCGTTTTGCTGCTTTGTGCTGATGCTGCAGATCTTCATCTTCCTCCTCTTCCTCCTCAGCATGATTCTGAAAAATGTCAGTCGGGATTTTCTCCTCCTCCTCCTGCTCCTGCTCGGATTGACGCTGAAAGCCAACACCAAGAGGATGTGGACCGAGACAACATGCTGCATTAATATTTCACCGCTCCTGTAAAGAGATATTAAAGCTCGCGCTGCGCACTCGGAGGTGCGCCGAGGGAGGACATCTGCAGCTCTTCAGCTCAGGTAGGTCTCATCTCAGACCTCAGGATGGTTCTCTTCCTCCGCCTGAGAGGAGAGGAAACTTACTGCGGTAAAACCAGCAGCTGCCACTCCTGCAGGATCTCTGCTTCACCATGAAAAACAAGGAGAACCTGTCATGATGAAGATCTGTGTTCCTGTTTGTTTCTGTCGTTCAGGTGGAGAACCAAGAGAACGCTGAGCTCAGAGATGAAGATGGAGGCTCTGCACATCTCCTGCCATCAGTAGGAGCTCCAACCTCCTCCCCACAAACACCACCTGCACATCCTTCTCCTGTCCGACCCCCCAGGAAGGATGACTGTGGTGTCAACGGAGAACATGGACGAGACCTCCACCCTGCCGGGCCACCCGCAGGACCCCTACCCGCCCGACGACGATCACAACGACCACGACTGCTGCGAGCGAGTGGTCATCAACATCTCCGGGCTGCGCTTCGAGACCCAGCTGAAGACCCTCGCCCAGTTCCCAGAAACGCTCCTTGGGAACCCCAAGAAGCGGATGCGCTACTTCGACCCGTTAAGAAACGAGTATTTCTTTGACCGGAACCGACCGAGTTTTGACGCCATTTTGTACTATTACCAGTCTGGGGGTAGGCTGCGACGGCCAGTTAACGTCCCTCTGGACATGTTCTCTGAGGAGATTAAGTTCTATGAACTTGGCGCGGAGGCAATGGAGAAGTTTCGTGAGGACGAGGGATTTATCCGTGAAGAGGAACGACCTCTGCCAGAGAAGGAGTTCCAGCGGCAGATTTGGCTCCTCTTTGAGCATCCGGAGAGCTCGGGGCCTGCCCGAGGGATTGCCATCGTCTCTGTGATGGTCATTCTTATTTCCATAGTCATATTTTGTTTGGAAACTTTACCGGAGCTGAAGGAGGATCCGAGTGACCGGATGCACGTGGTGGGGAACACCACAGTGTATTACAAAGCCAACTTCCTGACAGACCCTTTCTTTGTGGTGGAGACGCTGTGTATCATCTGGTTCTCCTTTGAGTTGATAGTACGGTTCTTCGCTTGCCCCAGCAAGGCAGCATTCTTCAAAAACATGATGAACACTATCGACATTGTGGCTATAATCCCGTACTTCATCACCCTTGGCACGGAGCTGGCTGATGACCAAGGCAACAGGGAGGGCAGGGGAGGAGGCGAACAGGCAACCTCTTTGGCTATTCTCAGGGTAATCCGTCTGGTGAGGGTGTTCCGGATCTTTAAACTGTCCCGACACTCCAAAGGGCTACAGATTCTGGGGCAGACTCTGAAGGCGAGTATGAGAGAGCTGGGGCTGCTCATTTTCTTCCTCTTCATTGGCGTGATTTTGTTTTCCAGTGCCGTTTACTTTGCTGAAGCAGAAGAGAAAGAGTCCTTCTTCACCAGCATCCCAGATGCTTTCTGGTGGGCCGTGGTGTCCATGACAACAGTTGGCTATGGGGACATGTACCCCGTGACCATCGGAGGGAAGATTGTGGGCTCGCTGTGTGCCATAGCTGGTGTGCTGACCATTGCACTGCCGGTGCCGGTCATCGTGTCCAACTTCAACTACTTCTACCACCGGGAGACGGAGGGCGAGGAGCAGGCACAGCTGCTCAACATCAGCAACCAGAATTTGGTGTCTGAAACCAACTCGAGCCGCCGCAGCTCCTCGGTGGTCAGCAAGTCGGAGTACATGGAGATCGACGAGGACTTGAACAACAGCATAGATAACTTTAGGGAAGCAAACCTTCGAACTGCCAACTGCACGGCGCCGAGCCAGAACTGTGTGAACCGAGCCAAGCTGCTGACAGATGTGTGAAGCAGAGCTTGATGCACGGTTGTACATATTGTAGAAATCTGGATGCTTTATCTCCATCAGTGCTTTTTATTCCTACTCTCTGCTTGGTTCTTCACAAGGTATAAAGACTTTGACGCTCAAACAGAACCCGCGAGACGAGCAGGTGTTGGCAGCTTGAAGAACACGACTTCATTTTACAACTTGAACCCTCAAATCATCTGATGTATCTGAGGACTTTATGTATTTTAAAGTTAGACCTTTCAGCCATGGTCTGAGAGATCCTGGTTTAGTATCCTGGACGACCCCCCAGACCTGTTACAAAACCATTTAATTTTTTCACTTTTACATTCCATAAATTTAAGGGTTAGTCCATGAGTTTTACGAGCTAACTTGATCTATTTTGGTCTAGAGACAGGCTTAGTTAGATCTAGTATTGGTTCTAGTATCCTGGACAACCCAGTGAAAGCAGAACCAGATTGAGTTCAGATAAACATTTAAATTCAAGACCTGAACACTGAATTTATCAAAGACGTTCCATATTACTAAAGGGGTGCTCCACCAGTTTTACACTTAAGTTCAAGTGTTTTGATCGGAAGTCGAGCTTCAGGTGCAACAAGTCCTGGTTTAGTTTACTGGACTGGTCTGTGATGGGTTCTGACCAGCTTCCTAAAGTTTAGAAAGCATTTTCTAAAATCAGAAACTTTAATTGTCAGAAATGTTATAAAATAAAAGGCTTCATGTCCAGAGACATGTTCAAGGATCCCGGGCAAGCCCCCCAAAACATTAAGAAAACCATGAAGTTAAAATTAAAACTTGAAAATTTTAGTTGTTTCTTAAAACATTGAAGGGATCTCCATTGGTCCACGGAGGTTAATCTTTCTGATCCAGAGTCGACCTTTAAATGATCCTGGTTTTACATCCAGAACCAGTTCCGCCATGTTTAGCAACGAAAAACTTTTTGAAACTGTTGAATGTTTTGTCAAAAACCTACAAAGATTTACTTCTTATCAGGTTTTTGATCGAGGCACGCCTCCAGTACCCCAGACCCTGTCCCCCCCAGACCCCACCCTCATAGTTTTAATCTGGCTTGAAGATTTGGGGAAACAATGTTATATAAATTAAAAACTAAACAGGAAATCTAGAAAATGCAATGCAGAAGTTGAGGTGTAACATCAAAAGCAGTACCCCCCCCCCCCATACCTTGTCCCCGTCCCCGTCTCCAGACAGGTCGTATTTCTAAAAGCACTCAGCGTTTGTTTAAAAACAGCATTTAGTGTATAAATAATACATGGCACGTGGGAGGATGTTTGTTCTAAAGCAGAAAGAGCCCAGTTGCATTCTGGGAAGTGTAGTGTTGTAGCTGTTGTTTGGCGTTCTTCCATGATTTTAACTTTGTGATATGTTGGTAGTAAAACTGTGGAGCGCCTCTTTATTAAAACTGATTCACTCCAACATCGTGCTGCCGAAACAGACTGCCACCTTTAAATCGTTAAGCTCAGAGGATTATAAACAATCTGAAATGGTTCAACTACGGGCAGAATCTGGAGAGATTAGAGTTGTGGGTATGGCTCATTAAAGCACCTTATATTATCTTTAAAAAGTCAAATATGCAACGTTTGAAAAGATGGAATATTAATAATGAACGAAGGAATTTATTGAATTTTCATGGATCCTGCTGACGCCCGCCAGACTCACCGGTCAGGACTGAAACACAAACTGCTCCGAGGACGTGCTTCCTGTTGAAGCAGCACATTCTGAGTGGATTACAGTTCTGGTTTGGATCCAGAAGAACCTTTGGAAACCCGACCGGGGCTTTTTCAGGCACTTTATGAGAAGCAAACAGGAAGTGTCCGACCTGCTGCTGGAGGTTTAGTGTCTGACGCCATGCAACGCTCCTTTATATCAACGCATGTGGAGACTCCTTCCTGTCTGATGTCCGCATGCACACAACGTTACCTCATCTCACCTCCTCCTCCTCCTCCTCCTCCTCCTCCTCCTCCTCCTCCTCCTGGAGCCTGTGTTCTCACCTGAAGTGCTCGGGCTGTTTGTCCATGATCGGAGCATTGATGTGTTGAATGTCTGATCCTGAACCGCTCCGACCCACGTGTACTCCGTGCATGACATCAGTATTAAAATGCTTGCAGTGGTGGCGGGAACTTTAGAGGAGGATGAAGATGATTCTTGTTGTCAGGCTTTCCACAGGAAAACGTGCATGAGGGAGCCAGTTAAACACTTAAAAATGATATTTCACAGTTTCATCCTCCTCTTTTTATTCCCTTAGAGCTTTAACCGTTGACGAGGGACTGCATGACCTGAAGGAGCTTGACGACGAGAAGCAGATTACTATTTAAAGTAGAGATATTTCTGAAATGATGTTCTGGTGCCTTGAACCCGTCTTGTTACAGAATGGACTGAAGTGCCTCCGGTTAGAGCCACAGGCAGGAGTTTCCATCCTCTGCTCAGGAACACCTCACATTAAACATCCGTTCTTTCAACTCTGGGATGGTTCTACAACTTCAACAACTTTTCTCTACAAACATCTAAACACATCCATAAACTCCCACTGATACTTGGCTAAACGCCTCTCAGCTGGTGTCTCCATCAACAAGGTTCTGGTGGAGTTCTGGAGGCTATCGGACCGCTCTTCTTTCAGACAGAAGGTAGAGTTCAGTTGAACTGATCCACTTCCTGTCAGCTTTTACCAGAGTCCAGTTTTCAACCAGGCTGAGGTCAGGGCTTCAAGTTGGCCCGATTGACCCAGTCAGAGACCGGTTCCGATGTGTGCTTGGAATCATGGTTCTGTTAGACCTAACTGGGTCCAGGTTCTGCCCAGCCCATAGCGTCTCTGAGTTCATCCATGTGATTCGACAGAACGCTAGATCAGAGAACATCCTGTGAACGTTGAGTCAGCTTCATGACTGCTGCATCCTTCATCTATTTTAGCTGTTCATACATCAAAACATTCGGCTCGTTCAGCCGATGGGTGCTGTGACTTTTGAGTTTGGTTAATTTGATCTTTTTTCAAAATATTTAACTTTATTTACACAGTTCTCCATAGAAATTCATACAAATCTGTTCAGTTCAGCTGTCTTTCAGCTGTCTTTCAGCAGTCTTTTAGCGGTTATTTAGCAGTTATTAAGCAGTCTTTCAGCTGTCATTGAGCAGTCTTTCAGCAGTTTTTCAGCAGTCTTTCAGCTGTCATTCAGCTGTCATTCAGCAGTCTTTCAGCAGTCTGTCAGCTGTCATTCAGCAGTTATTATTCAGTCTAGCAGTCGTTCAGCAGTCTTTCAGCAGTCGTTCAGCAGTCGTTCAGCAGTCTTTCAGCAGTTGTTCAGCAGTCTTTC
>NC_056519.1:1621133-1625035 GCF_014905685.2 Nematolebias whitei | reverse complement strand
CAGTTGTTCAGCAGTCTTTCAGCAGTCCTTCAGCAGTCGTTCAGCAGGTCAACGTTTCTCCAAGTGCTCACAGAGAAGTGTTCAAGTCAAACAAGTCTTTAAACTCGTGAAGTTGTAGAACCATTCCATCCAGTAAAACCCGTGATTCAGGTTTTGGGGCTGAGGATCAGGAACCTCTGGCTGGACTCCACGTCGTGCAGCTGAACTCCTCCGGACGTAAAAGCTCTAGTATTTCTGGACCTTCAGAGGAGCTCAGACAGAAACGAGGATTCAATAAACACTTGTGTCCATAAAGTCGTCCCGTTTGATGACACACAGCTGCAGAGCTTCATAAACGACCCAAAAGAGTCCAGATTCTGAAACACCAAACGGCGCCGCTCGGGGATCTGCAGACAGATTTAATTAGCCAACTCGTTAACCGCCTCGGCTCCGAGTCCAAACACATCCAGAGTCTGCTGACTGACTGGTCACTGAGGCGTCTGACCCAGTTTCACAGAACTTCCAGAGTTCAGAGCAGATCCAAAGTGAAGATCTGGAGTTTGACCGTGAGCTGAAACGATGAGGTGCTCCGTGGTTCTGGTCTGGTTTCATCCGGTCAGACCACAGATCACTGGATGTCTGAGCAGAACCACTCAAACACTGCCACTCTGTTCTGACCAAACATCTGAACCTTTCAAACAGCTAAAATCAGCTGAAATCAGCTGAAATCAGCTGAAAACAGCTGAAATCAGCTAAAATCAGCTAAAATCAGCTGAAATCAGCTAAAATCAGCTAAAAGGAGCTCCTGAAACGTCACAGTTTAACGTCCGACCTGTTGGTCACCAAACGTTTAAATAAATTTAGTCTCATGGATGATGAAAGTTTTTAAATGCTGGGCTGATGCAGCTGCTCAGATTAAATCTAATAATCCTAATCTGTTGAGAAGCTTCAGAGAGCAAAACAGTCAGCATGCAAGATTTAAAGAAAGAAAACCGGCCTGACCGCCATCTTGGCTTCAGTCGCGGACCAATCAGGATACAATCAGCTCCAGAAGTTGGTGTCTGGGAGAACCAACTTCCTGTTGGTTTTCACAGTAAAAGCTGCAGCTTGTGTCATCAACAACCGCCATCCTTTTATTAAAATAAAAAATTAGAGCTACAGGTTCAGTGAATCCAACGGTAAAATCGTTATAAATCGCCTGCCTTTTATTTATTCGTACAATCAAACATTTTGCTTCAGATTGGTGATAAAAACTAAAACTTCCTGTTTGTGTGTTCAGATTAAAGTCGAACACGGAGGGACCAAAACATTTTACAGGATTTAAATAAATAAAAACACTGTCTGATCTGCCACAATCCAGACAAACAGGTTTGGGTTTAAACTGAAAGATTTGGTCTCAAGCTTCAAACTGCCAGGATTAAAATCCTCTCGTCTGCAGACGATGATTTATCTCCACAACAAGACGTGGTCCGGGCAGGAAGTCGGTCGTCCGCACGCTCAGCGTCGACCTTCTCAGCTTCCTGCTCATTTTTAGGATTTTTAAATCTTTTTTTAAATTGCATCCAAAGAGCCGAAAACTGATCAATCTTTCCAAACCAGATGTTAAACTGATGTTACATTTTGTCTTTTAAGGGAATTTATTACCAGAACTTGAAGTTTTATGGCATTAAAACATTCAGCTGCTGGAAGCGTTGATTATTGTCAAAATGTTCTTGGACAAACGAGCATTTCAAAATAAAATCACCAGAAAACACACTTTTCTTGAATAAGGATCAAAGAACGAGACGGAGCTCGATACTGAAGAAAGCGATGAAGTTAAAAACATTTAGAGTTAAACGGCTCATTTATCAGAACCTGTCTGAAGTCTCGACCCGACCGAGACAACTGGACGACCCAGTGCTGGACAGTAGAACCTGAACCGGGCCCTCGGTCGGTCGGGTCGGGTCGTTTGCTGGTTTTTGTCATCTGAACAAATAATTGCTGCTTTTATTTGCATAGTCTGTAAAACTATGCAAGATGACTCAACCGTTCTGTTCATCCGACAGCAGTTCAATAAAGTCTGAATAATTCAACGACCAACGGTTTCCACTGGTTCTTTGTCACAACGTTCAAGACGCAGATTGTCCAACAGAACCTCAGAACCAGAACCTAAAAATGCATCAAATGTAATGAAACTGCTCAAACATGCGACTGAGTCAGAAACAGCTCAGAGTTCTGCTGCAGAACCTCAGAACCTGGAAACTCCTCGAGACGTCCCAGTCCTGTAGATCAGACCCTGTAGAACCATCAAACAGAACCTGTGGTACCGTCAGAACCTCCTGCTGCTCACAGGTCAACAAGTTCTAGTTTTCACACAGACTGTTGGTCTGAGGTTCACTTTTTACTCTGCGGTCCTGTCTGAAGGGCTGTCGGGTGCTGCCCCTCATCACCATGGCAACTCAGAAGGTTCTGTCTTCTATATTACCCAACATGCTCTGTTTCCAACATGGCCGCCCCCACAGATCCTCCGTGTGGTCTCTGATCCGACCTCTGGAGGATTCAGTCAGAGGGTCGCAGGAAGAGGACTGAACCTGGACTTTCACAATAAGAGTCTGTCCCAGCTCAGATCATTGCAGAAGTTCTGACTTGATGTTCAGAAAAGAACATTAACAGATGTTGGACCTTCAACCTTCCAGCAGAACTGCTTCATGTGTAAAGTTCTGGTTCCACGGAGGGACCTGACACCTGCAGAGTTCTGGTCCAGGAACAAACATCAGCAGAACCACGTGGTGCTGAGCCGCAGCTAAAATAGTCCAGCATGTGAAGCAGCTCAGAGACGGCACCGGGTCAGAACACCGGGTCCAGATTCCGGGTCAGAACACAGAGTCCGCTCAGACAGAAAAAGCAGCATGAAGCATGATGTTGGGATCGACACACAAAATTACATGATTGCCCATCCCCATGAAATGCAGTTTTTATTTTGAAGAGTTTCCACAAGCTTTATTTTGAAGTCCTTGTTCAATCTCTTCCTGTTATTTTTTACTCTAAACTCTAATTCTGAACCTTAAAGCTTTGATTTGAACTAAACTGACCTCTAAGGGCGGCCATGATGGCAGCAAGCACTGCTGGCTCACTGGTCGTCATGGTGATTCCCGCCTTTGGGGCAGCCAGGGAGGGGGCGGAGCTTGCAGCAGCCCTTTTGGCCCCCAGCCACATTCCTCTGAGTTACAACCTCCTGTTCAGAGTTTGACTGTGGGGATGAGCCCGGGTCAGAGCCTCTGCTCTGGGTCAGGTGGTTCTGTTTAGCCAATCACAGACTGTAACCCCAGAGTGGACTCAGCATTAAGGTCAGCAGCTCTGCAGCAGAACCTCGTGTGACTCAGTTTGTCCCCGAGTCCAAAAGACGGTGTCTTTCCATTAGCTCGTCCTCCTTAAAAGAACAGTACGTCTTTTGAGGAACCTGACTCGTCAGTATCTTACCTGCAGCAGCCGAACTGATCTCAGTTTGGAGACGGGCAGTATCTTACCTGCAGCAGACTCTGACCTTTTACCTTCGACCCAAACTCAGACTCATCAGGTAAACCGGGTCAGAGTCTGCAGAGACTCACAGGTCCATCATTAGTAACTCAGCTCAACTTGATTTTTACACCGTAACTCCTTCTGCAGATTTTCTGTTATTTTAGCTGTTCATGTATCAAAACGTTCACCTTTTATATGCAAGTACTTTATTTACAAATATTTTAACCAAAGAGATATGTAAAGAAAAATATGTAAAGATATCCAGTTTCTTCAAAGATCAATATGTTCCTATCCAAACCGACTTCTGCTACTAGCCTCATTTTCATTTTATATGCTACTTTTAGCCTGTAGCTAGCCTCTTGCTACTTTTAGCTTGTAGCTAGCCTCTTGCTACTTTTAGCCTGTAGCTAGCCTCTTGCTACTTT
>NC_056519.1:1617755-1621123 GCF_014905685.2 Nematolebias whitei | reverse complement strand
CTCTTGCTACTTTTAGCCTGTAGCTAGCCTCTTGCTACTTTTAGCCTTTAACTAGCCTTTTGCTACTTTTAGCCTCAACATTTCTGTTTCAGCTACTTCAGCTCGTTTCAGCAGGTAATTAAGCTGCATTCTGACGGACTGAACTTGTCTTTCCTTTTGATTTTCTAATATTTTGGGGAGTTTCTCTCTGACCACAAACACCGGTTCATTTTCAAACCAGAACCAGAACGTTGTGGTTCTGCAAGAGGTTCCGGCAGCAGGACTCCTGGTTTTAAACAGATCGTCTGGACCATGTGGAGAAGCAGACAGGAGCGGTTCTGTGAACGTGGGTAGTGTGGGAGGATGACCAGAACCAGAGGAGAACCCAGCAGAACACACAAACATCTCCAGGTTCTGAAGTTCCCTTCAGGCCGAGGTGTAACCACTGCCGGGTCCAAATCAGCTGCGTGGTTCTGAAGCTGCAGGGTCCAGCAGCTGACTCTAGCCTCATGCATCATTTACCGTGCTGCTTAGTCTGACTGGACCTGGGCCAGCAGAGAGAACGGGCCGGCTCTGCGGTTCTCTTCTGGTCCAGAACACCAAAACCTGGGTCCAACAAACAACCTAAAACCACCAACGTCTGGCGGGATTTTCAAAATAAAGCTTGAAGATCCCATTTGTCCAACTTAAGGCCCCGGGACCAGATCTGGTCCTTCTTACAAATGTATCAGGCCCAGAAAACATTTTAGCTGTTTTAGAACGGGGTCTTTACAGACCAGGTCTCTGTCGATCTCAAGTCTGAAGCAGAAAAATTCAACTCGAGTTTTTCTGTAACTTGTGATTTGGACCTGAAATAAAATAAACGGGCCAGAACCGTTTCAGATCGACCCGCAGCCTCGGGTTCTTCAGACCGGACCTTCTCCGGTCCTGAGTTTCTCTGTAGCCGCGTGTTTTTTCTTTCTTTAGCAGCATGCTTCAGCTGTGTTCAGCTTTTTGAGGGATATTTTAGCTGATTTGAAGTGAAAAGAACACGAGGTCCGAAACAGTTGGGGGTTCTGATTCCAACATGGCCGCCCTCAGAGATCACTTCTGTCCCGAGTTAAAGTTCAGGAGAACCGAATAAAAACATCTGGATTCAGGACTTTAAGGAAGACGTAGTTTCAAAATAAAGCTGAAATGCTTTTCAAAATAAGAGTCTCATTCTTTTACAAAATAAAAGCTTAAATGGCTGTATTTCTTCAGAGCGGTTCTTCGGCTCCGGCCCACATTCCTGTTCGACCAGAACATTCTGATCGTTGCTCCAAAGCAGGTTTTCTTCTCGTTTCGGCTCCTTCGGCTGATTATCAGCTTTATTCGGCTGCTTTCTCGCCCAGCTTGTGTCGTGCTGCCTCTTTAGGTTTTACGCAGCTTTTAGCGACGTGCAGCACATGGTTCTGATGATCGCACTTTAAGCCCTAAAGTAGCGATCCAGATGACATGTTTTTACATTACTGCCGGTGCCGGCGGGTCCAAATCCTCTTAATCCCCCGAGGGGGCCCCGCTTACGTAACGCAGGAAAAACTGGACCATCTGGGTCCAAGAAGGACTCTGGAGAGACCCCTGGGTCAGGTCCTCTCAGGACATCCAGTCCAGAACTTTAGAGGCTGTCCAACACAAACGGGCCCAGCCAGAACTCCATCAAAGTTCAGCTCGGTCCTTCTGACAGAGGACAGGACTTCATGGTGGAACCGGGTCTGGGTTCTGAACCGCAAACAATCCATGGGTCCAACCCAAGGCTCCTCGGGGTCTGTTCAGACAGAACCTTCTTTAAAGGAAGTCCAAATGAGGAGCTCAGAGGTTCTGAATGGTGTCAGCTTCCTGCCGGAACCCACACCGGAGGTCCTGGTGGACCCTGGTCCTGGGTGTCCGCAAGTCCAGAACCAAATGGAACCCAAACATCTGTGTGTCTGACCCCTCCTTCTGTCCTCCGTCCATCCTCCATCTGTCCAGCCTCCATCTGTCCCCCTGCTCTGTCCCCCAGCTCTGTCCCCCTGCTCTGTCCCATTAAAGTCCAGAGGTCTACAGTCTGGTCTACCTGCCTGTCCTAACCTGACCCGTCTCTCTGCTTCTTCATGGACACAGAGACGGGCTGAGGGACGCCTCCGAGATGTTCTGTTCTCAGTTCTTCCTCAAGGTTGAGACAGTTGTCCTCAGTGTGTTGAAGCTTTAGGACCCAGGAGGTCCTGAGGACCCCAGTCCACATCAGTTCTCCAGACCTTCTCCTCAGTTTGTTTGAAGTCAGTTCTGGTTCTGGTCAATGAAACCAGTTTTCTTTGTCCTCGTTAGCGTCCATCTCAGCTCAGCTGTAAGGATCTGATACCACCACCAGAGGGATCCTGAGGACCATCAGTGGGACTGTGGACACAGAGGGGGGTGGAGGAGACTGTGACTCGGACTGGATCTGGTGGAGTCCCTAGTTCTGGACCACCTTTTATTTCTTCAGGGCTGAAGATGCTGAACCCGGCTCCTGAAGACCTGCTCAGGACCCCAAACTTGTTGTCTCACGGGCCACGGCCCACATTGGGCTCAAGAACCCTCAGTTGGACCACCTCAATTAAAAATGAAAAAATAAAACATGTCTTGGTCTGACGGTGAGTCTGGACCAGCTGTTTTCACCCACAGAGACCGGATCCAGGTCCTGCTGAGGTCTGCGGTGCCCCCTGCTGGACGAGCGGAGACACTGCGACCCCCCTTCAGTCCAAAACCAGATCCAGGTCCATCCCAGGACTGTGGGAGGATGCTGCAATGCGTGGAGACCAGCCTGGAAACGAGAGTACTACAGAGTGTCGCCATGGTAACCGCTGGAAGGGGCGGGGGTTCCAAACATCAGCTGATGACGTAAGACAGGAAAACAGCAGGATGTTTGTAAATAAACAAACAAAAATATTTATTTCAGCTTTTAAGGAACAAAAAAAACCTCCAGGATTTTTTTTTATTGCCACTTCCTGTTTTCTCTTCTTCTCTTGTTTTTAATCAGACGAGCGAACCGACAACCTCCTGCTGCCGGGCCTCACCAACCGAACCGGGACCATAGAGGTTCTGCTGGTCCGGAGTCGGACCCGGAACCAAAGAAGGAGGGGTGACCTACACTCAGCTGTCAATTAAAAATCCCTCGAGGTGAATGTTTCACCAACATCCCTGCTCAACGGCACTCCGGTCGCCCCTCCCCCGTGCAGCTGACGTGCTTGTTTCTGCTGCGAGCTCTCTGAGGATGTAATCCCCCCCCCCCCCCCATTACTGCTGCTGTGTGCACACATGCATGTGTGCGTGCACGTGCATGTCCGTGCACGAGTAATATCCTGTCGGCTGCTGTGAACAAGCAGTGATTCTCTTTTCTCTGGTGATCATGG
>NC_056519.1:1617301-1617655 GCF_014905685.2 Nematolebias whitei | reverse complement strand
AGAACAAGAACCATCAGAAGGTTCAAAAGAAGAACAAGAACCATCAGGAGGTTCAAAAGAAGAACAAGAACCATCAGAAGGTTTAAAAGAAGAACAAGAACCCTCAGAAGGTTCAAAAGAAGAACAAGAACCCTCAGAAGGTTTAAAAGAAGAACAAGAACCCTCAGAAGGTTTAAAAGAAGAACAAGAAACATCAGAAGGTTTAAAAGAAGAACAAGAACCATCAGAAGGTTTAAAAGAAGAACAAGAACCATCAGAAGGTTCAAAAGAAGAACAAGAACCATCAGAAGGTTCAAAAGAAGAACAAGAACCATCAGAAGGTTTAAAAGAAGAACAAGAACCCTCAGAAGGTTC
>NC_056519.1:1615394-1617291 GCF_014905685.2 Nematolebias whitei | reverse complement strand
GGTTTAAAAGAAGAACAAGAACCCTCAGAAGGTTCAAAAGAAGAACAGGAACCCTCAGAAGGTTCAAAAGAAGAACAGGAACCATCAGAAGGTTTAAAAGAAGAACAAGAACCCTCAGAAGGTTCAAAAGAAGAACAAGAACCACCAGAAGGTTTAAAAGAAGAACAGGAACCATCAGAAGGTTCAAAAGAAGATCAGGAACCCTCAGAAGGTTCAAAAGAAGAACAGGAACCATCAGAAGGTTCAAAAATTACAGACTCAAATCAAAACATTTGATCAAAGAGAAAGTAAATTAAAAGCAGAGATTCTTTGGATCAGTGAACAGGACGGGCTTCAGACTCGTTTTGAAGGAACTCACAGTCTGGGTGGTTCTGAGAGTTTCAGAGTTTGGTTCTGATGGACAGAGAGCAGACTAGACCCAGACCACCTGGTCCATGGTGCAGCAGCTGAAGAGCGGAGATGGATTTTGGTTTGAAACCAACCCTCTGCAGGAAGTCGGTGCAAAGACCTCAGAACCGGTCTGGGTTTCTGTGAGGACCTGGGCATTGTGGTTCTGGATCAGCTGTAGCAGGATTTTCATAAGACCTGCTGAGACATCCGTCCTTCTCTAGAGATGTTCTTCAGGAGGCTGAAGGCTGTCTTGATGTTCTGAGTCCTGGGTCACACCACGCATTTGGGTTTTGTCAGAACTTTTAGAACCACAGAACGTCAGCTTCAGCTCCAAACCTGCTTCAGGTCGACGTGCTGAGCTGAAGGTTCTGGCACATCCAGTGAAGGACCCGTGTTGGACAGTCTCCTCCAGGGAGGGACTAATGAAAACCCCCAGACCTCTGATGAAGACCAAAACCAGAGTCCGTGTCTGACACGGCTTCAGTTTGTACAAACACATATGAAGACATCCTCACATGCACGAGGGCAGGGTGGTGCACGCATGGTGAGGAGGGGAGGGATGGAGTCCACTGATGCCGGGCTCTCTGCAGACCGTGTCTCTGCTCGTGCACGGTGGTCTTGAGTCTCACGCCCGGAAGTCTTCGACCAATCAGACGTCAGAGTCCTCGTCCCAGAGCCCCCAGCTCCACAGCTCTCACCTCCTTTAGCTGCATCTGTAGCCGTTTCTGCTCATAAACTGGCTTTAAGCTGCACAGGAAACAGTTACTTTAAGTGACGGGCGTGCACGGCGCCGTGTCCTTGATTTCTCTGTGCGCACGTGTCCTCTCTGTGCTGTTATGAAGGCATCTGCTGTCAAGACTTCTTAAACTCATCGCAGTGTTAGTCCCGCTTTCAGCTCCACGCCTCCAGCACACACACAGACACACACACACACAGAGACACACACAGAGACACACACACGGACACACACACACAGAGACACACACACACACAGACACACACACAGAGACACACACACACAAACACATGGACACACACACAGAGAGACACACACACAGACACACACACAGACACACACAGAGACACACACACACACAGAGACACCATGAAGACACTCGGTGTAAAACACACACAGTGATGGATGATGCTCCTGCAGGTGTTTCAGAATCTGGGCCTGCTGTCAGTCCAACAGAACCGCTCGTCTCTTTGAAGCCAGTCCATGTTTGATTTCCACCATCAACAAATCGTTTTGTGTCCAAGAAGACGTGTGAGGCGTTCACGGACTGATCATAAAGACGTGAGGCGTTCACTGACTGACCAGGAACACACGTGAGGTGTTCACTGACTGGCCATGAAGACGTGAGGCGTTCACTGACTAACCATGAAAACATGTGAGGCATTCACTGACTGACCAGGAAGACGTGAGGCATTCACTGACTGACCATGAAGACTTGTGAGACGTTCAGTGACTGACCATGAAGACATGTGAGGCATTCACTGACTGACC
>NC_056519.1:1613961-1615294 GCF_014905685.2 Nematolebias whitei | reverse complement strand
AAAACACTTCTCATGAGAACACTTCTCATGAAAACACTTCTCATGAAGCTTTTCCACCGTTCATGAACGACTGGTTTTGACCTGAGGTTATATTTTTATGTGAAATTCAACAAACTGAACCGATGACATTTAAGGACACTTAAAGACCAACACCGTTAATTAGTTTTAGATCGGTGAGCAAACATCTGAACTGCTACAGCAAATAAAACGTGAATAAACTCTCATGAAGAACTTGTCAAATATGTGTTTAAAAACTAACGTTAAAGTTTCGACAGAACATTAGTGAGTTCAAACTGAAGCAGCTTTAGGTTTTTATTTTCTCCTTCATATTTTCAGGTTCTGGTTAATCTGGGCCAGAGGTTCTTTTTACGGTGAGCTATAAAACATCCCAACTTCCACTTTGTTCCAAAGTTAGAACAAACAATAAAAACTGAAATGAGATGAAATAACACTCTGGCTTCCTCCCACACACTAACAACATGTATGTTAGTGTCTTCAGGCCCAGGCCTCCCTTGCAAGAGACCTGTGATCTCAGTGGGATTTGCTTGTAAAGGTTAATAACTAAATAACTAAATATAATTTGATATAATATGATCTTCTTTCTTCTTCTTCTTGATGATATACAATATGTGATACAATATAATTAGTTAATATGATATATATAATAGAAAATATGATATATGATATTTGATATTAAATATGGTATGATAGGATATGTAATATATGAAATATGATATGTGAAGGGCAGCACGGTGGTGCAACTGGTAGAGCTGCTGCCTCTCAGCGAGCAGGTCCCTGGTTCAAATCCCGGTCCAGGGGCCTTTCTGGGTGGAGTTTGCATGTTCTCTCCGTGCATGCGTGGGTTTTCTCCGGGTACTCCGGTTTCCTCCCACAGACCAAAAACATGCATGTTAGGCTGATTGGTAACTCTAAATTGTCCCTAGGTGAGAGAGAGAATGGTTGTTTGTCTCGTTTGTCTCTATGTGTCCCTGTGATGGACTGGAGACCCGTCCAGGGTGTCCCCCGCCCCTCGCACAGTGATTGCTGGACATGGGCACCAGCGACCCCCGTGACCCAAAATGGAAGAAGCAGGTAAAGATAATGGATGGATCATATGTAATATGATATGTGATATGATATAATATGATAAGTAATATGATATTTGATATGTTATGATATATGATATAATATGATATGTGATATATGTAATATGATATAAAATATGATATGTTATGATATGTAATGATATGTGATATGATATGTGATATGATATAATATGATATGTGATATGATATGATATAATATGATATAATATGATATAATATGATATGTG
>NC_056519.1:1611607-1613951 GCF_014905685.2 Nematolebias whitei | reverse complement strand
GATATGATATAATATGATATAATATGATATAATATGATATGTGATATAATATAATATGATATGATATAATATGATAAGATATGATATGTGATATGATATGTAATATTATATAATATTATTTGTTTGTTGCTGTGTAACCTTGTTAGAGATTCCTCTGTCCACTGGTAAAAATTACACAATTTTTTAAAGCCAGCATAAATTCCTATCTATAAAACAATAAAAAAATACTAAATATAAAATGAATGGTATCAGTCCAGTCCTTGTTCTCTTGCTGTCTGAGAACATTTTTCTTTTTGTCATGTTCGACGCTGTGATTTTATCTCGGCTGGTTCTTAAAGCTCCACGTGTTCAGCTCCGCACGACAAACTTTATTGTCCGAGCCTCCTAATGGCTGTATCCAGTGCGTGAAATCGCTGCGTTGCCAGTGGCCAGTCACACAGTGGGCTGGATGATGGCGGCTTGTTATTCGTGGCTGCAGCGCTGCGAGGACATGCATTCATCCAGGGGGTGGGGTGGGGGGGGCGCTCTTCTTATCACGATGAGGCTGCAGCATCAGATAAGGAACAGGGTAAATATAGCGCTCATGCTTTGTTTTCTAATCCAGCCACAGGGCTGAGAAAGTAACCTTTGAAATAGGTCACCTCCTCTGCTTTTAGATCCAGACCAGCAAGCCGGTCCCTTCAGGAGCCACAACTTGTCGTTCTTTCAGGATGTTTTCTGTTCACGGAGAACATGCGATGAGGTGGAAGGATGGTCACCTCTGAGCACTGATAGCCGCCACAGCTTCCCCTTCAAATCTCTAAGTTGAGACTCTTTTGGAGCCATCAAATCCCCATTATGAAAAACTTTAGACAAAAAAGAATTACAAATAGAACCAGCAGAACCTTCTGCTGCTCACAGGTCCAGAGGTTTCTGGAGAGAACTTTAAATTTCCACACAGAGACCGTTTGTCTGACCATCAGTTTGTGCTTTTGTGTTGCTTTAAGCTCCGCCCTCTGTTCCCCAGAACAGGCGGGGGTCTCCATGGCAACCAGTGACGGGCAGATTCTGACTCAGTGGGCCTTCCATTAATCAGCAGGTTGATAAACTCTTCCGTCATGGTTGACCCCCGAGACCAGTTTGATCTTGAGAATTGAAGCAAAACTTCTGAAGAACTTTGGATTTAACATCCAAACCAAAATAAAACACAAACAGGAAGGAGTTATAACCTGGACTTTCAAAATAAAGGTCAAAGGTACTCTTCAGAATAAGAGTTTGGTTCTGTCAGAACACAGATGGACAGACCACAGATGCTGGAGTTCCAGGTCAACGTTCTGTCAGAACGTTTTTTAATTAATGTAAAGAGGATTTTAAATGTGGTGCCACGGTGGCTCACCTGGTGCAGCTGTGGTCTCTCAGTGAGAAGGTTGCCGGTTTGAATCTCAGCTTGGGACCTTTCTGCGTGGAGTTTGCATGTTCTCTCCGTGCTGCGAGGGTTTTCTCCGGTTCCTCCCTCAGATCAAAAACATACGTTGGAGCGACTTAAAGACGACGGCTGGAACATTGTGTCAAGCTTCAACGATTAAACAACATCCCAACACCAAACGTCAGATCTGATGCGTGACTCCTCCCGATCCATCGATGATGTCATGCCCCGCCTCCACATGAGCAGAACCTGAGTGAGTTCTGTAGAACCACTCAGTGGAACCTTCAGAACACCAGGAAGAGTTTGTAAAGAACAGAAACAGACTTCTGTTAAGAAAAACAGCTGGAGGGTTTTATTTGAAACCATCTGGACGAAGAAACATCCGGGTCGAGTCCAGAACTTCACTCCTGGGTCAAAGGAGAGAAGAATAAAAACCAACAGCCACGACAGACAGGAGACCTCCTGCTGACTCAACTTCTTGCCATATCTACAAGATTACAGGGTCTGGGATGAGGATCAGGACCTCCAGACAAGTTCTTTAGTTTGAGGAGGGTCCTGCAGGACACGAGACACTGTCCATGAAGGACTTCATGTTCAGATCTTTTGGGGTTCTCTTAAATCTGTTGTCTCACCATGTCCTCCTGAACGTGTCACCATGTCCTCCTGAACCATATCACCATGTCCTCCTGAACGTCTCACCATGTCCTCCTCAACGTGTCACCATGTCCTCCTGAACCATCTCATCATGTCCTCCTGAACCGTCTCACCATGTCCTCTTGAACCGTCTCACCATGTCCTCCTGAACCATCTCACCAAGTCTTCTTGAACCGTCTCACCATGTCCTCCTGAACCATCTCACCATGTCTTCTTGAACCGTCTCACCATGTCCTCCTGAACCGTCTCACCATGTCCTCCTGAACCATCTCACCATGTCTTCTT
>NC_056519.1:1604153-1611507 GCF_014905685.2 Nematolebias whitei | reverse complement strand
TGAACCGTCTCACCATGTCCTCCTGAACCATCTCACCATGTCCTCCTGAACCATCTCACCATGTCCTCCTGAACCGTCTCACCATGTCCTCCTCAACGTCTCACCATGTTCTCCTGAACCGTCTCACCATGTCCTCCTGAACCGTCTCACCTGTCCTCTCAGGTGTGTCTTCCCTCTCCAGTATTTTATTTTCACATCAGATCAGTTGTTTGTTTTATTCTTGTTTTTGTTTGTTTGAGTAACTTCAGGATGTTTCTGTGGACATTATTTATTTATTAAAATAATAAATAAATAATTATAAATCCCGTTGAGCCTCGAGGACTCGTTTACAAGTGAGACCTGGTTTAACAAACAAAGATGAAGGACATTATGAATTTGTCTCTGTCTGTTAGTAAAATATCTCATTCACTCCTGGACGAATGAAACGAAGAAGATGATGGGTGGTTCTTGATCACCTGATTCAAGATGGCCGCCCCAGCAGCTGACCGGAACTTGAAGATTTTCATCTGAAGTTTCTGCTCAACATGAGCCGAGCCTCGGCGGGCGACAAGCACTCCTGCAGGGAGGCCTTTAAACGGTGGGATTAAAGACTCAGCGGCTGATTCTGGATCAGATGTGGTAAAAACCATCACGTGCGCGCGCTTTGTGCCACAAAATGAGCGCGCGCCCGCTCACAGCGAGAGAGGGAGATAAATCCAGAGGGGGAGGAGGAGGAGGAGGAGGTGACAGCTCACATCACATCCAGACATTTTCAGCACCATCCGAGCCTTCCTCTCCTCCTCTGTCAAACCGGACCAGAACCAGCGCGTGAGGATGTTCGGGTTCCGGCTCAACAAGTCCCGGCTCCTCTTCCTCCTCCTCCTCCTCCTCTCTCTCCTCTCCCTCGCGCTGTGACCACGCGCGGCGGCACGATGGAGATCGCCTTGGTGAGCTTTGAAAACGGCGGTGCCAATGAGACCCGCCGGAACGCGCTGGACGTCCCCCAGACCGGGTTCGGGCAGTCCGGACCCAAAGAGGAGTTCGGGAAGGAGCTGAACACCCGCGGCGGTCCTCCTCAGCCCCGGAGCCCCTGGAGGATCAACGACATGAACACTCTGAGCTGCAGCGAGAACGCCATGGATGCGCTTTTACGCGCGGACCACAGTCCGCACCTGTTCGACGAGGACCTGCTGGACCTGGACCTGGACTCGGACAGTACCGAGCGGGTCCTCATCAACATAGCCGGACTGCGCTACGAAACCCAGCTGGGCACCCTGAACCAGTTCCCGGACACCCTGCTGGGAGACCCCGCCAAGAGGATCAAGTACTTCGACCCGCTCCGGAACGAGTACTTCTTCGACCGGAACCGGCCCAGCTTCGACGGGATCCTGTACTTCTACCAGTCCGGCGGGAAGATCCGCAGACCCGTCAACGTGTCCATCGACGTGTTCGCGGACGAGATCCGGTTCTACCAGCTGGGGGAGGAGGCCATGGAGCGGTTCCGAGAGGACGAGGGCTTCATCAAGGAGGAGGAGAAGCCGCTGCCCCAGAACGAGTTCCAGAAGCAGGTCTGGCTCATCTTCGAGTACCCCGAGAGTTCGAGTCCGGCCCGGGGCATCGCCATCGTGTCTGTGATCGTCATCACCATCTCCATCATCACCTTCTGCCTCGAGACGCTGCCAGAGTTCCGGGACGAGCGCGAGCTGCCCGCGAGCAGCCGGAGCGACAACGGAACCGAGGCCCGGACCTCGCTGACCTTCACGGACCCGTTCTTCATCATCGAGACCACCTGCGTCATCTGGTTCACCTTCGAGCTGCTGGTCCGGTTCTTCGCCTGCCCCAGCAAGTCGGAGTTCTCCAAGACCATCATGAACATCATCGACATCATGTCCATCATGCCCTACTTCATCACGGTCGGAACCGAGCTGGCCGAACAGGGTCAGGAGCACCAGAACGGCCAGCAGGCCATGAGCCTGGCCATCCTGCGGGTCATCCGCCTGGTCCGGGTCTTCAGGATCTTCAAGCTGTCCCGCCACTCCAAGGGTCTGCAGATCCTGGGTCAGACCCTGAAGGCCAGCATGAGGGAGCTGGGGCTGCTCATCTTCTTCCTCTTCATCGGAGTCATCCTCTTCTCCAGCGCCGTCTACTTCGCAGAGGCGGACGAACCCGAGTCCCACTTCTCCAGCATCCCGGACGCGTTCTGGTGGGCCGTGGTTACCATGACGACCGTGGGCTACGGGGACATGAGGCCGGTCACGGTCGGCGGGAAGATCGTGGGCTCGCTGTGCGCCATCGCGGGGGTCCTGACCATCGCGCTTCCGGTTCCGGTCATCGTGTCCAACTTCAACTACTTCTACCACCGCGAGACGGACCAGGACCAGTCCTCGCTCAAGGAGGAGCCCAGCGGCGGTCCGGAGAGTCCCGAACCGAGGCGCCGGGCCAGCAGGTCGTCCGCGGAGAACCCGGAGGGTCCGGGTTCGGCGGAGAAGACCAACATCAAAGCGAACAGCAGCGGCGACTTCAAACGCTCCCTGTACGCCTTCTGCCTGGACACGCGCGAGACCGACCTGTAGGTCCACGGACCGGAACCGCTCAGAGTTCTGACCCAGCACGAGCACACTTCTGGAACTGGATTCTTCCCTCAGGAAACGGAACTTTCAAGCTGCGCGGACCTGCAGCAGAACCAGCACATCCAGAGCTGGTGCCATCTGGGTTCTGCAGAACTTTTTGGTTCTTTCTGCAGAACATCAGGGTTCTGCAGAACTTTTTGGTTCTTTCTGAAGAACATCAGGGTTCTACAGAACTTTTTGGTTCTTTCTGCAGAACGTCAGGGTTCTGCAGAACTTTTCGGTTCTTTCTGCAGAACATCAGGGTTCTTTCTGCAGAAGTCAGGTTCTGCAGAACATCAGGGTTCTGCTGCGGTTCTTCAGGGACACTCAGAACTCTGGACGGTCCTGGACTTTGTGGAGGACTTGTGTAAATAAAGATCCAGGTTCTGTTCCTCCTCTGACCCAGTTTTCATGTTTCCAGCAGAACCTTGCAGCCGACCCGTGTTCTTGTTCTTGTCGTCCTGGAGGATTTTATTTTTGTTGCTTTTTGTGAAGAAAAGTTTATTTTTGAGATTCGGGCACATTTTTTAAGGAACTCAGAACCTCCGCCTTGTTTCAGAACATTTCAAACCACCAAGAACCTTTGAGAGTCTTGTTTCTGGACCTGACGGGAGAAGCAGAGAAGAGCGGGGACGAGCAGAACCAGAACCAGGTCAGTCCAAACTGCATGTCCTGCAGGTTCTGCCTGTTCTTTCAAATGTTGAGACAAACACAAGCTGGTTCTGATTCTGGAGGCCCGCCGGGCTCAAGGATGGGGTCCACATCTCAAACCTGGTACCGGTTCTTTGGTGTTTGGTACCGAGCCACAGAGAAAAAAAAAAGTTCCATAAATTCATTTTAACCGTTTAATTTTTTTACTCAGATGATTTACCAAGTTTTAACTAATATTTGCATCATTTTAGCTACATTTCAACTAACAGCTGTTAAAATAGCTAAGTCTAATAAACTTTAAATATAAGAGATTATACTTATGCTAATTAATATTTATTTATTCAAACCAAAGTGCAGAATAGAGAAAAATAAAAAAGAACTCATAAACCATCGTTTGTTAAAAATTATTCCGTTCAGGACCATCTTCATATTTCTGTGGTAATAATCAGTAAATATCAAAGTTTATAAGAACCTGTTTGATCCGGAGTTAAACTCGGCTAACGCTAAGCTAGCTGCAGCTGTTCTCTCAAATCAGACCCAAGTTTTGTGACCTTCGGCTCCTTCATGTCTCTGGTTCCAGCAGAACAACCTGGAGCAGAAGAACTCAACTGTTCTTTGACGACCTTTAGCTTTCACAGGGACTGTTTCCTGGCTATTAGCTCCGCCTCCTCCCTCTGCTCCCCAGAAATGGTGGGAATCACCATGGCAACCAGTGACTCTGCAGATTCTGGGCCTTCTGTTGTTCAGCAGGTTCTTCAGTTTGGTCCTGATCAGAACTTTAAATTTAAGAACTCTGACGTATTTAGGATTTCAAGAGTAAACAGGAAGAGGTTTCACCCCGGAGTTTCAAAATAAAAGTCATAGGTCCTCTTCAAAAAATATGAGTTTTGCGTTGTCATGGTATCTCTCTTGAACAGTCCAGCAGAAAATAAATATTTTACAAATTGGAGTTTATTAGAATGAATAAAAAACATGTATTTATTGTTTAGGGCTCATTTGATTCAATCACAACATTCAAATGATTTTATCAATTTATCAAATAACTTTGGTTTTAAAACAGCTGATTTTATTGTTTCATTCTGTTTTTTCATTTTATACTTTGAAAGTTTGATTTTAATAAAATTAATGTTGGTTAGGACTTTTTTTAATTTTTACAAAACATCAAAATAAAATGACAAACTTTAGCGCTTATTCAAAAATCACAGCTGATTTTATTTTAATGAGCCGAATAAAATATGAAACGATGTTTAAGCTAAAGAAGAGGCCGAGCCAGAGCAGCTGTTTGGTCCTAGAATAATTAGCAGGATCTTCCAGGACTGTCGAGGACTGGACCGGGTCCAGTCAGCACGAGTTCTGGATCAGGTTGTGGTGTAATCCGGTGGACCGGCTGCTGCTGCGGTTCAAGGGTCTTCAGTCAAACCAGCTGAAGGTCAACAGCAAACGGATGTTTGTGGGTTTTCTTCGGCTGCAGGGAATCAAAAGCTTCAGCTTCTCTGTGAACATGTGATGGTCCATTTTCAGTTTATTTGTTTTTGTCCTGTTTTAGCTGTTCTTATATCAAAACCTTCGGCTCAGTCAGGAACGCTGCTTCAGCTTTTATACTTTTCAAAATGTTGACATTTATTTACAAAGAAATAGATTTTTCTTCAAAAACCGTCGTTCTCTAAAACCTGCTGCAGCTTCTGCCTCTGACCTTTTTTAGCTGTTTTACAACTTTTATGCTTATGGTAAATTTTGGCAATTGTTTTACTAGTGTTAGCTTTTAGCTACTGTTTATTAATATTAGCTTTTGGCTACACTTTTAGTAATTTTAGCATTTAGCTGTTTTTTATTTAGTATTTTAGCATTTAGTCATTATTTTTCTCATTTTGCTTTTCGGCTACTGTTTTGCTTGTTTAAAAGTTTCACCATGGTTGTGCTAATTTTAGCTTTCGGCTACTGTTTTGCTTGTTTAAAAGTTTCACCATGGTTGTGCTAATTTTAGCTTTCGGCTACTGTTTTACCACACTGTATAGTGTTTAGCGATTGGCTAATTTTAGCTTTAGCCAGTATTGAGCTCGTTTGAACGAGGAGTTTCAGCTCCTTTAGCAGGCTTCAGCTTGGACTCTGGTTTTAACCACATATCAAAGTTCTCTGAAGGAATGCCTGTCACCCGCCGGCTCGCAGCTTTATCTGAAACCCCGTCCTGGGGAGTGAGACGTTCAGTGAAACCTCGTAGACACCAGTGTCTCAGAGGACGTTTCGAAAATGACTTTTTTTGCTGCTTCGGCTGAAAATGTACATTTTCTGGAAGTCAGACGTTTCTTAAAGCCGCAGAAAGAATCAGAAGTCTGTTCTCTCAGGTCGGAAATCAAAGAGAAGTTTGTCTTCTTGAAGTGAACTTTTCTGACGGACGTCTGTGACCTCGAACGCCTCGTGCTGGACTGTAATCTGCGTCCTCAGAACCTCCAGAGATTATGAAGCCGACTGGAAGTCTGTCAGGATGAGCGACGTCTCATTTCAGCCAGACGCTTGAAAAGCAGCCGTGACTAAATCTAAACTCTCAGCGTTCACAGCCCACGCTTCTCCATCGCGGCTATTTTTACCCTCAGAAGTGCTTTTAATCCCGCGGACGTGAAGAGGAGGAACATCAGAGAGCGCACACCACGAGGAGCGCACAAAGATGGCCGTCAGGCGGGAAAGTGGCGCTGCGAGGCTCAGCTGGAGACGATGGAGGCTGCTGGCAGCAGGAGATAAAGATGGAGGCCGGTGATTAACTGAGCACGAGAGGAAGTTACGTAACACACATTCATGTAAACATGCACGTCAGCGTGCGTGTGTGCGTGTGCGTGTCCTCAGCTGCAGCTTCATGTAAACCGTCCGAGCAGAGGAGAGATCGTCTGAAGCTCCAGAGTCGCTCGAAAGTTTCAAACGTTTATTTTAAAAACATCAAAGGAGTTGAAACAAACAGCTGCACCTGAAGTATACACTGAAATACATCCAACCACCATCCAACCATCAGCCACTCACCATCAGACACCATCCAACCACCATCAGACACCATCCAACCATCATCCATCACCATCCAATGACCATCAGACACCATCCAACCATCATCCATCACCATCCAACCACCATCAGACACCATCCAACCATCATCCATCACCATCCAACCACCATCAGACACCATCCAACGACCATCAGACACCATCCAACCATCATCCATCACCATCCAACCACCATCAGACACCATCCAAAGAACATCAGACACCATCCAACGACCATCAGACACCATCCAACGACCATCAGACACCATTCAATGACCATCAGACACCATCCAGCCATCATCCATCCATCATCTGCTTCTGGACTCAGGTCTTGGGGGCAGCAGTTTGATCAGGGAGGTCCAGACCTCTGTCTCACAGCCACCTCTTCATCTCTTCTGGGAGGATTTCAAGGTGTTCCCAGACCAGCTGAGAGTCATAGTCTCTCCAGTGTCTCCAGGGTCTCCTCCTAGTTGGACCTGTCCAGAACACATAGGAAGGCATCCAGGGTCCATCTTTGCCAGATGAACCACCTCAACTTGCTCCTCTGGATGTGGAGGAGCAGTGGTTCTCCTCCGAGTCTCTCCTGATAACTGAACTTCTCAGCCTGTCTCTAAGGGAGAGTCCAGCTACCCTGCAGAGGAAACTCATTTAGACCTTCTGGATCCAGGATCTGGTTCTTTCAGTCTCTACCAGAGTTCATGACCATAAGATGAGGATAGGAACTTAGACCGAGCAGTAAACAGAGAACTTCTCCGTACAGCTCCTCACTTATGAACAAACCATGAGAACCTAAACTCCTCCACTAGAGACAGGTTCTCCCTCCCAACCCGACGGCCAGCATCTTGTTTTCAGACATCTCACATACTCATGAAGAGAGAGCCGTGCAGTTTTATCAATCTCAGAACCATGGAGGACTCAGACCTGTGGTTCTGTCAGAACAATGGAGGACTCAGACCTGGGGTTCTGTCAGAACCATGGAGGACTCAGACCTGGGGTTCTGTCAGAACCATGGAGGACTCAGACCTGGGGTTCTGTCAGAACCATGGAGGACTCAGACCTGGGGTTCTGTCAGAACCATGGAGGACTCAG
>NC_056519.1:1602128-1604053 GCF_014905685.2 Nematolebias whitei | reverse complement strand
TGTGGTTCTGTCAGAACCATGGAGGACTCAGACCTGGGGTTCTGTCAGAACCATGGAGGACTCAGACCTGTGGTTCTGTCAGAACCATGGAGGACTCAGACTTGTGGTTCTGTCAGAACCATGGAGGACTCAGACCTGTGGTTCTGTCAGAACCATGGAGGACTCAGACCTGGGGTTCTGTCAGAACCGTTGATGGGTGAAGGTTTGGGCCGATGCGGAGGAGCTCAGGTGTGATCACCTCACACTCCAGCTCCTCGCTGACTCAAAGCGGAGCTGTTTTAGCTGAAAGGCATTTTTCAGTTACATAAAGCCGAAGTGGTGATGAAGGTTCGTTCTTCTGGAGAAAACATGAGTCTGGTTCCAACTGGATGAAACCTCGGCTCGTTCAAGCAACAGCTGAGAAACGTTAACGGTCCATGAAATTAAATCTGAACGCTGCGTTCTCCATCGGCTCGTTTGTAGTCCAAGGAGACCTCATGAAGCTTCAGCCAGGTCCATCGGCTGGTGTTTAGCTGTCTGGTGTTCCCTGAGAGGAGTTCTTTGTGTTTGTGTTTCAGCTGCAGCGCAGCGTTCCTCTCAGGGGGCTGCAGTTTTCACTGCGGCCACAGCTGGGGAGAATGCATCGGTTTATTAATCGTTGTGTTTACAAAGAAGAAGAAAAGCTGTTGGAGGAACGTCTTTCCTGGAGATCGATGGAGTTTGTGTAATATGTTGTTTTCACAACGTTAGCTAAAAGCAGCAAAAGCTTAGCCTAAAGTTTAACACACCAACAGGCTAGCTAAATGTAGCAGAATGTCAGCTAAAGGTAAGATTAGCAGCAGGATGGCTCAAACAAAGGGCTAGATAAAAGCTAAAAGAAACAAAGACTAGCTAAATGTATAAAATAAACATCTAGCTACAAGCTTAAATTAGCAAAGGCTAGACAAAAGGATCAGCATGGTAGCTAAAAGTAGCTGAAAGAAACTGACCCAGCAGCTGAAGATTTCAAAGAGGACGATGTTTTTGAAGCAGTCAATAAAAAGGCCATTATCTGTAAAAAAAAAAAAATATTTAAAAAAATATAAAAGTTACAGAAACCAGAAGTGACAGCTTCAATCAGCTGAAAGAGCCGAACATTTTGATACATGATCAGCTGAAGCAGAAGAACATGCTGACTCTGCGCCGGCGATCCAAAATGGAGGCAGAAGCAGCATCTGTCATGACGTCAGTGAGAAAAATATATAAATAAAAAATATAATTACAATAATAATAATAATAATTATTATTATTATTATTATTATTTTAATTATTATTAAAATAAATAATACATAATAATAATAAAAATAAAATTATAGTAATTAAAATAAAAAGTAGAATAATATATTATAATAATAAAAAATATATAATACTTAAAATAAAAAACTAAATAATAATAATAATTAAAATAAAAAATATAATAATAATGAAAATAAATTAAATAATAATAAATTAATAATTATAAGGAAGCGTGTCGATGCTGAAAGAGCTGAGAGTTTTCTGGAGAGACTCAGAGAAAAACCAGAGAAGCTTCAGAGAAGATCTGAGTCGACAGACGAGCGCAGAGCTTCCACATGAGTGCCTGAAGGCATCATCTCGCATCGCCTGGCTGCTGCTGCTGCTGCTGCTGAAACACTGCTACTGCTGCTGCTGCTGCTGCTGCTGAAACACTGCTACTGCTGCTGCTGCTGCTGCTGAAACACTGCTGCTGCTGCTGAAACACTGCTACTGCTGCTGCTGCTGCTGAAACACTGCTGCTGCTGCTGCTGCTGAAACACTGCTACTGCAGCTGCTGCTGCTGAAACACTGCTGCTGCTGAAACACTGCTGCTGCTGCTGAAACACTGCTACTGCTGCTGCTGAAACACTGCTACTGCTGCTGCTGCTGCTGAAACACTGCTACTGCTGCTG
>NC_056519.1:1601704-1602028 GCF_014905685.2 Nematolebias whitei | reverse complement strand
GCTGAAACACTGCTGCAGCTGCTGAAACACTGCTGCTGATGCTGCTGAACCACTGCTGCTGCTGTTGAAACACTGATGCTGCTGAAACACTGCTGCTGCTGAAACACTGATGCTGCTGAAACACTGCTGCAGCTGCTGAAACACTGCTGCTGATGCTGCTGAACCACTGCTGCTGCTGTTGAAACACTGATGCTGCTGAAACACTGCTGCTGCTGAAACACTGATGCTGCTGAAACACTGCTGCAGCTGCTGAAACACTGCTGCTGATGCTGCTGAACCACTGCTGCTGCTGTTGAAACACTGATGCTGCTGAAACACTGCTGC
>NC_056519.1:1596822-1601694 GCF_014905685.2 Nematolebias whitei | reverse complement strand
CCACTGCTGCTGCTGTTGAAACACTGATGCTGCTGAAACACTGCTGCAGCTGCTGAAACACTGCTGCTGATGCTGCTGTCAGTGCAGAGTTGTTCCTCACACTGAACCATGTGTTGCATTTAATGCACCTGTATGAGTGTAGGAAATCTGAGAGTTTCTGTTTTCCTTCAGTTTTTTCTTGTGTTGGTTAAAAAAAGTTTCAGTTTGAGCTTCAGCAGCTGCTTTGGCTCATTTTCACATTTTTGTTGTTTTGTTGACAAAAAGAAAAAAATATATTTATTTGTAGCTGATTTTCACCATATTTGAGTTTTTTTAGCGCATCATTTGTGAAGCAAGCGGTTTGTGGTTCTGGTCAGCTGCAGACAGCTCACACCGGCGGGTCAGGTCCAAAGGTTCTGGTTCTGGTGCTGGCTGGTTCTGAATGAGAGTCTGGGCTTTCTTCTGACTGGACCCAGCAGGTCAGTCCTGTTTGGTTTCCACGCCGATCAAACAACTTTATATTTGATTCTTTGGGTTGGAGATGCTGCTCCCATCAGAACCAGCATCAGAACCGGGTTCCTCCCAGCTCAAGCTGCAGGAACAACAGCAGCAGATGGACGATGTGGCTCCAACAAACATTCTGGCAGCTAGAGAACGTTGCTTCTTCGTTCTTTGGCTCGCGTGCCTGTGATGAGCAGCTAAAACCTTTCATCACGGATCAGAACCAGAACTTTCAGTTCACTCGTATTTACAAACTTCAGCGCAGCTCTGCTGGAACGAGCAACGTGGAAATATGTCCTGCAGGAGGACTGAAGCCCACAGAAGATCTCGTATTTACATCCTGCTGAGTCAGCATGTCCTCTTCCTCCTCAGTTCTTCTCCCAACTTCAATATTTCTGAACGCTCAGCTCCGTCAGAAGGTTTTACAAAAACAACAAGATCTCCTCAACATCTTCAAAATGCTGGTGACCCTTCAGCAGCTTTTTTTATTCTTTCTATGCTACCGTTAGCTTTTAGCTTGCATTTCACTGCGTTATGCTAATGCTTCCTAACTTTAGCTTTTGGGTGCCATTTGCTGCTTTTACACATGAAACCATTGGAGGTCCATGGAAGACCATTACGGGTCTATGGTGGACCTCCTGAGGTCCAGGAGCCCAAATGGAGACGTCAGAGTTGATTTGTTGTAGCAGATGTGAGAAATAAAGAGTAAATAAATCAGAGAGCAGTGATGGAGGAGATCTTCAGCTCCTGAACGTTCATCAGATCATCTTTGTGTTCTTCTGTCATTTATGGACATGATCCAGACTAAAAGGAGCTGAAGGTAAACGGGCTTAGAATTCTTCTGGTCCTGTTGAAAATCTGAATGAAGACGTTCGTCAGCTGTCACCAACAGACTCCCCACCCCCTCCCCGACAGTTGCAGCTATTTTTAGAAGCTTAAAGAGGGAAAATCCTGCCTTGTTGTCCCCGAACGCGGCGGCGGCCTCGCGCCGCTCTCCGGTGGGTTCTGTATTTTTAGTGTTCTCAGCTGACAGAACACGGCGGCACATTCGGCTCCATGTGCCGCATGAGTCACGCATGAACACACAGATTTAATTACTCTGAAATAATATTCACCAGATACAAATACATGCTGCGTGTGTGTGTGTGTGTGTGTGCGTGCGTGCGTGAGGTCACATGCGCTCAGCGGCCAATCACAGACGGCGCTGTATGATTGAATTTCACGGGTGACCACCATCAGTAGCATCAGCAGCACCATCAGTAGCAGCACCATCAGCTGCAGCACCATCAGCAGCACCATCAGTAGCAGCACCATCAGCAGCACCATCAGCAGCAGCACCATCAGCAGCACCATCAGCAGCACCATCAGCTGCTGCAGCACCATCAGCAGCACCATCAGCACCATAAGCAGCAGCAGCTGCTGCAGCTAATGGTGCTGCTGCTGATGGTGCTGATGGTGCTGCTGATGGTGCTGCAGCAGCTGATGGTGCTGCTGATGGTGCTGCAGCTGCTGATTGTGCTGCTGATGGTGCTGCAGCAGCTGATGGTGCTGCTGATGGTGCTGCAGCAGCTGATGGTGCTGCTGATGGTGCTGATGGTGCAGCACCATCAGCAGCAGCATGGTATGGACGGAGCTGGAGGGAAGTTCTGTGGATGATGTTCACAGGCGTGTCAGTTCTGCATCACACTTTCAAAATAAGAGTCCCAGACAGGAACTTCCAGCTTTTTTTCATCGGATGAAAATAAAATCATAAACTCTAAAATGAAAGACAAAAATATATTAGATTTTTTGTGAAATTGTTCTTCCTCCTTCAGTCGTTCGGTAAAATCTTGTTTCCTTCTAACATAAACTTTGCTTTCTGAATAAAGTTTATCAAAATAAAGTTTGACGATGAATTAATAACTTTATTTCTTTAGAGATATCAAAGAATATTTCTGCCCTAAAGTGGCGATAATAAAAAAATCAGACATTTTATGTTTTTATTTTCTCACTTTCTGCTGATAAAGCAGATGGAGGAGGCGGAGCTTACAGCCCCTCCCTGTATCAGACAGAACTGCAGAGTAAAAAGTGAGCCTCAGACCAACAGTCTGTGTGAAAACTAGAACTTGTTGACCCGTGAGCAGAAGGACGTTCTGACGGTTCTACAGGTTCTGTTTGAAGGTTCTACAGGGTCTGATGGAGGACATATGACCTTCACTTCCTGTTTGGAAGTCAATGGGAGTTTAAGTGTGTGACCTCTGACCTCAGAGGACACCATCAGTCCTCCAGCAGAGACTCTCTGGGTGGACGGAGACAGAAAGACTGAAGACATGAAGAAGAAGAGGACAGATCGTCTGTGTGACGCCATGAGACTGGAACCAGAACTTTCTGTGTCCCGTCAGTCCAGTCCTCCATGTTCACCTGTGGTTGTGCAAACAGAACTTCAGTCATGGACAGTCCAACTTCCTGTGACCCGTTTGGACTCTGCTGGTTCTGAAGGCTCAGCTGCAGGTCCACACAGCTCCTGTTGATGGTTCCTCTGAGGGTTTTCATCTCCATCAGGAGAGGCGTGCTGTGATTTTACTTTTCATGACTTCACTTCTTTTTAAAATATTCAACTATTTTTACACATTAAGACTCTTTAGCTGTTGTTGCTACGTGTAGCATTTAGCTACCTTTTTAGTAATTGAAGCTTTTATTGGCAGCTGTGGCCCTTTTAGCTTCTGTTCAGCTGTTTAAGCTGCGATCTTCAGCTGACTTCTCTTGAATGTCGGAGCAAACGGCCGTTTGGTCGCCTGTGGTCGATGTGCGGCCGGGGGACGCTGAGGTTCTGGTTCTGGGGCCGCTGCAGAAACGGGCTTGCACAACGTGTCTGAGCAGCAGCAGCTCCTCACACGTCCTCTGGCAGCCGAAGAGGGTGTGAAGCCGTGGGCTGCGAGCGGCGCCGAATGTTCCCTCGTTCATCTCAGACTGTGAAACAAGCGGAGCGAGCGCAGAGGAACGTTCTCACAGCAGGAGAACGCTTCTGCTCGCTGAGCGGGAACATTTTACAAACCAAATGTCAGCGCACGTTCACCTGCACCTGTACGCTCCTCACGTGCACAAACATTTCATCTCAACCCAAACAAAGAGAAAGAGCCGGACTCTGTTCTGAAGACGTTCCTCTTCATCAGCTCTGAATGTGTGGAGGAGCTCACAGCTTGAGTTCTTCATCAGCTGCAGGTTAGACTGTAACTACTCGCCCTCACAGCCGAGGCTCGTTACACTCAGAGAGATGTTTGGGTCACCTGCATGAAGGACTGGGGCTGACCTGGGATCAGATCTAGCTGCTCTGTAGGTTTTAGAAAGTTGAACTTTCATTTGAAACCGGTTCCAGCTCCAGACCCAGCAGAACCCTCAGTGGTTCTCTGGATTAGTCTCTCTCTTGGTTCTGAAGAAGTTCTGACTCACTTCTCTTTCCATTGTTGCTTCAGGTCTTTGGTTCTGCTCAGCTCTCTGAAGGTCCAACACCTCTCAGTCAGGTTGAGGTTCTGGACTCGGACTGGACTCTTGAGTTCTGTTTGAGGAGTTCAGATGTGATAAACTACAACTCCCATCATGCAGTGGTGCAGCCAGACATTCAGCCTTCCTGGTGGCTGAAGGATTGAGTGTAATCGAAGTCAGCTGGCCTTCAGACCGTGTGTTTGGGACTACTCTCAGCTACTACCACTGCAGCTGTTAGCTCAGTAACTGAGGGGCATCAGCGTCTTTGTGTTTGCAGAGCTTGGTGGACGGGTTCTCTGGACCGAGTAAAATAAATAAATAAATAAAAATGTAAAGAGCTACAAGTTTTTACCCTAAAATAAGAACTGAAACCAACGAGACACTGAAGCTGTCAGCTGACAGGAGACACTCTAAGGACATTAGAGTGAAACTCCTTTTTGTTTCTTTGTTTGGTTTGTGTGCAAAGCTGAGACATGCAGCTAAATGCAAGAAGCAGTAAACCATACATCAGCAAAGAACAATACGCAATACTCTGCTTAAGGCTGTCCATCATTGATGATGTCACTGCATGCCTGAATCCAGCACTGACATCTGGGTCAACAACAACAAACACAATCTGCTGTGAGTCGGAAGGAGGAGCAGAACCTCCTTCTGAAGATGGTGATCAGCTACAACAAACTGGCAGGACTGAACAATGATAGAAACTTGTAGCTGATGAAAAACCGTTACTAGCGGTTTGTAGCCGAAAGTAAACAGTCACCAGCTGATTGTAGTCGAACGTAAACCGTAACCAACTGACTGTAGTCGAAGGTAAACAGTAACCAGCTGATTGTAGTCGAACGTAAACCGTAACCAACTGACTGTAGTCGAAGGTAAACAGTCACCAGCTGATTGTAGCCAAAGGTAAACAGTAACCAGCTGATTGTAGCC
>NC_056519.1:1596206-1596812 GCF_014905685.2 Nematolebias whitei | reverse complement strand
TAGCCAAAGGTAAACAGTAACCAGCTGATTGTAGCCAAAGGTAAACAATCATTAGCTGTTTGTAGTTGAAAGTAAATGGTCATTCACTGTTTGAAAATGAAGGTAAACCGTGACTGTTTTTAACTGAAAGTCTATAGCCACCAGCATTTTGTAGCTGAAAGTAATCAGTTACTAGCTTTTTTGAAAATGAAGATGAACAGTCAATAGATGATTGTAAATGAAGGTAAACAGTCAGCAGCTGTTTGTAGCTGAAGGTAAACAGTCACTAGATGTTTTGTAGCTGAAGGTAAACAGTCAGCAGCTGTTTGTAGCTGAAGGTAAACAGTCACTAGATGTTTTGTAGCTGAAGGTAAACAGTCACTAGATGTTTTGTAGCTGAAGGCAAACAGTCACTAGATGTTTTGTAGCTGAAGGTAAACAGTCACTAGATGTTTTGTAGCTGAAGGTAAACAGTCACTAGATGTTTTGTAGCTGAAGGTAAACAGTCACTAGCTGTTTGTAGCTGAAGGTAAACAGTCACTAGATGTTTTGTAGCTGAAGGTAAACAGTCAATAGATGTTTTGTAGCTGAAGGTAAACAGTCACTAGCTGTTTGTAGCTGAAGGTA
>NC_056519.1:1595111-1596106 GCF_014905685.2 Nematolebias whitei | reverse complement strand
ACACACATCAGCGTTCATGCACAATAATCCAGTAATCCAGGTAAAGTGATCCAACAATGTTCAGTCAGGTCATCTGGACACTTCCTTTTATTTTTGAGACAAAAAAAAGGAAGTGTCCAGATGATCTGACTGAACATTGTTGGATTACTTTACCTGGATTACTGGATTATTGTGCATGAACGCTGATGTGTGTAATAGAATTAAAAAGCAGAGGGTTTATTGTTCTTCAGGAAATTAAATAATTTACAGCAGCAAGTTGATTTATTTGTTGTCTTTCTGAAATAACAATACAAAAAACTATTAACTTATTACTATAGGCAAGAAAAACATATATTATACATATTATATAAAAGTAAACGAGCATGTCACATGAGGCACATGGTGAGCATAACTTGGCTTATTAGCTTCATGCAACTTTCTTCTGCATGATTAAAATATACATGAACATGATGTTAACGTCCAGACTAAAGGATGTGACGTCATTAGACTCACCTGTCATGTACACACAGCAGCAAACCAACAGATGCTCAAAAACAAAGCACCGTCCGTGTTGGGAGAGAAAAACACTTTAATGAACTTGACACAGAACAACAGCCGCGGTGCATTCAAGAACGTAGGAAACATGAAACTCAGAAAGAAAACAAGTCAAACAGAACTTAACTCAGCAACAAACAAACTAATAGCAAACTAACTAGCAATAAACTAATCACAAATAAACAATGTGGGCTTTCTAACAAGAATCATATAAAAGTCATTAGTAAAAAATAAATTCAATTCAATTCCACTTAGGGAGCCCCCTACAGGCGTGGGGGCCCTAAGCAGCCGCTTAAGATGCTTATGCCTCCAGCCACTCTGGACCAGGCCGATAATGTAACTCCTGCACCTGTCCTCAGGTGTTCTGGTCCACCTGTTCTCAGGTGTTCTGGTCCACCTGTCCTCAGGTGTTCAGGTCCACCTGTCCTCAGGTGTTCTGGTCCACCTGTCCTCAGGTGTTC
>NC_056519.1:1590632-1595101 GCF_014905685.2 Nematolebias whitei | reverse complement strand
CCTCAGGTGTTCTGGTCCACCTGTCCTCAGGTGTTCTGGTCCACCTGCCCTCAGGTGTTCTGGTCCACCTGTCCTCAGGTGTTCTGGTCCTCTCCTCCTGGTCAATCTGCTCCTGTCTCAGGTCAGAAGGTTCCTCCTCCAGATGTTCAGCAGGATTTGGATCAGGGCTCAGAGGGACTCTTCAGAACAGTCCAGTGTTTGGTTCTGACTCCAGAATGCCTTGATGGTCTTGAGATTTTTCTGTACCCTGCATGGATTCAGGACCTCCTGACCCAGATGCAGCAGAGCAGAACAGAACCGAGCCTCCTCCAGGCTCTGTGGGTCCAGGGTTCTGTGGTTTGTCTCAGTTTTGGGTCTGAACATCAAACTGATGGGACTGGAGCTCCTGTTTTGTCCCATCTGTCCAAAAGACGTCCTCCAGAAGCTTCTCACTGTGTAGTTAGATACATGTCCAGTCTGTCTTTTTAGGACTTGGTGTCCTCGGTTGTCGTCCATCATGTCCACTTTGTCTCAAAGAGACCGATGGTGAGATCTGACTCTGATGACCTTTGACCTTGGACTTCACCTCTAACCTCTTTGAAGATGTTCTGGACTCTCTGTGTTTTTTATTTAACAAACGTTGACTCTAAAGTCTCCTTGTCTTCTTGTCTCCACAGGAAGTCCAAGTCCTCCGACCAATCAGAAGCCTCGATCAGGAATCCTCCTAAAGACAATAAAAAACATCTGCAGCCTGTTTGTGGAACTATGTGCCTTCAACCAAAACCCTCAGAGGAGGAGGAGGAGGAGGAGGAGGAGGAGGAGGAGGTTCAGCTCCTCCTGTCGGCTCTCTGCAGGGCATTCAGACTCTTTACTGTCCTCCTGTCCGTCCTTCAGGTGGTTTCGTCCCATCAGAGGACAGTCCTGGCTGTGATCTGGAAGAACTCTGGGCTTGATTTAGTTTTTCTACCGATGTTGTCCTCGTTTCTATTTTTCTAAGACAGGTCAGGACACACCTGGACACACCTGGACACGTTTTAGATGTAAACCTTCCCTTCCTTCCTGCTTGGACCAGGACCAAAGCCATAACTGACTTCTTGAACACAACACGATGCATTCAGGGTCCCACCGCCTCCTCGGCTCGGGTTTTTAGAAGAGATTTTGTGTATTTTGAACCATTTCATGAAGTATTTCCTGTTTTTCTACCCGTGTGGTCGTGTTTGTACTTCCTGCTGAGCGTTTGGAGGCGCGGGACAGAACACCGTCGAACCTCAAACATCTAAAAAACTAAATTCAGATGATTAGTCGTTCTTTCCAGCTGGTTGTTGGAGGAACAATCAGCAGAAAACCGTCTCGATTTGTTGCGTTACTTTTTCTAAAAGATCACGTTTCCTGAATTCTCGTCTTTTCTCACGTTTTGACTCGAAAAATAAAAGTTGGATTCATTTTGTGCAAATTGAACTTCAAAATAAAAGCATCAGGACCGGTGCTGACGTTTCTCTGCTCAGACTGAAACTTTTATTGTTCCTTGCAGTGATTTTCTACTTCCTGCATGTTTTTTATTCTAATATAAAAAGAAAGATTTTATTTTATTTAGAGCTTCTCAAACTTCTGGTTGACTGAATCAACAGAAATCCAGATTCAACAAACTGATCGGTTCCGATCGGTTCTGATCCGAACTCATCACCGTTCTTCAGATGTTTCGCGGTCCAGAACCTGCAGGAGTTTCCGGTCCTGTCCTCCTCGGAGGTCTTCGTCCCACACCTCCTCTGCAGCTTCAGCACCAAAGGTTCGGGCCTTTAGAACCTCAGCTGGGAGGGTACAACCGTCAGGGCCGGATCGAGGGTTTTTGTGGGTCGGGGGGCCGCGTTCCGTCAAAATGGGCACCAGAATATTTACAGCAAAGTGAAAATGTTGAAACGTTCTGCTTTGATGCGTTTCTGTCTCTGTGGAAAAAAATCAAGTTTGACCGTTCGTCCCGTCTTCAACTCGTTTGTAACTTCCACTGCCACCACACAGAACCGACCCAGCTGTGACCCAACAGGAACCAGAACCTTTTACTGGACCCGAGTACTTGCAGACAAACCTGTCCTCCATGTTTTACCGTGCGCGGCTGCTGTGGCTCCGCCTTCATTCTGGTTCTGATGGTTGAGCTGCAGCTGCTGAGCGCCCACAACCCAAACAGAACCAGTTCAAGACTTCACAAGTCAGAAAACGTGTTTTTATCACCCCCTGCTGCCCTTGGGTTCAAACCCTGAGGCCCCCCCAGGTTCTAATGACACCACCCCCCCCCCCCCGGTTCCTGGGTCAAATGACCCGAGTTTAAAATCTCAGGCCTCGGGGTCATTTGACCCAGGAACAGAAGGCTGACCTGAGAAGCTCTGCACCTCCTCGTCTGTGTATGGAGTACGTTTAGTGCCATCAAGTTGAGACTGATGTGCACGTGCATGTTACGCTGAGCGTGCACGCTCAAGCTGGCACATGTACAGCAGGTAGTTCCAACATATAATCAAGTCTTAGCACAGCATTTCTCCTGATCACGTTCTCCAGTTTAAAGCGGAAAACATTTAAAACCAGTCGATCCAGTTCCGGCTGCGCGTCATGAACTCGAGTTAAAAAAGTTAATTTAACAGTTCAAAGTTCAACTCGGCTGAAATCCACAGGACATTCTGGTAAAACTACATTTAGAAATCTAAACCGTAGTTTAGGCCCAGAGTCCACGCTGACCTGTCAATCATGCACGTTCAAACACTGACCTGTCAATCATGCACACTCAAACACTGACCTGTCAATCATGCACCTTCAAACACTGACCTGTCAATCATGCACGTTCAAACACTGACCTGTCAATCATGCACGTTCAAACACTGACCTGTCAATCATGCACCTTCAAACACTGACCTGTCAATCATGCACGTTAAAATTTAAATTATTAATTCAAACTCTTTTTTACTAGTTCAACTAGAAGAGATTAAATTTGATCATTTCTTGAATAACGTGAACTAGTTTTCATTTTCAGTGAACGGAGCACCTGGAGACAGGTGATTTGATTATATGGGACAACTGCCTGCCGTACTCGTCCAGTCTCAGAGCCGAGCTCATTTTTGACATCTGAAGTTTGTCCGTCTCACTTTTAATTAATAAAAATCAGTTGAATATTTATTAGCTAATTAATTTAAATTAGCTTCAGAAATTTACTGTTTCCTGTGTCAAATGTTTCACAATAAAATACTTTTAAAGGCTGAAATTCTGCACTTTTACTGTGAAGTGTGTTCCGTTAATGCTGAAAACAGAATCAAACGTTTCTTTGGGTTTTATTCTTCATCACGGGGATGAGACGTCACAGTCCAGGTTCAGTGACGGAGCGGGTCGGAACTCGTTTGAAGTGTCCGGGTCGTCGCGCTTCAGAACCGGGTCAGCCTTTGATCACAGCGATGGGCCTCAGCTTGATGGCCTTCTTGCTGATTCCAGCGTCGTGACACGTGTTCACCACGTCCGTCACGTTTTTGTACGACTCTGGAGCCTGAGAGGAAACAAACATTTCATCTGGTCACGGTTTCTGGGTGCAGGTGAACTTCAGCGTCACCACACGGCGTGCCTCACCTCCTCCATCACCAGTTTGGGCGAAGCCACTCGGATGGCGATGCCCATGTCGGCCAGCTTGTCCAGAACGTCCTGGAAGTCCAGGTTCCGCCGGGATTTGGCTCTGGAGAGGGCGCGGCCCTGAAACAGACCCCAGGTGGATTATCGATGGAAACATCCAGATTCTGAGATGTTGGAACCGTTCGGTCCGACTCGTACCGCTCCGTGGCACGTGGTGCCGAACGTTTCCGTCATTCCATGTTCGGTTCCCGTCAGAACATAACTGCAGGTTCCCATCGTTCCTCCGATCAGAACCGGCTGACCTGTGAGCTGGAAGGAACAGAACATCTTCAGCAACATTAATCTGAGCCTCAGAGGACCTGCCAATCTATGGGGATTAAATGGACGTTCCTGGCAATCTACGTGGATTAAATGGACGTTCCAGGCAATCTACGTGGATTAAATGAACGTTCCTGGCAATCTACGGGGATTAAATGGACGTTCCAGACAATCTATGGGGATTAAATGAACGTTCCTGGCAATCTACGGGGATTAAATGGACGTTCCTGGCAATCTACGGGGATTAAATGGACGTTCCTGGCAATCTACGGAGATTAAATGAACGTTCCAGGCAATCTACAAGGATTAAATGGACGTTCCAGACAATCTAAGGGAATTAAATGAAAGTTCCTGGCAATCTACGTGGATTAAATGGACAATCCTGGCAATCTATGTGGATTAAATGAACGTTCCAGGCAATCTACAAAGATTAAATTGACGGTCCTGCCAATCTACGTGGATTAAATGGACGTTCCTGGCAATCTACGGGGATTAAATGGACGTTCCAGACAATCTATGTGGATTAAATGAACGTTCCTGGCAATCTACGAAAGATTAAATTGACGTTCCTG
>NC_056519.1:1585121-1590622 GCF_014905685.2 Nematolebias whitei | reverse complement strand
AAATGAACGTTCCTGGCAATCTACGAAAGATTAAATTGACGTTCCTGGTGATCTACGTGGATTAAATGAACGTTCCTGGTAATCTACGTGGATTAAATGAACGTTCCTGGCAATCTACGAGGATTAAATGAACGTTCCAGGCAATCTACGAAGATTAAATTGACGGTCCTGCCAATCTACGGGGATTAAATGAACGTTCCTCGTAATCTATGTGGATTAAATGAACGTTCCAGACAATCTACAAGGATTACACGGACATTCCTGGCAAACTACGAAGATTAAATGGACGTTCCAGGCAATCTACAGGGATTAAATAAACAGACATGATAATCTGTGGGGTGTGTACCTGATAATCTACAGGGAGTAGAGGGGCATACCTGGCAATCTAAAAAGATTAAATGGACGTTCCTGGTAATCTACAGGGATTAATTAGACAAATTTGGTAATCTATGGGGACGTACCTGATAATCTACTGAGATTAGAAGAGCGTACCTGGTAATCTACAGGAATTAGAGGGTGGTGTGGAGGGAAAGCTCGGGTCGATCCTTTACGGTGAACCAGGAGGGTCCTCTGCTTCCCGTCCACGATGTGCTCTTCAACCTTGGCGATGTTGTGAGAAACGTCGTAGATGACGTGCATGTCCAGGTCGTCCGGCGTCGTGCCGAAGACTTTGGCGAAGGCCTGAAAGACGAGATGGAGACCGGCTGAGCAGAAGTTCGGCTGCTCCCTGAAGCTCAATGAGAACCAGGAGTGAGCGTACCTGTCTGGTGAGGAATGTCATGGACGAGCGATTGACCCAGGCGTAGTTTCCCGCTGCCGCCATGCCTTTGAGATAGTCCTGCCCCTCCTGGGAGGTGATGCGAGCGCAGGCCAGCTGCCGGTCGTTCACTGTGATCTTATCGCGTTTCATCGCCTTCTCCATGGCAACCAGAGCGTCTGTCAGCACCAAACACTTCTTTATTTCCTGTTTGTTCCAACATCATCTGGGATGTTTAGGCGTGTTTTTCGCCCCTCAGGCTGAAGCGGACCTACCTGTGGCGACCTGGTGTCCGAGGCCCCGGCTGCCGCTGTGGATCATCACGCACACCTGACCTTTGTGGTCGATGCCCATCTTCTTAGCCGCATAGTCGTCATAGATCTCGTCCACCACTTGGATCTCAGCGTAGTGGTTTCCTGCTCCCAGAGTTCCCAGCTTTAACACAAAAACCAAAGACGTTTCTGAATCCTGAAGCGGAGGTCACTACCAGAAAGGGGCGGGGCCTCTGGGTTACCTGTGGCAGGCCTCTCTTCTTGGCCTTGGACGACACCTTGTTGGGGTCAGCCTGCAGCATCCTGCCGTACTCCTCGCAGTGCTCCTTGTCCTCGGCCCAGGCGTAGCCCTCCCTCAGAGACCAGTCCACCCCCATCTCCAGAGCCTCCTCCAGGTCCCTGAGGACAGACAGGTAAGACAGGTAAGACAGACAGGTAGGGGAGGTCCAGCTGTGACACGTTCAGTTCTGGACGATGCTGCTCACTTGGCTCCCATCGGGATGACGCCTTTGGACCCGACTCCGACTGGGATGTGGTCGAACAGAGACTGGGCCAGCTGTTCTTTGACGGGCTGGACATCCCGCTCGTCCAGGTTTGTCCTCAGAAGACGAACGCCGCAATTAATGTCGAAGCCGACGCCGCCTAAAACAAAAATGGGACAAAGAAACGGGAACGTTATGTTTCTTTAAAACACGAGATTTTACTTTTGTTCTGGAATCAGAACTTTGTTTCTCACCTGGAGACACGACGGCGTCCGGGTCGTTCATGTCGAAGGCCGCCATGTTTCCTATGGCGAAGCCGTACCCAGAATGGACGTCAGGGAGGCCAATGGACCTCTGTGGACACAGAGAGGACACGGCTCATCGTCCTACTTCAAACGGTTTAAAGAAATCCTTTTCACTCACATGAACGATCCCGGGCAGCGCCGCCACGTTCCCAATTTGTTTCATGGCTGGCAGGAACCCGCCCACACCTGCAGACAAAAACACGACAGGTGAGGCCCCGAACACCTGGGAGCGGGCAGAGATGATGTCAGCAGGTCAGCCCACCTCCGCCTCGACACGCGTTACGAAGCTCCTCGAACATCAACTTCTCCAGAGAATCGTTCACGTAGAAGATTCCTTCAACCTGAGAAAACAAGACAGCAATTCACCAAAACCAGCTCGTCAACGGGGCCCCGCTCCAAATCAACGAGGGCCCCGCTCCAAATCAACGAGGGCCCCGCTCCAAATCGACGAGGGTCCCGCTCCAAATCGACGAGGGTCCCGCTTCAAATCGACGAGGGTCCCGCTTCAAATCGACGAGGGCCCCGCTCCAAATCAACGAGGGCCCCGCTCCTCATTGAGGAGGGCCCCACTCCAAATCGACGAGGGCCCTGCTCCAAATCAATGAGGGACCCGCTCCAAATCATTGAGGGCCCCGCTCCAAATCAATGAGGGCCCCGCTCCTCATTGAGGAGGGCCCCGCTCCAAATCAACGAGGGCCCCGCTCCTCATTGAGGAGGGCCCCGCTCCGCGTCGACGGGGAGCAGAAGAAGCTGTTGGTCAATAACTTACAGTAATTAAAGCTGCCTTGTGTTTATTTAATGCACCTGAAACAATAAATAAAAACATGTTTGTAAACAAATCAGGTGACAGAAGCAGGAAAATGAAAAACTTCCATTTTTCCTGTTGATTCAAGTAAACATCATCTTACACCTGGACCTGCCATTCTGTGTCTGTTTCCACTTCCTGTCCTCTCAACCAGCAGGTCCGAGCAGATGCCACTTGTCCTGAACTGGTTCTGCTTCTTCCTGTTAATGGGAGTTTTTCTTCCCACGGTCTCCTTTGTGCTTGCTCGGGATGGGAGTCTGTGATGAAGTGCAGCTTCAACACAACCTGCTGCGTCCCTTCCACAGATTCTTTTATAAATCTGAGAAGGTTTGGACCTGCTGGGACCTGGAGCTCCACAAATAAACTGAGATGGTGTCAGGACAAAATCAGCTGAAGCCGTTTGAGACCAATTATTTAGTAGAATAAAATTAAAACTGTAGGTTAAATGTTAAGATTATAATTCTCAGGAAACGTTTATTTCATAAATGCTTTTATAAACAAGATTTATCGAGATTTAAGCAGCAGCCAGGATTTAATCTCACCGAACTCTGCCCTCGAACAGTCTCATTTAAGAACTTTTGCAGTCAGATGTGTGAAACGTCGCATTTCATGTTAATTATTAGATATTTTTTGTATTTTGAGCTGTTCTCTCCTTCGGCTCGCGTTTACCACAGTTGTGTGAACATCCGGACCGGTTAGAACCCTCAGAAGCCTCCGAACCGAACCCGCTACTTCTCACCTTCATGTTCGGCACGAAGCCGTTTTTAATCCTCCAACAGTTGCTGTTGAGTTTCTCCAGAAACTGCAGCTCATCGTTGTAGCTTCGGCTCATGGTTCCGATCCAAAGAACAGATCGCAGCAGAGCAGGTCCGGCACCACGCAGCAGAACTACGGAAGCCGGTGAGCCGTCGAGCAAAGCTTTATCACACAGTGATTCAGAAAACACAAATACGGCTGCAAAACGACTCGGATCGATTCCGGAGCTCTGTTTACATACAAATACTTTAAACCGGTTGAGTTTCGTAAAGCTTCTTCTTCTTTTTCTTTTATTCTACTTCTTCTGCTGCTTCTTCTTCTTCTTCTTTATTAGAAGATGCCAGGACCCATCACCGCCACCTGCTGGTAAACAGTTGAACAGCAAAATAAGGAAACCACGTGTGGTACATGTGGTGGAACGAAACTGTTCACAGGGTCCCAGTTACATCCAACAAAAGTATAAATTGTCAAGAAAAACAGTAATAACATCTAAGATATGAAGTAAGAAAAACACCAACTAAATATACACTAAGCACTCATAACATAAAACATTGAACATCAGCACAAACATGAACATGAGTCTGTGAGCAGATGAGCACGCATGAACACATCAACATGAAACAGATCAGCAGCAACATTGAAACAGATCAGCAGCAACATGAAACAGATCAGCAGCAACATGATGTGATTTTTCACAGTGATTATTCTGGTTAGAGATTCATGAGTCTAACAGCCTCAGGGTAGACTGTGGGGCGACTGTGGCTGAGTGAGTTTGAGACAAAAGGGTGTCAGCAAAGGTCAAAGCAAAAGTTTACAAGACAGTGGTGAGACCAGTTATGTTGTATGGTCTGGAGACAGAGACTTGGACAAAAAGACAGGAGACAGAACTGGAAGTGTCAGAAATGAAGATGTTGAGGTTCTTCTTAGGAGAGACAAGGATGGAGAAGATCAGGAAGGAGATCACACAGCACAGGTTGGACAACTGGGAGATAAAGTTAGAGAGGACACACTGAGATGGTTTGGACATGTCCAGAGGAGGGACAGTGGTTTGGACATGTCCAGAGGAGGGACAGTGGTTTGGACATGTCCAGAGGAGGGACAGTGGTTTGGACATGTCCAGAGGAGGGACATATTTGTGTTCTCTGTGTCTTAATTTCTGCTGAAACAGAAGTATAGTGAAAGTGTTCTTCATCTCCTCCTCCGTGTGTCTCCATGATTTATTCATCGTCTGAGTGAAGCAGGTCACCCAGTGAAAGTGCAGCCTCATGTTGCTGCTGCAGGATTGTTGGTTGTTTATCTGTTGACAAACATTTCTGCTGCTTTTAGTGAGTCCTGATTGTAAAACCCCTGAACCACCTTCAAACAGACAGAAAACACCGTGGGTTCAAGTCCAGGGCCAGTCCTGGTCGATTAGGAATTATTTTATTATTTTTGAGTTTTATAAAACAGGTCGTCCAAAACAACCATCCAGTTAAAAAAATAGTAGAGAACATCAAAGCATTCAAAGTAAAACCTTTAATTTATTGCAACATTAAATAATATTTAGATTAAAACAGGATCTGAATGCGGCTCAGGACAACCCCCCCCACACACACACACACACACAGCAGACGGGCTCTGTGGTTCTGATTACACATTAAAAACTAAGAGTCTCTGGGTCCATGTCTGTCCAGTCCGTCCAGTCCGTCCAGTCCGTCCAGTCTGTTTGACTTTCTAAAGTTTAGCATCCGGTGAGGCACCACACATCCTCCACCTGCTCGGTGTTGCCTAGCAACCACTCAGCAGGGATGGAGCGGTGGCACAGACTGTGTCACCTTGATGCACCCCAGCGTATAAAGACCCACTGCTCCTCAGGGGCCCAAAGTTCGGTCCTCGTAAGTCCTAAAACCTTTTGGGTGTGGACATGACTGGAAAATAAAAACACCTGTTTGTGTTACACCTGATCTGGTCCAGCTCTTTGTAGTCGGGTTGTGGGTCACTTTCTAACACTTGTTGAGGGTTGTAGCTAAAAGTTTGTTTTTCGTAGTGGCTAAATGTTTATTTTGTTTGTCGCTAAATGTTTATTTTGTTTGTGGCCAAATGTTTGTTTTTGTTTGTAGCTAAATGTTTGTTTTTGTTTGTAGC
>NC_056519.1:1583002-1585111 GCF_014905685.2 Nematolebias whitei | reverse complement strand
TGTTTTTCTTTTTGACTAAATGTTTGTTTTTGTTTGTAGCTAAATGTTTGTTTTTGTTTGTAGCTAAATGTTTGTTTTTGTTTGTAGCTAAATGTTTGTTTTTGTTATGTTATATTCTCCTGTTTGTGTTTAGCATCAGTGTTTTTAGAGCTTGTTTGTGTTTTTATTTATTTTAAGTCTAAATGACGAAAAGTAGCTGATGAAATGATGAAGACTAGCTGATGAAGACTAGCTGATGAAGACTAGCTGATGAAATGATGAAGACTAGCTGATGAAGACTATCTGATAAAATGATGAAGACTAGCTGATGAAGACCAGCTGATGAAGACTAGCTGATGAAATGATGAAGACTAGCTGATGAAATGATGAAGACTAGCTGATGAAATGATGAAGACCAGCTGATGAAATGATGAAGACTAGCTGATGAAGACTAGCTGATGAAATGATGAAGACCAGCTGATGAAGACTAGCTGATGAAATTACGAAGACTAGCTGATGAAGACCAGCTGATGAAGACTAGCTGATGAAATGATGAAGACTAACTGATGAAATGATGAAGACTAGCTGATGAAATGATGAAGACTAGCTGATGAAATGATGAAGACTAGCTGATGAAATGATGAAGATTAGCTGATAAAATGATGAAGACTATCTGATGAAGTCTAGCTGATAAAATGATGAAGACTAGTTGATGAAGACCAGCTGATAGTTTTTCATGTACCTTTATTTATACAGGTAGTCTCATTGAGCCACCATAAGTCATTTTCAACAGAGACCTGTTTGTGGAGCAGTGTGGGGGCTTCACCTACTCCACCCACATTTTTTTGATGTCGGTACCGGGGCTTGAACCGCCGATCTTCCGATCACAGGCCCACCTTCTCTAACCTCTGCGCCACCACTCCCCAAATGATGATGATGATAAAATGATGAAGACCAGCTGATGGAGACTAGCTGATGAAGAGCAGCTGATGAAGACTAGCTGATAAAATGATGAAGACTAGTTGATGAAGACCATCTGATGAAGACTAGCTGATGAAATGATGAAGATGAGCTGATGAAGACTAGCTGATGAAGATGAGCTGATGAAGAGCAGCTGATGAAATGATGAAGATGAGCGCTCCGGTCTGCAGCAGGAAACAGTTAATCTTCCTGCGCCTCGTCCTGTGCTCTCATCACGAGCTGAACGTGACGTCACTCAGCCTCGCAGAGGAGGGAATATAGGACAAGCAGACGAGGAAGAGGAGGAGGAAGAGGAGGTGCGCAGCAGCGGCAGCAGCAGCAGAAGCAGGTAGGTCTTCCTGCTTCAGAACTTGCACTGAGGAGCTGCAGATCTCCTCCGTACAGGAAGTTCAAACATGGCGGATTCATGTTTCTGCTTCTTCTCCTGTCAATCAAACCTTGAACCTTCTGCCGCGGCGGGTCCATTAGCTGAAAATCTGAGACCTTTAGCTTCGTTTCCAGGAGAGTCATCACATTCTGCATCTATTTCCTCCCAGAAGATGAAAGTGTCCCGATGTTGTTGTTGTTTTGTTGTTGTTGTTGTTTACCATCAGAACCCGGCTCAGGGTTTCTGAGGGGTTCTGGTCTCCAGGTGGAGCATCACAGATGCTCTCTTCCCATCAGAAGACAGCGTTTCCTCCACCCGCGTCATTTTCTGAAGAAAGAAAAAACATTTAAAGCAGAAAATGATTTAATAGTTTGTGAGAAAATAAATCATTTGAAATGAAGAGATTTATTTCTCCAGCAGCACTCGTCCTGTTGGCTTTACTTTTCAGACTCAGAGGCCGATTTTATTCTAAAAACATGAGGAAACATCAACTAAACAGATATCAGGAAAGGTCCCACAATAATGAAATACATCACATAAATACAGATCCAGAGCTAAACACTTGACAAACTCAACATTTGTCTCTGAATTGATTTATTGAGAAAATTATGTTTTCAAATTGAAGTGGTCGTTATTGATTTAAACTGAAATTGATTTCTCAGCTTGCACTAAGATTTTATATCACGCTGAAGCAAAACTGAAGCTTCGTGTCGAGGCTGAAGCTTCGTGTCAAGGCTGAAGCTTCGTGTCGAGGCTGAAGCTTCGTGTCGAGGCTGAAGCTT
>NC_056519.1:1582166-1582992 GCF_014905685.2 Nematolebias whitei | reverse complement strand
CTGAAGCTTCGTGTCGAGGCTGAAGCTTCGTGTCGAGGCTGAAGCTTCGTGTCGAGGCTGAAGCTTCGTGTCGAGGCTGAAGCTTCGTGTCAAGGCTGAAGCTTCGTGTCAAGGCTGAAGCTTTGTGTCGAGGCTGAAGCTTGGAATAGAGGCTGAAGCTTCGTGTCGAGGCTGAAGCTTCGTGTCGAGGCTGAAGCTTTGTGGCAAGGCTGAAGCTTTGTGTCGAGGCTGAAGCTTCTTGTCGAGGCTGAAGCTTGGAATAGAGGCTGAAGCTTGGAATAGAGGCTGAAGCTTGGAATAGAGGCTGAAGCTTCGTGTCGAGGCTGAAGCTTCGTGTCGAGGCTGAAGCTTCGTGTCGAGGCTGAAGCTTCGTGTCGAGGCTGAAGCTTCGTGTCGAGGCTGAAGCTTTGTGTCAAGGCTGAAGCTTTGTGTCGAGGCTGAAGCTTCGTGTCGAGGCTGAAGCTTGGAATAGAGGCTGAAGCTTCGTGTCGAGGCTGAAGCTTGGAATAGAGGCTGAAGCTTTGAGTAGAGGCTGAAGCTTCGTGTCGAGGCTGAAGTTTCATGTAGAGGCTGAAGTTTCATGTAGAGGCTGAAGCTTTGAGTAGAGGCTGAAGCTTTGAGTAGAGGCTGAAGCTTTGTGTAGAGGCTGAAGCTTTGAGTAGAGGCTGAAGTTTCATGTAGAGGCTGAAGTTTCATGTAGAGGCTGAAGCTTTGTGTAGAGGCTGAAGTTTCGTGTAGAGGCTGAAGCTTTGTGTAGAGGCTGAAGCTTCATGTAGAGGCTGAAGCTTCATGTAGAGGTTGAAGCTTTGTGTAGAGGCTGAAGCTT
>NC_056519.1:1581755-1582156 GCF_014905685.2 Nematolebias whitei | reverse complement strand
CTGAAGCTTCATGTAGAGGTTGAAGCTTTGTGTAGAGGCTGAAGCTTTGAGTAGAGGCTGAAGCTTCATGTAGAGGCTGAAGCTTCATGTAGAGGCTGAAGCTTCGTGTAGAGGCTGAAGCTTTGAGTAGAGGCTGAAGTTTCGTGTAGAGGCTGAAGTTTCATGTAGAGGCTGAAGTTTCATGTAGAGGCTGAAGCTTTGTGTAGAGGCTGAAGCTTCATGTAGAGGCTGAAGCTTCATGTAGAGGTTGAAGCTTTGTGTAGAGGCTGAAGCTTTGAGTAGAGGCTGAAGCTTCATGTAGAGGCTGAAGCTTCATGTAGAGGCTGAAGCTTCGTGTAGAGGCTGAAGCTTTGAGTAGAGGCTGAAGCTTCATGTAGAGGCTGAAGTTTCATGTAGAGGCT
>NC_056519.1:1575748-1576755 GCF_014905685.2 Nematolebias whitei | reverse complement strand
TGGTTCTTGTGGTTCTTGTCTCGGTTTGGTTCTTGTGGTTCTTGTCTCTTACTGGACTCTAACCCAGATTCTCTCTGGTTCCTGCAGCTCAGCTCCATTCTGTTCAGGAGGAGATGAACATCCTCGAAGAGGAGAAGGAGAATGAGTTAGAGGAGGTCCAGCAGGAGCTGCGCTTGGCTCAGGAGGAGGTGCTGATTCTCCAGCAGGCAGCCGAGGAGACGGCGGCTGAAAGGGAGAACGACATCGCCTCCCTGCAAGAGGAGCTCTGTCGTCTGAAGGCAGAGCTGCAGCGTCTCCATTCCACCACGGCTGAGTACGAGCTGGAGGTGAACACGCTGAGAGCCGAGATGATCCTGAAGAGCCTCAACGCTGACAAACGTGGTAACTGTAACTAACAGGGTAACTGTAACTAACAGGGTAACTGTAACTAACAGGGTGACTGTAACCAACAGGGTGACTGTAACTAACAGGGTAAATGTAACTAACAGGGTAAATGTAACTAACAGGGTGACTGTAACTATCAGGGTAACTGTAACTAACAGGGTGACTGTAACCAACAGGGTGACTGTAACTAACAGGGTGACTGTAACTAACAGGGTGACTGTAACCAACAGGGTGACTGTAACTAACAGGGTGACTGTAACCAACAGGGTGACTGTAACTAACAGGGTGACTATAACTAACAGGGTGACTGTAACTAACAGGGTGACTGTAACTAACAGGGTGACTGTAACTAACAGGGTAACTGTAACTAACAGGGTGACTGTAACTAACAGGGTAACTGTAACTATCAGGGTAACTGTAACTAACAGGGTAACTGTAACTAACAGTGTAACCGTAGCTATCAGGGTGACTGTAACTAACAGGGTGACTGTAACTAAAAGGGTGACCGTAACTAACAGGGTAACTGTAACTAACAGGGTGACTGTAACTAACAGGGTAACCGTAACTAACAGGGTGACTGTAACTATCAGGGTAACTGTAACTAACAGGGTGACTGTAACTAA
>NC_056519.1:1574001-1575738 GCF_014905685.2 Nematolebias whitei | reverse complement strand
ACTAACAGGGTGACTGTAACTAACAGGGTAACTGTAACTAACAGGGTAACTGTAACTAACAGAGTAATTGGAATTAACAGGGTGACATTAACTAACAAAACAACTTTAACTAACTGGGTGACAGTAACTAACAGGGTAAATGTAACTAACAAAACAACTTTAACTAACAGAGTAACTGTAAGTAACAGGGTAATTGCAACTAACAGGTGTGTTTATTCCTTCTGAAGTCCACGACCATCTCCTGCATCTTCTTCACATTGATGTGAAGGTTGTTCTTCGTGCACCAGCTCTCCAGGTGTTCTGCTGTATCGTCTGCAGACTTTACAGTATGACAGCCTGGATGGGAGGAGCACAGTCATATGAGCAGCGTGAACAGGAGGGGGCTCAACACACAGCCCTGAGGGGAGCCAGTGCTGACCAATAACCAGTACTAACCCTAACTATCGGGGTAACTGTAATTAACAGGGAACCTGTAACTACCAGTATAACTATAACTAATAAGGTAACTGTAACTAACAGGGAACTAACAAATTAACCGGGTATTTAACAAGTTAATTGTAACTGTAACCAGCAGGGTAACTGTAACTAACCGGGTAACTAACCGTATCTAACAGTAACAGTAACTGAAGGAAGGTTTTGTAACTACAGGTAAAAAAACCTTTTCCATATATATTTTTTATATTTGGGGAACAAATTAAAAAAACAATTGTGTGAATCAGCTGTATTTAAAATAATAATTTTAACAAAGCTAATAATCAGTCATGGATGTTTTTATTGATTTGTGTGTTCAGGGGAGGAGACTCAGCTTCACGACGAGTTTGTTTCTCTGACAGATGAACATCAAACTCTGAGCAGCAACAATAGGCAACTGAGTAACAAAGTGGAGCAACTGCAGCAACAAGATGATGTGTGAGTGGTTCTGATCCAGAGTTCTGGTGACTTCTTGTGAGTTGAAATACTTTAGATGATTTAAGTGTTTTATGATCACACAGTTAAGGTGCTGTGTTTTTGATCGATGGAAAACTAAAAGATTATCACAGTTCTTTCTGAAAGTCATGAGGAATAAATTCTGGTTCTGGTTCGGAGTAACATTCCTCAACATGACTGGACTTCAGATGTATCAGGTTCTGATTGAAAGCAGCAGACAGTCAGACTCTTTCCTGTGACAGGTGTGATGATGCGTACCTGGCAGTCAGAGTGCAGGGCGACACTGAACCAGACGAGCAGGTAAAAACGGACCCTTACATCACTCTGTCTCAACCTGGACCAGAGGAGGAGGAGCTGGACCCATCACTGGTCCAGGATGAGATCAAAATCCTGAAGGTACAGCTGAAGCAAGCTGCAGAGACGGCCCAGAAGGTCCAGAAAGAGGTGCCATTAGAATCTCCTCTGTGTCTGATAAAAACATTGATGTCTTTAGTGTTCTGATGAGAACACTGATGTGTGGTTGGTGTTCTGATGAGAACACTGATGTGTCTTTGTTGTGATGAGAACACTGTTGTGTCGTTGGTGTTCTGATGAGAACACTGATGTGTCTTTGTTGTGATGAGAACACTGATGTGTTGGTGTTCTGATGAGAACACTGATGTGTCATTGTTGTGATGAGAACACTGATGTGTCGTTGTTGTGATGAGAACACTGATGTGTCATTGTTGTGATGAGAACACTGATGTGTCATTGTTGTGATGAGAACACTGATGTGTTGTTGTTGTGATGATAACACTGATGTGTTGTTGT
>NC_056519.1:1573731-1573991 GCF_014905685.2 Nematolebias whitei | reverse complement strand
TGTGTTGTTGTTGTGATGATAACACTGATGTGTTGTTGTTGTGATGAGAACACTGATGTGTTGTTGTTGTGATGAGAACACTGATGTGTTGTTGTTGTGATGATAACACTTATGTGTTGTTGTTGTGATGAGAACACTGATGTGTTTTTGTTGTGATGATAACACTGATGTGTCGTTGTGATGAGAACACTGATGTGTCGTTGTTGTGATGAGAACACTGATGTGTCGTTGTTGTGATGATAACACTGATGTGTCGTTGT
>NC_056519.1:1573470-1573721 GCF_014905685.2 Nematolebias whitei | reverse complement strand
AACACTGATGTGTCGTTGTTGTGATGATAACACTGATGTGTCGTTGTTGTGATGAGAACACTGATGTGTCGTTGTTGTGATGAGAACACTGATGTGTCGTTGTTGTGATGAGAACACTGATGTGTTGTTGTTGTGATGAGAACACTGATGTGTTGTTGTTGTGATGATAACACTGATGTGTCATTGTTGTGATGAGAACACTGATGTGATGAGAACACTGATGTGTCGTTGTTGTGATGAGAACACTGATG
>NC_056519.1:1567868-1573460 GCF_014905685.2 Nematolebias whitei | reverse complement strand
GAACACTGATGTGTTGTTGTTGTGATGAGAACACTGATGTGTTGTTGGATCTTCCTGTGTTTTTGTTTCAGTGTGAGGGTCTGAAGGCCGAGTTTGATGAGCTGCAGAACCTGTACGAACAGAGTCAGCAGGAACGTGCGGTGCTTGAGCTGGAGCTGCAGCGCTGCAAGAATGAGCTGTACAACCTGCTGGGTGGAACAGCAAAGGTGAGAGGTCAGGAGGTCACGCCACTGGACGTTCTCACGTTCATCTTCATGGTTTTAGAGAAGTAGCCTGACAGAAGAAACTTTGTCAGGTTTCGATGAAGAATTTCTGTATCTTTTGCTGTAAATCCAAATCAGAGCACTCATCAAGATGGCGGACCTTCTTGGTCACAGTGACGACTGTGTGTCTGCATGTTTGCTGGTATCAGCCGAAGTGTCCGATGTTTAGCTGCTGTTTAGCAGCAGGCTTCTGTTTTGTTGTGAGCTTCTATGGTTTTCAGTTTTTTTATGCTTCTCATTGTAAGTCCGCTAAATGTTCCAACGCTAAATGTTCCACCTCAAAGAGACACAAGAACGAAAGTTCATTCTGTCACAAGCACCGACAGCAGACACTGGTGTTTGGATCGCCTGAGCAGGTGTGACAGGTGTAATGTGCTGGACCAGAACCTCAGACTTAAACCCTGAAACTGTCTCAGGATTGTTCCACACACACGTCCTGCGTGTGCCATGTGTGTCTGTGTCATTTGGTTCTAGTTCTGTATCAGAACTGGAGTGAAGTGTGGTTTAGATATTCATTGGACATAAGACCTGTGAAACATCAACTGTCAGAAGATTACGCCTCTTGAAACTGTTGTCTCCATCAAAGGTCGAACCTGAAAACTTTCCATCTTGAGGTTAAATCCGGCATCACCAAAAAAGTTCTGTAAGCTCGATTTGGCAAGAAACGCCTATCGTTGTTGTTGTTTGTTGTTTGTTGATGTAAAGAGGTTAGTTTAGGAGGAAAACTCCAATTTTCCCCAATAATAAACCATGTATTTCAGCCTCAGGTTTCATCCACAGCATTAGTTTTTAATTCATTAATAAAGTTTTTATTTATGAGGCTGAGAAGCTGTGACCAGTTTTCATTAATAAACTGTTAAAAGCAAAGTGTCTCTTTGCTACGAGCTCTGTCACTTTGATTAATTTCTATCAATTTCATTTTGACACATGGGTAGATTTTACCGTGCTCTTATTTTTATGTGATTTTTTTGTGACTTCCTTTTGACTCAAAGAAAAACCAGTGAAACATAAAGATCTTCATGATGGAGGAAGGTCAAGGTTCTGCTTTGGATTGGGTCATTTTTCACAGATTTGGTTCAGACTGATGAAGTCCTCAGTTTAATCATCATAAATTTTTAGAAAAATCATTAAAATAATTAATTAGCTCAATTTTATCACCTCTTGTTGTGTGATCAAATAAACTTAGCTATCAAACACTCCTTCTTGAATCGCCACGTTATCGTGATGCAGGAGTTTGTACACCTGAATGATCCTAGGAGATATGCTGTCAGGTGTGATGGCCCCTGGTTGGTGTTTCCCATATGATGGTCCCAGGGGAACAGTCAGACAAAGACTCACATGAACAGAAAACAGCATGTAGCTCAGTGTCTCTTGCCCGAACATGGGTTACCGGGGCCCCACCCTGGAGCCAGGTCTGGAGGAGGGGCTCATCAGTGAATGCCTGGTGACTGGGTCTCTACCCATGGGGTTATGTCGGGCTCGTCCCAAAAAAACAAGATGGGTTTGCCTTCTTGTGGACCCACCATCTGCAGGAGGGGCCATATGAGTTGGGTGCATGATGCCATGGGTAGTGGTTGAAGGCGGGGGCTTGGCACTCTGACCCTGGCTTACCAAAGCCGGCTTATGGGACATGGAACGTGACCTCTCTGGTGAGGAAGGAGCCTGAACTTGTGCGTGAGGGTAAGCGGTACTGACTAGATATAGTTGGGCTCACCTCAATGCACGACATGAGCTCTGGAACTGATCTCCTTGAGAGGGGTTGGACCTTATTCCACTCTGGAGTTGCCCAGGGTGAGAGGCACTGAGCTGGTGTGGGTCTACTTGTAGCCCTCCGACTTGGTGCCTGCGTGTTGGAGTTTTCCCCAGTAGATGAGAGGGTGGCTTCTTTGCACCTTCAGGTAGGGGGACGGGCTCTGAATATTGTTTGTGCCTAATGGCAGTTCAAAGTATCTGGCCTCTTGGAGTTTTTAGTGGGGGTGCTGGAAGGTGCACCAACTGGGGACTCCTTAATTCTGCAGGGAGCCTTCAATACCCACGTGGGTAATGACAGTGTGACCTGGAGGGGCACGATTGGGAGGAACGGTCTCTCTGATCTGAACCCGAGCGGTGTTCTGGTGTTGGACTGTTGTGCTAATTATAGTTCGTCCATCACGAACACCATGTTTGAACATAAGGGTGTCCACAAGTGCACTTGGCACCAGGATGCCCTAGGTCGTATTTTGTAGATCGATGATTGACTTTGTAGTTGTGTCATCTGATTTGCGGCCATTTGTTTTGGACTCTCCGGTGAAGAGAGGAGCTGAGCTGTCAACTGATCACCACCTGTTAGTGAGTTGGATCAAATGGCAGGGGAAGATGCTGGACAGACCCGGTAGACCCAAACATGTAGTGAGGATTTGCTGGGAATGCCTGTGTTACGACTCCAGTCATAAAGCTTGGTGTGTGTGCTTTGTCTCATTTTAATTTTTCTTGAGGTAGATGAACAGAAGCCAACATCATCACTCCTGCAGCTCATCTTATGTAGCAATGCTCGTCAGGCAGACAATCCTCGTTTAACTCTTCGGTGTCTTCCTCCAGTCACAGCGGACTACCTGGGTACTAATTCACACACAATTAATTTTCACCCACACACATACACAAAGCTATATGACGACAGTCGAAACAGCCTGGCATAAGAACCTCTCTTCAGCTCATACCTCAAGGAGAGCTTTAATCGCATCCCAGCTAGGGCAGGGGACACTGAGTCCAAGTAGGCCATATTCCATGCCTCAATTGTTGAGGAAGCTGCCTTTAGTAGTGGCCACAAGATTGTCAGTGCTTCTCATGGTGGCCATCCTAAAACTCTGTGGCAGACACCCCTGGATTAGGGAGGTTGTCAAGTTGAAAGAGTCCTATCAGTCCAACCTTTTTCAGTCAGGTCATCTGGACAGTTTCTTTTTGAGAAACATTTTCTTCATTTTCTAAGAAACTGTCCAGATGACCTGACTGAAAAATGTTGGATTGTATACCTGGATTATTGAGCATGGACTTTGTTAGTGCTATCAGTTCTTGTTGGCTGGTGGGACTCCGTAGGCAATTGAGGAGTACTGGAGGGCCAAGAGGTCCGCAGCCTTGGCTGTTGTTGAGGCAATAGTTTGGATGTGGGAGGAGTTCGGTGAGGCGTTGGATAAAGACTCCAAGTTGGCTCCAAGGAGATTCTGGCAAACCATCAGGCAGCTGAGGAAGGGAAAGCAGCTCTTAACTAACACTGTATTCAGTGAAGATGGGGCGTTGTTGACCTCAACTAATGATGTCATCGGGAGGTGGAAGGAATACTTATTGGACTGTCTCAATCTCACCAGCACATCTTCCATGGAGGAAGCAGAGTTGGGGAACTTTGGTGTTGGTCTGTCCATAACCGTGACTCAGGTTGCCGGGGTAGTTAAAAAGCTCTGCGGCAGCAGGACTCAGGGGGTGGATGAAGGCTTTGGATGTTGTGGGGTTGTCTTGGTTGGTTGTCTTCAAAAATGAGAACCAAAGGGTGTGCTCCAATTATAGGGGCATAAGTTTTCTAGCATCCCTGGTAAGGTCTGTTCAAGGGTACTGGAGAAGAGAGTCAGATTGTTTGTCGAACCTCAGATCCAGGAGGAACAATGCGGGTTCTATCTAGGCTATGGTACACTGGACCAGCTCTTTACCTTCACTAGGGTCTTTGAGGGGTCATGGGAGATTACTCTTCCAGTCTACATGTGTTTTATGGACTTGGAGAATGCATTCAACTGTGTTTCTCAGGGTACACTGTGGGAGGTGCTCGGAGAGTATGGGACTGGGGGCCCTTTGCTCTGGGCAGTTTGGTCCCTATACAAGAAGTGTTAGAGATTGGTTTGCATTGCCGGCATTAATTGGGACCCCTTCAGGGTGGGAGTTGGACTCTGCCAGGGCTGCCCATTGTCACCGATTCTGTTCATAACTTTCATGGACAGAATTTCTCAGTGCAGCCAGGGGGCAAAGGTAGTCTGGTTTGGCGACCTCAAAATTCCTTCTCTGCTATTTGTGGATGATGTGGTCTTGTTGGCATCATTGTGCCGTGATCTCCAGCTCTCACTGGAGCAGTTCGCAGTGTGAAGCAGCTGGGATGAAAATAAGTACAGTACCTCCAAATCTGAAGCCATGGCTCTCAGTCGGAAAAGGGTGGATTGCTCTCTTTGGTTCAAGGGTGAGGTTCTACCTCAAGTGGAGAAGTTCAAGTATCTCTGGATTTTGTTCATGAGTGAGGGAAGAATGGAGCGTGAGATTGACAGATGGATCGGTGCAACGTCTGCAGTATTGCAGATTCTGTGCCAGTTCATTGTGGTGAAGAGAGAGCTGAGCTGTTAGACAAAGCTCTCTGTTTACTGGTCAGTCTACGTTCCTACCCTCACCTACGATCATGAACTCTGGGTAGTGACCTATAGAATGAGATTGTGGATACAGGCAGTTGAAATGAGTTTCCTCTGCAGGGTAGTTGGACTCTCCCTTGGAGATAGGGTGAGAAGTTCAGTTATCCAAGAGACTCGAAGTTGAACCGCTGCTCCTCCACATCAAAAGGAGACAGTTGAGGTGGTTCATCTGGTAAGGATAATCCCTGGGCGCCTCCCTAGGGAGATACTTCGTGCATGTTCAACTGGGAGGAGACTCCGGGGAAAACCCAGGACATGCTGGAGAGACTATGTCTCTTGGTTGGCCTGGGAACACCTTGGAGTCCTCCCATAAGAGCTGGAGGAGGTGGCTGTGGAAAGAGATGTCTGGACCTCCCTGCTCAAACTGCTGCCTCCGAGACCAGAGTCCAGAACAAGAGGAAGATGATGGATGAATGGATGGATGGATGGATGGATGGATGGATGGATGGATGGATGGATGGATGGATGGATGGATGGATGAATGGAGACTGTGGCACTTTACCCCCACATTTCCCTCTGTCTTCATCCTTCACTCACCTGACTGCAACCTCCCCCCTGCGGGCCGGATGTGACCTGCAGACCATTTGAAGGTGACTGGTCTAAATGGTCAGTGTCCATGTCAGACCTGAGTGTGGGACTTTCTGAGAATGGCGGAGGTGTTTTTAGATCTCACTGCTTTCCATTCCTTCCTGTCATCGTGAATCACTTGTATGAATTTTATAGAGTAAAATATAAAATTCTCTGAGGGTTTTGTTGCTCCACCTGCTGCAGCTTCTTGTTCTCCATCAGATCATGCTTTGTTTTCTTCCTGCTTGATATTCTCCCTCCTGACTTTCTTACTCTGATTATGATTTTATGTTTTTACCCCCCCCCCCCACCCCACCTCCACACTCCTCCCTTCTGTCTTCTCC
>NC_056519.1:1566603-1567858 GCF_014905685.2 Nematolebias whitei | reverse complement strand
CCCCCCCCCCCCACCCCACCTCCACACTCCTCCCTTCTGTCTTCTCCTCAGAACTGCACCCGTCCATCCGAGCCCCCTGTTCTCTCCGTCCCCTTCATAGGATTGATTGTAATAGTGGCCTTGATTTGGTGCTGGTGGGAGGAGCTGGCGTCCTAAAGGGGACCAGGTATGGCCACGCCCTTCTTTCTCTACCCGAGCCTGTGAGGCACGTTTCACTTACCTGCCTCCGGTCATCTTTGTTCCCTGTGGATCATTTGATAGAAATCTTTGGACCGTCGGTCAACCTCTAACTAACTCACCGCATTGACAAACTTTGATTTGTTCTTTGTGGTTTAAAAACAGAAAGCTGAAGAAAAGAGTCTGAACCTGTCGTACAAGAGTTACACGTGCTGAACAGAACTGATCTGGGCTCTGAGCGCAAAGGACAGGAAGGGAAGGCTCATGTCATCTCGCTTCCATAAAACCCTGGAGATGACTACAGATGTACATGTTTGAACACTAAAAGTTCTGCGGTTCTCTGTTCAAGGACGTTTTGGATCCATTTTGTTTGTTTTTTCATAGCGACGGTTTCTTTGAGGCTCACTTCCTGGTTCATGTTGGATAAAGAGAAGGGCTGTTAACTCCGCCTCCTTCCTCTTCTAGAAATGGGAATCACCATGGCAACCAGTGACTCAGCAGAATCTGAGTCAGAGGTTCTTCCATCATTCTGCTCTGTTTTAATATTCCAACATGGTCGCCCCCACACACCAGTTTAGTCCTAATAAAACATTGAAGTTGCAAAACATTTTTACCAAAGTATGACCTAAATTCTTGTTTGACTGTAGAGAAGGAAGCAGATGGATGTTGCTGCGTTGGAGAAGTTTTTATATATTCGGCTGTTCTCAAGTGTTTGGATCAATAAATTCCTCTCTGTCTCTCAGCAGAGCTATTCTGAAGGCTGGAACCTGGTGGTGGCGGCGGTTGCCGTGGCAGCCATTGCAGCTCTAGTGGTTCCCAGTTTCATCAGAACCTGAGGACTGACAGGAAGTGACCTCACGGCAAGCTGTGGGATCTTGGGACTGCTGTCATCCATCCAGCACCGCCCTCATCCATGTCGCCGTCCTCATGTCTGCTTGTTGCACGTTTCAACCAAACGCTACAGACGGCAGTGAGTTCTGGAGGAAGAAAAAACAGTCATCAAAAATGTCTATCTATCCTTCCCGCTGCAAGTCACATGACCGTTAATCAGCTGGTTCCGCAGGTCACATGACCGTTA
>NC_056519.1:1563665-1566593 GCF_014905685.2 Nematolebias whitei | reverse complement strand
TTAATCAGCTGGTTCCGCAGGTCACATGACCGTTAATCAGCTGGTTCGGCAGGTCACATGACCGTTAATCAGCTGGTTCGGCAGGTCACATGACCGTTAATCAGCTGTTTCAGCAGCTCACATAACGTTAATCAGCTGTTTCAGCAGGTCATGTGACCGTTAATCAGCTGGTTCAGCAGCTCACATAACATTAATCAGCTGGTTCAGCAGGTCACATGACTGATTATTAATCAGCTCAGTGGTTTTGAAACATCCACCAGGATGATCTGCAGGTTTTTCAGTTTAGATGTTTTTTCTTCTTTTCCTCTGTTTGTTTGTGAATCGTACATATTTAAAGTATTTATAAGAATTTAAAATTGTTTCTGAGAAATCCAGATATTCTACATAAATTTATATTTTACATTTTTGGAAGAAGCAGAATTAAAATCTTCAGTTTCAAAATTTTTAAAGCCTTTTTTTATTTTGTTTACGGGTTAGGATCAAAAAATGGAAAAAATTCTGGTACAGGTTTTTTTCTCAGCGTTTTTAATTTTAGATGTTTTAAAAAACTTTTTTGACATTTCAAACATTTGGCCTTTATAATCTGCTTTCTGTAAAGGCCTGGAGAGATTTGATTAATATTAATGAAATGTCGTGGTGAAGCTGCTTGTTGGAGAACCAGTTCATTCGAGCTGCGCCTGAACTGGTTTGGGTCTTGGCTCGAGCCGGGTCGAACCGCTCACTTTACAGAAAGCAGCAGAAAACATCTCGGGCTCTTAGTTTGAAAAGCATCGCTTCACGGCTGCAGATGATTTTCATGAGATGAATTTAGCTTCAGTCCCGGATAGCTCCGGTGGAACCAGATCATTTTGTCTCCGCTTCAGTCGAGTCAAACTGACGACTTTTTATATTTTCACATTTCAGACCAACTAAAATCTGTATCTGTGTGTTTGTGGTGACGTGAAGTGCTGCACGTGTTGCACGAAGCTTCCATGAACTGATTCACTGTGTTTAGCCTCAAAGTAGCAGCTTGGTTTAAATTTTATAATAATTTGCTGAGCGACGTCGAACAGAAGCTTTATGTGGTTTAGATGTTTTTTAGGGGAGGGGCTTCAGTAAAGTTTTACTGCAGAAAATGTGACAAAAATAGCAACAAAAGTTGTGTAAAGGGTACTAAAAATGTAAATAGCATATTTTATTTATGTGTTTGACAATTTGTTCACCCTCTGAAAGAACGAAGTGAAAACAACATGGAGATTTTAAAAAGTGATCATTTAGCGCTCATACATCTGGATGCAGACAAAATTTTAAAATATGTACTGTTTTTGTCTCTAAATGGTTAGAACATGTAAATGTGTTTTTGATGGTTTTACCAGAACCAGGACATTCTAACAGTGTTAATTAGTAAATCTCCTCTAAGGTAAGAAATGAGATGATTAACCTCGTTAGTCACCAGGTCTTCTTCAGATGTGCAGTTATTAAGTTCTGCTCATTGTTTCACATTTGAAAGAACTCAGACATAAAAAGCCTTTTTTAACAATTAGATTTTTTTTTAAATAAGAATGTCAATTAAAAAATAAATAAAATAAATTGATAATTAATTGGATAAAATACAGTGAGTGTCCCTGAATAAAGACAACAAGTTTACAGGATAAAATATTTTTAAGGGAACATAGTTTCCCTCTGTGGTGACGCAGAATCTCAGGCGGTTAAAGAGAAATCGGATAAAACTGTTGATTGCAAAAGTTTGCTTTATGAAAGGGCTAGAGGACTGAGTACACAACCATGTGGAACTCCTCGCCCAAAATGTGTTACACAGTGCCCTCTGTGGCCATCACATGGAACTCCAAGATAAAATAATTTCACATTCATTTTAAAAACAAACACTAAATTGGAGATATAAATATTTCACCAAGAAGTTTCAGTGTTGACCAAAGCAACAAACATTATGAAGATTTGTTTATTAAAATGAAAACAAGAGGCAGAATTTTACTGAATAAAAGACGTGGGGTACAGAGTCTCTGATGCTGACTTTCATGTGACTGCTTTACATTTGATTAATGATAAAAATGTGACTGATTTAAAGAATAAAACAAGATTCAACTTGATATTATAAGAGTGTGCATGCTGGGGTCCAAACATTCTGAGGTTTGGAACGTGACGCTGAGAATTCATGAAATATATAAACTTATGAAGATATTTTGAAAGAACTATTTACATCTGAATGTGATTCTGTTGACATGAATAAAACATTAAAACTGGACGTAATGTGTTAATTTCTTCCCACAAACTGAATGAAGTTTCTTTATTTTGAACAGTGTTGATATTAAACACGTGTACGACCTAAAAATAAATCCCTCACGTGTCGTCAGTAAAATATAAGAATCCTAATTTGACCTGAGGAATGACGTTAAACTGCAGCTGAGTTCACTGAAATTCAAATTAAATTTCTGAACCTCTAAAAGTCTGAATGACAAAGGTCCAGTTTGTCCGTTTCTGAACCACAAGGAGACTCCAAGTTTGGCGGTGAGCCTCAGGAACGGACCTCTTGTGGGCCACTCAGTAGAACTTTCCACCTGAGGAGACAGAGCTCCGGAAGAAGCAGCTAAAAAGTTCAGACGTAAAGAGCCGAACACTTCGAGCACCAAGACTCGGGACCTTCAGATGGAGGTTCAGTCCAGACCACCAGGACCAGATGACCCAGGATCATCAAGTTTGATGCATTTTAAATATTTATTTCATGGGTCAGAGAAACCTGTAATAAGGGCCGTTTCTGGCCCACGGGCCGGAAGTTTTTACTGCCATCATTAAAAAAAATTAAATTTCACATTTTTCAGCTGAAAATTAATTTTATTCTATTGAACAAGTTTATTGCTGTCTGTCTGTCTGACTGTCTGTCTGTCTGTCTGACTGTCTGACTGACTGACTGTATGTATGTCTGTCTGTCTG
>NC_056519.1:1562083-1563655 GCF_014905685.2 Nematolebias whitei | reverse complement strand
CTGTCTGACTGTCTGACTGACTGACTGTATGTATGTCTGTCTGTCTGTCTGTCTGTCTGTCTGTCTGACTGTCTGTCTGACTGACTGACTGTCTGTCTCTCTGACTGTCTGTCTGTCTGACTGACTGACTGTATGTATGTCTGTCTGTCTGACTGTCTGTCTGTCTGTCTGACTGACTGACTGTCTGTCTGTCTGTCTGACTGACTGTCTGTCTGTCTGTTTGTTTGTTTGTTTGTTTGTTTGTTTGTTTGTTTGTGTAAATATAAATCAGACCAATGAATCAATGAAATGTGAGTTTTTCCAGCAGCTTTCTGTCTGGCTCCGGTTCCGGTTCTGGTCTTAGAACCCAACAGGAACCCTGGCCGGTTCTGTTTGGGGACATGAAATGTTTTGAGTGGAGAATCGTCCCCGAACCACGGCTCTGGTTCTGGTTCTGGTTCCACCATCAGCTGTTTCTGAGGTTCAGACTGGACCGACTGCAGGTGGACTCGGTCTGATCCGGGTTCATGATTCGGTTCCAGATCTACAGAGCGCAACCGAACCGTGCTCGTACGGAACCGGACTAATCCTGGATCCTGACTGGTTCCGGCTGATCAGAACCCCAAGTGATGAAGACTTCGGACGGAGAAGATGAAGAGGGTCTCCGCGGGGACGCGCATAGTGAGCGCGCCGCGCGGCTGTGGAGAGGCGTGACGCGCCCGAACCGGACCTCCAGGATGGCAGGTGAGTGTGGGTTCCGATGAGGGATTAGCATGATGCGGTGGTGTTGGTGGTTCGGTTCTGATCCGGATCAGCAGGACTTCGTGCTGTTAGCGGCTCGGATGAAGGGAGGAGGCTCAGTAGTGAACCGGGCCATTCCGAACCGGATCATCTGTGTTCGGAACCCCCGGGGATGTTCTGCAGCTCTAACCCGGGAGTGGGGACTGCAGCAGCCGAACCGGGCCGTTAGGACCGCGATGTTCTGTGTAGTGGCCGAACCGGGCCGATCCGGAGCTGGACCGGAACAGACCCACCGAGCAGAACCCATTTATCAAAGATGTTCTGCAGAACGGGGAGGAACCGGATCATTCAAATCAGATGGGAACCAGAGGCACCCAGCAGAACCGGGTCAGGGTTCTGCTGCTCACCTGACTTATCCTATTGGATCCACTAGAATCGGAACAACTGGGTCCAAAATGTTCCGTTTATGAATAACTTGAGATGAATGGATCCGTTTGTTCCGGTTCTGGACGGGTTTGAGCTTCGAACACAGAACTCTTTATTTCAAAATTCGTCTTTACAGGATTTAAAGGAAACCTGTTGGCTAAGTTCAGCCTTTGTTTGTTTGTTTGTTTGTTTGTTTGTTTGTTTGTTTGTTCCATGAAGATCTTTGGAACAGTCCAGGTCATACCTCTCAGAACTCCAAAGAAAACAATAAATCCACAAGATCAAAGAAAAAGAAGCAAACAGGAAACAGGAAAGTGAACAGGACAAAAAACACAGAAGAAGAGATGGATGGGAAGTGAAGCAGGTGCAACAGGAAGTGAAGGGATAAATGTAAAGTGAAACAGGAAGTGTAGGGTTTAACAGGAA
>NC_056519.1:1531583-1552083 GCF_014905685.2 Nematolebias whitei | reverse complement strand
GAGCACAGGATGCTCTCCACTGCACACCTGTAGAAGGAGGTGAGGACTGAGCTTCCAGACCAGCTCGTCTCAGCCGCCTGAGGAAGTAGAGTCTCTGATGAGCTTTCTTCATCAGGCTGGTGGTGTTGTTGCTCCAGCTGAGGTTGTTGTTCAGGTGCACACCCAAGTACTTGTAGCTGGAGACCACTTCCACTGCAGAATGCTTTTAAAAAAAAATTGATGCATTTTACTGATTCATGTAGACATCACAGTTTTATTTTTCTGTTTAACGACATTGAGGAAAGAGATCTTGTATAAAATAACTTTATGCAGGATCTCATGCAGTACCACAAGATGTGAGTATGTGTTAGGGATGACTCTCAGCTACTACCACACCAAGTATTACCTCTAGTCATATGAGGTCTACTGTGGCAGACAGACACACAGTAAAGCATTAATGCCAGTTTTTCAGTGACTCGTAATAATCTAAAACCAAAAGGTGACTTTGAGGTTAAAACTTGAATGGGTTTTAATGGTCTGACCCCCCAGATATTACGGAGCCTTCGTCACATCCTCCATCATCATCATCATCCTCCCCCCTCAATGGGTCTTCAGATTTCGGTCACCATGGTAAAGGTGCCAGTTCGGCAGAGGACTCAGACTCTGGTGCCCAGGGGATCCACCTCCTGTTGAGACCCCCTGACCTCCTGTCTCCTAGTCTACCACCACCCCTTCCCCCATTTAGCCAGCCCACCCTCACTCCTCCTCCTCCCTGGGAGCAGGGAACCTCCCTGGAGGAGGCCTGGGGCTCCGGAGACTACCTGGAGACGCTGTCCTTTATGGTGCCGGATGGCGAGGAGCTGTCCCTTGCCACGCCACTGCCCAGCCACCCCTGGGACGATAACTTTGAGCAGGACTGGATCTCCTATGATACAGACTTCCCTGTCCGCCCAACTGTCCCCCTCTCCTCCCTTCTCCCTGTCTCCCCCTCCTCCTCCACCCCTAACATACCTCTGCACATAGACTTGGCCCCTCCAGAAGGGTTTCCCTCCTGGGGTGAGGACTACGATCCAGAGGACATGATGCCTTTGGAACCGACAGAGGTGCTGCTGCCAGACATGAACAGTCTGGAATACTACACCAACCTGCTAGCCCGGGAACGAGAGCGGGAACGAGAGCGGAAACGAGAGCGGGAACGAGAACAGGAACGAAAACGGGAACAAGAACAGGAACGGGAGCTGGAACGAGAACGGGAACAAGAACGGGAACGAGAACAGGAACGAGAGCAGGAACGAGAACGGGAACAAGAACAGGAACGAGAGCGGGAGCTGGAACGAGAACGGGAACAAGAACGGGAACGAGAACGGGAACGAGAACGGGAACAAGAACGGGAACAGGAACGAGAACGGGAACGAGAACAGGAAAAGAAGAAAAAGGATGAGCGGGATCAAGTGAACCTAACCGACGCTAGACCATCCATTAGTACTATAGCCACACAAACCCGCCATCCACCTCTGACCCCAACACCAACACCCAGTCCTCCACCTCATCTGGAGCCCAAACAACCCCCACCAGGACCCACCCCTCCTCTCACACCCTCACTTACCCTCTCAGGTGAGAAAAAGCCACCTGCTCCATCACCCACCCTCAGAACCCCTTCCACCTTTGCTCCAACTGCTCCAAAATCAAAAGATCGTAGCCCAGTCCCCAGCAGACACCCTCTTCATCCAGCATCCAACACCACCAGCCGGGCACCGTTCCCTCCACCGCTGAGACCATCCACCCACCCCGACAAACCCGAGAGGCCTTTGGTTGTCATTGAGAAGCCAACAAAAGCTCTGCCCACAACGACCACTACCCAGATGATTTCCATCAGCCTGACAAGAGCCACCCCAGTCACCACGCCAAGAAGAACCCAGACTCCGCCCATCAGACAGTACCTGTGCAACGTCACCAAGCCAGAGCTGTACCTGGTCAGAGTGGGTAAGAGTCGTCCACTGGACATGTGACAAGAAGTTGAAGTCTTTGGTCCAGTCAGCTGATGTGTTTGTCTTTGTGTGTATGCAGTCAGTTCTAAAGGTTCATCAGGTGGTTTCAGCCAGGTCCGAGACCTTTTGAGGAGGGACTTCAACCGCTCTGTGGAGCTGCAGGTAAACTTGTGACTTTTTCTCTGTCTCTGTCATGTCATGCTTTTTTCAGTTTTATCTTTCTGCTCTGTGCCCATTCTTCGTCTTCTTCTTCTTTTTCATTTTCTCTTCTGCCCTTTCTCCGAATACTTCAACAAACAGTTAATCAGCGTTCACAATTTAATTTTACGGGAGCAGATCTTCTCAGAATTTCTAATCTTCTCTTATCTTCTCATAGCCATCTTGATTCTGCTCAAGCTAAAATTCTGGTGTTGGATATTCTCACTTGTCCAACCTGATGATTGACAGCTGTATCCTCCACAGTTCCTCAGAACTCCATCCAGTTTTGCCTTCCGTGTTGTGTCGGGACCGTTGATCTTCACCGCCATATCAGTCATCAACGCTCTTCGGCAGGCACCACGAGGCTCAGGTCCAGTTCCCATTGTGTCACCTCTGTACACTGTACCAGACCACCGGTACCAGGTCCACTCCGTGCTGCAGTTTGTCCCCGCCCATGCTGACATAAGAGTATGCAACTTCACTGACCGTGTGGAGAAAGGGCTCATGATGGCGTACAGGGAGGCGCGGAGAAGATCACACGAGACAGGGAATATCACTGTACAGGTGAGTAAACTTGGTCATTGAGGTTTGGTTCTTGCTGCGTTTTGATAAAAAAAAAGTATTTGACTTTCTCTTCAGCTGCTGAACGTCACACTGAGCCCGGCTCGGCCCATAGCAGGGCAGAATGTTCCTGTGGACATCACATTTGCAGTGCGAGATGGGCGGGGCTATTTGCCAGGATCTGAGGTCAGCGAACACCTGAGGAAGCTCAGCCTGGTGGAGTTCAGCTTCTACGTTGGTTTTCCTGCGCTGCAGATTGCAGAACGTACGACAGTAACCCATCAAACCTGCATTAACACGTGATGGCTGGAGGCCTAATAGGTTCATCTGGTTGAACAGGTGCCCCCTGTTGGCTGGTGGTTGTCTTCTTAGCACAGTCTCAAATCCCTCATATCTTTATACTTTTAATATTCTCTGTGACACTTGGTTTGGATGGTGATTTACTGGATATGTATTGAAGAACATGTGGTAAAAAAAATAGATTAGTAATAAATGTGTATTTCACAGCATTTCATTATCCTGAGCTGAACACGTCTCACCACCTGAAATCCACCTGGGTCCGCACAGGTAAAAACACCTTTCTGTGTGACTTTCTCTGTAGAAAGATGTTAGCTGTTAGCTGTTAGCTGTTAGCGTGGATGTCTCACCCTCCTCAGACTGTTCACAGTGTGAACTGTCTATTACTTGTTAGCATGGATGTCTCACCCTTGGGGTAGAAGTAGGGCAGCCGACTTAGGAACCAAAAGGCCCAGATTTGATCCCCAGTCATTCCCACATATCGAAGTGTCTCTGAGCAAGACACCTAATCCCTAATTGCTCCCTGGGCACTTACATAACTGCCCACTGCTCCACCTGGGTGTATCTCAGGTGGGATGGGTTAAATGCAGAGAACTAATATTGCCATTGTATGGGAACATACAATGATGGCAACACATAGCACTTTACTTTACTTTATTATGGACTGTCCATTATCTGGTGAATGGACTGTACTTATATTGATTGATTGATTGATTGATTGATTGATTTTATTGTCAATTCTGCATATGTACAGGACATACATAGAAATTGAAATTGCGTTACACTCCTACTCAAGTTGCAGCAAACAACAACATTAGCAAAAATAAACTAACACAACTAGTTATATAAAAAATATAAAAGTAAAAGTGAACAGCAGCAGGACCTCTGATGCAACGTGCTCAATAGTGACTAACAGGAGACATATATAGCACCTTTCTATCTTATCAAGATATGCAAAGCACTTTACAACACTCTGTGCTTCATTTACCCATTCATACAACATTCTACTAGATCTCTACAAAGCTAATTGAACAAATCATTCTAAAGGGACAAATCAGAGCTTTATCACATTCATACACCAAAGGGACACACATCGGAGACAGAGAGGGGTTCAGTGTCTTGCCCAGGGACACTTCAGCATGTGACTGCTAGTGGATTCGAACCCTCAACCTTTGCATTGGAGGAAGACTGCTCTAACCATTCAGCCACAGCTGCCCCGCCACTGTTAGCATGGATGTCTCACCCTCCTGTGAACTGTCTGTTACCTGTTAACATGGATGTCTCACCTTCCTTTGACCTGTCCTCTGATTGTTTTAGTCCTGCTGGGGGTTCAGGAGCTTCAGGTGGCTGAGAGAAGTTTTAAAGCACGACTGGAGAGGCGTCTGGCTCTGCTGCTGGAGGAAGGACTGCAGGAGACCAGCAGGAGGCGCTGGAGGAGGGCAACTGCAGTGGGCAACAACAATCTTCAGGTAAACTAATGCAATCTGGACTTCTCTCCCTGACTGGTGTGGCATCTTTTTTACCGTGTGCAGTCATAGAGGATGTGGACTGACTGAGTCTAACAGTAACCCCTTGGTCTTTAAATCAAACAGTGAATGTGACACATCGTCCACTTGTTGTGCCTCAGGTGGTGCGGGTTTCCAGGCTGTCTGGATTTGAGCGCCCCCTGGAAGTGTTTTACTTTGTTGAGGGTCCAGGTGGAGTGAGGGTCCCAGCTGAGGTCACCGCTACCACCATGAACCGTCTTGATCTTCAGAGGGCCGCCATTGTTCTTGGACACAGAGTCCAGAGACCACTGGCCCAACGTGAGTCAAGAACCTCATCTGTCCATAATATTTGTTACTTTAATGGTTTAGATCTGATGCTCACTTGTTCCTCACCTGTTCCTTACCTGTGTCCAGCTGTGGAGACTCTGACCATCCCTCCAGCAGAGACTCAGAGCAGCAGTATCTGGCTGATCGTCGGTGTGGTTGTTCCCGTCCTGCTGGCCGTCTTCATCATTATCATCCTCTACTGGAAGCTGTGTGGCTCTGAGAAGCTGGAGTTCCAGCCAGATGCCATCAGCACCATTCAGCAGAGGCAGAAGGTAAGGCATGGTGTGCTCATCTTTCACCTGTCCTGTCTGTAAAGCAAGTCCACAGCTGAAGCTCAGATCTTCTGCAGCTCCAGGCTCCGAGCGTCAAAGGCTTTGACTTTGCAAAGCTTCATCTTGGGCAGCACAGTAAAGACGACATCATGGTGATCCAGGAGCCCGGTCCGCTGCCCGCCCCCATGAAAGAAGCCACACCTTCTGATGGCGGGGACCTCAACACACCCAAATCCAAAGGATCGTCCACCAAGGTGGCACGTTCAAGCCGCCGCAGAGAAAGGTCAGACAGATTTAATACAACCTGTTTGATTTGGTTCTGTTTGAATTAAACTTTTTATGTTTGTATTCTGATCATTCTTTGTCAGATGGACATGTAGAAACAAAATGATCACCAAACTGCTGTTCTTCCCTTTTTAGGCTCAGCCCGTCGGATGGCGACTCGTTAGGAAGCGACCAATCAAGCGGCAGGGAGTCGGCAGAGGAAAGCACAAGGCCTGTGGCCACGCCCAGCGAGGGCAAACAACACAGGAAGATGCCCAAAAATGGTCAGAGAATCTGTGATGTCGTCATGTGGACTTAGATGAGTGAGGAAGGCAAAGATGTTGTTGTGTTTGACCAGTCTTTATTTCTTTTTTCTGTTTGTTGCGTTTTGTGACTGTAGGGAGGAGCAAAATGGGTATGTCTACACCAAAACACCACAGATCCACTCCAGCCAGTTTTCTGTCAATGAGTTTAAAAAAATCAACCAAATTCAGTTTTTAGAAAGTCCCAGTTGACAGGATCTGGTCTCAGTTATGTTTCAAAATACAGAAAGTCACTTCAAGCTGCATTCTGTGGCCATAGGTTTTAGGTGAAGTGCATGCTGGGACTTGTAGTTGAGTCCTTCAGTTCTTAGTATTTGGTAAATCAGATGTTCTGATCTTTGACTCCTTCCTGCAGGAGCGCCTTCAGGCAGTGGACCAGATGAGCTCCTGTCCTCATCCTCTATCTTTGACCATGTTGATCGTCTGTCCCGTGGCTCGTCTGACGGCACCCGGCGCCAGGCCAACAAGGTACAGCTGATCGCCATGCAGCCACGATCAAGCCCGCCACCAACGCAGCCCCCCCCACAGCTCAGCCCTTCCCTCACTGAGAAGGTCAACACTGAGGTGAGCTGCCAACAATAATGCCTTTTTCCTCATCATTTGTTGGATCATAACAGAACCTGTTGGCTCTGATTCAGCAGGTGGCGCTGAGGCACAAGTCAGAGATTGAGCATCACCGGAACAAACTGCGACAGCGCGCTAAGAGGCGGGGTCAGTGCGAGTTTCCCTCCATGGATGACATCATGGACGCATTCGGAGACGGGCCGGTTCAGAGTGAGGTGGCGCAGCGACTTTATAGCTCCGCCCATGACCACATGGACTGCATCCTTCAGGCCGACACTGCCTCACCCCCCACCCCCACTGACTCCAGAAAAAGGTCAGACTTTGGCAGAATCTTTGGACCCTCTGAGACATTGTACTCCTGACCTTCTGATGGGTCTGTTCAAGTCACAAAAAGAACTCTTGAGTTTCTGCTATGCTTTAGGGTAGAAGTTGATGGAAGTAGGAATTGATACACTTTCACATTTCTGCAGAATATTTTGTTTTAACTTTTGAATCCAGGATGTTTTCAGAGGAATCAAACTTTTTTTTTTTAAGCCTGTCTTTTTCCTTGCAGAGGAAGACGCTCTCCACGATCTCGGAGGGCTCAACAGGGACCAGGAAGTCTCCCTGATACCGACAGAGACCGGCTGCTCATCGATCAGGGTGCAACCTACAGGAAATTCCCAGGACTCAACAATGTGGCCTACATGGTAATAATCCGGTCAGGGTTTCTGTTTTGTCTATCAAATTAAGATGCCACCCCGGCTGAACTGATGCAGGAGAACAGTGGAGAACAGTAGAAGGAGGTTTAGCTGTGGACAGATGATGATCTCAGAGAAACCTAAACACCTTAAAACCAGAGAAAAGGATTCTAGATTTCAGAAAATGCAACCAGTTGGAAGTTGCCAACTTTAGGTTCTTGTTGGATGTGTCCTAGTCCAAAAAGTCTTTCAATTCAGGCATGACCACCCACCAAGTTTATCGTTGCACTGCAGTGGTCCAGGACTACTCAAACGTGGTCCTAGAAAGGAAAACCGAAGGACCAGAACCAGAGTCATGGGTACCCCAGACTGGACCGTATTGTTCTAAACCAGTTGGAGTTTTAATGATACGATATGAATTGGTGATATGTGACTTATCTGTGCTGCTGATTATCCATGCTGCTGATCTCATGCTGCTGAAAACAATGGATCTGCCGTACGACTGGATGTTTCTTTGATCCATAAAACCTACTTAAATATGGCAATGTTGTGGTCTGTGTAGGGTTGGACCCAGATGCAGACATGGGAGCTCAAGTAAAATTAAAACTTTAAAAAAAAATTAAATGAAACAAAAAGCTGACATGTGACAAAAAATTTACAACTGAGAACATGAGGAGGATGAAGGCATAAGGATGAGTCCAATACGAGCTGCCAGTGAAGTGAGGACAAGAGACTGGCTTTAAAGCAAACTGAGGGAGAGAGGAAAATGAAAACACCTGAAACTGATTGCTGATAGCTGGCAGGTGAGAGTGGCAGGCAGGACTGTAAAAACACAGAGCCGACTGAGGGCAGAATGGACCTGATAACTGGAAACATTGAAACGAGGATTGATCTACATACAGAAACACAAATGGATGAGTCTAAACAAAACAGGAGAAAACATAAGAAACAGAAACTCACAAAGAACCTAGATAATCAGGAAAATAACCAATTAAAATAAACTCATAGAACTACTGAACAAAACATCCAGATATGACCGGCACCAGTGTTCCCTGAAGGCCTACATCAGCAGGACGATGCTCCCTGCCCTTCTGCTTCAAGAACAGGGTCTACATTTGGTCTACATTAGATTTAACAACAACCAGTTTGTCAAATTCTCTAGAACTCAGTCCAATCAAACTTTTGTGAGATGTTCTGCACCAACAAGTCAGTTCTATGGAGATCCCAACTCAAAACTTCCAGGACCTAAAGTAGCTCCCATTGAAATGTCAAAGACAGATAGAGCAGACCTTCAGTGATCACAGTAGACCTTTGGAGTTCCACAGTAGAACTTTAGAGGTCTACAGGAGTTCACGAGGAGATGGGTCAGAGCTTATTTGTTTTAGGCTGATGGTCTGGAGGTATAGGTAGTTGGTGTTCATGTCTAATCCCACATACCTCAGTGGTCCAGAGAACTGGTCTGAGACCGTCTTGATGGTAGATATAATAACTTTTGACCTGCGTTCTGAGTCAGACACCATTAAAAAGTTCAGTTTGGAGATCAATGTTTAAACAGTCCTCAAATAGTCCTCAGTCGGAAAAGCATTGATTACTCTCTTTGGGTCAAGGGTGCGGTTCTACCTCAAGTGGAGGAGTTCAAGTATCTTGGGGTTGTGAATGGAACGTGAGATCGACAGATGGATTGGTGCAGCCTCTGCAGTATTGTGGACTCTATGTCGGTCTGTTGTGGTGAAAAAGCTGCTGATCAGTCAGTCTATGTTCCTACCCTCACCTATGGCACAAACTCTGGGTAGTGACCTATAGAATGAGATCGGAGATCCAGGAGGTTGAAATGTGTTTCCTCTGCAGGGTAGCTGGACTCTCCCTTAGAGATAGGGTGAGAAGTTCAGTTATCAGGAGAGACTCAGAGTAGAACCGCTGCTCCTCCACATCAAGAGGAGACAGTTGAGGTGGTTCAGTCATTTGGTAAGGATGATCCCTGGGCACCACCCTATGGAGGTACTTAGGGCATATCTGACTGGGAGGAGACCCCGGGAAAGACCCAGGACATGCTGGAGAGACTGTGTCTCTCAGTTGTCCTGGGAACACCTTGGGATCCTCCCAGAAGAGCTGGAAGAGGTGGCTGTGGAGAGAGATGTCTGGACCTATCTGCTCTACCTGATGCTCTCAGGAACAAACTTTGGAACAAGTGGAAGATGATGGGTGGATGGATGGATGTTTAAACATCTTTTCTATATTCTGTCTCTTCTCTTACAGTCGGACCCTGATCTGCCCCCAGACCACGGCAGTCCGTCCCCAACCGATGAGGTCTTTGACCTGGCACAGCCCCCACCCCCATACATGCCCCCACAACCCTCTATTGAGGAGGCCCGTCAACAGATGCACTCCTTGCTGGATGACGCCTTCGCTTTGGTTTCACCGTCCTCACAGGCCAGTGGCTGTGTCAGCGGGGTAAGATTTCACCTTCTCAATGTCGAACTTCAGAGTGGCAGTGGGTCTCTAACCCCGTAGCCCCCTCCCGTGTCCTTTAGTGTATTTTCTGCAGTTGAGACCAAGATCTTCAACTCTTAATCTAGGCTGATGTTTTATGTTCTTCTGTTTAAATCCTGCAGAGATACACAGAGCTTGGAGTCTCGCCCACATCCATTCAGGGTCTGCTGCAGAGGTCAGTGTGCTAAAACCAGGTGCAGGTCTGGAACCTGGAACTGAGTCAGAACTGATCTTGTGTCTTTTCACAGGCAGGGCTTGGGCTCAGGAGGATATGTTTCTACTGGAGATCAACTGCAGGAATCTGTTTACTCCAACAAAGGGAAGTATGAGGACCCTCCCTCCTCCTCCAGACCACGACCCGTTGGTGGCAGTACAGGTACAGCCCTCCAGACAGACCCACGCAATCACTTTTTAAAACACTTACTGATCTTTTAAAATCACCACATGCACAATGTCACCTGTCAACATTTGTTTTCTGACCGTGTGGCTTTCTAGGTGCACAGCTTCACCACCTGACTCAGGTGGGTTTATCCAGTCAAATTGGGGCATACCCCGGTGTGGGTCGCAGCATGTCTGGGCCCACGGGTTCCAGCTGGCACCAGCAACACTCGGACCAGGACCTGTCCCGACCAGGAGGCAGCAGAGAGAGTGTAAGTCATAAAGTACTTCAGGACTAATGCCAGATTTGGTTCTTGGCAGGTCTGACTCACCCAAACCTGATCTGGTTGAGTAAAACTTTTCTCTCTTTTGTTCATAGGTGCTGTCTTTCCCCGAGTTCTCCTCTTCCTCCGTTTTCCAGATGCCTAGCTCCTCCTTGCGGGACCCGTCAGCTCCACCCTTCCTCCTGACCTCACCCACCCCTGAATACCTGCCGGAGGATGCCTCCCCCTCTGCCCACACCTCTGCCTCTCTTATAAAGGCAATCAGGGAGGAGCTGCGCCGTCTGGCCCAAAAACAGGCCGCGGTTACCAGCTATCCTTAAACCAACCTGGACCTTTCAGGACCAGAACTTCCAGCAGCTGGTTTTCTACTGATCAACATGATCCATATCTGACAACAAGGGCAGTGTCTGGAGGAGACCTCCAGTACTTTACAGGGTCTCGTCTTTCTCTTCGTTTGACCATCGTCTCAGTGTTTCTCTGCACATAAATCATTTCCACTGAAGTGCTTCCTGGAGTCGATCATGAGATGATCATCCTTTCTAAACTTCAACATCGAGTCAACTCATGAACTTTTGGAGGAGCAGGACTTTCTAGGACCTCTAGAGTGAATGGAACATCCTGGAGCTCTGGTTGTGACTGGCTGTTCCACTCATGTGGATTGGTCAATCTTCTTGAGCTTTTGGAAGAAACAGATCTGAAAGTGTATGGTATCTTTTGAAGTTCTAGAACAGATTAGTATTCATTGCGTTCTGGGTTAAGTAGATCTACTGGAGAATATAGAACTTCTTAAGAGCACTGTCCCTTCTGGTCTTGATCCTTTCAAACCTTCTAGAGTGAACATTTGCTCTACAGACGTTGTAATGTACAGATCATGCTCCTGAAGTGGATGGTGCTTTTTAGAGTTCTAGAGCCAATTATCCATTTTAAATTTCTAAAACTACCAAACTGTCTGCAGAGGATCTAAACCTCAAAGTGTACATCACTTCTCACCTTCATCATCCCAGACTTTCTGCATCAAATGTTTGCTTTGGAGTGTTTCTCCTCCTGAAGTGAATTTTGCAGATTATTCTGGAACAAACAGAGATTCTGGGTTCTAAATCATCTAAAGAGCACCACCCCTTTTAAAGTAAATGGTACCTTTTTGGATTCTAGAGCAGACTATTTTGGAACGGACTTCATGGAGTGGATCTCCAACCCCTCGAGTGCACTGTCCTTTCTAAGGAGGATGGTACTTTTTGAAGTTCTCAAGCAGATTTTCATTTATGGAGGTCTGGAACTAAAGGACCATTTGGAGGGGGTCTAGTACCACTAGAGAGTCCACCGCTTCAAGCTTTTGGTTTTTCCAGACCTTCTGAAGCAGATATTTGCACTGCAGTCTTTGGAGTTTATCGTTACATTCCTGAATAGCCTTTCTAAGTTTTAGAGCAGATTGTTCTGGAATAAATTGAGATTAAGACTGAAAAGATTAAATAAAAATAGATCAAATAGATGTGTTTTGAATTAAATAGACCTTCTGGGATCGAGATTCTTATGCCTGAAGTAGATGAAACCTTTTGAATTTCAAGAACAAATTGTGAATTACGAAGGTCTGGAACCAAAAGTCCTTCTGGAGGATGTAGAACCTCTGAAAGGTACCGTCCCTTCTGGCTTTTGTCTTTTCAGACCTTCTGGAGCCGATATTTGCTCTGCAGACGTTAGGGTGTATCATTCCTCCTCGTGAAGTGGATGATGCCTTTAAAAGTTCCTGAAAAGTTCTGAAACAGAAAGTCCTTCTGGAGGGGAACTAGCATGTCTGAAGAGCACGCCTCTTGTAGTTTAGTCTTTCCAGGAGCAGATGTTTGGTGGATAGTCCTTCCTCCTGAAGTTTTAAGGTGGACCATCCTCCTGGGTTCCCTGTGGTGCTAACCTTCAGCCTCATAACATCTCATCTTCAACCACTTACTGCCTTCCATGGTCCCATCAGCCTCGGTGATCAGGTCTGCATCAATCCAACCACCCGCATTGAGGTCTTTGCACTCTTCAACAGCTGGAGGCGCTGCACAGTCCCGACAGCACGAGGAATAAAATAAATGTATAAATAATAAATATATAAGGAAGAATAAAATATATGTAAAGAGATAGAATCCCAACGAGCACAATATAAATGTAAGAGTTACTGAGTATTGAGGTGTGACGTATTTTTGATTGCATATTTAAAAAAGACTTTATTTTAACCCAGAAAAGACCAAACTACTGTTCCGGTGGTGAAACTTGTGTTTGAACTCGCTGTAGATTTTCAGCCGGCGGTTGTTGCTTGGCGTAGCCGCTCGCTCGTGTGTTCGTGTATCGGTGGCAAAGAAAAAGAAACGCAGCTGACGCTTGTTTCGTTGTTTAGTTGCTTCCATTAAAGCTGCAGGTGTGTCAGGTGTGATGTCACAGGTGTGATGTCACAGGTGTGATGTCACAGGTGTGATGTCACAGGTGTGATGTCACAGGTGTGATGTCACAGGTGTGATGCCTTCTGCTTCTTAGGACAGACCTGACGAAAAACTTGGTTTGCACATTTCGGCCTCTTTGCACTCTTTTATTCATGTTCCTTCTTGGTTAAAGGGATAGTTCAGCTCTTTGGAGGTGGGTTCTGTGTAAAGGTTCAGAGTGACTTCATTTTACAGAAATAGAGTTCTGAATTCTGACTGGTCTGACCAAAGTGGACCTCTGCTGTCTGAAGAGGCCAGCAGGTCCTGTTGAATCTCCATCTCCCATCCTGAGCAGCACAATGGACCAGAACCTGGACCGAACCCCAACTTCGTATCTGGTTCTGAGAGAAGGTGGACCTTCCTGTGGCTCCTGGGGTCACGTCCTGCAGGAACATCACCGTGGTGTGGGACTGATGATGGTGAACAGGTTAATAAGGGAACGTCTGAAGGATGACTGGACCTCTTTTCCTGTTTAAAGATGTTTATCTTCATCTTCTGTTTGAGCTTCACCTGGAAACAGATGGTTTGAGGTGTGAAAGAAGCTGAAACGTTGAAGCTGTTTGGATCTCCACTCCTTTCAGTCTGAACTGGATGAGAAGAAAAATAAACTAGGACCACAGAGAATCCAGCCGCACGTGGCACCGTGGCTCATCTAACCACTTTTAAATTAAAACTTTTCTAAATTCATCTGGGAACAGGCTTCCTGTGCGTCACCCCAGCACTTAAAGGCTGGATCAGGTTTCCAAAAGCTACAAGGACAGTTTTACAACATACATTTAAAAAACTGAAGCTCTTTGAATTTTTTATTTTGGTGTGTGTAATGGAGCTAAAATTGATCAAACAGTGTCAGCTTCTTGTTGCTTCATCTGAACCATTTTATTCCAGTTGAGACTAACGGAACGAATAATATTCCTGCAGGAAGGGGGCCAGGCTGCACAGGAAATGCTACAGCTAAAATCACACGGAGTCGATTGTGTGTTCACGCCGACCTTTGAGAATGGATGACAGCCATGGTCCAGCTTGAACCATCCATTAGCTCATATTTCCTGTCAGAAATCAACTTTATTTCTGCAAAATGAGGTCATTCAAAGCGCAGTAACTGATTTTAAATGTCTGGACTTTTATTTTGAAAGAAACCCCTGCTTGTTGAATGTTTGTTGTACTTAAAGCTGCTAGTTTGATTAGTTTAGGATGAATTTAACTGTGGCTGAATCGAAACGTCTGTCCTTCACATGTTGTCTTAGCAGAACGTCTACTCCATCAGGATCATCTCGTACACCTTGTTGCCGTGGTGATCAAGTCCAGTTGTAATGTACCGTTATAAACATCTGGTTTCTACAGAGTGGGTGGTCTGATTTCTGTTTGAGCTGAAGACCTCTGAGTCACGTGTTGGATCTAGAAACAATGTGGTAAACATTTCGATTCAGGGAATTCATCATGATCTGTGACACATTTAGGAGCTTCCGTGGAGGTCTTACACCAAATGAGATCTTTGGTACAGACGTTTTGATTCAGCCGTTAACTTCATGTTCGTCAGTCAGACAGATGGTCCTTTTCAGCTGCTTCTGGCTTTTTGGTGAACATCATCTACTCCCACAAGAGCTCTCATTGGTCCATGCTGTTCTTCAGCAGCTCTCATTGGTCCATGCTGTTCTTCAACAGCTCTCATTGGTCTATGCTCTTCTTTCATTGGTCCATGCTGTTCTTCAGCAGCTCTCACTGGTCCATGCTGTTCTTCAGCAGCTCTCATTGGTCCATGCTCTTCTTCAGCAGCTCTCATTGGTCCATGCTCTTCTTCAGCAGCTCTCATTGGTCCATGCTCTTCTTCAGCAGCTCTCATGGGTCCATGCTCTTCTTCAGCAGCTCTCATTGGTCCATGCTCTTCTTCAGCAGCTCTCATTGGTCTATGCTCTTCTTTCATTGGTCCATGCTGTTCTTCAGCAGCTCTCATTGGTCCATGCTCTTCTTCAGCAGCTCTCATTGGTCCATGCTCTTCTTCAGCAGCTCGCATGTGTCCATGCTGTTCTTCAGCAGCTCTCATGGGTCCATGCTCTTCTTCAGCATGCTCAGTAAGCTTTAGCTGTTCTCGTGTTGCTGTTAATGTTCAGCATGCTGCTAAAAAATATTCAAGTTTAAAAAGTAATGAGTTGCTCTACGTCTGGGTGGAGTTGTTGGCGTCACGGTTCCATGGGATGTTCATCCATCATGAAACTTTGTTTTTATTTTTCGACCTAAAGATATTTTTAAATCTAAAAGAAGATGGTTACAATGTATAAAGTGGAAATGGTGTTAATTAGAAATAAATATATACATCCATATGTATAAAAGTGTTTATCTGTGACTGCTGAACAGACTCCTAGATCTGCTTCTCTGCTGACCAACCACAGACCACCTTTGGACTGTCAGTCAAGCTGTAGGACTTGGCCACGCCCACATGGTGCTGCTTCAAAGACTCCAGGTGGATCTGAGCCTTATCAAACCCCACACACATCGGAGAGAAAAATCTTGCTCTGGTTCTGGTTGAACAGACGAGGATCTTCTCCTGCGTGTTTCCTTCGATGTTTTAGAGTTTCTGTGTTTTTAGACCTTCGCCTGCAGGGCTTCAAACATGACAAAAACTACTGATGTGGGTCAGAATCTCGGCTCTGAACAATCTGCTGCACAAAATAAGCATAACAATATAACCAATAAAAAAATAGATTTCAAACTATCAAGAACCTGAAGAGAACCAAAGTCCAGATGGAACTGGTCCATTGTTTTGTCATGAATGAACTTCCTGCTGGAGTCCAACCATGTTCCTGTTGGTGCTCCTCAGACTGACCTCACAACCAGACCAGGTGAGTCCATCTAGGTCCAGTGAGTCCAACAAAGTTCAGGTGTCAGGGTCTGTAGCTCTGTTTGTGTCCAATCTGTGAGCTGGAACACTGCCAGCAGCCTCACCTGTTCCGCAGCAGCAGCCAGGTGAACCCTCAGCCTTTAAACAGTCTGGTTGGGATGGGATCTAGCAGACATGTGGATGATTTGGATGAAACTATTAATTTTGACAATTCCGAGAGCTGAACAGGACAAAAACAGTCATTTATAAAGAATCTCATGAAGTCATCACTGCTTATAGTTGTAGGGATACATGAATTAACAGAGACATAATTTTTCATTAGACTAGCTATGGTACTGAAAAGGAACCTGGGGTTATTTTTATTCTCATCATTTAAAGATGAGTAATATAAAGTTCTAGCTTTACAGAGAGCTTTCTTATATGTTAGCAGACTATCTCTCCAAGCAAAATAATATTATTCCACATTAGTGGAGGGCCATTTTCTTTTGCAGCTTACATGTTTGTTTTAAAGCACCTGCTGAGATGAATTTACTCTCAGTGACTGTGTAGTCACTTAATGTAAACTCAAAAGTTATTAAAAAATGGTCGGACAGAACAGGATTTTGTTGATGTATTACTAAGTACTTAATCTCTATACCTTAAGTCAGAACCAGATCAAGAGTGTGATGACGAGAATCAGTGTGGGCGTTTTGGGTAAAACCGCTTTAACTACATTTTGAAAGGCTATGCTGTTTTTTCTTGCTCTCAGTGAAGGCGGACACTTTTCCTCCCGCTCCTTCCCCTGCGTCTGCTCTTTGTCCTGTGAACCTTTTTAGAGCCTCTTTTTGCATATCTTCCAAATGGTAAATTATGGATCTGGTCAGCTGGTCTCTCAACACATTTGATCAAATTTTCTTGACAAGAAGACAGGGCGAAGGAGAGCCCTCCTGCCCAGATGGGATACTTACAGCCGGATACACGATGGATTCCTGGGGGCAGTGGAAGATCGCGTGTCTGTCCATGTTGTTGGTTGAGGATGCTGAAGATGCGTACATAATTGGATTTATGATAACAGGATTTCTGCTTTATGGAGTTGGTGGTTACCTGGCATATCGACAAATTCAAAAAATATCATCCGCTGTTCTGGACATCGTGAAGCTGCCTGACCTGCGTGAAGGAATGTGCCGAGCTGTGAACACTCAGATGCTGTGTGAGCTGAGCCGTGAGCTGGACACGATTTCTGCTGAGAACCGCAGGCTACTTGCGGCTCCTGGATCTCGCGGGCAGGAAGGAATTGACCTTGGAGAAGCTACAAGCTCGACCTGGCGATACTGACCACAAAAAGTTGGCTGTTTGAAGTCACCGTTGAGTGTACCAGTGGAACTGTAAGGCAGACAGAAAATAATGGATTCAGCCTGACCCAAAACAACTGCTGTAATCTGAACCTGGCTCGCCCATGTCGGCTTGGAAGGCTTTCTATTTCCAACTCTCCTGGATGTTACGTGAACAAGACGCTCTGCTCCCACTACCAGGTCCTTTTCCCAAGGACATCTGTGGACCTGTCTCAGAGAGCTCTACCGAGGCCGGCTGATAAACGCACCATCACTTATCATGGACTATGGTGGTGGGGGGGGGCATCTGGAACAATGTTCACGGACTTACTTCACACTCATACACTCATTCGCACACACTCCCCTCAACCCACCACCTTCACTGGCCTCCCTCCTTCTGCCCCTCCTCGGTGCTGTAACCTAGGTTGGCTGCAACACTCTCTTGGGCGGCCTGTGCTGGGAGCCCACCCCCACCCCCCGACTCACCCACTCCACATGCATCTTATTGTGTCGTCTGTATGTTGCTTTTTTGTGTGTGCTGAGAGTTTTTGCAAGATATGTTTTTATACCTCTTCTTTCCCTCGCGTTCTCTTTTTCTTATCTCAGGTAAAAATGCAGCGGCTCTCGAGGCTGCAGCCTCAGGGACTCCCGTCTGCCCGTGTCTGTGGTTTGGCTGTTTGTGTTCCTCGGACGGGCTGTACTGAAATGTAATTTTGTTGTGCTTCAGTGCAATGACAATAAAAGTTGATTCTGAGCTATCACTTTCAACATCTACAAATTATTATGCCTTTATCAGGATTCAATAAGTCAGATACAAATCGGACTGGACCCTGGACTGGACCCTGGACTGGAGCCGGACTAGACCCTGGACTGGACCCTGGACTGGACCCGGACTAGACCCTGGACTGGACCCTGGCCCGGACCTGGACTGGACCCTGGCCTGGACCCGGACTGGACCCTGGACTGGACCCTGGACTGGACCCTGGGTTGTAAATCATTTTATATGAAAAACAAAATTAGGCAAATTTCTATAAAGAAGAGTGGTGTGTTCAAGGTCCTGGTGTTTGTTGTGTTCAAGGTCCTGGTGTTTGTTGTGTTCAAGGTCCTGGTGTTTGTTGTGTTCAAGGTCCTGGTGTTTGTTGTGTTCAAGGTCCTGGTGTTTGTTGTGTTCAAGGTCCTGGTGTTTGTTGTGTTCAAGGTCCTGGTGTTTGTTGTGTTCAAGGTCCTGGTGTTTGGTGCGTGTGTTTGTACTGGTCCTCGACTCCTGAGTTGGAGTTTCTGGACGGAAACAGATCCCGCCCCCCTCTCATAGAAACCCCGCCCCCTCCCGTCGGCTCCGCTGTGATACTTCCGGGTCCACCTGGACAGGTGAGTGTGTCTACCTGCGGAGTTTCTGCGGGATGAAAAGAGAGCAAAGGAGCAGCTTCAACCTCCAACTTCAGAGTGAGTAGAACCTGTCTTTAAACCGCCTGAAGTTCGGTTCGGTCCGGGTCGGTTCGGTTCGGGTGTGGAACAGGTGAACAGGGTCATGATGTTTGAGCACGAAGCGTCATGATTTCAAACCGTAGAAAACCTGTGACGAGTCCGAGTTCAGCTCTTTAAAGTCCAGTTCCGGGTCCAGAACCAGGGTCTGAGTCAGGGGCGGCTCCAGGATCTGACCTTCAGGGGGGCTCCCCCTCACCCCCGGGCCGACCATGGCCCTGTGCTTGAACAACATGGCAGCCATGTAAGTTCAATAATAAACTTATTGATGAGCCTGTTTTCACTCCATATTCACATTTTGCACCAAATATTACAAAGTAATCTTTAAATAAAGAAAGAAACAAACGCTGTAACCTTTGACCTCTCTAGGTGGCTTCAAACAACTAAGTTCCTGGCAAAAACCAACGCAGACGTTTCTGTTTTTAGTTTCTACACCGCCTTACAACCTTCCTGTTTTTATTTAGTTTCTTAAACCTTATTCTCTATTATTTGTTCTTCTCAATTTGTTTGATTTTTAAGAGCGTCCATTGTTGTCGTCACTCTTTGTTAGAATCAGGTCTGTCCCCGAGGCTCAATGGGATTAACGTGTATAGATAAAGTTTGAATGACTGGACACAGTTTCCATCATTAATATCACTGAAATAATTCTAAATTAATTAAAGATGCATCTCCACTTCACATTTGAATAAATGGGCTGAAAATAAGAGTTCTCCATAAATGTGGTGATTAAATATATAAAGGTCTGTTTGTTTTTCTAACCTGGTTCATCTTGTGCTCTCTCCATCCCTCTCCTCCTCTCCCCCTCTCCTCTCCTCCTCTCCTCCTCTCCTCCTTGTGCTATCAGCCATAAAGCAACATCAACAATATATGTATGTAATGTGTAATTCCCAGTAGCGTCGGGTTACACTCACATTATATTTACATAATTACATAACGAACTTGAACCCTTCAGACTGTTTAAAGCCGTTAAAGTCACAGAAACCTAAAACTGTGACTTCCTGTTTATTTGGTTTAAAGTGAAAAACTGCATCAGGTTCTGGAGAACTTCAGAACCCAAACCGGACTTCAGAAACCTTCAGTCTGGACAACCACAAGTCTGTCAGCAGCGCGAGACAATAACCCACACGTGGCAGACCCACTCATGGATTCATTCAGGAATGCTTGTCACCCGCTGACACGTCACGCCTCCCTCAGAGGACGACTCTCAGCTACCACCACACCCAACTTCAGCTCAGTTTCAGTAAAACCAACTGATCTAGAGCCAGTCTTGGTGGATTAGCTGTGGCAGCCACCTTGAATTGGTTTAATCTTCTGCAGATGTTCATCCAACAGTTTCTCAGGAGAAACGTTTGAGTTTCAGAGTTCAGAAGCCTCAAAGAAACCCTGATGAGTCCACTAGCCATATGTTCAGTGACATACAATATTGCTAAACATCTGGCTGGTATTTTAGCTCCTCTTGTTGGAAACACACCTCATCACATAAAGAACTCCATTGATTTTGCTAACAAAGTTCAACACTTGAAACTAACCCCAGGAGAAACCCTTGTATCGTATGATGTGACCTCTCTTTTCACATGCATACCCATCTCTGAAGCAGTAGAAACCGTCAGAAAACAACTTCTACAAGACAAGGACTTAATCAACAGGACCAACTTCACCCCGGACCAGATCTGCACCCTGTTGGACCTCTGCCTCTCCACCACTTATTTCAAGTTCAGTTACAGTTTCTACAGACAGAAGCACGGCTGTGCCATGGGATCTCCAGTGTCACCCATTGTTGCAAACAATGGGTGACACTGGAGGGAATGAGGGAACAAAGCCAAGCCATTGGTTCCGATATGTGGATGACACCTGGGTCAAAATCCAAGCCAAGGAAATAGAAGCGTTCACCAGACACATTAACTCGGTCGATAACAACATCAAGTTCACCAGAGAGGATGCAAACGACAACAAGCTGCCTTTTTTGGACTGTTTGGTTCAGATGGAGAGAGAGGACAGCCTCAACATTGAAGTGTACAGGAAACCAACCCACACAGACCAGTATCTTCTGTGTGACTCCCACCATCCACTGGAACACAAACTCTCTGTCATCAGAACTTTACAACATCGGGCCGAATGCGTCCCCATGAAGACAGAAGGGAAGGAAAAGGAACTGAAACACGTTCAAGAAGCTCTTCAAACATGTGAATATCCTAACTGGGCTTTTGTCAAGTCAGTGAGGAAATCTACAAAACACACCAATAAACAGAAAAAGGAGAACAACAGACGTAAAAACATCGTCATCCCTTATGTTGCTGGAGTATCAGAGAAATTCAGAAGGATCT
>NC_056519.1:1529407-1531483 GCF_014905685.2 Nematolebias whitei | reverse complement strand
GGTTTAACAGGAAGTAAAGGGATAAATGTAAAGTGAAACAGGAAGGGAAGGGTTTAACAGAAAGTGAAGGGTTAAACAGGAAATAAAATGGATAAACAGGAAGTAAAGGGATAAATGTAAGGTGAAACAGGAAGTGACAGGTTCAAAAGGAAGTGAAGGTATTTTTTCTTTTTCTTACTCACTGAGAACAACAAACCAACAAACTGTCTTTATACCATACCACAAACAATGACGTGCTCGTGTTAAAAGTCATTAAACCTTCGTATAAATCAGTGTCTGAACAACCACACAAATCAAAACTGGTTAAGATGTTACAAGTTCTTCCTTTTTCTCAGACTATTCTTTGTTTTCTGTGATCTGAATGAACGAATGAATGAATGAATGAATGAATGAATGAATGAACGAATGAACGAACGAATGAATGAATGAACGAATGAATGAATGAATGAATGAATGAATGAATGAACGAATGAATGAATGAATGAACGAATGAATGAACGAACGAATGAATGAATGAATGAATGAATGAATGAATGAATGAATGAACGAATGAATGAATGAACGAATGAATGAATGAATGAATGAATGAATGAATGAATGAATGAATGAATGAATGAATGAATGAATGAATGAACGAATGAATGAATGAATGAATGAACGAGCTGCATCTTTTCCAGACGCCTTGAGAACAGGGACAGTTTGTTTTTGAGAGCACAGAACGAGAGAAGCATTTTGTTCATCTTCATCTTTAATGTTTTGTTGCAACTATTCGATTATTTACCAGAACTTCCTCATTTTGATCCTGGAGGAAGAAACCAAACTGAATCTTGTGAAAGTTCAAGTTCAGCGTTCTTTATTGTCATCCATCACATGGAGTGGGATGAAATTATGTACTCAAGGTCCCAGTTACACCCAAAAATAGCAAAATATAGAAAGAGAATCTAAGATAAACGCTAAACAGTGATGACGTAAAATGATACGGTGCATTAAAGAGCAGCCCGAACACGAAGGACAAGAAATGTGCACGTACGCTTCTGAAGACGGGAAGCGCCACAAATGTTCAACTTTTACACTCTCGTAAAACAAACCACACTTTGTCTGTCATGATCCCATCTGAGGGAAACATGATGTTTATTATTTTAAAATGTAAGTCTTTATATTTAGGAGGAAGTAGGGATTTTATATATTCTATATGTAGATATGGTCAGTTTGTCTAAATCTAGTAGGCGGGGTTTTCTGTTCTTCCTGGGTAATGTTTACTAAATATATGGACTAAAACTTATTGCTACGGTTTTTATCTACAACGTCACGATGTTTCAGGCTCTGAGGGTCAGCTTGATTCCTGCTTCAGCTCCAAATCCTCCTCGTCTTTGAGGACTCCAGTCTGATGCAGAAACCTCGGGCGTGTCCAAACCCTCGTGACTCGTGTCCGTCAGCTTCACACCAAACTTCGTTCAGAAGACCCGGCTCGTCACAGGAAAGAAGACGTTTTAAATGTTGACGTTAATCAGCTGGTCTCTGTGGTTCTCAGGTCCTCCTGACTGGTCCTCATCTCTCTGCATCGGCATCAGACCGCCGGCCCTTTGAGGACCATGGACCCTGTGCTCTTGCCGGGTTCCAGGTTCGAGACCAGGACCAAGATGGACCCCAGAACCTCGGCATGGAGACAGACACTTGGTGGGATGCTGCTGGTGGTCAGCACGCTGGTCTCTATGGCAACCACTAGCTCACCTGCAGCAGGTAAACAAAACTATTGTTGTGACCTTAGACCCAACAGGAAGTGGAACCTCAGGAAGAGGAGTCTGTTTCCTGTCTCCTCTTGACATCCCTGTGTCAGGGCTGAACATGACAAACCATCATCTGATCCTCACCAGCTCCCTCAACCAATCAGATTCTCAGGTTTCAGCGCTCGTTGAGCTCATTATCACAGTTCGACCTGACATGATGCTCTGAAGTTAGTTGTATGATGCTCTGATGTTAGCTGTATGATGCTCTGATGTTAGCTGTATGCTGCTGTGATGTTAGCTGGATGTTGCTCTGATGTTAGTTGTATGATGCTCTGATGTTAGCTGTATG
>NC_056519.1:1526151-1529397 GCF_014905685.2 Nematolebias whitei | reverse complement strand
ATGTTGCTCTGATGTTAGTTGTATGATGCTCTGATGTTAGCTGTATGCTGCTGTGATTTTAGCTGTATGCTACTATGATGTTAGCTGTATGCTTCTTGGATGTTAGCTGTATGCTGCTCTGATGTTAGCTGTATGCTGCTCTGATGTTAGCTGTATGCTGCTCTGATGTTAGCTGTATGCTGCTCTGATGTTAGCTGTATGCTGCTCTGATGTTAGCTGTATGCTGCTCTGATGTTAGCTGTATGATGCTTTGATGTTAGCTGTATGCTGCTCTGATGTTTTTCATTCATTCAACCTTTATTTAGACAGATAAGTCACAATGAGCCTAGTAGACTCATTTACAAGTAAGATCTGTTTAGACAGACAAAAAATAATGAAACTGGACACATGTAGGAATTGGAGGCAAAAAAATCCTATCAGACTCTTTATTCTTGGCTGAGAAGAAAAACTCTAATATTAAAAATCACCTTGCACAAACAAGCACTTAGTGTTGTAGACATTCTGCAGAGGGGGGAGACGACGAGAGCCATGAACAATGTCCATGGACGCTCTCGAGGACACTGTAAGAGTTCTGATAAGGATGGAATAATCAGCCAGTTCCCTTCGATGAGATCTGTAAACATTCTCGAGGAATGGCCAAGGACAACACCAATGGGAATCCAAGAGTCCTGAAATGATGACACAATGTTTATTCAGCTGGTTTCCTCTTGTTGATCAGTTAGAAATTCCTCGAGGGAAGGGGGGGGGGGGGGGATGAGCGTCAGATCACATGTTCTCCAGGCGAATTCAGATAAGATGGCCTTCAAGGCCAGCCAGGGGAGCCAAATTCAGATAAACACACAATTGTTTTGGGGACAGGCAGAACTTAATGACATCTACCTTGAGTCTGTGTTGGTCCACTCGATTTTGAAATGTCCAAATTACATGGCCACACCGATGGAACATGCCTGAGTAAAATCCCCGAAATCTAATCCATTCTGCCCAAAGCATTTGAGTCTGGGTACTCGAGGCACGAACCAAGCAATCATAAAGGCAAGCAGCATGATCGGGTCCAAATTTGCTGCCGACGACTTCCTTGATTGTAGATAAAACCAGCAACCAGCCAAATCCAAAAAGCAGGAACCAGTTATCATAAATCCAATTAAATATGCGTCCTTAAAATCCACACATGGCAGCAGAGATAGACACATCATCAAGTCTTCAAGTCAATGAGATATCCAGCTGCGTGTGTGCCAACAGGGCAAATCGGCTCGCCTAAAGCCTGTCTTCTCTTCGAAGAAATGTTATCAATTGTGTTGAGGGACCAACTGATCAAATCAAGTCCATAATTATGGTTCGGAAGATGCAAGAGAGGCTCAGAAGCAGTTTCACAGACAGACAGAGCAGCAAAGCGAAGAGGGAGAGGGAGAGGAAAAGCGTCCGCCCACGGCAAGGGCAATGTTAGTTGGATGCTGCTGTGATGTTAGCTGTATGATGCTGTGATGTTAGCTGTATGATGCTGTGATGTTAGCTGGATGCTGTGATGTTAGCTGGATGCTGATCTGATGTTTATGGTTTTAGGATTGCCTCATGGTCAAATAATTTGGTGTCACTCTGGTTAAAAACCTGCACTAAGTCCAAAACACTGACCTTTGGTCAGATCTGGGGTCTTTGTCAGGATGTAGACCTTAATGATGTTATCTTTAGAAGGCTCATCCTGAGCTGGGTTTTGGTTCTGGATCTGGACCTGGTTCTGCTGGAGGTTTCTTCTTGTTAAAGTCAAGTTGTTTATTTCCACTGTCACCTCTGTGCTGCTCAGGACAGAGTCTGAGTGTAGGGGTTCTGGGTTTTGTCCTGTTTTGTTTCCGTTCCCTCATGTTTTCATTCACCTCTCAGTGTTTCTTCTCCTTTTATTCAGCCTTTGTCTCACCTGTGTTCAATGTTAATCACCGCAGGTGCCTGTCATTTGTCCTTGTTAGTGTGTGTATTTATTCAGCTCCTTGGTGTCAGAATCAGAATAAGCTTTATCATCATTGTACCAAAGTACAGTGAGATTATGTTCGTACAGTTGTCCAAAAGATGGGCGGAGTGCACGTTGCTGCTGCTCCTTGAGAGCGCGGCCCCTTATCCTTTTTCAGAATACTTTTTAGATAGAAAAGGGGAAAATGCCATGAGGATAAGATCAGAGTCAGAGATTCATTATTGTTGTTCGCACCACATGTGGTACACGTGGTGGGACGAAATTATGCACACATGGTCCCAGTTACATCCAACAATAAAACGTAAAGAAAAACAATGATAACATCTAGTGGTAGTGGTATCTACCACTGTGGTATCTAGGATAGTGGTATTACAAAAAAGATCTCTTCACACCTTGTCCTTATCAGAACACGATTTAAGACATCAAACAACCTCTGCCAGCAGCACAGTTATAAACCCATTACATACGCATTTGATGACAAGACGGTGAGATTTGTACATGAAGCACTTCCAGGTAGGCCATAGTCCTGATAAGATGTTGTTGTCAGCCGGTACAGCTCTGATAGGCCCTCACAGAAGTTCTCGAGGGGTGGGGGGTTGCAATAGACATAGCTTTTCTTTAGCTTACACTTATCCCAGGAGAAATTTGATAAGTCGGCCTGCTTCAAGGACAAATTTGGGAGTCAGATTCAGATAAGCCACAATTGTTGATTTTCTTCAGGCAGACTGTTTTTTTCGTGTCAGCCTTGAGTCCTGCTGGTACTTTCGATCCCAAAATGGCCAGATTTGTGGGCATTCCATGGTCTGTGCTTATGAGCCCCCTCCAAGGTCATCCCCAACATGCTGGCAAGTCCCAGAAGCCACAAGTGGCTTGCAATTCTCACAAATCGCTTCCATCTTATGGTTGAGCTCATAAATCAGCTGATTTTGAGTAAGCAAAGCACGAACCAAACCTTCACACAGACTCTGCAGTTTTGCCATGACCGAAACTGCTGCCGCTGTCTTCTTCAATAGTCGATAACATAGGAATCCACTGATGCCAAAAAGCAGTTCATCTCTAGTGTGTGTGTGTGTTTTAGTTCATCTCTAGTGTGTGTGTGTGTGTGTTTTAGTTCATCTCTAGTGTGTGTATGTGTGTGTGTTTTAGTTCATCTCTAGTGTGTGTGTGTGTGTGTGCGTGTTTTAGTTCATCTGTAGTGTGTGTGTGTTTTAGTTCATCTGTAGTGTGTGTGTGTGTTTTAGTTCATCTCTAGTGTGTGTGTGTGTTTTAGTTCATCTCTAGTGTGT
>NC_056519.1:1524453-1526051 GCF_014905685.2 Nematolebias whitei | reverse complement strand
TAGTTCATCTTTAGTGTGTGTGTGTTTTAGTTCATCTTTAGTGTGTGTGTGTTTTAGTTCATCTTTAGTGTGTGTGTGTTTTAGTTCAGAGACCTGAGAAGACGTTTGTTGTGACTCAGTGCGATCTGAACAACATGAACTGAATCTTTTCCTCATATCATCTAGTCCTACGTGTTCAAGTCTTTTTACAGGTCTGGTCCAGAGTTCATCCTCGGGGTTTGTTTACATTTCTTTGAAAAATCGTAATGTTTGAGCTGAGAAATGAATTGAACACTTTTCTTGTAGTTTATGAAGTCTGTGAGACGTACCACAGGTCATGAGCTTGGACAAAAAACATTTGTTAGGATTTGGTCCTGCTGGAGCTGTGCAGGACGCCCCCTGTGGACAAATGACCAAAAACACCTGACTCTGACAGAGACCGCCACCTGCCTGCCTGCCTGTTTGTCTGTCTGTCTGCCTGTATTCCTGCCTGTCTTCCTGTCTGTCTGCCTGTCTTCCTGTCTGCCTGTCTGTCTGCCTGCCGGTCTGCCTGTATTCCTGCCTGTCTTCCTGCCTGTCTTCCTGTCTGCCTGTCTGTCTGCCTGTCTGCCTGTCTGTCTGCCTGTCTGTAAGTAGGTAAACTTTATTTATGTATCACTTTTCATAGATAAAATCACAATCATCCAGTGCTTTACAGATACAGGCTTAAAATAAAATAACAAGAACAGCTGATTTAAAACAGTCTGTCTGTCTGACGGCGTCCCCTCACTAGTAAAAAATGACTCGTCTTCGTTCAGCGCGTGATGCTGCCGCAAAGTACATCATCGCCATGGCAACAAGACCAAGACTAGATGAAAGAGACCCAGTCAAGGCTCGGGGGGGGGGGGGGGGGGGGGACTGCAGAGGAGGAGCTGCAGCGTTACTGACTGAGCTCCTCCATTCAGATAAATATGTTCAGAGAGTCAGAGGTTCTTTATTTGTCATTCCACCTCATGTGCTACATGAGGAACAACATTATGTCCACAGGGTCCCAGTTACATCCAACAATAAAACGTAAAATAAAAACAAAGATAAGATCTAAGATATGAACTAAGAAAAACATCAACTAAATACACACTAAGCACTAACAGCGTAAGAACGTTATGTCGAACAGCAGCACGAACATGAGTCTGTGTGAGCAGATGAGCACGCTCTCGTTTGGACGACTGTAGTTCATTGTATGTTGGTTTGGACTAATCATCTTTGCATCGTTTACAAAGTGTCCAGAACGCAGCAGCTCCTCTTTTAACAGCAACTAAAAAACATGAACACATGACCCCTGTCCTGGCTTCATGTCCACTTCTGGATTGATTTTTAGATTTTATTGCTTGTTTTTAAAGTTTTAAAAGCTCTGGCCCATCTTATTTACAGTATATGATCTCATTAACATCTACACTCCGGTAAGAGCACTCCGGTCTACCAACCAGTTCCTCTCAGATGTCCCCAGATCCAAACTGAAGTCCAGAGGTGATCGGGCTTTTGCGGTTGCTGCTCCAAGACTGTGGAACGGTTTACCTGAGGATTTAAAGAGCACTCAGACTGTTGAGACTTTTAAATCTTTGCTGAAGAATCATCTGGAT
>NC_056519.1:1523222-1524353 GCF_014905685.2 Nematolebias whitei | reverse complement strand
GACGGGACTAACGTCTGGTCAGAGGGACGGGACTAACGTCTGGTCTGTGGGAATGGACTAACATCTGGTTTAAGGGACTAACGTCCGATGATGTGGGACGTGACTATTATCTGGCTTGTACCTGAAGAGCGGGCGAGTGAACTTCATCCTGCCCTGCTCGGTCGCCATCTTCAGCGCCAGAGGAACTGCCTCCTCCCACTTCGACCGGACACACAGCTTCAGCCACCTGAAAGGAGGGCAGCCAATCAGAAGGAGGCTTCACGGTGAGGAGGAGGAGCTTAGATAATAGCAAAGTCTGGCTGCAGACAGACTCACCTGAAGCGGATCTCTGAGTTTGTACAGGTGTTCAGATTGTAAACCTCCTGCATCTTCTTCACGTGAGTCAGAGGGAGCGGATCCTGGGAGACAAACGGGTCAAACGTCAGTGGACTGAGCAGAACTCAGGTGGACTCTGGTGGGTTCTGGTCTTACCTCCTGAAGCAGCAGCGACAGGAACTCGATGACCTGGTGGGACGACAGCGTCTTCATGTCTGATTGTGTGAAGCTGCACAGGTCCTGGTCTTTGGCCTAAAGGGGGACAGATAGTTGAGTCTAAAACCGTGAAGGTGCCAGAACAGACCCAGATCAGGTGCAGGTCTTACCTTGAGCCACTTCTGACTTAGAGCAATGCAGGCGTCAGCCAGCGTGGTGTCGTACCTGCAACACGACATCAAATCAGAACTGTCAGGTCAAGATGAACACAAACTCAAAGATCCACTTACTGAGGTTTGACAGGTGGCATCCCAGGAGTAAACATCCAGGCGTTCCAGTCCACCTGGGCCAGGACCTCCACCTGACAGACAAAGGGTCAGACTAAGTCCTGGTTCTCATTTAAAACCTGACAAAAAGTTTTCATTAGATCAGAAACTAGTTGTGGCCTCAAATTCCTCATTGTACAGAAGAACCTCTGAGCTCACCCGACAGCCCAGATGTTCCTCACCCGACGGCCCAGGTGTTTATCACCCGACGGCCCAGGTGTTGTCACCCGACAGTCCAGGTGTTTCTCACTCGACAGTCCAGGTGTTTCTCACCCGACAGCCCAGGTGTTGTCACCCGACAGTCCAGGTGTTGTCACCCGACAGTCCAGGTGTT
>NC_056519.1:1517377-1523122 GCF_014905685.2 Nematolebias whitei | reverse complement strand
CTCACCCGACAGCCCAGGTGTTCCTCACCCGACAGCCCAGGTGTTTCTCACCCGACAGTCCAGGTGTTTCTCACCCGACAGCCCAGGTGTTTCTCACCTTGTCTTTAAAGTAGGTGAACAGGTAGTTCTTCCAGTCTTCTGTGGTGACGCTGCTGTAGGCAAAGAGCTGGATGTAGGACTTCACAAACCCCATGAAGACCTCTGGAGGAGACAAACCGACAGGTGCGTCAGTACAGGATCCAGAACCAGGTGTGCACAGGTCACAGTTAGGAACAAGTCATTGTTGGACCATGAGTCCAAACCTCAAGTTCAGGTGTTACCTGGTCCTCCCATTAGCTCCTCCAGGTGGTACAGCAGAGCGAAGCCCTTCTCGTATGGGACTGAGGAGAAGGCGTCGTCAGGGTCCACGTCCTGCAGATCGGGGACCAGGTTAGTCAAACGGTTGCTGGCGCCGAAGGTGTTCACCTGAGGACAACAAACAGGTGAGAGCAGTCAAAGGAAATGGAACGGACTCGGAGAAGGTAGACGGGGTTCAGGATCTCACCGAGTCCTGCAGGTCCTTCCAGCCCCCCATGGCTTTAAACTGCCTGAAGGGTTCCCCATGCATGGACCTGCCGATCATGCTCTCCAGGTAAACTGTGTGACCTTCGTTCAGCCTGAGGGGACGACAAACACCTGAGCGTGAAACTCCGTCCTGACTGTTTGGATCAGAACTTGTCTTGGTTTACCAGAAGTGTTCCCAGGTCTTGTTGGTCACCAGGTTCCCAGTCCAGCTGTGGGAGATTTCATGAGCGATCACCTGAGCGACACGAGCATAAACCTGAACACACCTGTAGCAGGTGCACCAACAGGTGCGGGATCAGATGGTCTACTCACGTTGGACAGGGATTTATCTCCAGCCTGAAAGACAAACAGCTGATCAGCACTGTGGTCACATGACGCTGCGACAGGTGAGGACAGGTGAGCTGAACGTGTTGGTGTTTACCAGCAGAGTGGGCGTGGCAAAGGTGAGGCAGGGGTTCTCCATCCCTCCGTACGGGAAAGATGGCGGCAGCACCAGGATGTCATACTGACCCCACACGTAAGGTCCTGCCAAGTCCTCGGCTGTCTTCAGCATCGTCTCAGTCTGATAGACAGGTGGACACCGGGACAGGTGAGAATAATTAAATGTCTTCTACTAACGAGGACAATGACTGATGTTGCCATAGCGACGCACTTCAGAGAACTCAAACGCTGCTTTATCCACAAACTCCTTCTCTGACCAGACTCTGGACCTCGGGCCGATCTGCCTGTTGGCCAATCAGAGCACAGAGACACTGTTACCTGCACAGGTGACATGATTACATCAGCAAACAAGTGAGTGACGCTACCTGCTCTCTAGAGCTCCAACCACAATGGCTATCAGGTAGGATGGTATGGGCACCTGAGGTCAGAGGTCAAAGAAAGACTGGACTAACACCTGAGGACAAGTGATGATGTCGTTAAAGAGGAGGACACACCTACCGGCTGTCTGAACCTGTAGATGATCCGACTGCTGTCCTGAGGATCCACCACCTGCCCGTCTCGCACAGCACTCATCACCGCCACCAGGTCCTTCGGGACAGACACCTGAGGACAAGCAGAGACACCTGAGGACAAGCAGAGACACCTGAGAGCAGGTGCGTGCGTGTGCGCACGTCTGTGTGTTACCTGAGCGTAGTAGGTGTGTTTGATGGACGGGCTGTCCTGACAGGGGATCATACTCCTGCAGTGGTGAGCCTGTCAGACAAAGCTCAGGGTTTACACAGTTCAGTGGATCAGCAGCAGAACCGCTGAAACTGGGTCGAGTCAGAAACAGGAAGTGAAGCAAACATTTTGTTGAGCAACTCTAAAGTTGCAGAAAGTTTCTGTCAGATTTCTTCATTTGACCGTTGATGTGTATTCTGTGGACTTTTCACAATAAAAGCCTCTGTAATCCCATTGTTTGTTGTTGTTATTGAAGAGTAAACAAAGAATGTGCTCCTTAAACCCTGAGTGCGAGCTGACAGGCGGCTGACCTGACACTGGCTGAACAGGTACGGCTGCTCCTTCCCGGCGGTCTGCTCAGGTGTGAGCCACTGCAGAGCCGACGCCGACGGAGACGTCTCGTAGGTCACCTCCACGACCACATGCTGCCCCCTGATTGGTCCAGAACAAACTCCGCTTAGACTGAAGAAGAAGAAGAAGAGCGGACAGACCGGCGCTGGCCTCACCTGGACAGGTGCGTGGGCAGCGTGATGTCCAGCGGCGTCCCCTTGAAGCTGTGCTTGGCGCCCAGAGCGAAGCGGGCCGGCTGCTGGTTGACCGACACCGACAGGATGCTCAGGTCTCTGGTGTCCAAAGTCTGCAGCAGGTAGACGGGTGGTGTCATTAACGAGACTACACCTGCTGATAACCCCTCCTTCCAGATTAAAGTCCACATAGAACCAGAACCTTTCACCTGTCGGCCACGTCACGCTAAACTCCACTCACAAAATGTCGCGTTTACCGACCCGGTTTGACTGAAACGGGCCGACACACAGAACATTTATTCTGCTGCTGCTGCTCAGGTGACGTCACATCAAAATCATATAATCCAGATTACAAATAACTTTTAATAATCTAAAGATAAAAGACTGTTTGAAAATCAAAGTCCAGCACCTCTGAGGCAATAACCCATCCGAACCTTTCAGATCCATTTCTGATCATCGAGTTCGGCCTGAAGCCTGAGAAGAACTCCCAGGTTCTGGAACTGGGACCAGAACCGGACCAGATCTTCTGAAGTTCGCTTCTGATTCAGAGTATTAAAGGGCTATTCCGCTTAATTTTTGTCTGATCCACTTGGATTATTTATCCAAATTTATTTTAACTCTGGTTTTACAAATAGAGACTGGATTTTAAAAATCCTGCTTCTAGTTTCAGAAGATCCCGTCCAGGTCTGGAGTCCAGGTTCTGTAGTTTTTAACACTGGACCCATCAAGCTGCGTGAAATCAGACACGAACTTCAGTGGCGCTCGCACCAGACTCCATGTAAATTATCGCGGATTTTAGCTTCGTTACTTTGACAACTGTCCCGGGTCAGAACGGGTCAGAACCGGTCCGTTACCAGAACAGAGAAGCGGTCCTCGAGCGCTTCCACGGTGAGCTCCACCTTGCCCCGGATCACGTGCGTGTCGAAGTCCACGCGCAGGAGCAGGTTCAGGTGTTTGGTGAGGCACCTGGTGAAGGAGGAGAAGGAGCAGGGGTCCGACATGTTCGCGCTCCAGGGTCCGCGAGAGACTGAGCGGTCGCCGGTTCACAACCGGAAACAGAGGCTGGACAACATCCGGCCCGGCGCTTTCAAAATAAAAGGTAAAAAAGAAGGGCTTTTAATATGAAAAGCTTAAAATCGCTTCTAAATTAAAAAAAATATGATCAATAATCATGTTTTGTTTAATTTCACATGTATTTTTGTAATTTACTGTTATAAATGTGGATTCATTCAGTGATTTGAATCTATCTTTTTTTAAATGAGGCAATAAAATTAAAGAGAAATCAAAATAATATCTAATTAACAGTTAAATAAGCTAAAGGCAACGTTTTAAAAATTATTTTTTAATAGATTGAAAAATATAAAGAATTCTGAAAATCAGGTTTTACTGCAGTTTCACAATAAATATGTTTGTAATAAAATCTTATTAAAACAAATTATAAGTGCAGACACTCTGAGGAAGTGACGTCATGGAAAACCAACATTTAGATCTGGGACAAAACGGTTAAGTTAAACAGTTTAATGTTGTGGTTTCTGCAAACACACCTCAAAAAATAAAAATAAGTTATAAGATGTATAACTCATTCAACTTTATTTCTACAGGTTAGTCTCATTGAACTACGAGGACTCATTTACAAGAGAGACCGGTTTTAAACAAAGAACACAGATGAGGTGCAGACATATACAAAAGCATATGAAATGAAAAGTAAATAGAAGAAATTAAATTAAAAAACGAAATAAAAACATTGTAAAGTGATATGAAAAACTAAAAACAGGAACATGTCTGTGTTGGTTTTAGCCAAGAACTTTGCAGATGTTTAAAATCTCTTAGAGGCCGAGAGCTTCAGATCTTTGTTCCAGGAGCGGAGCAAGAGAAGGCCCTTTATTAGATTTGCTCTAATTAAGGTGATTTTTTTTTAAGAGACAACATGACCGCCTGTTCAAAGGACAAAAGAGAATCAGGACATTTGTGACGTTTATCAGAAATAAAACCGTTCATATCTTAGAAATTAGTCGAGTAATAGAACGTGTGTTAATCCCACCCTGGATCAAATGAAAACACATTTTCAGTCCTCTCATGGTGTGGACACATGTGGACCACAACACTGATGCAGATGCATCAACATCTGTCAGACAGAGGCCGAGCGTTTCATCAGCGATGAGAAGAAATGACCGGAGAGACAAAAGTGATCTAATAAATGAGAGGAAGCAGCTACAGTGTGAGAACAGATTCAAACCACCTCTGAGATTAGGACACACCTTTCAGTTTACAGAAGAGAGTGTGTCCACCGTGAGCATGAAGAGACAGAAGAACATGTTCTTTCTGAATGTCAGAGGAGAAAAGAGAACACAACCGAGGAGAGAATTTGAAAAGGTTAAAGAAAAATTACGGATCAAAACACAATAACCGAGAACAACCAAGTTCACATGATGAACTCACGATACACCAGTTGGTGGCGGTACTGCACCCAACAGTTATTTTACCAACCGCTATAAAACGTAGAAGAAGAAGGAGCTTCCGGTAGCTCCGCCTCCAGGGGGCGCGCCCGCTGCGGCTCCGAGGCGCAGTTCAGCCGAGTGTCGGCGGAGCCGCTGAGGCTCTGACTCGGTCGTGATGGACCCGTTGGACGGTGGTTTTGGTTCTCCACGACGCGAGGAGATGGCGACGGACGGACTGTCCGCCTGGGCGCGTTTCTCCTCGTGGCTGGAGTGCATGTGTGTCGTCACCTTCGACCTGGAGCTCGGACAAGCCATGGAGGTTTGTTAGCTTAGCATCAGTCCCGAACTCTGCTGGAATAACTCGCGTTTCTATCACGTTCGAGTCCTGCGGACAAACCTGCTGTCGGAACTAAAACTACTTGAGCACAGCATGAGCTCAGTGAGCGCTCATTAATTCGGAATTGATTCAGCTGGTAAAATAATTTGTCCTTTGAATATTTCGACACATTTCTTCCCTTGTGCATTTGATTCTTAAAGTTAACGAGGCGTTAAATCAGGATATTTTTAACTGGAGTTTGGTGGAAGTTTTTTTTTTTTTTTCTCAGAGCGTTTATCAAACAAAAAATAAGTGATTTAATAATATCACCTGTCTTCACATATTTTTATTCATCACACATTTACTGGTTGTACTTTTGTGGTTTGTCCTCGGAACAGCAGCATCTGCTGCCAAACTATTGAAATGACACAGTTTTAGGAAACAGTTCTGTTGACAAACAGTTACAAAACAACAAAACAACAAACTATCAAATGTAAAAAAGGCTCATGCTTTTAAACTCTGTAGGAAAAAAATTCCAAAATTGATCATTTGATTACATTTCTTGCTTTTGTTAATGATTTTCTTGAAAGGCCAGAAGGAATTAAATAAGAACAAAATTATTTGGAGTTTGGTTTAGTTTTAATTTTGTCTAAAAAAGTTAAATCTGGTCCTCTGGACATTCAAAAAAAAACAAAGTAAATCAACAAAAAATGTGTAAATTTTTTGTTGATTTACTTTGTTT
>NC_056519.1:1513587-1517277 GCF_014905685.2 Nematolebias whitei | reverse complement strand
TTTCTAGTGAAGAGAAAGAGAAAAGAGTCCAGTAAAGAAAAGTCTTATTTCATCACTGAATGAACATGAAGAACTGAAGCGGACACAGCAGGAACAACACTTGTGTCTTCTTCTGGATGAAGCCCGTGAGACAAGGGACACACAGATACACAATCATTAGTTGGACGCAGTAGTTTTTATTTTTATACATTTTTCACTTCTTACTTTTCCTATTAAACATTTTTTTCTTAAGTGGTGTCCTTGAACATTAAACTTCCTAAACAAATTTTACAATGTTAAGTTCATATAGTGTTTGTTTAAATTCATACTGGAATTGAGAAGAATTTCCAGTTGCATTTGATCTTTAATGGATCCTAAGAAAAGATTACCAGAATCTGCTCAACTGTTATTATGTTATAAAGTTTTGTTCTAGGATGAAGTGAGACAAAAACAGTCAAAAATTCAGAAAAGACAGTTATCAGTTATCATTGATCAGTTATCTGTTATCAGTTATCATTGATCAGTTATCAGTTATCGGCCGTACAACTGTGGCCCGAGAGATTCAGCTGAAAGTCCTGGTGCACCTTTTATTTGAACCTGCAGAGATTTGAACAGCTGATCTGAAGCAAACAGGCAGGAGTTCACCTGAACTGACCACTCCTGCTGTGGTTGATGCTCTCCTCCCTCACTATACATCCATCCATCCATCATCCATCCATCATCCATCCATCCATCCATCCATCCATCCATCCATCATCCATCCATCCATCATCTTCTGCTTCCGGGTCGTGGGGGCAGCATCTTTACCAGGGAGGCACAGACACCAACAGCCTCCTCTTCAGCTCTTCTAGGACCCCATGGTGTTCACAGACCAACTGACTATTTATTAAGTAATACTTTTGTGTTTTTAAATTTAATGAAAGACAAACCTTTAAAATTTAAGGACAAAATTTAATCTAATTGTTTTCAAGTCTTATTGTAAAAGCAGTTTCAAAGATTACAGCCCAGTGTGATGTTTTGTAATTTTAACATGAACCTTGTGCATATCTGTAAATAATAAAAGTGAAGATATTTTTAATACTTTATTGTAAAAATCCAAACTAAAATGTAAAACACATGGGTTTAAAGCAGGGAAGGCAGTAAGGTAGGATTATGAATCAGGTTTAAAAGTTACAGCTCCATCAGAGCATGACGTCTCTTCCACGACATCCTGTGACGAAGTCTTCAGGGTGTTCTTCTTCTAATACATTTAGTGGTGGCTAGTAAGTAGCTTAAGGGAGCACTACTGCCACCAGGTGGTAAGACCAGTGGATTCTAGTCCCCGCCTACAGAACTGGTCCACAAGTGTAAATGGAAACACGACGACACCCGAGCCGATCTGATCCGCACCGTGACGGTGGAAAAGGGGCGAATGAATCCTGGCAGCGTTGGTTTGTTGCATGTAGCAGCACCACAGCAGGATTGTCTGACCATGTTTTGTCCAGAGGACATTTGGCCTGTCTACATGGACAGCTGCAGGTTTCAGTCCAACCTGAAGGTGGTATTACTGGTACTTAACCAAGCATCAAGTTAAGCCCAAACCCATTCAAAACTCAAACGTTTGAAGGTACCACAGCAAAGTAAAGCCTGTGTCTCAGTGAGGTGCAACTGTTGGAGACAAAATTACGATTTTAAAAACAATTTCCCGTGGAATCCCACTGAAGAAGTACTTGTGACACTTACATCTGTACAGAACCACCACTAAACAGCAGCGTCTCTGGTGAGCGGGTTGTTGAACTGACTGAACTCCATGATTTCTGTCACTGCAGGTCAGAAGTTCACCGTGGAGGAAGCTGTGGAAACCATCGGCTTCGGACGCTTTCACATCCTGCTGTTTGTCATAATGGGTGCCACCAGCGTGAGTTTGGTTCTGCAACACAGTGACTGCAGGTGTGAGTGATCTCAGAAACCTGAGGTTTGTATGTTTGTGTGTAGATTGTGGAGGCCATGGAGATCATGCTTTTGGCTGTGGCTTCTCCAGAAATCCGATGTGAGTGGCGTCTGGAAGATTGGCAGGTGGCTCTCGTCTCCACGGTGAGTTTCTGATTGCCAGACTGTTCTTGAGCTCATCACTAGGTTTCCACAATAACAAATAAAATGGGATGAACCTTCAGTGATGTTAGTTCAAGGATCATTGAGTCATTCAGCCTTTTTTTTATTCAGGTTAGTCTCATTGAGTCACGAGGACTCGATTTCAAGAGAGACCTGTTTCAGACAAAACCACAGATCAGGTACGCACAACAATAAAATGCATATAAAATGAAAATTAAATAAAAGTAGTGATGTAAACCAAAATAAAATCAAGCTACATTATGAAACAATGTAAAAAATACTAAAAACAGGAACATTGATTTAACGGTCTTTAGATCAGCAGCCCCCGTTTAATGATGGTCTCCTTTTAGACACAGGATTCATGTAGGCTAGGATGGATGGATGGATGGATGGATGGTTGGTTGGATGGATGGTTGGTTGGTTGGTTGGTTGCTTGCTTGCTTGCATGCTTGCTTGCTTCTGGTCTCATGCTACTGTATTCATTCGTACCCATCTGCTCACCATGGACTCATGTTCGGGCTGCTGTTGTTACGCCCTAATGTTTTACCATGTTGTTTTACATTATTAGTGTTCAGCGTTTATCTTAGTTTATATCTCAGATCCTTATATACTGTTTCTTTTTACACTTTATATTTTTGCTATTGGGTATAACTGGGACCCTGAGTACATAATGTGTTCCGCCTCATGTACCACGTGATGCAAATGGCAATAAAATTGACTTGAACTTAGATGGAATGATGGATGAATGATTGGATGCATGGTTGGATGATTGGATGCATGATTGGTTGGATGGATGGATTTCCAACAACTGTTAAGTTCATGGCAAAAACCATTGCAGACATGTTCCTGTTAGTATTCTACATCACTATAATGTAGCTGATTTTGTTTAGTTTTTATTACATTTCTTCTATTTACTTCTCATTTTATATCCTTTTTATGATCGTCTACTCTTGTCTGTACCTCATCTGTGTTCTTTATTAAAACAGGTCTCTCTTTAAATGAGTCCTAGAGGCTCAATGAAACTAACCTGTAGAAATAAAAATTGAACTGAATGGATGGATGGTTTGATGATTGGATGGATGGATGGATGGATGGATGGATGGATGGTTTGATGGATAGTTGAATTGATTAGATGCATGTTTGAATGGATAATTTGTTAATTGGATGGATGGATGGATGGATGCAGGGTTGGATGGATGGATGAATGGGTTGATGGATAGATGGTTGAGTTGATGATTGGATGCATGAGTGGATGCATGTTTGGATGGATAATTGATTAATTGGATGGATGGATGCATGCATGTATGGTCGGATAGATGGATGGTTGGTTAATTGATTAGTTTGATTGATGGATGGATGGTTTGGATGGTGGTTTGATGGTTGGATGCAAGTTTGAATGGTTAGATCAATGGGTCGATGGATGATTGGATGGATGGATGGATGGATGAATGCATGGATGGATGGATGGATGTTGGATTGATGGTTTGATGATCAGATGCATGGATGATAGATGGTTGGATGCATGGTTGGATGAATGGTTTGATGGATGGTTGAATTGATAGTTGGATGCATGATTGGATGCATGTTTGGATAGATAATTGGTTAATTGGGTGGGTGGAT
>NC_056519.1:1512129-1513577 GCF_014905685.2 Nematolebias whitei | reverse complement strand
ATTGGATGCATGTTTGGATAGATAATTGGTTAATTGGGTGGGTGGATCCATGCATGCATGGCCAGGTAGATGGATGGTTGGTTGGATAAATGGTTTGATGGTTGGATGCATGGTTGGATGGATCATTGGTTCATTGGCTGGTGGTTCAGAGTATTTGAGCAGTGTCTCTTCACTTCCTGTTTCCTGTAGATGGTGTTTGTTGGCTTCATGGTGTGTGGAGTTTTATCAGGATACGTTGCCGACAGATACGGACGCTGGAAGGTCACGGTCGAGTCTTTGTGAACGGAACGTCGACTGTCCTCTGCAGGTTTTCTCCTTTTTACCTGGTTTGTGTGTTTGTGCGTTTCTGTCCATGTAATCCAGGTGGTGGTGGGAGGCTTCGTGTGGAGCGCCTACTTCTCTCTGCTCACGTCGTTCGCTCCTTCCTACGGTTGGTTCATCTTCCTGCGCAGCATGGTAGGCTGCGGCGTGGCAGGCGTGTCCCAGGGGTCAGCTCACACATGTTACCAACCGGCTGATTTGATTGGCTGAGACATTTTTAGTAACAGGACTCGCCTGTTTCCTGTTCAGGTTTGTGCTGAAGACGGAGTTCATCCCAGCGAAACATCGCGCTTTCCTGCTGCCTCTGGCCACGGTGACTCCGTCTCTTCATGTCCCACATTTATTTTAGTATTATTATTTTATTTATCTTGTTTTAAGCACAAATGAAAGATGAAGAAACTTTTCTAATAAACATTTTCTGTGAGAGACTGAGAGTTGTGACGAGCTGTGTTTTGTCATCAGATCTTCTGGATGACCGGCTCCATACTTATCATTGTTCTGGGCATGTTGGTGGTTCCCACGTTGGGCTGGAGGTGGATGATCCGACTCTCCATCACCCCGAGCATCGTCCTCATCTTCCTCTTCAAGGTGGGACATCCTCTTCATCACCGTGTCAAACTGAACCATGTTGAGCTGCGAACGCCACCGCGGGTACTTGTACTCAGAACGAACGGTGGTGCCAGCTGTTTACTAGTTCAATGACTGAGTTTATTTTAAACTCCAAAAGTAAAACTGTGTAGAAACGAAACGAGATCACGACAGCTGAAGAAGCTGAAGCTGAGCTCTTAGAGCTAAAAGCACAACATTAGCTAAAAGTTTAAAGTAGCTCAAGTATGAATTCTAAAAACAAAACACAAAAAAAAGCTAAATGCTACCTTCAAGCTAAGTGTCAAACTAAAGTCTAACTAAAATAAATCAAAGCTAAAAATAACAAAGGATGAGCTGAAAGTAGTAAAAGAGTAGCTAAAAGCAGATAAATACTAGCTAAAAGTAGTGAATTAGAAAAGCTAAAAGTAGCATAAGGTTAGCTTCAGTCTAAATGTAGCACGAGAAGAGAAACGCAGAGCCAGCAGCTGGACCAGATTTCAGAGTTTTTTTAATCCAAGTAATGAACTCAGTTTGGAGTA
>NC_056519.1:1510461-1512029 GCF_014905685.2 Nematolebias whitei | reverse complement strand
AGCAGGAGGGTCCGTGTGTTTCTGTGAACAAAGGTCAAAACAGGAACGAGCAACTAATGAATTCATTGGAAAATCTTTGTAACAACTTCAATCATTTGTAAAGTTTAAAAGTTCGGCGTGTGTCCCTCCACCGGTAAGGATTAGAACTTGATAAAGAAGCAGGTGGGGGTTCAGCTGACCTGGGTAGGTAGACGGGTCAGATTAGGACTAATAATCTGGGTTATAGTGGTGGTTCTTGGAGAGCTTGGGGTTTTCTGAGGGCGTACTCATGAAGGACATTTGGAGAATCTCTGACTGCTCTGACCGAACCAGACTCTTATTTTGAATATTATCTACAAATTTCAGTTTAAAAGTACTTCCTGTTAGCTCTTTAGGAGTTTTTTGGCTTTTGATCTTGAATCCTGCTGAGGTTTTTATTCAGTTTTCCTGAACTTCAGCGTTCTAAGATCTGTAGGGGCGGCCATGATGGAATAATGTGTCAAAATCTGCTGAGTTACTGGTCGCCATGGTGACGCCCTCTTTTTGGGAGCAGAGAAAGTAGGCGGAGCTTATAGCCCTAGAAGAGCTGACGTTTGAGAAGAAGGCATCTGATCTGAGCTGCTGCTCGTCCTGAAGACAAACTGACTTCTTGTTTTTCTGTTTGAAGTTCATTCCTGAGTCGGCTCGTTACAACGTGTCGGCGGGGAACGTAGACGCCGCCGTTGAAACTCTGCAGTGGATCGCCAAAATGAACCGCGCTGCTCTTCCTCCGGGCCGGCTGGTGGAGCCCGCTGTGGTAGGTTTTTACAACCAGCCTTTCTTCTGCCTCAACTCGCAACACTTTAACTGAACTCGTTGTTTTTCCAGTCTTCTCCATTGTTGGCCGTTAACGTGTCACACTTTTTAACTTGGACCTGATGAAATGTTCGTCTTCAGATATTTCGTGCTCAGTGTTTTTATGCTTCAAGACGTTTAAAAACAGCAAACAAAGTTTGCAGAAAACGATAAAAAAGCAGCTTCTATTCAAACAGTTTTCTGGCTCAGACTTGAATAAAAATGTGATTTCACGTTTGTTATTATTTAGTTTGTGTCAGAAACGTTGACTCGGCATTAATTTTTCTCCAACAACGTGGAACAACTGCTCTTGTGTTGATGAAGATGTGTCACTTCTCATGTGGAGAACGTTCTCCATTCTAAACTTCAGAGAGACGTTCCAGGCTTTAATCTGAGTGAGGAGCTCAGGTAGGTCCCCCTCATTCACCTGCAGGTGAGCCTCAGACCCTCAGTGGAGGGACATTCATAGAGTTTGAGTCGTTGGGAAGTTTGAGTCGTTGGGAAGTTTGAGTCGTCCGAGGACTTTGAGTCATTCAGGGAGATTGAGTCGTTCAGGGAGTTTGAGTCGTTCAGGGAGTTCGAGTCGTTCAGGGAGTTCGAGTCGTTCAGGGAGTTCGAGTCGTTCAGGGAGTTCGAGTCGTTCAGGGAGTTCGAGTCGTTCAGGGAGTTCGAGTCGTTCAGGGAGTTCGAGTCGTTCAGGGAGTTCGAGTCGTTCAGGGAGTTTGAGTCGTTCAGGGAGTTTGAGTCGTTCAGGG
>NC_056519.1:1506646-1510361 GCF_014905685.2 Nematolebias whitei | reverse complement strand
GAGTCGTTCAGGGAGTTCGAGTCGTTCAGGGAGTTTGAGTCGTTCAGGGAGTTCGAGTCGTTCAGGAACTTGGAGTCATTTGAGGAGTTCAAATCCTTTGCAGAGTTTTAGTAGTTCAGGCCGTTTGACTCATTTAAGCTGTTTAATTTGTCGAGGTGTTCCTCGTTAGGGGAGTTTGAGTCATTTAATTAATTTATTTCTTTAGTGCTTTACACAACCACGGTGGTGGTGCCCAAAGTGCTTAACAAAAACAGTAATCAACATGAGAACAAGTTAAAAACAAGAAAAAACACAACAAAATAACAAAATGTCATCACATATTTAGGTACTAAAAGCCTGTTGGAATAAAAAGTCTTCAGCTTCTATTTAAAATGGCCCAGTTCAGTAACCTGACGTAGATCAAGCGGGAGTTTATTCCAGAGTCGAGGTGCGGCTGCAGAAAAGCCACGGTCGCCCAGAGTTTATATTCTGTGCTGGGAACAGAGAGCAGGAGCTGTCGGACCTCAGAGACCTGGAGCTGAACAACTCTGTTCTGTGAGGAGCAGCGAGGCCATTCAGAGCTTTAAAACAAATACAAGTTTTAAATCTTTCTAAAACAGGCAGGAAGCCCAAACAGTGTGATGTGGTCCCGTCTAGGAGCGGCTGCTGCGTTTTGACCCAGCTGGAGGCGGCTCAGGGATGACTGAGGTGCACGACACAGAGTTACAATAATCGAGCCGAGAACTGATGAAAGCACGAACAGCTTCTCCAAGTCCCGACGGTTTAAAAATGGTTTGTTCCGTCCAGATCCGACCTCGAAACATGAGTCCATGCATTTATTACAGCCCGGCTGGACTACTGTAACTCTCTTTATGCTGGGGTCAGTCAGGTCTCTCTCTCTCGTCTCCAGCTCGTACAAAATGCTGCAGCTCGGCTACTAACAGGAACTGGCAGGTTTGAGCACATTACTCCAGCTCTGTCCTCTCTTCACTGGCTTCCTGTGCGTGTCAGAGTTGATTTTAAGATTCTTCTGCTGACATTTAAGTGTGTTAAAGGCCTTGCACCCTCAGACCTCTCCGACCTCCTTCATCCTTATTCTCCTTCTCAGGCCTTGAGATCATCAGACCAGCTGCTGTTGGTGGGACCAGAAACCAGTTGAAGCTCAGAGGAGATCGAGCGTTTTCAGTCGTGGGCCCTAAACTCTGGAACAATCTGCCCATCAACATTCAACAGGCCACCTCAGTCTCTATTTTTAAAACTCTCCTCAACACACACACGGACTCCCTGACATTTAACTCAGGGTGATCTCATTTGGTATTTCATCGTTTCTAATTATATTTCATGTTTTATTCCTGATGCTGCAATATCTTATTAATATTTGATGCTTTGATCTGTTTTGTTAAGCACTTTGATAACCACTAGTTTTAAATGTGCTATATAAATAAACTTGACTCGTTTGAACACAATTAGCAGTGTGCACACGCACATACAAAACTTACAATGACAGTCGTAATGTGACCCTCAGGAGGGAGGGGCGGAGTTTAATTCCTCAGGAGGGAGGGGCGGAGTTTAATTCCTCAGGAGGGAGGGGCGGAGTTTAATTCCTCAGGAGGGAGGGGCGGAGTTTAATCTGCAGGTGAGTCCAGGTTACAGAACTCCTCACTTGGAAAGTTTGAACTGACAAAGATCCCTGGATGGGAAGATAAACATCTTCAGCTACAGACTAGAAGATTTATTTATTTATTTGTTTGTTTGTTTGTGTAACCAGTGACTGACACTACACCAGCACTATCATTCTCCCATTTTCCTGTAAGTTTTTTGCAACTCTTTCTGCAGACTTTGTGCTATTTTAGCCGTTTGTACGTCAAAGTGTACATTCAGGAGACGGGTGCATTGGTTTCTGTTTTTTGTAACGTTTGTACTTTTGAAACCATTAAGCTTTACTTGAGAGAGGTTCCCCCAAAGAAATACATCAAGGTCTCTTTAATTCCATCAAAACATTCATTTTAAAATGTGCTTCAGCAAAATAAGTCTTTTTTTTCACTACCTTTAGCTTTTAGCTACTTTTGTGCTGCCTTTTAGCTTTTAGCTAACGTTTGTCCAGTTTTATTCAATTTATTTCAAACTGAGATTTCCTGCTGAAGGAAACGAAGCACCAACTTCTGAAAGACTAAATTCTGCAGGACGGACTTCTCGTCTTCTGTCCACACCGGGACATTGGGTCTTTGTCTTGGCGGGACATCAGAGTGGACTGGTGTGGGTCTGACAGCAGAACGCTGGGCGGCCCTCCTCTCGGTGGTTCTGATGGTTGTTTCCTCACGTTTGTTTTCTGTAAATGTTTCAGAAAGACCGAGGAAACTGGAGGATCCTGCTGAGCTCTTCGTTGAGGAGAACCTCCCTGCTGCTCTGGTATTCATGGTAAGACTTGAAGAAACTGAAGTCCACAGGCGTCCCCGAGTCATTCCAGTTTTACTGAGTCCACTCGGTTTGGCCCAGAGGCCGGAGGTTCACTGAGCCTTCATGGATCCTGGCTTGTCTCTGAACCTCAAACCTGTCTCCTTCCATCTGAAGGGGACAGTTTGGGTCTCCTTCCTGTCTAGAAATGTCTCCAGAAGACTTGCCCAACTCATAAATCTTCACAGAGTTGTCGCTGATCCGATTGTTGTTCAGTTCTTGTTCTTCTCCGTCAGAACCAGACTTCAGGTTTTTGTTTGCTCCGTAGGTTCGTGGCGTCCTTTGCATACTACGGTTCGGTCCTGAGCAGTTCGGAGTTGCTGGAGAAGAACCTGCTGTGTGTGACCAACGCCGACCGGGAGCATCAGGTCAAGCATCGCCATGACAACGGGCTTTGTTACTGCATCCCCTTCGGAACCAGCGACTACCAGACCCTGCTCATCAGCTCCCTGGGAGAGGTCGCATGTGAGTCAGGACCTAAGACCAGCTGGGGTTCTCAGTCCTCCAGTGGTCTGACCCTGAAACTGTCCCTCTTCTTCATCAGCTAAAGTTTTATTCAGCTGGGTGGTTGTAATATTCACTCTGTCCACTAGAGGCAGCAACATGGCCAACGTTGCTAAATTTAATTTATTGACCATAAAATAAAACAAAAATACTTTTTCTGTAACCAGTGACCCTGCATGAAGTCCTGGACCAGGTCTCCTGTCTGACCCACTTCCTGTCCTTTGTCCCCCTAGTGGTCCCAATAAACATCGCTCTGCTCAACGTGTTTGGACGGAAGACCACCCTGACGGTTCTTCAGCTGATGACAGCCTTTTTCTTCATGATGGTCAACATCTGCACCACCATGTAAGACCTGACCCCGCTGTCCTGATCTGAGAGTCCTGATGGACCAGGACCAGGTTTATCATGGATTCTTCCCTGGACTTTTTTCCTGCAGGTTTGGTTTTACGGTTCTGCTGTTCCTGCTCCGGTCTCTGGTCTCCATGAACTTTAATGTAGTTTACATTTACACCGCTGAGGTAGGTCCACTTTTCTGGTTCCAGACCCATAATCCTGGTCTCACTGGGGTATTCCAAAATCCGGTTCACGTTCTCCGGTGTGTTGTTTCCTCCCAGGTGTACCCGACCGTGGCCCGGTCTCTGGGGATGGGTTTCTGCACCTCGTTCAGTCGAATCGGAGGAATGATCGCTCCGTTCATCGCTCAGGTGCGTTCACTGACCTGCAGCTGAGGTGTGTTCACTGACCTGCAGCTGAGGTGCGTTCACTGACCTGCAGCTGA
>NC_056519.1:1506259-1506636 GCF_014905685.2 Nematolebias whitei | reverse complement strand
GTAGCTGAGGTGCGTTCACTGACCTGTCTGACCTGTAGCTGAGGTGCGTTCATTGACCTGTAGCTGAGGTGCGTTCATTGACCTGTAGCTGAGGTGCGTTCACTGACCTGTCTTACCTGTAGCTGAGGTGCATTCATTGACCTGTAGCTGAGGTGCATTTACTGACCTGCAGCTGAGGTGCGTTCACTGACCTGCAGCTGAGGTGCGTTCACTGACCTGTAGCCGAGGTGCGTTCACTGACCTGTCTGACCTGTAGCTGAGGTGCGTTCACTGACCTGTCTGACCTGCAGCTGAGGTGCGTTCACTGACCTGTAGCTGAGGTGCATTCATTGACCTGTAGCTGAGGTGCATTCATTGACCTGTAGCTGAGGTGCATT
>NC_056519.1:1503110-1506249 GCF_014905685.2 Nematolebias whitei | reverse complement strand
GTAGCTGAGGTGCGTTCACTGACCTGTCTGACCTGCAGCTGAGGTGCATTTACTGACCTGCAGCATATGTCTGTGTGTACTTCAGGTGTTGATGTCCCAGTCAGTAATTCTGGCTCTCACTCCGTTCGCCGTGGCGTGTGTCGTGTGCGCTTTAGGGAACTTCCTGTTGCCGATAGAAACCCGCGGTCGAGCTCTGCTGGTGAGAAGTGAATGAACTTTATTTAAAACGTTCGTCTTTAACAACTAAAATCTTCTTCTTTTATTTTCAGCAACACTCTTGACGACGTCTCCTAAAAACAGAATTCCTGTCGCTGCTTGGATTTTTATTTTTTGTGAACTGTGCAATAATTAATAATAAACTTCGTTACTGAAAAGTTTTTCATTTTATTAAAAAGAATAAACTATTTTTCTGAAAACTAAACCATAATTCTTTCAGTTCAACTTGTTGAGTTTTAATTTGAAGGTAAATAATAAGTTCAGGAAAGACGTTCTTCAAATTAAAACTGGAACAGAAGGAGATAAAATAATTTTTTATGAACGTTTAAAATTCATGTTTTTATTTGACAAAACACAAAATCCTAAAAATATCTTATTTTTTTCATGAAACCGAACAAAAGCTTTTATTTTCGTATAAAAACCAGCTGTTCATTTACACCTGGTTAACTTTTGGAGTCAGCAGATCTCAAGATGGCCGCCTCAGCTAATCGACCTCAGCGAACCTTTCAGCCGCTCCGACTGCGTCCGTGTGCGGATGTTGAAGGAAACGTTTGTGTGGTAGTAGCTGAGAGTCCTCCACATCCCTGAATCTGAACAAACCTCCAAGTTTCTCATCAGGACATGCTTTTAGTTTGAAAATCTCTGGAAAGGAAGTGTGGCGGGTGACAGGCATTCCTTTCAGAACAACGGGTCATTATTTAACCCACAACAAGGCTTCAAACACAAAAGGATCCAGAGTTTGTTCTGAAGAGACACTCGGACCAGAACCAGGACCAGGCAAAAGTTCTTTCTCATCTTAGAAACAAAAACTGAAATGAATCTTTAGAAGATCTGAAGCTCTCCACCTCGACCTTCAAACATCTGCCAAGGTCATGGCCAAACCAGCGCAGACACGTTCCTGCTCTTGGTTCCTGCACCGCCTCGTGATGCAGCTGTTTTAATATCGGTTCTTTTATTTTCACATCGTGTGCTTTAAACCACTGTCTGTACCTCGTCGGCGTTCTTTGTTAGAGGAGGACGCGCTTTGAACGAGGCCCACCTGAAGAAATAAAGGTGGAACGAATGGAAGTAAAATGTGCAGAAATGAGAGCACAAGCTGAACAACATGTTGTTTACTAAACTTGTTTATTAGTTCTATCAGAAGAATGTGATCAAATCACCCCGACTGTCCACTTCTTAAATATTGTTCTCAGATTAATATCAGTCTGTTCAGCTGAACATCGATGATCAATACTTCTGTTGTTTTGGCTCGAAGCGACGTCTCGTTTGGGTCTAATATTTGATGAATAGTTGATATTTGATGAATAATTAATATTTAATTAATCAGATTGATTGAATAATTAAACATATTTGATGAAAAATTTGTGATATTTAATTAATAATTCATTTTTATTGAATAATTAAGATTTTAATGAAAAATTACTAAAAATTTGTTGAATAATTAAAATTTACCAAATAAATAATATTTATTGAATAATGATATTTAATAATTAAAGAATAATGTTTAATGAATAATTAAAACTAGTCATATTTAATTAATAACTGATCATATTTATTGAATAACTAACTATGTTTAGTGAATAATAAAGATTTTAAAAGAGGTGTTGCTGCCAGATTCAACTTTTCAGCATCCTTCTATGTATGGTAGTTATTTAGTTACACTACTTTCATGGAGTAACTGAAATAGTTCCACTGCTGTTGCACCGTACATTAAAAAGATGTAAAAAGTGAGCGATCTAAAGGAACCTTCTCCCTCCTGGTTGTTCTTTTGGTTTTCATCTTGAATTACTTATGTTTTCTCTCCTCTGGAGTTTAGCTGACATATTTGCATTGAGCTTTTCCACCTGCAGCGGTTTATGTTCTGTACTTCCTGTCTGCTGCTGTTGTTGTCGTTGTTGTTGTCGTTGTTGTTGTCGTTGTTGTTGTCATTGTTGTCTGTTGTTGTTGTTGTTGTTGTTGTTGTTGTTGTTGTCGTTGTTGTCGTTGTCATTGTCGTCATCGTCGTCACAGCTCAGTGGAGTTGGACGTTGATAAGATGTTGATCAGGTTTTGTAAAACCAGTTCTAGTTGATCTGTAGAAAATATTCACTTCAGCTTTTGTCTGATTACGTCTGAACTCCTGAGAGTTTGGGTTAATTTTAATGTTGGCCGCACATCTTTTAATAACATTAAGTCCCGGTGCTAGAAAACACGTTTGAACGTATTTATGTGTTGATGTGACAAACATGGTAAACTGTCAGAAACATCATAAACTGTAAGAAACATCGTAAACTGTCAGAAACATCATAAACTGTCAGAAACATCATAAACTGTCAGAAACATCGTAAACTGTCAGAAACATCATAAACTGTCAGAAACATCATAAACTGTCAGAAACATGGTAAACTGTCAGAAACATGGTAAACTGTCAGAAACATGGTAAACTGTCAGAAACATCATAAACTGTCAGGAACATGGTAAACTGTCAGGAACATGGTAAACTGTCAGAAACATGGTAAACTGTCAGGAACATGGTAAACTGTCAGAAACATGGTAAACTGTCAGAAACATCATAAACTGTCAGGAACATGGTAAACTGTCAGGAACATGGTAAACTGTCAGAAACATGGTAAACTGTCAGGAACATGGTAAACTGTCAGAAACATCATAAACTGTAAGAAACATGGTAAACTGTCAGAAACATCATAAACTGTAAGAAACATCGTAAACTGTCAGAAACATCATAAACTGTCAGAAACATCATAAACTGTCAGAAACATCGTAAACTGTCAGAAATATTGTAAACTGTCAGGAACATGGTAAACTGTCAGAAATATTGTAAACTGTCAGAAACATGGTAAACTGTCAGAAACATGGTAAACTGTCAGAAACATGGTAACCTGTCAGAAACATGGTAAACTGTCAGAAACATGGTAAACTGTCA
>NC_056519.1:1494365-1503010 GCF_014905685.2 Nematolebias whitei | reverse complement strand
AACATGGTAAACTGTCAGAAACATCATAAACTGTCAGAAACATGGTAAACTGTCAGGAACATGGTAAACTGTCAGGAACATGGTAAACTGTCAGAAACATCATAAACTGTCAGAAACATGGTAAACTGTCAGGAACATGGTAAACTGTCAGAAACATGGTAAACTGTCAGGAACATCATAAACTGTCAGGAACTTCGTAAACTGTCAGGAACATCACACACACAATTCCTAAAAAGTTACCCAGCATCCTTTGCAGTGCACACAGTTTTTCTGGGATGTGACCCTCTCACACATTTCACACACATTTGCTTTAATCTGGGGCCTACAAATATTCTTCTTCTAATCTTAGTAATGTTTAATCATAAGGACTGAAGTAGCAGAAGCTCTGGTTGAAAGGCTGTGCGTTCTCGCTGCAGAGACTTTTTTGTGCTCTCTCTCCTGCGGTGTGGGGAGCCCTGCTCTCATCTGATGAATGGAATAAACAACAACAAACATTTATTACGAGAGAATATGGATGAGGACACACAGCAACTTTGTAGTTAGTTTACAAAAGTAGTTAACCACAAAGAGGATCACCAAAGTGAGTTAATACGTTGTAGTAAATGATACAAGTGGACGTCCGACACACATTGAATGCATCACCCTGCCTCAGCACAGCGGAGTTCTGCCTCGCCTCATTGGTTCTGGTTCTGGTTGTAGAGCTTCTGGATCATTTCTCAGATTTAAATTCTTCTTCAATTAGTTTAAAATTTGCATAAACCCTACAAACAGTTTTTGTGTCACTGTATTTGATTCTGTGGGATTAAACTAACCAGGTGAAAATAATTGAGACCGTATGTTTATGAACTCTAGTCGGACCTGACCCGGTTCTGAATAACCTGCAGGGAATGGTGGCGCTGCTTCTCCTCATCCTTGCTGTGACTCTGATGAAGAGGATCTGGGGCCGCCGCTTGAACCTCCTTAAGCTCGTTAACCCTCAGATTACTACCTGATCAGGATCAGCTTCACCTTCACATCAGGGGCGGGGCTTCATTTATTAGACCACACCCCCTGACCTCAGCCACTCTGTCTGAGACATTGTGTGCAGTGTGTGTGTGTGTGTGTGTGTGTGTGTGTGTGTGTGTGTGTGTGTGTGTGTGTGTGTGTGTGTGTGTGTGATTAGAGCAGATTAGTGGTCAGTCAGCAGCAGTTGGAGACGAACAGCAGACGCTCCGTCACTCTCAGGTGAGCACTTTTTCACTCATTTCACACTTTACATCTAATGTGCACACACACACACACACACACACACACACACACACACACACACACACCTCTCTGTCATTTAAAGTTTGTGTGATGTTTGATTTGCTCTAATCCACCTGAATCTTTCCTTTGAACATTGTTTTAGTTGCTTCGGGTCAGAACCGAGTCATTCTGCTGTCAGGAGAAGAATCTAAATGTTTTTGTTCTGTCATTTCTGAGATTTCTCTGTGGCTGGACAAAGTTCTGCTGCTGGTTCTTTAAAGGCTTTGGGTCCAGACTTCCAGGACCAGTTTCATTGTTTAGACCTGGTTCTGGGTCCAGACTTCCAGGACCAGTTTCAGGATTCAGACCTTTGGGTTCAGACTTCTAGGATCAGTTTCAGGGTTCAGACCTTTGGGTTCAGACTTCTAGGATCAGTTTCAGGGTTTGGACCTGGTTTTGGGTCCAGACTTCCAGGACCAGCTTCATGGTTTAGACCTGGTTCTGGGTCCAGACTTCCAGGACCAGTTTCAGGGTTCAGACCTTTGGGTCCAGACTTCCAGGACCAGTTTCAGGGTTTAGACCTGATTCTGAATCCAGACTTCCAGGACCAGTTTCAGGGTTTAGACCTGGTTCTGAATCCAGACTTCTAGGAGCAGTTTCAGGGTTTAGACCTGGTTCTGGGTCATGGTGCTGACTCATCAGGGGACACAGAGGGCTGGTTGTGTGTGGTGCTTGGTACTGATGGGTCGGTTCTGTGTGAGCCTCTGTTTCAGGTCATGTGACTTACAGGAAGCTGTAGAAAATAAACTTCAGAATAAAAGTCACTGAAGTCTTTCAAATTAACGGTGAACAGAACAAAAGTTTAAAAGATCATTGGATTTTTCCTAAAGGGATAATCCAGACGTTTAGATATGTGAACAGTTAGTATCTTACCTGTTGCAGATAAGAAGTTAATTTCTGACTGAAGACATTTGTTTATTTTGTTCTTTTAAAAAACAATCTGTAATTTTTGGAGTTTTATATTTCCACTTCCTGTCCTCTCAGCTGATGTCGGAGTGCGAGCTGGAGGCCAACGGTGACATCATCTGAAGGTGACACCCTTCCCATGGTGCCTTGCTGCCTCACGGGTCACCATGGGAGACGGGACTGACCCAGAATGCCGAGCTCAGGAGCTGTTTGACGAGTTTGTGTCGGCGTCTACCTGCAGGGCGACGCTGCTCTGCTTCAGCCAGCTGTGTGAACACCTGCAGCTGGACCGCGGTGCCGCCGACAGGCCGCTGTACCGACCAATCCAACGCCGCCTCAACTACTGGAAGGCCAACGCCTTGTGGGCCAAACTGGACCGGAGAGCCGCGCAGCCCGAGTACCGAAGGGCCCGGGTCTGCAGCAACCTGACTGTGAGTGTCCACATGCTCAAGACTGACCTGTCGCCCACTAATGTGTTCACAACATGACGGGTGATGAAACATGTTAATTATTAATTAGATGTTAATAAAAGATGACCAGTCCTTTGGAACATTATTCGTTAATGTATAACATATTTGTTTAAAAGCTAATATGATGTAAAAACATAAAACATCTAAAAACATGTTACTTCCTAAATACGGTAATAATCATCATTACCTCGTTAAAATGTAAATAAATGGTATTAAATAGTAATAAATGGTCATTAATAATGGTAATGATAATTTATAAATGGGAATTAATAAATGTAATAAATGGTAGTAACTGTTAATAAAAAAGCTACAGAGTGCGCTCTCAGGACATCATTACCTGCAGTGTTCCCTCAGTGAGGACTGAACTAGACAAAAGGACCTTCTCCTCCTCCGCTCCTGTTTCCTGGAACATCTTGTAAAAAGATCTGAAGCTCTCGACCTTTGACCTCTCTAAGTGGCTTCAAACATCTGATAAGTTCCTGGAACCAACGCAGACATGTTCCTGTTTGTAGTTTTCTACACCGCTTTATAATCTAGCTGTTTTTTTGCTACGTTTCCTTTTAATTACTATTTTATTTTAATTTGTTTAAAAAAAAATCACTTTGTCTGCCTCTTTGCCTGTTGTTGTTGTTGTTGTTGTTGTTGTTGTCTACTGTTGTCATCACTCTTTGATAAAACAGGTCTCTGTTGTAAATGAGTCCCGAAGCTCAATGAGACTAACCTGTAGAAATAAAGGTTGAATGAAAATGGTCATTAATAAATGATAATAAATGGTAATACTGGTAATAAATGGCAATTGATAAACAGTAATAAATGTTTTTTAATAAATGGTGATAAATGATCAATTGTAATAAATGGTCATAATTACCTGTTAATAATTGTAATTAATAAATGGTAATAACTCTTAGTAACTGTTAATAAATGATCATTAATGAATAGTAAGAAATTGTCATAACTGTTAATAAATGATAATTAATAAGTGTAATTAATGATAATTAATAAACATTAATATATGTAAATAAATGATAAATGGTAATAAATAGTAATAAATTGGCAAATGGGGCATTATTAACTGGTAATAATGGTGATTAATAAATAGTAACTGATAATAAATGGTAATAAATGGTAATAAATTGTAATATATTGTCATTAATAACTGGCAAGAAATGTAATAAATGGTAAAAAAAAATTAATTGTTAAAAGGTAATTGATAAATGGTAATATGTAGTACATGGTAATAAACAACAGTTAATAAATGGTAATTATGAATGTAATGAATGATAATAACTGGTAATAAATGGTAATCTCCTCTGTCCTCTGATTGGTCAGTGTGTGGTCATCGGGGCAGGGCCATGTGGCCTCAGGACGGCGGTGGAGCTGAGCTTCATGGGAGCTCGCGTGGTGGTTCTGGAGAAGAGGGACTCATTTTCCAGGAACAACGTGCTTCACCTGTGGCCCTTCACCATCCATGACCTGCGGGGCCTCGGGGCCAAAAAGTTTTACGGGAAGTTCTGTGCCGGCTCCATCGACCACATGAGTGAGTGGTTGTTGTGGATCAGCTGGACCTGGAGCAGCTGGAGGTGGTCTGACCCGTGTTCTGTGTGCAGGTATCCGTCAGCTGCAGCTGGTTCTGCTGAAGGTGGCCCTGCTCCTGGGGGCTGAAGTTCATGTGAACGTGGAGTTCCGACAGTTGCTGGAGCCTCCTGAGGACGAGCCCAGAAACCGTGAGGACCCAGGGTCCGGACGAACGGGCTGCTGTCAGTTTCTGACCCGGCTTGACCCGGTTAAAGAGGTTCTGAAGGAAGCAGCTGGATTCCAGACAGTGTTTTGCAGCTCTTTGGAGGAATGAGTTCTGACTAGTCGTGAAAAGAAGTCCAGCTGCTTCGTTTTCAAACGCTTCGGGTTCGGCTGACCCAGATCGCTGCAAACCAGCACCAAAATAATGTCGGCACGACGGCGTGCACGAGTAAAACGTGTGACGCGTTGTACTCACGAAGGTCAAGGTGTCGTGATCCGAACTGTGCTCAGACATGTTTTAGAGCAGATCAGGTGATTTATCGTGTGTTTCATGACTGCGAGTTAAACGTGGAGCTTTAGCCCCGCCCACATCCCATGACCAAAACTACAGCTTTGAATAACTTGATCCCATGTGACCTGAAGACCAAGCAGACAAGTCTGAAGTCTGTCGAAATCGACAGGAAATGCCCAAACGGTGTGTCAGAGCAGAGATGGCCAACTTCCTGTTGGATTTAGGCCACACCCCCAAGAGACTGTCCTGTAGGTTCTGATCTGGTGAATGAACGTGCCAGTGTTCACAGGTGTGCACGGAGCCGTTCAGAGGGGCTGGAATAAAATGTGGGCCAACTTGCTCATCCACTGAACATAAGAAATAATCTCTCCTGATCGACGTTTATCCATAAAGTCCGAACCTTTCAGCAGAATTAAACTCCAAGAACAGAAGAATAATAAAGTGTAAGGGAGTAAAGGCTCTGAATGTAGATAATTTATGAATAAAAGCAGAAAGGTGCCTTGATGCCACCAGCTTTAGAGACGACAAACTAAAAGTTGTTGTCGTAACAAAGATTAATCTTAAAACATACCTTGACTGATTGCAAGTGGCTCGTTTCTTTGTTCAAAATTCAAGATGGCTGCCACAGCTACTTTAGGAAACAAAACAAAAGTTCCCTTTTCAAATATTGAGCTAACATTTGGCGTGGTAGTAGATGATGGTGGTCTCCAACACATACTTTGACTGCTAACAGCTAAAGCAGAGTGACAGGGTGTGTCCACGTGTCTTCAAGAACTGTCCAACTGATCTGTTGTCCTGTTCACCTGTCCAGAGGAGGGCTGGCGGATGGAGGTGAGTCCGAGGTCCCACCCCCTCAACCAGCTGGAGTTTGACGTCGTCGTTGGAGCAGACGGTCGCAGGAATACCTTGGCAGGTACGTCGAGGCCAGCTTGGATCATTCTGAAACATCGGACGTGTGTCCCAACAGATGCTAGCTTCCTGTTCAGGGTGTCTGCAGCGTCTCTGCTGGTGGAATAAATTAGGATTAACGCTCGTGACCACCTTAAAGGTACAAGCTCAAGTCTGAGCCAGGAGATTCCAGGAGTTCCTGCACACGTCACCAAAATGTACAACTGCACAGCTCTGGACGTACGCAAAACTACTCCGAGACCCAGGAGGGTTCCAGGTCCACCAAAAATCTGACGAGGAGTCGTTCTCAGTTTTAAAATGGACAGTGCCTATACAGCTCCTCTCTGTCTGATCCAGACACTCAGAGCTCTTTACAACAATCTGTGCCTCATTCACCCGTTCATACAGCTCTATACTAGATCTGTACAAAGACTACCCAGAGCTTTATCACATCCAGACACTGATGGGACACACAGAGGCAACGAGGGGTTCAGTGTCTTGCCCAGGGACACTTCGGCATGTGACTGCTGGTGGAATCGAACTCTCAACTCTCGCACTGTAGGACGACTGCTCTAACCACTGAGCCACAGCCGCTCACCATCGTGTGGAGGTTTAACTCAACTGAAGTTTTTAACCTGAGGACCTGAGACAGCCCATCATCCATCCATCATCCACCCTTCATCCAACATCCATCCATCATCCACCCACCCATCATCCAACATCATTCAACCATCATCCAACATCATCCATCCATCATCCAACCATCATTCAACCATCCATCCACCATCCAACCATCATCCAACCATCAATCATACACCCTTCATCCATCATCCATCCACCATCCAACTATCATTCAACCATCCATCCACCATCCAACCATCATCCAACCATCATTCAACCATCCATCATCCAACATCATTCAACCATCCATCCACCATCCAACCGTCATCCAGCCATCATCCACCCTTCATCCACCATCCATCATCCACCCATCATCCAACTAATCCATCCATTTTCCATCCATCCATCCCTCCATCCATCATCCAACTAATCCATCCATTTTCCATCCATCCATCCCTCCATCCACCCTTCATCAACCATCCATCCATCCATCCATCATCTATCCATCCATCATCATCCAACTAATCCATCCGTTTTCCATCCTTCCATCCCTCCATCTATCATCCTTCCATTATCATCCATCACCCATCATTCATCCATCATCCATCCATCATCCATTCCTCCATCATCTTTACCCTAGACAGGTCACCCTGTGATGGACCTGGGACTCATGAGGAAATTGAGAACACTCACAAATGTTTCCTGACATTTTAAAACTTTCTTGCAAATGTTGTCCATAATTTGACGTCAACATTTGCTACCCGGTGTGATTAGAAACAAGTATTTAAGATTAGGTATTTTAGCTGTTCTTTTTAGGTGTTCTTCTAAATCAAATGTTGGCATTAAATATATTTTGGATTTGTTTGATTGCCAAGTGTGCTGTGTTTTATGGCATAAAGTTTGGGTCTGTGATTTATTGCAATACGTTATGATATTGATATTGAGTACTTGGATATAGCAATGACTATGCATTTTTCAAACATTGTGCGCCCCCTGGATTGAATTCAGATTTATTGTGATAGCATATCCAACCTGTCAAAAGCCACAAACACTTTTTGGCTTTTAAAAGTCAAAGGGAGCAATATGTTTTAATATTTCACAATTAGCCAGGAGGGGAACATGCCAGCAGACAAAAGAAGAAGAGGAAAGTCAAGAGTGGAGGACTGAGGATTGCAACTCTAAATGTGGGGACAATGACAGGCAAAGGTAGAGAGCTGGCTGACATGATGCTGAGAAGGAAGGTAGACGTAATAGTTTGGACATTTTTGAAGCCAATGGAAAAGAGGAAGGCAGTAGGGCCTGAAGACATTCCAGTGGAGGTTAGGAAATGTCTTGGAGAGATGGCAGTGAGGTTTTGACTCAAATATTCAATGGCATATTTGAGGGCGAGAAAAAAATGCCTGAGGAATGGAGAAGAAGTGCTGGTGGCCATTTTTAAGAACAAGGGTGATGTACAGAGTTGTAGCAACTACAGGGGAATTAAGTTGATGAGCCACATGATGAAGATCTGGGAGAGAGTTGTAGAAGCAAGACTTAGACACAGCAACTAGTGGAGGTAGACACCAGTTCCTCGTGACCCAGAAACAAGAAGTTGGTAAAGAAAATGGCTGGATGTTTAATAAAACTTAGCCTTCTGATTTTAGGTGTTTGTGCTAATGGTTTAGCAACCAAACACATCTGGTGTAAATATTTTCTTCTTCTTTTCAGGTTTTAGGCGTAAAGAGTTCAGGGGGAAGCTGGCCATCGCCATCACAGCCAACTTCAAGAACAGAAACACTTCAGCTGAGGCCAAAGTAGAGGAGATCAGCGGAGTGGCCTTCATCTTCAACCAGAGGTTCTTCCAGGAGCTGCGACAAGAAACTGGTTGAGTTTGAACAAAGTTTCACATCTGCCAGAAACACCTGGTCTGGACTTAATTTAACACCAACACCTGTTTCAGGTATTGACTTGGAGAACATCGTGTACTACAAGGACGACACGCACTACTTTGTTATGACGGCAAAAAAACAGAGTCTGTTGGACAAAGGAGTCATTCTACAGGTGAGTGAAACACCTGGAGTCGTTCTATAGGTGAGTGAAACATCTGGAGTCATTCTATAGGTGAGTGAAACATCTGGAGTCATTCTATAGGTGAGTGAAACATCTGGAGTCATTCTATAGGTAATTAAACACAGTCACACACTGAATTACTCTAATGGTAAACAAACTCACACATTTAATGTACATGTAATAGTTGTGTAGTCTCTTGTACAAGTGTCAGTCACACACCTGGTCTTATGGTCTCATACAGGTGTCAGTCACACACCTGGTCTTATGGTCTCATACAGATGTCTGTCACACACCTGGTCTCATACAAGTGTCAGTCACACACCTGGTCTCATACAGGTGTCAGTCACACACCTGGTCTTATGGTCTCATACAGATGTCAGTCACACACCTGGTCT
>NC_056519.1:1494163-1494355 GCF_014905685.2 Nematolebias whitei | reverse complement strand
TCTCATACAGATGTCAGTCACACACCTGGTCTTATGGTCTCATACAGGTGTCAGTCACACACCTGGTCTTATGGTCTCATACAGGTGTCAGTCACACACCTGCCCTCATACAGGTGTCAGTCACACACCTGGTCTTATGGTCTCGTACAGGTGTCAGTCACACACCTGGTCTTATGGTCTCATACAGGTGTC
>NC_056519.1:1488474-1494153 GCF_014905685.2 Nematolebias whitei | reverse complement strand
CACACACCTGGTCTTATGGTCTCATACAGGTGTCAGTCACACACCTGCCCTCATACAGATGTCAGTCACACACCTGGTCTCATACAGGTGTCAGTCACACACCTGGTCTTGTGGTCTCATACAGATGTCAGTCACACACCTGGTCTTATGGTCTCATACAGGTAAGAGTTACACCTGGAATCAACAGCAAACCACAGTAACCTTTTTATGGCTCCCTTCTGCAGGACTTCGCCGACACTGAGCTGCTCCTCTCTCGGGGTAACGTGGACCATGATGCTTTGCAGATGTACGCTCGTGAGGCAGCTGACTTTTCAACCAATCACCAGCTTCCATTTCTGGACTTCGCCATGAACCACTATGGCCAGCCAGATGTGGCCATGTTTGACTTCACCTGTATGTATGCATCAGAGAATGCTGCTTTGGTTCTCCAACGCCATGGGCACCAACTGCTGGTCACACTGGTCGGAGACAGCCTGCTGGAGGTGAGACGGGTGTCTTCTGATGAAGGTGGACACACTGGTAACCAGTCAGATTCTTTACCTGTCTTCCTAATTGTCTACAGCCATTTTGGCCAATGGGGACAGGTGTAGCTCGGGGCTTTCTAGCAGCTCTGGACTCAGCTTGGATGATAAGAAGTTGGGCTCAAGGTGAAGCTCCTCTGGATGTCCTGGCTGAGAGGTGGGGACACACCTGGACAAGACTGACCTGCTGCTGTCTCATGTTTTACATCACACCTGTCTGTCTGTGTCTTGTAGGGAGAGTTTGTACCGTCTCCTCCCTCAGACAACTCCCGAAAACATGCAGAAGAACATCAGTCTGTTCACCGTAGATCCATCAACAAGATATCTGAACATCAGTCCTTTGACTGTCACACCTGCCCAGGTGAGTCCTGAAGACAGAAAGACTGGTTTGATTTGATCTCGTCAATTTTGTCTCTGACAAATAAAAATAATAAATTGATGTTTTTTGTTGTTGTTGTTGTTTTGTGGGGTGGGGGGTTGTTATCAGGTAAGACACCTGGTGGACACAGGAGAGAAGGCGGGGCTGAACACAGATGAGAGTGCAATTGTCCGACTCCCCTCACCCAGAATTCTAAAACAAGGTGTCTTTACTTTTTTATACTTTAAAAGTAAAAGTAGCAGAATGGTAGTTAAAAGCTAAAAGTATCAAAAGTCTAACTAGAAGTTAAAAGTAGCAAAATGGTAACTACAATTTGCAGAATTGTAGGTAAAAGCTAACCGTTACAGAACAATAGCTAAAAAAGTAAAATGGTATCTAAAAGCTAAAAGTAGCACAAGAAGACAATAAGGGAGCAAGTAGCTGAAGTAGATTTCAAAGAGAACAATGTCCTGCCAGCAAAGAATAAATGCCGACTCAGCATTCACTCAATAATTATTATTTTTTGTCCTCTAACCTGATTTGTTGTCACAGAGTCCTTCTCTCCGTCCAATCAGCTGCTATCATGGTGTCAGGAACAGACCCGTGGATACAAAGGTGTCGCCATTATGGACCTGACTACATCCTGGAAGAGCGGCCTTGCCCTGTGTGCTCTTATTCACCGTTATCGACCCGATCTGATGTAAAAACTCACTTGATTTTCTTTTTAATTGTCTTTTTAAAACCCAGAGACTTCAGAACTGTTGTCATAATTCTGGTTCAGATCAAACTTCTGATTTTGATGGAAGTCTCTTGTTTTATGGTCAGCTGTTTCTTCGAGGTGCTGTTTTACAAAAAGTTTATTATTTTTTCTTGGCCTGTGACGACTTCCTGTGTAGAAAGTATGACTCTCTGGATGAATCATCGGTGGAAGAAAACATTCAACTCGCCTTCGATGTGGCTGAACGGGAGTTTGGGATTCCTCCTTTGATGACGGTAGACGAAACGTCGTCTGATGGAGAACCGGACTCTCTGTCCATGGTGATGTACCTGAGTCAGTTCTACCAGCTGCTCAGAGAACCATCGACCCCTGCTGGTGAGACTACAAACTGCTTCTTAAACACTTTTAATTATTATATCCATTTGAATAAATTTAGAAATTGAAACAAGAACACAATTTGGTCTAAAACAAAAAAGAGTGAAAGAACTGGTACAGGATAAATACTGACTTACTGAAAAGTTTACAGTAAACAAGAGAAGATTGCATTTAAGAGTTGTGTGAGACAGGTTTGTTAAGAAACCCCCGACCCAAACTTCCAACACCCCCAAAAAAAACAAACAAACAAAAAAAAAAACCGTTTTAAACAACAAAAAGAGTTTAAACTAAAACAACAGTCAAATGATTAAAACCATGTACAAAAGATGCAGAGACAAACAATACTACAAAGAGCTTCCATTTTCTTTAAATGGCCCCGCCCATTTTTGGTAGTGACAAATAATGGGCGTCAACATAAAAATGTTCAGTTTTCTGAGTTGCAGAAGAAATTAAAATAAAATTGTAATGCGATATACATTGTGGTTTGCATCCTTAAAAAGAAATGGAAAGAGGAGATTTATGGCTCCAGTCCAACTAAAAAGGGTGAAAAAGCTTTGACAGACATTTTATCATGTTTTCTAAATGTATATATTTCATAAATTCATTAAAAAATGTACATGTTAGAAGTTAGTTATTCTTCTACTAAAATATAATTTAATTTGTTTGAGTCACTTTAAAGCATCATTAAAACTCTTCTCAGAAACTTCTCAGTGTATTAATTACTTTTTAACCAATTGATGTTTTATTTTGTTAATGAAAGACGTTCAGATTGATTTACTTTATATAACAGCTACATTCAGAGCTCGTTTCTCTGACGCTCCGTCTTATTTTAGTACCAGGAAAAGAGATGGCAGTGACAATATCTAAGATCTTTACACACTCGGCCAAACTAGTAACCCACTCATCTCATATACCCTCATGTACCGCAGCGTGCTTTTTGAGATTAGATGCTGAAGTCTTGTCAGCTGCTGTCACCGTAGAGATCAAACTAAGTTTGCATCTGGACTCCGTCTCCTTTTCGCCCTTTGTGCATGAAACATTCCTCCAGGTACGGCCACGGACACTCGTCCTCAGCCTTTACCTCCTCGTGTCCTCTGTTGACAGCGTGGTCCTCTGTCTTTACTTTGGCTTTTTCTCCAAATCTTCGGTCCATAAATGACTCTCTACTCTACGGCGTTGTCCTTATTGGCTACAAAGATGCAGATGAACCGTTTAAACATTAATTCAATTTGTGGCCGTACTCAGTAGCAAGTTTTGATTTTAAAAGTAGTGAAGTAGATTACATGGTCTAAATTGTACTTAAGTATGAGTAAAATTACACACTTGAAAGAAATACTCACAAAAGTACAAGTACTTAAAAAATCTACTTAATTACTGTAATGTGAGTATTTATAATTTGTTACCAACGCCCCTGTGGATCCAGCTGTGGGGCAGATCTGCTGCTCTGTCTGGAATATTAGTTTGTATAAAAGTTTAAAATGGCTTCAGATCCAGCAGTTTGACCTAAACAGCAGTGACGTGCGGTGAGCGTGACAGGCGAGCTTCACATACATGAACCCAAAACAGAAGCTTATATTTCAACATAAGTAGTTTTAAAATAATTAGAAAATGTTTGACACTTCATTGTGCAGGGATGTTCTTCAACTCGGTGATTCTGTCACATCTGTCTTCTGGAGCTGCTGTCTGGTCACACACTCTCCAAACTGCACGTAAACCTTTGGAAACTCTCCACAGTCGGGACTTGAAGGTTTTATACCAAAAGCCAATCAGATTTCATCACTGTAATATTTTAGCTAAGTTCTAGAATTTTCCAATTTTATAAATTAAAATTGTTTCAAATTGATGTTTAAATGGACTTGCACCCAAACCATTAAGCAGTTCTACAGAAACTGCAGCAGATCTTCCAGAGCAGCTTTAACTGTCGACTGTAAGGTTCCTTTTCATAGAACCTCTTTTGCTCAAAGTTCTCTCTCTTATCATTGTCAGTATTTTACTTGTCGTGATGACAGGTGAGGCACTGCCTAACCTGCCTCCCCTGACTGCACGTCACTACTAAACAGAACTGATCTGGGATCAGAGCAGAACCACCAACCATGTGCATCAGAAAGTCGTTGTTCGTGTTCAGTTGTTGGTTCTGGTTCTGTCAGTGAATCTGTGCAGGTTCTGTTTCAGGCTGCCTGAGTCAGTGTTCTGATCTGAGAGCAGCTCTCATCGCCCCAGCATCCCTCCTCAGCAGACTGGGAACTAGTCCATCCAGGAAGAGGAACCCAAAGGTACCTGCAAGCACACCTGTTCACACCTGCTGGCTCCTGCCTGAGACTTGAGCTGCTTTGATCTGAAATCTGTGCAGGAGTTCAGTGACGCTCTGAACAAACGGAGGAGGACGAGCGAGCTGAGGGGAGAGCCTCAGGAGGTAAAGGTTCCCTCAACATCCGTCCATCTCAGATGTTCTACAGAACAAACAGTCAAATATGTCGCACAGACCATATAAACTTACTTTATGAACGCTGACTGTTCAAGTTGAGTTTCTGTCAGACGAAGGCTTTTCTCTCTTCTGGTTCACCTTCCAGTCATGTGACCTGAACAGTGATGGTGACGAGCCATTTGTGGGCGGGGCAAATTGGTCCAGGGTCCGTTTGATGGCCAATCAGCTGCAGGCAAAGCTGGATGAGAGCTCTGCACCCTGCACCACCTCTTCCTCTTCTTCTTCAGCTGCTTCAGCTTTTCGTCGACAGGTGAGAGCAGACTACTTCCTGATCATCAGCTTGAAGCTGCGCGAACAGCATAACGAAGCAGGAGGTCAAAAGTTGTTTATTATTTACACAGATGTTAAAATCTAAATCCTCATATTGACCAGCAGGGGGAGGAGGCGTCCACAGATGATCATCAGGCCACGCCTCCTACTCAAAGGTTGCCATGGAGACCGGTAAAGACCAGTAGAGACCAATTGATCGTCATTGTTTCCCTGTCCTGATAGATTCTGTTAATTATTTCAATAGAAGAAGAAAAATATCTGAATCTTGAATGAAGTAGCTTCCCTTCATGGAAACATCACAACATCTCGTTGACCTCGACGCAGGAGTATCCAACGTTGATTCTCTATTTATGAATGGTCCAAGTTGAGGTCATTGTCTTGATGATAATGTTCAATGCAGGTTCATGAAGTTTTGAGCATCCTAAAAGGAAACAGGCACAGAAAGTAGTGCATGGCAAACCGGTGTTGTCCACTCTGTATCTCTTTGAACTGCGAGGGGTTGTGCTTTTACCACCACATCGTGTCATCTGTAGAGTGCAATAAGTAAGAACGTCTCTTGTGTTTATATCATGGTCACTTGCCAACAAAGCTGTTACCCTGACATTGAAGTTGTAAACATGTGTCACCACCGTCTATAGATTTGTGTGCATTGGCCATAGTCTTCACTTTTTTGGTATAGTCTAGTAAAATCCATCAGGGCCTCATGTACAAAGGGTGCATACGTACAAAAACATGTCGTACACACTTTTTCACGCAAAACTTCAAAATGTGTCAAGAATAAAGTGAAAATGTGCTCAGCTCCACGCCACCTTCATGACTGGCATACACGTTTCTATGGTACAGGTGTACACACGTTTCTATGGTTACAGGTGTACACATATTTCTATGGTTACAGGCGTATGCATGTTTCTATGGTACAGGTGTACACACGTTTCTATGGTACAGGCGTATG
>NC_056519.1:1479079-1488464 GCF_014905685.2 Nematolebias whitei | reverse complement strand
ATTTCTATGGTTACAGGCGTATGCACGTTTCTATGGTACAGGTGTACGCACGTTTCTATGTTAGCCTCATACAGGTGTCAGTATGACCGCAGGATGAAGGACGAAACATCGCAGCTTAAAAAAGGAACCGTCGTTTTATACCTGGATCATTGAGCATGAACTTTGGTGAATAGTTTATAAAGTTTTAGACTGTGACGTGGTCTGGGTTTAGATCTGACCTGCAGGGGGTGATGCAGCTTCAAAACGGACAGAAACCTGAAACTGAGTCCAGCTGTGGATCCACTTCAGTCTGGATCCAGTTTTTCAGCTCATTCTAGAGACTCTGCTCGTGTTCTGATCCAATCAAATGCCCTCTGAGCCTCCTGCATCATCAGAACCCATGAACCCCCTGAGTTTGGACCAGACTGACCGTTCTTTTGTCTCTGTCAGAAAAAGCGAACCCTCCAGCAGGAGCAGATGAGTTTCCGGTTCAAAGAGAGGATCAAGTCTCAGAGTGCCTCCAGCAGAGACGAGCAGGTACAGAAACCAACGTGAACACTACCTGACGCGCTGGACCAGCTGGACCCTCCTGGTCTATCTGGTTCCAGGTCTTTAGGAGAGGACTCTGTTTGTTGTGCCCTCTGGCTGTACCTGTCCTCAGTTTGGTCCCAGTAGGACATCATGTGATCAGAAGCCTGTAGGGAGAACTGAGGACTTTGTTCAGCTGGACTCCAAACCCCTCAAACCAACACCAGAACCAGGGTCCAAAAACCCTCCTGAACAAGATCATCTTTAAAAAAGTTCCACCAGTTTCCTACAAAACTTTACAGACCTGCAAAAAAGTTCCAGTTCCTGAACCCCCTCAGAACCCTCTCTGAAACATGTTAGAACCTCTTAGAACCTCTTAGAACCTGGTAAACTCCAGACCCGAGCCTGAAGGCTGAGTCAGTGATTTTGGATTTTATCCTCGTCTGTATATTTTCAGTTTTTTCAGCCATTCGTGCTTCAAAATGTTCAGCTTCTTTAACAATCATTCAACTCGTTCAACAAGCGTTCAGCTCCTTCAGGCAGTCGTTCAGCTCCTTCGGCAGTCCTTCAGCTCCTTCAGCAGACCTTCAGCTTCTTCTGTAGTTATTCAGCTCCTTCAGGCAGTCGTTCAGCTCCTTCGGCTGTCATTCAACTCCTTCAGCAGTCTTTCATCTCCTTCAGCAGTCCTTCAGCTCCTTCAGCTCCTTCAGCAGACCTTCAGCTTCTTCTGTAGTTATTCAGCTCCTTCGGCAGTCGTTCAGCTCCTTCAGCAGACCTTCAGCTTCTTCTGTAGTCGTTCAGCTCCTTCAGCCGTTGTTCAATTCCTTCATTAGTCATTCAGCTCCTTCAGCAGTCGTTCAACTACTTTGGCAGTCGTTCAGCTTCTTCAGCAGTCGTTCAGCTCCTTCGGCAGTCGTTCAACTTCTTCAGCAGTCGTTCAACTTCTTCAGCATTCTCTCTCTGTTTTTGCAGAACATGTAGGTTCTCCTGTTTAATATTTTGTTACGTAGAACCCCAGAACAGAGGAACTTCTTACTCCTGGACTGTAAAACCAGAAGAATAAAAACAGAAACTGGATCAAGTTTTGATTAGACTGAGAGACCAATCCTTGAAAGGTTCCAAACTCTGGTTGTGTTGGTTAAGACTAAGGACGGTCAATGTCTTGTTGTAGCTGTCTGTCTGTCTGTCTGTCTGTCTGTCTGTCTGTCTGTCTGTCTGTCTGTCTGTCTGTCTGAATGATGGGTCAGGGGAGATTCTGTAGTTTGGTTCTGTCGGGTCCTTCACCCAATTATCATGTCATTGTCTATCTGTTAGCAAAATATCTCATGAACCACCACAGGATTTGTTGAAACCTTCTTAAAGTAATGTACAGAAGAACGTCTGCTTGTCTTTAACGTTTGGAGTCAGACTGATCCAAGATGGCTGCCACAGCCAACTGACATTAGCAAACACAAGAATGTCTCTACCTCTGTCCATTTTGGACACGAGCTGAAATGCAGTGAGGTAGTAGCTGAGAGTCATCCAGTGAAGTCAACTCGTGTGTTGTGGAGTATTTCTCGTTACCGTCTCGTGTTTCGTCTTCTGGACCTGCAGGTGTGCGGCGGCAGCGCCGTCTGCTGCTTCTGTCAGCAGAAGCTTTATGTGATGGAGCGTCTGAGCGCTGAAGGCCTGTTCTTCCATCGTAGCTGCTTCTGCTGCGCGTCCTGCGGAGACGCCCTCAGACCGGCTGCGTACACCTTCGACCGGAGCAGCGGTCAGTGACTCATCCTCCTGAACCTGTCCCCTGACCTGAACCCCTGAACCTGAACCTGGTTCTTACTGTTTACCAGTTGTCTTGTCTGTCTCAGGGAGGTTCTACTGTCTCCAGCATCCAGACTGTCAGCTGAGCGCACCGGCTGTGAGGAGAAGACCGACTGCTTCACAGAGAACATCACTGGTGAGAAGAACCTTTACTCTGAGCAGAAACTGTGTACCAGAACCTCCTGATGGTTCCGGACCAGAACCGTCTGATGGTTCTAGACCAGAACCTCCTGATGGTTCTGGTTGAATGAACAACTGGCATCTGACGGTCCTTGTGGTTCCAGGCGTCCGTGACGTCGCCTCCTTCTCTCCCAGACTCTGTGATCACAGAGGAGCGCCGGCGGTCTTCAGGTGAGCTCACCTGTCCGTCAGTCTTCATACCTGCTCTGCTGAAGGTTCTCCTCAAACCCGAATCACTGTGGGCTTTAGTGTGTGTGTGTTTGTGTGTGTGTGTGTGCGTGGCTGCCTTGGTGTGTCTGCAGCTGCTTCTGTGATGGAGAGGATTGAGCTGGAGATCTACAGACGGAGCTCCAAGGAGAAGCTGCAGGAGGAACCAGAGGAGGTCTCTGAGGAGACCCTGAACCGCTTCAACCTGAGTGGAGACCACCAGGTCCACTTCAGGTGCAGGTCAGAACTGTATGGAAGGTCGAGAGGGACAAAAACTGTCAGGACAGATATTCATCTGACATTTAACAGCTTCTACTTTATTTTGATCATCTTCATAAAAACTTATGTTTAAATTAAATAAATCCATGAGAACTAGACTGTATCTGCAAAACTGGAAAAGTACGGAAGGCCAAGAAGGCCAAAACTGTCAAATAAAATCTTAAAATGACGTCTCAGACGGCACAAAGAACTCATTTTTATTTTTATTGTCGCACATCAAAGTTTTATAATTTTTCCTTATGAAGTGAATAAACTGCTTTTAATGTTAAAACTCAGTTCAGAGGAGGGAGGAGGTCCACCTCATGTTTCCTCTGAGGAGGTGACGTCTGCCTGGAGCGAAACTCTGGAGGAGGACGAGGAGGAGGAGGAGGAGGAGGAGGAGGAGGAGGAGGAAGGCAGTGAGGAGGAGTCCAGTGACGGTGAGCTTAAATTAAGCTGTTTAAAATTATCCCGATGTGTTATTGTTGTTGTGACTTCTTGTTGTTGTTACGACTAGTTGTTGTTGTTTTTTGTATGACTTGTTGTTGTTGTTGTTGTGATGTGTTGTTATTACGACTAGTTGTTGTTGTTTGTATGACTTGTTGTTGTGATGTGTTGTTGTGTGTCTCCCCTGCTGGTAGAGGGGGAGTTCAGCCCCTGGGAGGCGGAGCTTCGTTCGGGTCTCTGTCTGCTGTCAGAGGAGGAAGGTAGAACCAGATCCAACCAGACTCCATTCAAAAAAACACTTGATTTAGATTCTCATCAACAGTTTGTTTCATCAGCCAACAAAGTAAACAAACACAAACATGAGGCTGTTTATGACACAACAATCACTCTGGAACCAAGATTTACAGTTTAAATGTATTAAACACCAACAACAGAATTAAATTTTAAATCATTTTTATTGTCTAATCCGGCCTTTGGTGATCGTCTTTTTTTGTCCACAGCTTAGTTTTCAAGGAACAAACAATAATAATAATAATAATAATAATAATAATAATAATAATAATAATAATAATAATAACAGTAATAAAATAAATCTAAAAACTGAAGTTTTTTTCTTTAGCTGTCTTTGTCTTCTTTGTATTTATTTTTTTTAGATATATATTTCCCTTTTTTAATATTTTATTATTTATTACAATTTTTTAAAAAATATTATCTTCTATCTTTATTTTATTTTGTTTATTTTAAAACATGAATTTCCTGTCTCTCTTCCCTCCCCCTCAGAGGAGGAGTTTACTTCTCACACCTCTGACATGCTGGAGCAAGACTCCTCCCCCAGCTTCCAGCCCTCCATCACCTCCTCTGTGACTCCGCCCACCGCATCGACTCCGTCTACCGCCACCTTCTTTACTTCATCTGACTCCGCCCCCGAGCTGATGGTTGCCGAAGCCCCGCTTTCATCTGTCATCGTCACAGAGACGGTGCCGTCTGATGGCGGGGGGCGGGGCTCCTTTGATGACATCACACCTGAACTGCCACAGAAAAAAACTCTCCCTAAGCTGAAGGCAGAAGATCAGGAGGCGGGGATAAAGGAGGATGCATCAGATGGTGGTAAAAGGGGGAGAAAGCCCAGAGGAACTCAGAGTCTCCCCCATCACCTGCTGCCTCCTCTGCATGTTGGGGGTGGAGCTCATCATCTACAATTGACAGGGCTCATAGAGGCTCCTCTTCCTGGAAAGGTAGAGGTGGAAGGAGGCGGAGCCAGATCTCTGTGGAAGACCATGTTCTCTGGAAACAGGAAGGTGAAGAAGAAGGGTGGGGCTTTACCTGCAGAGACGCTGAGGAAGAAAACTGCCCATCAGACAAGAGCTACAGGTGATAGCGCAATAATGTGATGATGTCATAAATATGTCACAATAATAAAACTTGTTTTTCCCCAAGTGACTGGAGAGGCGTCTGATCTGGACTCATCGACTCTGCTCCAGAGATGTTCATTGAAACCCCAAAACAACGTAAGAATCCACCTGACATGATAATCCAATCAGACTCCACCTCCTGGTCCTGCAGTAACCAATCAGAGATCAGATTATCTGAGAGGAGGTGGCAGTCTTTTCGTCCTTCACTCAAGGTACAGTTTGGGTCTTAGGTTGACTCTCTTCTTGGGTCACCACAGTGAGTCATCCTCCTCCATCTCACTCTGTCCTTTGTGTCCTATGTTCTTTCTGCCACTTCCAGTTCTGTCTCCTGTCTTTTTGTCCATGTCTCTGTCTCCAGACCAGACAACATAGCTGGTCTCACCACTGTCTTGTAAACTTTTCCTTTGACCTTTGCTGACACCCTTTTTGTCACAAATCACTCTGGAAACTTTTCTCCATCCACTCCATCCTGCCTGGACTTTCTTCTTCACCTCTTTACCACATTCCCCATTTTCCTGGACAGTGGACCTCAAGTCCTTGAAGGCCTGCACCTTTTTGACCTCTGCTCCTTGCAGCCTCACTGTTCCACCTCCTCTCCCTCATTCACACACATGGACTCTTACTACGACTGACTTTCATTCCTCTTCTTTCAAGTGCATACCTCCACCTCTCCAAGTTTTCTTCCACCTGTTCCCTGTTCTCACCACAGATCGCAATGTCATCTGCAAACATCATAGTCCACAGGGATTCCTGCCTGACCTCATCTGTTAGTTGGTCCATCACCAGAGCAAACAAGAAGAGGCTCAGAGCTGATCCTTGATGCACTCCCACCTCCACCTTGAAGCTATCTGTCACTCCTACAGCACATCTCACCACTGTCCTGCTGTCCTCATACATGTCCTGCTGTCCTCATACATGTCCTGTACCAGTCTAACATGTCCTGCTGTCCTCCTGTCAGATGCTTTTTCTAAATCCACAAAGACACAATGGAGTTCTTTCTGACCCTCTTCTCCATCAGCATCCTCAAAGCAAAGGTGGCGTCTGTGGTGCTCTTTCTTGGCATGAAACCATACTGCTGCTCACAAATGGTCACCTCTTGTCTTGCTTCCACAACTCTCTCCAAGATCTTCATTGTGTGGCTCATCAACTTAATTCCCCTGTAGTTGCTTCAACACTGTACATCACCCTTGTTCTTAAAAATGGCCACCAGCACACTTCTTCTCCATTCCTGAGGCATTTTCTCACCCTCATATATGCCATTGAATGTTTGAGTCAAAAACCTCACTGCCATCTCTCCAAGACATTTCCAAACCTCCACTGGTCATCAGGTCCTACTGCCTTCAACTTCTTCACTCTTTTCAGAGCTTTCTGGACTTCACCCTCACTAATATTTCCCACTTCCTGCTGCACAGTTTCTATGATCTCTACTCTTCTTTCTTTTTCATTATCTTCATTCATTAGCTCCTCAAAGTACTCCTTCCATCTTCCCGTCACGTTCTCCTCACTTGTTAGAACATTACCATTCCAATCTTTAACAAGCCTAACCTGCTGCACATCCTTTCCAGCCTGATCCCTCTGTCTCGCCATTTGGTGCAAGTCCATCTCGCCCTCTTTAGTGTCCAGCCTCTCATACAACTCATTGTACGCCCTCTGCTTTGCCTTAGCTACCTCCCTCTCTGCTCTACGTCCCATCTCCTTATATTCCTGTCTCCTCTCTTCAGTCCTCTCTCTGTCATATTTCTTCTTGGCTAACCTCTTTCTTTGAACATCTTCCTGCACTTCACTATTCCACCACCAGGTTTCCTTATCATCCATTCTCTGTCCAGATGACACACCAAGTACCTTCCTACCTGTCTCTCTAATTACTGTTGCTGTAGTAGTCCAGTCATCTGGAAGCTCTTTCTTACCACCCAGAGCCTTTAACAGCTCCTCTCTGAATTTCTCACAACATTCTTCCTTCTTCATCTTCCACCATTTGGTCTTCTTCTCTGATTTTACTCTTTTTCTCTTCTTCATAACAACGGTCATTCTACACACAATCATCCGATGCTGTCTGGCCACGCTCTCCCCTGCCACAATCTTACAGTCTCCAATCTCCCTCAGGTTTCCACTTCTACACAGAATGTAGTCGACCTGCGTACTCCTTCCTCCACTCTTATAGGTCACTCTATGCTCCTCCCTCTTTTGGGAATAAGTGTTGACTACAGCCATTTCCATTCTCTTGGTGAAATCTACCATCTTTACTTCCTGGTTTCTTTCCTTGACACTTCCTCATCCTCTGTTTCCTTCACCAACATGTCCATTCAGGTCTGCTCCTATCACCACTCTCGCCTCCCTGCGAATACTCTCTATCACATCATCCAGATCTTTCTCCTCCACATCACATCCAACCTGTGGAGCATAATCACTGACAACATTTAGCATCAGACCTTATACTTCCATCTTCAGACACATCACCCTATCTGACACTCTCTTCACCTCTACTACATTCTTTGTCAACTCCTCCTTCAGGACCACCCCTACTCCATTCCTCTTTCTATCCACACCATGATAAAACATTTGAACCCTGCTCCAATGCTGCGAGTCTTGCTGCCCTTCCACTTGGTCTCTTGGACACATAAAACATCTACCTTCCTTCTCAGCATCATGTCAGCCAGCTCTCTACCTTTGCTTGTCATTGTCCCCACATTTAGAGTTGCAACCCTCAGTTCTACATTCTTCACTTTCCTCCTCTCCTCTGTCTCCTGACATGTTTCCCTCCTCGTGGTCTTCAACTAACAGTAGCACAATTTCCTCTGGCTCCCTGTTTGTCAACAGCACCGGTGACAGTTGTTGTTTACGTGGGCCTCGACTCATCCGGTATGGTTTTACTTTGATGAACTCACATTAGTTTTGGCAAAAGTGTTTGATGTTGGATTCCCTTTCTGACACAACCCTCAAAATTTACCTGGACTTGGGACCAGAACCAGAGATACCTTGGCTTGTGCTCCATAGTGGTTGGATTGTGTGGGGGATCAGACTATCACTTGGTTTTAGACTCTGATTGGTGCTGTTTTTCTGAAGTTCTCCTGATGTTTGCAGCTGCATTTGGAGCTGTTGGATCTTATGTCTGAAATCCAGAAAGTCACCGTGGAGGAGAAAGAAGAGGCGAACAAAGAGGTATCAGCTGATGATAGCAGACGGGTTTTATGTTGAACCAGAACTTTAAAAGAAGACCTGGACCCATGACCTAAACCTTGTCATTTTGATCTCAACATGAATGTTTGAAACATTACAACAGTTAAAACTTACATCTTTAACTTGAGTTGTGGTAAAAAGAAGTTCTCCCTCCAGAGATCTGTTCCTGAACATTCTGTCTGGACCTGTGCTTTAGTTGGACCTCAGTGGTCTCTGGACTGAGCTGGACTCATCCCTCTTGAGTTAAACCTAAACAGATTCTTGTTTTTCTAGTTTGTCATCTTGTTTCTCAGCAGATCTATGTCCCTCATGCCCTGGCCTTCAGACGATCTTACCCCACCAAGGTACAGACACACATGGGCTTCACTAATGGTTCTGGAGATCCTGCAGGCCAGGTCCCACCTCATCTTCTGTAACATCTTCACTGTTGCTTCAGAAACAAGCCACAAAGGACCGAGTCCAGGACTCTGATGGACAGTCCTCGTGTCCTACAGAGGTAGTGGGGATTCTGGTTCACCCAAAGGAAACATCTAGTCTGAGCGTGAAGGAGAGCATGTTTCAGAAGGAGCCCGAGGACCAAGACCTGGACTCCAAGATCACCCGAAGTGTTCAGAGAGCTGCTAGAAGACAGGCCAAACAGGAAGAGCTGAAAAGGCTGCACAAGGCCCAGGTGATGTCACCTGAGGACAGAGTCAGTCCAGGTCCAGTTCTGAATCAGAGGCAGTGGAGTAAAGTTCAGTTGGTTCTGTTTCAGATGATCCAGAGGCAGCTGCAGCAGGTGGAGGTGAAACAGAGCGAGCTGGAGGAGAGAGGAGTGATGGTGGAGAAAGCTCTGAGAGGAGAAGCAGGTTCATACAGAGCTCACCTTACACACCTGGACCCACACCTGGTCCATCAGAACCAACATTAACCCACACCTGGTCCATCTGAACCAACACTAACCCATACCTGGTCCATCAGAACCACCACTAACCAACACCTGTTCCATCTGAACCACCACTAACCCACACCTGTTCCATCTGAACCACCACTAACCCACACCTGGTCCATCTGAACCACCACTAACCCACACCTGGTCCATCTGAACCACCACTAACCCACACTTGGTCCATCTGAACCAACACTAACCCACACTTGGTCCATCTGAACCAACACTAACCCACACCTGGTCCATCTGAACCAACACTAACCCACACCTGGTCCATCTGAACCAACACTAACCCACACCTGGTCCATCTGAACCAACACTAACCCACACTTGGTCCATCAGAACCAGCACTAACACACACCAGGTCCATCTGAACCCACACCTGGTCCATCAGAACCAGCACTAACTCACACCTGGTTCATCTGAACCAGCACTAACTCACACCTGGTCCATCAGAACCAGCACTAAC
>NC_056519.1:1476216-1478979 GCF_014905685.2 Nematolebias whitei | reverse complement strand
TAACCCACACCTGGTCCATCTGAACCAACACTAACCCACACCTGGTCTATCAGAACCAACACTAACCCAAACCTGGTCCATCAGAACCAACACTAACCCAAACCTGGTCCATCTGAACCAGCACTAACCCACACCTGGTCCATCAGAACCAACACTAACCCACACCTGGTCCATCTGAACCAGCACTAACCCACACCTGATCCATCAGAACCAGCACTAACCCACACCTGGTCCATCAGAACAAACACTAACCCACACCTGGTCCATCAGAACAAACATTAACCCACACCTTTTCCATCAGAACCATCACTAACCCACACCTGGTCCATCAGAACCAACATTAACCTACACCTGTTCCATCAGAACCACCACTAACCCACACTTGGTCCATCAGAACCACCACTAACCCACACCTGGTCCATCAGAACCACCACTAACCCACACCTGTTCCATCTGAACCAACACTAACCCACACTTGGTCCATCAGAACCAGCACTAACCCACACTTGGTCCATCAGAACCAGCACTAACACACACCAGGTCCATCTGAACCCACACCTGGTCCATCAGAACCAGCACTAACCCACACCTGGTTCATCAGAACCAGCACTAACTCACACCTGGTCCATCAGAACCAGCACTAACCCACACCTGACCTCACCTGTTGATTGTTTCTATCAGACTACTGGGGAGACTTCGCCCACAGTCCAGACTTGGAGCTTCACCTGGGAGGTGTGTTCACTTGTCCTCTCGTTAAACGACTGAATGAAATCTGGTTCTGGTTCTGAGTTCAGGTGGTTCTGTGTCTGCAGGGTTAGGTAAACTGGATAACCCGGCTCTGATGCAGCAGTGGTTCCTGCTGGTCCAGCAGAAGAACTCTCTGGTCCGATTTGAGTCCGAGCTCATGATATTGTGAGTCTTGGATCTTTTGGTTGCAGATCTACACAGGTCAGAACTTGTTCAGGTGGGTCAGAACCTGGTTTTGTGTTACAGTGCTCGTGAGCTGGAGCTGGAGGACAGACAGAGTCGGCTGCAGCAGGAGCTCAGAGACAGGATGGCTGTGGACGGTAACTGGACTCAGACCTGATCTTTACAGACACCTGGATTGGTGGTACTGGTACCAGTGGTAGTTACTGGTGTGTGTGACCCTATTTGTGTTGAAGCAGATCACCTGAAGGAGGAGGAGCAGTTGAAGGAAGAGCGCCTCATCCTGCAGGAGATGCTGGAGGTGGTGGAGCAGAGGGACGCGCTCGTGTCTCTGCTGGAGGAGCAGCGGCTTTTGGACCATCAGGAAGACCAGGACCTGGAGCAGGTCTTGATGGCAGGACCGAGACTCGGCTGGACCTGAGAATGGTCTGGAAATCCAGTGGAAGCGGAACCAGAAAGCAGGTCATGGACCTGATGGAGCTGATGCTGAAGGTGACCGGTGATAGCCGAGTGCTAATCGCTTTCAGGAGGTTGTTTCTGAAGGCAGTGGGGCGGTCCAGCTGAGTGATTCTGGACCTGGTTTGTTGTCTAACCTGAACTTTACAAGTTATCAGCTGATCACATGTCTGCCTTATCAATAATCAGTAACAAGTCTCACAAATAAAACCTTTTCTTTTCGTTGCTTTTTGACCTGTTTTTTTTTTTTTATCCAAACTTCTGACGAGTTGAAGATCCGAGAAGTTTTTCACCAGAAGTTTCTTTGGGTTGGTCTTAAAGGGTCAGAACCTCTGAGGTCCTGTTCACACAAATCCTCAAGCTTGAGGGTTTTAATCACGTTAAGGTTCTGGTTCTGACCCGATGGTTTCCTCTAGAGCATGTTGAGTTGAAACCATCGTCCTGGTCTCTGTCCAAGATTTTGTCCCTGTAATTCTGTCCTTTGTCCCTCACCATGAAGCTACCGCCACCACGCTCCACTGGAGACAAGGCAGGAACAGAACCTTGTCTTTAGTGATGAGGCAGTTGCTCCAGTCCCACATGAGCAACACCCTCATCACTAAAGACAAGGTTCTGATCTGTGAGCCCATCTTCTCATCAGTCAGGAACCAGAATTAAAGCTTCAGAATCTTGTCTTTAGTGATGAGGCTGTTGCTCCGGTCCAGAACTGATGGGTAAATGTGGGTGAGCAATTCTTGCTTTAAACTCGCCGGTTCCCGTTTCCAATAATCCAGAACTTTTATTTTCCTCCAAATAAAAAAAAATTAAACATTTTATCATCACCTCGCAGGATGATTTTGAAGAAGTCTGAGGTTTTGGTTCTGGACGGTTTCAGTCGGGGCGTTTTCCTGTTTCTTCACGTTTCAACAGGAAAGTGATGGTGAAACGGGCCGAAAGAGGAACCATCAAACCCACAGCTGCTTCTCAACTGCTCAACAGAACTTCCTGCCCTCTGGAGACCCACGACGACCCGGAACAGGTTCCTGACCCGACTTCAAAGAATCAAAGACAAAACTCTGCGTTCAGCTCCATTTATTTCTGCAGAAAATTATTGGTTCTGGTTCTGTGGCTTAATACTGATCTGATGAGCTGGTTCCCATCTCAAAGACCGGTGGCGCTGCTGGAGTCCACCTTCAGGTCCTTGGCGACCAGTCCGGAGGTAACCGGGTGCATCGCCGCTCGATGAGCCGCAAACACGCGGAGCGATTCGTCCCGGTACTTCTGGAAATGAAAAACCTCCCTGAAGACAAAACAAAACAAGTTACAGAGGTCAGAGGGACGGGACTAACGTCTAGTCAGAGGGACGGGACTAACGTCTGGTCAGAGGGACGGGACTAACGT
>NC_056519.1:1465973-1466216 GCF_014905685.2 Nematolebias whitei | reverse complement strand
CAGAGCAGTATTGATGCTGTTGCCATGGTAACCCTGTGCGTGTTGACCCTCAGCTCTATCGGACCGCTGAAGTTCTGCTGCGACTTTCGGCCCTATTTTACCATCCATGACAGCGAGTTCAGAGAGTACACAACCAGGACACAGGCTCCGTGAGTCGCTCACACCTGGATCACACACCTGTTCAACACGCGCGCACACCTGGATCACACACACCTGTTCAACACGCGCGCACACCTGGATCAC
>NC_056519.1:1460008-1465963 GCF_014905685.2 Nematolebias whitei | reverse complement strand
ACCTGGATCACACACACCTGTTCAACACGCGCGCACACCTGGATCACGCACACCTGTTCAACACGCGCGCACACCTGGATCACGCACACCTGGATCACACACACCTGTTCAACACGCGCGTGTTGAACTGGGTCGCGCACACCTGGATCACACACCTGTTCAACACGCGCGCACACCTGGATCACACACACCTGTTCAACACGCGCGCACACCTGGATCACACACACCTGTTCAACACGCGCGCACACCTGGATCACACACACCTGTTCAACACGCGCGCACACCTGGATCACACACACCTGTTTGTTCTTTTGTTCTTCTTCAGACCAAACGTTGTTCTTGGAGTCACCAACCCGTTCTTCATCAAGACGTTTCAGAGCTGGCCTCACATCGTCCGACTAGGAGAGCTCAAAATGGCAGGTAGACCACACTACTACTACTGTTGGTACTACCACTGCTGTTTGTACTACCACTGCTGTTGGTACTACTACTGTTGGTACTATTACTTCTACTACTACTATTACTGTTAGTAGTACAGTAGTAGTAGTACTACTACCGTTAGTACTACAGCTGCTACTGTTAGTAATCCTGCTACAACTACTGTTAGTACTAGGGGAGTGGTGGCGCAGAGGTTAGAGAAGTTGGGTCTGTGATCAGAAAGTCGCAGGTTCAACTCCCAGTACCGTCAACATCAAAATGTGGGTGGAAAAGGTGAAACAACCACACCTGCCTCCACCATCATTTGCTGCACCCTGGGCCCCGATCAAGGTCCTTAACCCCCACAATCTGCTCCCAAACAGGTCTCTCTTGAAAATGAGTTCTTATGACTCAATACTACCTGTATAAATAAAGGGTAAATGCAAAAAATAAATACTACTACTACTTTTTGCATTACTACTATTGTTACAACTACTAGTTCTACTGTTAGTGCTATTACCACTATGTTTGTTAATAGTACTACCACTGTTTGTACTACTACTACTGTTCAAGGTTCTTGTCATTCACATCACATGTGCTACATTAGGTGGAATGAAATTGTGTACTCGATGTCCCAGTTACACCCAAAAAAGTAATATCTATAAAATAAATAAACAATTTATAAGGATCTAAGCTATACACTAACAATAATAATATAAAAAAGGTATATTGAACAGCAGCATGAACATTAGGCAGCACGATGGCTCAGTGGTTAGCACTGTTGTCTCACAGAAAGAAGGTCCTAGGTTTAATCCCCGGTTGGACCTGAGGTCTTTCTTGTGGGGTTTACATTTTCTTCTTGTGCTGCGTGAGTTTTCTCCCACAGACCAACAACATGTGTGTTAGTCTGCCTTCAGGCCTCCCTTGTAAGAGAGATCTGTGATCTCAACGGGATTTGCCTGATTATTCAACCTTTAAATAAAGGTTGAATAAAGGTTAATTAATAAATAAATAAATAAACATGAGTCTGTTGTGAGCAGATGGTTTGAACACAGCAGCTCATGGATAATCAGCAACACCATGAAACAGATCAGCAGCAACATGATATGGTTTTTCACAGTGATTCTTCTGGTTAGAGATTCATGAGTCTAACAGCCTCAGGGTAGAAGCTGTTCCTCAGTCTAGTGGTTCTACACTTAATGCTCCTCAACCTCCTTCCTGAGGGGAGTGGGGCAAAAAGTGTGTGTGCTGGGTGAGTGTGGTCCTTCATGATGCAGGTGGCCCTCTTCCTGCATCTGGAGGTGTAGATGTCTGTGATGGTGGGGAGACTGACTCCAACATCTTCTGTGCAGCCTTCACCACTCTCTGCAAAGCTTTTCTTTCTGCAGCTGTGCAGCCTCCATGCCACACGTTGATGCTGGAGCACAGGATGCTCTCCACTGCACACCTGTAGAAGGAGGTGAGGACTGAGCTTCCAGACCAGCTCGTCTCAGCCGTCTGAGGAAGTAGAGTCTCTGATGAGCTTTCTTGATCAGGCTGGTGGTGGTGTTGCTCCAGCTGAGGTTGTTGTTCAGGTGCACACCCAAGTACTTGTAGCTGGAGACCACTTCCACCACAGATGTTCTTATGTTCGGGGGTGGGTTGGGGGGGGTGTCTTTGTCACTTCTGAAATCCACAACAATCTCTCTCGCCTTCTTCACATTGATGTGAAGGTTGTTCTTCCTGTACCAGCTCTCCAGGTGTTCCACCTCTTGCCTGTAGCTGGACTCATCATTGTTTGTGATGCATCCCACCACCGCTTTATCATCTGCAAACTTTACAATGTGACAGTCTGGATGGGTAGCTGCACAATCATACGTGAGCAGAGTAAACAGGAGGGGGCTCAACACACATCCCTGAGGAGAGCCAGTGCTGAGGGTTATGGTGGAGGAGGAGAAGTTGTGGATCCTCACTGACTGTGGTCTGTTGGTTAAGAAGTCTATTACCCAGTTGCAAATGGGAGGTGCTTAGTCCTAGTGTGAGTAGTTTGTCCGTCAGGGTTTGGGGATCATGGTGTTCAAGGCAGATGTGAAGTCCACAAAGAGCATACGGACGTAGGAGTCCTTCTGCTCCAGGTGGTTGAGCGCAGTGTGGACCACAGAGGAGATGGTGTCTTCTGTTGATCGATTCTCGGGGTATGCGTACTGGTGAGGGTCCTCGTTGATGTTTGTTCTGATGTGGGTTATGACCAGTCTTTTGCAGCATTTAGCGACTATCGGAGTGAGGGCTACTGGCCGATGGTCATTCAGACCAGTCACTGTAGAACTCTTTGGAACTGGGATGATGGTGGTGGTCTTCAGGCAGGTGGGAACTGTTAAAGATATCAGCCAGCACCTAGCAGAGCTGATCGACACAGTCCCTCAGCACCCTCCCCGCGATGTTGTCTGGGTGCTGGGCCAGTGGCTTTGTAAGGATTAATCCTCCTGAAAGTCCTCCTTACTTCTGCTGAGGTCACGCTGAGGAACTCCTCTCCAGATGGTGAGTTGAGTTAGGTGCTGGGTGGTGTATCTGGATTTTCACAGTGAGCATAGAACCTGTTGAGGCAGTGAGGGGTCCCTAGGGCATTGTTTACCTCTGATGTTATAGTCTGTGATGCACTTAATGTCCTGTATGCTCCATGGTTTCTGGGAGGAGAAATGTCCCTGGATCTTGTGCATATGTGGCTTTTGGCTCTTTTTTTAATACCTGCAGTCAGCTCTCTAGCCCTCCCTAGTTCCTGGGAATAGCCAGACCTGAAGACAATATTCCTGGCTTTCAGCAGAGTACAGACCTCTGCGTTCAGCCAGGGTTTCTGGTTTGAGTAGCACGTCACAGTCCTGGTGGTGGTGACATCTTCAGCACACTTGCTGATGTATCCGAGGACAGCAGATGTGCATTCCTCCAGATCCAGTTCTCTCTCTCATTTACAGCGGCCTCCCTGAACACCTGCCAATCTGTGCGTGCAAAGCAGTCCTGCACTACAGTCACTGTTGCTGGGCCACAGTGATGGTTTTCTGTGTGGGTCTGTAAAATCTCAGTTGGGGGTGGTAGACGGGGACCAGAAAAATGGAGACGAGGTCAGAGAGGCTGAGGTGGGAGTGGGGTACGGCTCTGTATGCGTCTCGTATGTTGTTCTAAGCACGGTCTAGTGTGTTACCACTACTAGTTCTACTACTGTTTTATTACTACCACCCGTACTGCTACTGTTTTATTACTACCACCCGTACTGCTACTGTTTTATTACTACCACCCGTACTGCTACTGTTTTATTACTACCACCCGTACTGCTACTAGTACTGCCACCCGTACTGCTACAATGTCTATGTCAATTTATTTATATAGCACATAAAAACAACAAAAGCTGACCAAAGTGCCTTACAGTTGACAGATTAAAAATAAAAAAAAGAGTAAAAATGCATCTAGTGCCACTCAAAAACATAAGTTGACAGTAAAAACAACACACATAACAATAAAATCAGCTCAACTTGTTCTCAGACTCTGCGTGGATAAAATGCCAAGGAATACAGATGAGTCTTGAGCAAAGATTTAAAAGTCTCAACAGTCTGAGTACTCTTTAAATTCTCAGGTAAACTGTTCCACAGTTTTGGAGCAGCAACCGCAAAAGCCCGATCACCTCTGGACTTCAGTTTGGATCTGGGGACATCTAAGAGGAACTGGTTGGTAGACCGGAGTGCTCTTACTGGAGTGTAAATGTTAATGAGATCACATAAATATGACGGGGCCAGATCTTTTAAGACTTTAAAAACAAGCAATAAAATCTTAAAATCAATTCGGAAGTGGACAGGAAGCCAGTGGAGAGAAGCCAGGACAGGGTTATGTGTTCATGTTTTTAGTTGCTGTTAAAAGACGAGCTGCTGCGTTCTGGACACATTGTAAACGATGCAAAGATGATTTGTCTAAACCAACATACAATGAATTACAATAGTCCAACTGAGATGTAATAAAAGTGTGAATCACCTTTTCAAGGTCTCTGAAAGGGAGACAAGACTTCACCTTGGCAATGAGTCTTAGCTGGAAGAAACTGGATTTCACAACTGTATTTATCTGTTTGTCTAATTTAAAAGCACTGTCAAAAATAACTCCCAGATTCCTGACATTGGAGTTGCTGTATGAAGCCAAGGGGCCAAGCACATTAAGGGTATTACATTTACCAAAGCTGATGACTTCCGTTTTATTTTCATTTAGATTCAGAAAATTTAGTTTTAACCAGACTTTAATGTCATTTAGACAGTTCAAGAGTGGATCCAGTGAAGTGACCCTGTCTGACTCAATCGGAAGATATAACTGAGTATCTTCAGCAAAGCAGTGAAAAGGGATGTTGTGTTTTCTAAAAATGGACCCCAAAGACAACATGTAAAGATTAAAAAGCAATGGACCTAAAATAGACCCTTGAGGGACCCCACAGATCAGAGGAGCTGGAGATGAAGAGCATTTTCCTAAATGAACAGAAAAACTCGTGTCAGTCAGGTAGGATCTAAACCAGGATCGAACTGTGCCTTTGATACCGACCACCTGCTCCAGTCGTGACAACAAGATGTTGTGGTCCACAGTATCAAAGGCAGCAGAAAGGTCTAAAAGCACTAAAACAGCAGAGCTTCCTGCATCAACAGTTAAAAGAAGGTCATTAAAAACTCTTAAAAGGGCTGTCTCTGTGCTGTGGCCTGATTTAAAACCAGACTGGAATCTTTCACCAATGCTGTTGGCAGTTAAAAACCTCTTAAGTTGATTAAAAACAACTTTCTCCAAAATTTGACAGAAAAGGCAGTTTAGAACTAGTTCTGTAATTTAAGAGCAGTGTTGGGTCGAGGTTTTTCTTCTTTATGAGAGGCTGCACCACAGCATGTTTAAAAGTAGCTGGAACACAGCCTGATGACAGGGACATGTTAATCAGGACAAGAACTAATGGACCAAGAGGGTTCAAAACTTCTTTAAACAGACGAGAGGGAACACAGTCCAGAGGTGAATTAGAAGGTTGCACGTGGTCCACGATGTCCTTTAAAACAACTAAAGTCACCGGCTCAAACTGTTCAAAGGAGGCTGCGGATGGAGGAAGTGAGGAGGGGTCTGTGTAAAGGTGTGTTGAGGAGGGTCTCAGAGCAGATTTTATCTATAAAAGACTTGGACAACTGTTCACACAGTGCAGGAGATTCAGCAACATGAGCAGCATCACAAGGATTCACAACAGAGTGAAAAACATTGAGAAGAACCCGAGGTCTGTGACTGTTGTTTGAAACTATGTTAGATAAAAAGCAGCTTTAACAGCTCTCTGATAATTTATCAAGCTGTCTTTAAAGATGTCCAGGGAAACCTGCTAGTTCTTCTGCCTATTCTACACCTTCACCTTTACTTTAAATTCTTTCAGGTTTTTTCATTTCTTCTTGTGGTCTAGTTCTACGTTTTCCTTTGATCTCGTTGTTTTACGTTGCCTTGCTGCTCCACACCTGTTACCTGTCCACTCTGAGGTTCTGCTGCTCCGCACCTGTTACCTGTCCACTCTGA
>NC_056519.1:1455059-1459998 GCF_014905685.2 Nematolebias whitei | reverse complement strand
TGTCCACTCTGAGGTTCTGCTGCTCCGCACCCGTTACCTGTCCACTCAGGTTCTGCAGGTTCTGTCTGCGGAACGTTTGAAGCTCTCTTCTGACCCAAGTGGAGACTGCCTGAATGAACAAACACACCTGGATCTGTGTCTGCTCCTGTCCAGGTGATTTGCCGAAGCAGGTGAAGGTGAAGAAGCTGTCCAAGCTGAAGAGTCTCGACACCAAACCAGGTAACCTGATGGAACACGTGGTTCTGCAGCAGAACTTCCTGCTGGCTGCTTGTGTGACACGTTTGTGTGTGCAGGGATCTACACAGCCTACAAGACGTTTCTGCACAAAGACAAGATTCTGATCAGGAGACTGCTAAAGGTGTGCTGTCGTCCAGGTAAGCCCACCTGAGGAGGGAGAGAGAGCAGCTTCTTCATTTGGTTCTGTTTTTTCTGCAGGGGATCCAGAGGAGGAGGCCGTCGGAGGTCCAGAGCGCCATCCTGAGGAGACACCTACTGGAGCTGACGCAGAGCTTCATCATCCCTCTGGTGAGAAACCAGCTCAACGTCAGGTGAAATCAGGTGGTCCATGTGACGGTGGAGCAGTAAGCCCCGTGTGTTGTCTGGCAGGAGCGCTACATGGCGAGCCTGATGCCTCTGCAGAGATCTGTGACGCCCTGGAAGGTAAACAAGAAGTTCTTCATCAGCTGATCGTCTGATCAATCTAAAGCTGTTTCTGTTCAGACGCCGCCTCAGATCCGTCCCTTCAGTCAGGACGAGTTCTTGTCCACCCTGGACCACGCCGGGCCTCAGCTCACCTCCGTGCTCAGAGGGGACTGGATGGGTCTGTACAGGTGAGTCACGCAGGTGGCAGCGCTGTGATCTGAACGACGAGTGGACGTGTCCTCCTGTCTCTGCTGTCTCAGGAAGTTCTTCAGGTCTCCCAACTTTGACGGCTGGTATCGTCAGCGCCACAGAGAGATGACGCAGAAACTGGAGAGCCTCCACCTGGAGGTCATCTGTGACGCGGTGAGTGCCCCCCCATCTGGAACACCTGCTTCTGTCTGAGACACGCCTGTCCTCTGTCACGTGTCCTCTGCAGGATCTGCTGGGCTGGACCAAAGACAAGTCTGAGGTGGAGATTGTGGACCTGATCCTGAAGCTGAGAGAGAAACTGGTGAGGAACTTGAGGTGACGACTTGTGGAAGAAGTTCATCAGGTGATCTGTTTGGATTCCTGTGCTTTTCAGAATAAAGCTCGCCGGCAGCAGCTGCAGGTCCGAGACGGAGTTTTAGACGACCTGGATTCTTTCATCACCTCCGTGGTCCACTCGCTGCCTGGAGACCTGCAGGCTGCTCTTCAACAGACGCTCACAGGACTCGTCCTGAAGGACCTGAGGGACTCTTCTTGAAGGACCTGAGGGACTCTTCTTGAAGGACCTGAGGGACTCGTTCTTGAAGGACCTGAGGGACTCTTCTTGAAGGACCTGAGGGACTTGTTCTTGAAGGACCTGAGGGACTCTTCTTGAAGGACCTGAGGGACTCTTCTTGAAGGACCTGAGGGACTCTTCTTGAAGGACCTGAGGGACTCGTCCTTGAAGGACCTGAGGGACTCGTCCTTGAAGGACCTGAGGGACTCGTTCTTGAAGGACCTGAGGGACTCGTTCTTGAAGGACCTGAGGGACTCGTCCTTAAGGACCCGAGGGACTCGAAGGACCCGAGGGACTCGTCCTTAAGGACCTGCCGGACTCGTCCTGTTTATCATCTGAAATGTGAACAATGTTTTTGACTTGTGTAAATAAAGCAACACTAAACGATGAAGCTTCGTGTCTTTTAGTCACTGGACCCAGAAAGACCCCCGTCTATCCTGTGGACACGAACGAGTCGGGTTCTTGTTGGCGACTCGGGTTCCTTTTGAAAACTAGGTTTAGTCAAAATCCAAGATGGCTGCCACCGTACTTTAAACCAACCACCCCGATCGTTGAAGGAAACCGTCTTCAAATGACCGGAGTGACTGAAGGTTCATCTAAGACGAAGATCCTCCAGGATCAGTCCCTCTGCGCCTCCTCGGACAAGAATCTAAACCAAACCTCCCTCTGTTCCACCAACTCCTCCTCCTCCTCCTCCAACACCTTCCATTAAAAACATTTAGGTTCTGTTCAGACCCTCTGTCCCTGGACCCACACTGATCCGGTCTACAGATCTCCGCTCCAAGTCTAGACTGGACTAAATGATCCTGCCGGACTGGTCCAGGTTCTGTTGGACCTGGTTTGGTTCAGACAACAAGAAAAAATGCATCAAATGATTTTATTGTTTCACTTCAAGACAAAAATAATTTTACTGAAGAAATGAAAAACATCGAAGCAGGTGAGTCGTCACTTCCTGTTTCACCTGCGCACGGGGCCCCACCAGGCGGGCCCCTGAAGCCTCGTCACTTCCTGTTTCTCCTGCGGGCTGAAGTGCAGGATGGTGACGATGGCGTTGAGCGTCTGGCGCCGCCCACTGGAGTCCTGCAGCGTCAGGAACCTGTAGACCACGTTCTTCAGGTACTCCATGTTGGCGCCTTCACGGCTCTGGTCCCGGATCAGTTTGTCCAGGCGGCCCTGTAGCTCGGCGGTCTCCTCCTCGTGCCGCTCGGCGTTGGCGATGAGCTTGGCCTGCAGCTGGTGGAGGTCCACCTCCAGCCGGTTCTTGTGGCGCCGCAGGCTGCCCACCTCCACCTCCTTGCGGGCGAGCTGCTCGGCGTACAGCAGCAGTGAGGACTCTGTGGGCGTGGCCTGTCGCAGAGCCTGGCTGATGACATCGCCCTCGCAGTCAGAGACGACCTCCTGCGCGCCGTCGGCCTCGGTGGCGGCGGCACGGCTGAACGCGACGCTCCTCAGCCTCTCCAGCTCCTGGTCCTTCTCGTCCAACAGCTTCATGGTCCGCTCGCGCTGCTTGTGAAGCTCCGCCTCCAGCCGCAGCAGCTGGTCGCGGTGCTGCGCCTCCGCCCGCTCCAGCTCCTGTCTGTGGGCGTGCTGCAGCGCCGCCCCCTGCTGCTGCCGCTCCTCCAGCTGCCGGCGGTGCTGCTGCTCGGCCTCGTCGCTCTGCACCCGCAGGTCGATGTACTTCTCGCGCAGCTCGGACAGCTGGTCCCGGACCTCCTCCAGCTCCTTGGCCTGGCAGCCATCTTTGACGTTCTTGTTCTTCAGGACCACCTGGGCGCGCAGCTTGTAGCGCTCGAACTCGTCCTTCAGCTGCTGCAGCTCCTGCTGGTGGACCAGCGCAGAGGTTCGGGTCGGGTCCTCCTCGGAGTCGGCCGGGTCCTGGATGTTCTGACCCGGGTTCCTCTGAGCCGCCAGCAGCAGCTTCTTCACAGTCCGCAGCTTCTCCTTCAGCGCCGCCACGTTCAGCTGCGCCTCTTCGGGGCCGAGGTCGGCGCCAGACCTGCTGGAGGCGGCCATGGCCAGAGTCTTGTTCTCCAGGTCCAGCTGCAGGACCCGGTCCCTGAGTCTTTGAGCCATCTGCTGGTCCCGCTGCCGGGCCTTCTCGCAGGAGCCCAGCAGGTCCGACAGCTCCGAGACCCGCTGCTCCAAACCGGCCACCCTCAGCTCCGCAGCCTGGGCCCGCTCACGGGTCCGGTCCTCCGCCTCGCACACCTGCACACACACACCAGAACCTTTTTAAGGGTCCGGACTGATCAGAACCAGGTCTCATCTTCTTATTCTGAATGATCTGGTTCTGATCAGGACCTGGTCTTACCTTCTTGCTCTCCGTGTGGATCTGCTGCTGGAAGGAGGTCTTGAGCTCCTGCAGCTCTCTCTGCAGCTCCTCCATTCTGGGATCTGGTTTCTGCTGCTCCTCCTGGAGGACCTGCAGCCTCCTCCGCAGCTCGTCCCTCTCCTCCCTCACCTGGTTCAGGTGAGTCTCAAACTCTGCCCCCCGGTCTAGGGCCTGTGAGGAGGCGAGGAGGGCGTCGCTGGCGTCGTGGAGGCGCAGCTCGGCGTCCTGCCGCAGGTCTCGCTCCTGCTGCAGGAGCCTCTGCAGCTCCCGGAGCTGCTGGCCGTGGTCTCCCTGCTCCTGCTCGCGCTCGTGCTGCTGCGTGATGATGCGAGCGCGGCTCTCCGCCAGCTGCTGCTGCAGGGAGCACAGCTCCGCCTCCTGCTGCGTCGTCACGGCAACCAGGCGCTCCTGCAGCTCCTCCACTTCCTGCTTCACCTGACGCTTGTCAGCCTGGAAACTCGCCTCCATCCAGGACTTCTCCTGGGTCACGGTGGCCAGGGACGCAGTGAGCGTGCTCAGTTGGCTCTTCAGTTGGACCAGGCGGCGGTCTGCTTCTATACTGGTCGGGGGCGGAGCCTGTTGGTTCCCCTCCTCCACGCCGCTGCTGCTGTCAGCCTGCAGAGAGAATGGACACGTTAAACTGCGGCCGCTGTTTGTGGATCTTCGTTTTGTTCTGGTGGACGTACTGTGGAGCTGGACCTCTGACCCGGTTCTCCTTGGTCCTCCTCGTTCCGCACCCCCCTCGTGGTATCGCTGGCCGCGTCCACAGACGCCGTCGTGTCCTCGCTGTTCTCGCTGTGCAGCGAGCAGCCGTCCTCCAGCAGGTCCGCGCCTCCGGTGGCGTCCTGCATCTGCCGGTTCAGGTCCATGTCCTGGGTCACAGTCAGGACCTTCAGGCTGGCCTCTAGGGCCTCCTTCTCCTTCAGGAGGCTCTTGTAGGCCCGGACTACATCCTTAAAGCGGGTCTGGTACTGAACCAGCTGCTTCTTCTGGGACTCTATGGTGTCCAGAAGCTCCTTCCTGTTGGGACCACCCACGAAACTCATCCCAAACTTTTCCATGTCTGAGATGGTCTGAAGGAGTCCGCCTGGATCTGAAGGAGCCCACCTGGGTCTGAAGGAGTCCGCCTGGGTCTGAAGGAGCCCGCCTGGGTCTGAAGGAGTCCGCCTGGGTCTGAAGGAGTCCGCCTGGGTCTGAAGGAG
>NC_056519.1:1451886-1455049 GCF_014905685.2 Nematolebias whitei | reverse complement strand
GAAGGAGTCCGCCTGGGTCTGAAGGAGTCCGCCTGGGTCTGAAGGAGCCCGCCTAAGTCCGGTCACACTGGTTCCATCATCTTGTGGTACTGGAGCTTGCAGCCGATCGGAGACGGACCTCAGAACCTGAAATAAAGAACAGAGGACAGGCTGAGACAAAGGGGGACATTTGTCTTCATCTTTAGTTGAGATGCTGTGTCTTTAAGAGTGACGTCATCAAGAACAACAACTGAGCCTTTACCAAACAAACAAACAAAACAACAATTCCTGTTAGTGCAACTACTTTCCGCTTGGAGAGCTCGGGGTCAGCAGCACTTCCACAAAACCCGTCCCGGAAGCGTCATTTCCGGTTCGTTTCTGGTTCTCTGAAACGGAAACCTTCCGTGGAGCTTACACCGGACTCGTTTTGTTCTGATCGGTTTTAGCTGCCGGTTCGATCGGTTTTTATCTAAAACTCAACTCGTAGGATCCAAACCCGGTTGTGAAAGCGCGGGAAACCCAAACCAAAGGAGCGATGGATCCTCTATCGATAAGAAGCCGATCACAAATCAATCCGCCGACAGAAACTCTGTAATTTACGGTAAACTCACCGGACCGACGTCAGCTGCGGCAGCTACACCGGAAAACCGAGCAGCTAGAGGCGGGGCTTAAATGCTGCGTTCAATAAACTGGGAAATTACGTACTCAGGCTAATAAGTTTTTTTCTTTTCTTTACATTTTTTACAGCAGTTCATTTTATTTTTCCAAGAGTTTAGTGTAGAAGATAAATTCTGACACTTTGGAAAAGACTGTGATAATTTATAATTTGACTTTAAAGTTTGAAACTTAATAAATTCTGTATCTTTATCAGGTCTCTGTTGCAAATGAGTCCCTTAGGCTCAATGGGATTAACCTGTAGAAATAAAGGTTGAACGAATAAACGAATGACTGCATCTCAGAATTATGAGTTAAAGACATTATTATAACATATGAACACTTGAACTCAAAAAACAGTGAATTTCATTATGATTTTGTAATGACTAAACAAGAAAGATGAACGAGTTTAATAAATCATAAAAACAAACACCTCAATATTATCACTTTGGTTTTTAGAATTATAATTTGAATAGCAAATATGATCTGAAAACACATCATTACTGAAATATAAAAGCACACTTTAGACTGTTAAAACCCAAAGTTTGACTTTTTACCTTGACATTAGTCATAATTAGGAGTTTAAAGTCAAAATCATATGAAAAGTTATGTGTGAGTTTAAAAGTAGAACTGATCGTATGAAGTGTTTTAATGCGAGTTCAAATGTTTTGAAGCCCATATTGACTTTAAAACTCCTAATTTGGATTTATCATCAACAAAGTCCACGATCAATAATCCAGGTCTGCAATCCAACATTTTTCAGTCAGGTCATCTGGACAGCTGAAACGTTTCACCTTCCATCCAGAAGGCTTCATCAGTCAAGGAAACGCACAACACTAAACAGATTCTTCCTCCAAACAGCTTACTCCAAAGTGGAACAAACCAGTTATGTTGGTGCTAAGATGGTATCTTTGACACGCCCCCTCCTCTGGTGCCGGCCCTCTCCCTCATGTCAAACTAGTTCAAAACCAACAAAGTCCATGCTCAATAATCCAGGTCTACAATCCAACATTTTTCAGTCAGGTCATCCGGACAGTTTCTTTTTTTGTGTGCTAAAAAAAATAAACTGTCCAGATGACCTGACTGAAAATTGTTGGATTTATCATGTTTTTTTTCTTTCTTCAGTGCTAATAATTCACGTGTCTAAATTTAAACTTGAAAAGGTCAAATTATTTTATTTTTCTTTAATTTTCTTGCCCCATAAACTGGACATTTTTTAAAATAACTGATGTAAGTTATTAAGTTAAGAATTAAAAATAAAAAAAAGTATTTAAGAAAAATGCAGCGTTAATGATTTTAATATTGTTGATGGTTTATTTGTTTTGTTTTTATTCTGCTTAAATAAAATTTTTCTATTTAATATGGAAAAATAAAAGTCAGGCTGTGTTGTTAAGTTCAGAAGTTGGTCTTTAGGCCCTCTTTTTGTCCTATTCATTATTTATTTGTTGTTATTTGTGAGTCAGTCACTTCTTGTTTTGCAGCTGAAACGAGCCCGGAGCTCTGAATTCGTCCCCTTCTCCGTGTAACCCAAACGCAGCACTCGGTGTTGTTCTGCGCGCTGTTAATAAAGTTCTGTCAAAGTGGTGACGTCATTTGTTCCGCGTTGGCCTGGACGTGGCAGTGAGGAGGAGCAGCGCCCTCGGTTCTCTGCTCCGCCTGTCTCCGTCTCTTCCTCCGGCTCAGGCAGCAGTTTCTCCGGACTGAACGGCTCGCAGCCTCCGCCGTCGGCTTGTCACCTCCTCCTGCCGCCTCCTCGGAACACTTTGACCAAAATGGGTCTGACCATCTCGTCTTTGTTCTCCAAGTTGTTCGGGAAGAAGCAGATGAGGATTCTGATGGGTGAGCGCTGATGCTAGGCTAACTTAGCTCCGAGCTAACCGGTCCGGTACCGGGGCTCAAGTCGCTCTGTAGCCCAACTTATTTTACTAACTAGTTCTGGTTGACGTGTTTTCTGTAAATGAGTTCTGTCAGGTTAAATGTTTACTTCGACTTTTACCCAGATTTAGTAAAAAACAGTTGAGCTCGTTCCGTTAGCATTAGCAGGTGCTAACGGAAGGAGCTGAACATCAGCTGCAGATGGTCTCACCTTCTGCTCCTGTCAGAGTTCATCAGAGTCGACCTGATTTAACCGTTTCCACTCTCAGTTTCTGTTTTCACTTTAATTTAAGTGTCTGAAGACGTTTACACGAGTTCAAACCCGGTTTAATTAGCTTGTAGCTATATTTGTTTTTAAGTGTTTTACAGATAAAGTAGTTTTTTCTGACGCTGCAGTAAAAAGTCTAAACCAGAACATTCATATTAGAAGTTGTATTCAGATGCTGGAAGTGAAAGAGGGCTCGAAGTGCTGTACATAAGATTACAAAATAACATTTAAAGGTTGAAGCAAAGATTAGATGTAGTAAAAACAACCAGATCAGTCGAAACCGCTTGGATCAACAAAGATCAGAGGCCGAGGAGCTCGTCTGATCGTGGACCGGAGCGGCAACATGAAGTTCTGTCTCCTCCGAGACCCTTTGGACCTCAGCACCTC
>NC_056519.1:1448329-1451876 GCF_014905685.2 Nematolebias whitei | reverse complement strand
AACATGAAGTTCTGTCTCCTCCGAGACCCTTTGGACCTCAGCACCTCCGGGATCAGCTGACCCCAGACGAGGATCAAGGCCTTTTTTCCTGAACCGTATCTAGCTGTGGTTCTAAAGTTTTTTCCAGGACTGATCCTGCAGGGACTCTGAGTCCGGCTGATGTTTCGGGTCGACCCTCGTGGTTTTTCTGTGGTCCATACCGATGTTTATCCACAGTCCAGATGCAGGACCCAGGGATTGATACAGTTTGTATTGCAACATTTGGTTCTGATGCTGGAAGAGTCCGTATGTTTGATAGAAGGCAGGTGTAGCGTCTGTTCCCAAACACATGGATCCTGGAGGACAGAGGTCTCCAGCCCTGGTCTTCGTGGGTCACTGTCCTCCAGGTTTCAGCAGTTTCTCTGCTTCTGACTGAAAGAACTGATTCACGTCGTCAGAATAAACCTGCAGGACAGTGGCCCACGAGGACCAGGGTTGGGGACCTCTACTGTAGAGACAGTTTAAGGATGAAGGGTGATCAGGTTTCAGCTCTTTGTCTGAAGTTGAACTTCCTGAAGTCTTGATCCCGAAGAGACGCTGAATTGATGAAAGACCTCAGAGTTGGAGCACGTTTCAAGTCTGGATTAAAATCCAAACATCATCGGCAGACAGACTGATCTCATATTGTTGGGCTGTTTAGATGTCGACAGGCCTGCGGTTCCTCCAGGTTCCCCGGGGGTCTCGGAGGCATCTGTACCCAGGGCAGGAGCTCCCAGCCTGTCCTCACGGCCTCAGCTGTGGGGTCATGGGGGGGAGACAGCCCTACCTTGTACCCAGCACCGTTCAGGAGGATCCAGAACTGTCTTTCAGAAGCGAGTGTAGCCGCCATCAGAGCCACATCAGGTCTGTGGGTTTGGGTCAGATTGGCCCCTGGGAGCCACGACATTTATTTGACCGTAACATGAATAAATGTTGGATTCCCTGAAACACACGAGCAGAACACGACTTCAAACTCCTCGACTGAAAGGCCCGCCTGGTTCTGACGGACCGTCTGAACAGGCTTTGGGACTCCAGCTTTGTCTCCAAAGCTTCAGGTGGACTCTGCGGCTCTGCACTGATGAAATGTTTAAGGAGAGAAGGTTCACGTGAATAAACGAGTCGGAAGTGTCAGCTGATTGAATAATCTGATCTAATCTGAAATCTGTTTGAAGTTTCTGCTGGTGTCCTCCAGGGAGCAGTGTTGGGTCCAAGACGTCTTAAATCTGAGAAGCTTCTGGTCTGAAATGTTGAAATAAATAGAATCGAAGCTGCTAAATAATCCCAGAATGAGGCTCGTTAATCTGAGCGGCAGCGATAATCTGGTGTGAGATGTTTATTAATGAGGTTTCTGTCTGCCTGCAGTGGGTCTGGATGCTGCTGGAAAAACAACAATCCTTTACAAACTCAAGCTGGGAGAGATCGTCACCACCATCCCAACAATCGGTAATGATCAATAATCAATCAGATTTGCAGCTTCCTCTTTGATCCGTTCTCCTCCAGAAGTGAAGAAATCCCTCACTCCCAAGATTCTGTTGTTCTGTTCCCACACGAGCTCCTGGAACGGAGCCACCCAGACCGTGGCCTGCGTGGACCGCGGTCTGCGTGGACCTCGGTCTGCGTGGACAGCGGTCTGGGTGGACCGCGGTCTGCGTGGACCGCGGTCTGCGTGGACCGCGGCCTGGGTGGACCGCGGTCTGCGTGGACCGCGGTCTGCGTGGACAGCGGTCTGATGATGTAACAGAACTTGAAGTGGATCTTGTCTCTGAGCAGTCAGGACTTCAGAGGGGCTGAATGTTCTTGGCTCGTGACTGATGGAGACGCGTCTGTGGGGGACACGTGGAGAACGCTGTGCGGTCAGCGTCTCACCTGCAGCGTCACCAGGTGCGTTTGTGTTTCAGGGTTCAACGTGGAGACGGTGGAGTACAAGAACATCTGCTTCACGGTGTGGGACGTGGGCGGTCAGGACAAGATCCGGCCTCTGTGGAGACACTACTTCCAGAACACGCAGGTACGTCAGGGCCCGGTGGGCCACCCGCCAGGTTCTGTTTGGGCTCTGGTACCAGCGGGCCAGGTTCTGCTTGGTGGCACAGAACCGGGTCTCCAGTCAAAGGCTCAAGAAGTCAAATCACGAGGTCGTCCATCTTTGTTTTGATGAAACTGGATAATCACAACTCCTGTGGAACCACAGCCGAAATCTGTCAGAGAAGCTAAAACTGAGGCACAACCAGCAGAAGCTAAAGTTGTCATAACTACAGCTGAATGCTAGCTAGAAGTAGCATACTGACTGAGCACCCTGCAGCTGAAGGAGCCTCTGTTTAGCCTGTTTGACAAATTGATTATTGATTTGGAAGCTGATGAGTCCGTGGATCAATAACTGATGGGTGAACAGCTGGTCCAGTCAGATGATCAATAGTCTATTGATTGTCACTGACAGCTGAGACTTTGACTTATCGATCAGTGATGGGTTTGATTGGCGGCTCGGCTGATGTCATTGTGTATTGATCGGTGATTGGTTTGTCTTCAGGGTCTGATTTTCGTGGTGGACAGTAACGACAGAGAAAGAGTCGCTGAATCAGCCGAGGAGCTCTCCAAGATGGTGAGTGGCCCCGCCCACTGAGGTTCCGTCTCAGCCAATCGGAGCCCATCATTTAACACTGATGTGACATCACGGGTCATGTGACTCCTCTCAGATCCAGGAAGACGAGCTGAAGGACGCGGTTCTCCTGGTGTTTGCAAACAAACAGGATCTTCCCAACGCCATGGGGGTCAGCGAACTCACCGACAAACTGGGCCTGCACAGCCTCCGCAGCAGAACCGTAAGGATCCATAATCTATACTTTCCAGTACCAGAACCTTCTGGTCTGACTCGATATTCATCAGAACCGTTAAAAACCAAAAGCTGAACCACTAGAAGCAGGTTTTTATATAAAACACAACCAGCTGAGGTCCCACCGGTTCTCTGGACTAAGCTGCAGTCACAGAACAATCTGGGCCCACTGAGGTGGGCAAAGACTGAAAGGTGCCGTTCTAAATAAAATCCTGTTTGGATCTCACCATGAAAACTAAAACTCTAGTTGATGGAGAACCAGATCCTGAATTCTGATCCGCACTGACCACCAAAAACCCAGATGAGGTCTGGAGGCGTTTCAAGAAGGAACCGATCTGAGTCCAAGGCTCCTGTCCAACCAGTCCCCGGGTCGAGCCTCATCACGAGCAGAACCTGAAGTCGTTGCAGTCGGACCTAAAAAATCCGACCTGGCTCGAACCCGTATCATTTTTTCTGAAACTGACCAATTAATTAACTGGTGACAGCCCGAACCCAAAAAGATTAAGCTTTTACTGCTTTTGTAACAAACCAGTTTGACATGATTTAAAAACATGTTTCAACGAAAGGAAGATTTAAGATTTATTGTTTATTAAGAATCAGTGGATTATTGTACTTATTATGACGGCATACCCATCATTATGACGGCATACCCATCATTATGACGGCATACCCATCATTATGACGGCATACCCATCATTATGA
>NC_056519.1:1441852-1447929 GCF_014905685.2 Nematolebias whitei | reverse complement strand
ATTATGACAGCATACCCATCATTATGACAGCATACCCATCATTATGACAGCATACCCATCATTATGATAGCATACCTATTACAGTTATTAACGGTCGTCGGCTGCGCAGCAGCTGAGTCCAGTTGGGCTTCAGGTGTGTCGCTGGCAGTGATCCATCTGAAGCTTGACTGAACTTGAACTCTTTCAAACGGCCGGTCCACGTGCAGTCAGACGTGCGCGGCTGCTCATCCAGCACATTAATTGTGGCCCAGCTCTAAATCCTGTCACACGCTGAGCAGCAGAGGGTCAAACCCTCAAACCTTAAAGACAAAGTAATTCTCAGACAGACGTGTGTCTGAGGCTGCAGGTAACTCACCTGTTGTTGTTTGTTTGTTTGTTTGTTTGTTTGTTTTAGTGGCACGTCCAGGCCACCTGTGCCACCCAGGGTACCGGTCTGTACGAGGGTCTGGACTGGCTGTCCAACGAGTTGTCGAAGCGTTAGACCACCTGACAGGAAGCTGGTGTCAGTGTCCAAACTGAGGAGGGGGCGGAGCTTATCACAAGACTGTTTCTGTTTTGTTTTTTTTGTTTTTTATAAATTATAAACTTGTCTGCAGCAGGAAGTGATGTCATGGACTCTGAGCTCACCTGGTTTCCCATCATCCTCCTCTTCTGGTCTTCTGCAGGTGTTGATCTATTCTTTTTAATCCGCATGTTTTAACTCCAGATCATGTGACAGGACGTTGTAGGGAGGGGGGTGAAAGGGCGGGGCTTATGACAGGTGGGTGCGGTTACCTGGTCATGTGATGACTCATTCCACAGAGCCGGACCTGACGGCCTCTCATTCCTTATTAATGTGAAGAAGAAGACGACCGTGATGCAATAAAGGTTTTTTTCTTCTCACGTTTGGACTTTTATTGTTTCTGTTCAGGATGTTCAGACACTTTATTTACAGACAGCGTAAACAAAAACAAGCTCCGCCCCCTCTACACGTTGACCGGTTGGTGCTGGTGGTTCTGGCGTTTCACCACGAACACCTTCTGACCCGAGATGGTCGCCACGTAAACGAAGTCGTCCAGGATCACTGCGGAGAAACGCACGGGTCAGCTGGTTCTGGACGGAGGACGTCTGCGTCAGAACTAACGCTGAAGATGAAGTTCGTGACGTGAAAAGCAACAACAAGCTGAACGCTCAAATCTGCTCAGAGATAAAAGTAGCTAAAATGAGCAAAATGGCTAAAGTTTAAAACAGTGAAGAAAATCTCATTTCAGTAAAAGTTATTTTTTGTTCAAGTTTTAAGTCCTGAATGAGCCGAACGGTAAAAGTGGCTGAATGTCAGCTGAAGAACCTCCAAACAGGAAAACATGCAGGCAACAACTGGTTCATGTTCTTGATTCAAACTGATTTTTGGATCGGAACCCGCCGGAACCAAAGCTCCGGCAGGTGTATGGTTACCTGACATGCGCTTGAAGGGGGTGTATGGTTACCTGACATGCGCTTGAAGGGGGTGTATGGTTACCTGACATGCGCTTGAAGGGGGCGTCGGCCGATCCTGACGACCTGAAGCGACAGGCGGTCCGAACCATCTGCATGATGACTCCGGCTGTGTGCTCGTCGTTCTCCAGCTCACCTGCAGACTGAACGGGACCGGTTCTGTCAGAGTTCCAGTCTAGAACCGTCAGTGTACGGAGAGCCATTAGTGCCATCATGGGGCCCAGAAAGTCACGGTTCAACTCCCAGCCATTCCCCCATGTCCTGGTGTCTCTGAGCAGGACACCCAATCCCTAATTGCTCCCCGGCACTCACATAGCTGCCCACTGCTCCACCTGGGTGAATCTCAGGTGTGATGGGTTAAATGCAGAGAACTCATGTCATCACTGTGTGGGAACAAACGGTGATGACATTATTAATTTAACGTTTCATTTCCTCATTAAATGTAAACTTTATTTGGAGGAGGCGTTTAAACGGCCTCCGTGTGAGGGCGACTCTCAGATACTACCATGCTGAACTTTAATGTCTCAGATGCTGATTGAATCAAAGCTGCTGGTGGCGGCCATTTTGAATCAGGTTCATTATTTTAAAAAGTTTAATTAAAAAACGCAGTTAATGTGTTTTTAAAGGATTTACTGATCCCAGCTGAAGATCAGGTTTCCTCTGCAGGGAAACGTGCAGCTGAACATTAGATCAAACATTTACTTTTTAAAACTTTAAACTATTGTCTGTGGACGCGCAGGGGTGAATTTTGGCCCTTATCTCTCTCCGTACAACAGTTTCACTGCCTGAACACGGTTCGGTCCAGAAATGATCAGAACCTCGGTGTGTTTTTAACACTCACGGCCAGAACTCCGTCCTCACTGATCACCAGGTACCCGAGCTGGTCCGGGATCCGGTCCAGACCCGCCGTCAGCGCCGCCGTCGTCTGAAACACAAACCAGGAGCCCCTGAAGCTAACACGCGTCTGGAAACTCCGAGCTTCCGTGAACGTCCCTCGTTAAATAAACATTAAAACTTAAGAGAACTTTGAAAACTCACCATTTTGTTTTCTGCCGCTGCTGTTTCCACAAACTGCAGCTTACTTCCGGGTTTTTCTGTCCGCGTGACTCACCACGTGACCGCGATGACGCAACAGCTCATATGACCGATTGATCCGGACCGAACCGAGCAGCTCCGGGATGGCGGGCCGAGGAAAACTGATCGCTGTCATCGGCGACGAGGACACCTGCACGGGCTTCCTGCTCGGCGGGATCGGAGAGCTGAACAAGAACCGGAAGCCGAACTTCTTGGTGGTGGAGAAGGACACGAGCATCACGGAGATCGAGGAGACGTTCAAGTAAGGCCGAGCGCCCGCAGACACACCAGACTCCGTTCAAAAATCACCTGTTTTAACAATCCACTGACACTAAGGTTGATCCTCGGACAAACGGTCAAAATCTGAAGTAATCTGTGTGGTTCGTTTGGGTCCGGCAGTTCTTCTGTCACTTAACCAGACTTCGTGCAAAAATCTTCTGTTTTAAGCGTTGACGCGTTCGAGTAATCTCCTGCTTATTCGAGGTAAATTAACAAAAACCTGAATGGAGTCTGGTGTGGTTTGTTTGAGCCCGTTAGGCCCCTGTGCACGAACCAGACTCCGTTCAAAATTCATTTGATTAAGCTTCACTGCGTTAACAGTTTAATGAAATCCTGAGGGTTTGTTCCTTCTGTGACCGAACCAGACTCCGTTCATTATTTTCGTGTTTTTAGATGCTCATGGAGTCCAGAAGCTGATAAAAGTTTTCCACCCAAGCTATAATTAGTTTTTATTAAATCTATAGTTAAAGTGATGTTTAATCAGCTGAGAAAAATAATCTGAATATATTTTTAAGAAACAACAGTTGTCATTTTATACGTTTAATGAATTTATTAAATCCAAACTCCTCAGGTTTTCATAAATAAACATTATCTTTGGAATAAACCAAAAGTGTAAATGGCAAAAATGAAATTGTTGAAGAAGAAGTTTGTTTGGAGCTGAAGGTCTCGCTCTCTGCAGGAGCTTCTTGGCTCGGAGTGACATCGCCATCATCCTGATCAATCAGTTCATCGCTGAGATGATTCGCCACGCCATCGACGCCCACATGCAGTCCATCCCCGCCGTCCTGGAGATCCCGTCCAAGGAGCACCCGTACGACGCGTCCAAGGACTCCATCCTGCGCCGCGCCAAGGGCATGTTCTCAGCCGAAGACTTCCGATGAGCAGCCGAAGATCTCGTGTGTTGACGTGTTGCTCCAGTCACTCGATGTTTTCCAGGAAGTCAATGTTCAGCTGTCACCTTTTAGGCTCCGCCCCCTCAGCTCTTCTGCCCTGTCAGTGTTTGTTCCTTGTGTCTTAAATTATAAAAAGTTGTTTAATGAAATAAAAATGTTGTGAAATTCAGTTTTGCTTCGGTTTGTATTTGTGCGTGCGTCCCGGACTTGATGTTTCAGGACCCACAGTGGGGCCTGGACCCTCACTTTGGGGACCATCGGTTTAGCTGCTGATCTGAGGTGAAGCTGAAGAGTTTGGAGGCAGTCCTCCTCTTGGTGCTCCCACCACCGTGCCGGGCGTTCAGCGCTGGAAGCCTCGTGTTGTCTCCTTCAAACAAGCGTTCTGTCTCCAGAAGACATTTGTATCGTCCATGTGGGCAGCTGCTTCAGGGTGTGGCTGTCGGAGGCGGAGCTTCTTCCTTGGACACCTGAACCCAGTTTGTGTTTGATGTTAAATGAGCAGGAGGAGGTTCTGGTCCAACCATCAGTCATCGGCAGACCTTCGGCTGACGTTCGGCTGACCATCAGCCGAGGACAGAAAACACTGATTCTGATCTGTCAACAGACCTGGGATCAGATGGGGCTATAAAAGCCTCCAGTGAGTCTGAGCTCCATCAGAAGGTGAAGTCTTCCCACCATGACGACGATGATGATAATAATGATGATGGTGGCCTGCGTCTCTGCCGGGCCCCTCTCTGCTCCAACTCAGACCTCCAGGTGAGTTTGGACCTCCAGGTGTGAAGGTGGGTGGTTCTGAGGACTTCATGTTGGTTTCCTGTGTGCAGACCTGGCGAGCCGAATCCAACGAGTCCCGACCCGATGAAGAGCGAGGAGACCAACTCCACCTGGTGAGCACAGACTGCAGGTTTACTTGTGGTTCCTAGAGTTTCCAGCAGCAGAATGTGAGGAAGATCTTCCAGTTCTCAGGCTCCTCTCTTGTGGAACCAACTTCCAGTTTCTGTCCATGAGGCTGACACATTGTCCAGTTTAAGACTGGGATTAAGACTTTCCTTTTTGATAAATCCTATAGTTAGGGTTGGCTTGTTATGCTGCTATAGACTTAGACTACTAGAGGACAAATTGACCTCATGTCCTTAAATGAATTGTTAAAACTGAATAGTTTCATTTGATACTATTTCTATCTTAACATGTGATTCTTGACCTGCCATTGTGTATCTATTCCTACCAAACCCAGCCGGTTGAAGCAGATGGTCCTCTTGTCCTGATCCTGGTTCTGCTAAAGGTTTCTTCCTCATGAGGGAGTTTTTCTTTCCACTGTCGCCTTCATGCTTGTTCAACATGAGAGTTCAGTGATGGAGTTAAACTCAAAGCTGCTCCTCAGATAAATAATGTTCAATTATTATTTTATACATGAATGTTTCTGTTCAATTATTATTTTATACATGAATGTTTCTGTTCAATTATTATTTTATATTTGAATGTTTCTGTTAAATTATTATTTTATAGATGAATGTTTCTGTTCAATTATTATTTTATACATGAATGTTTCTGTTCAATTATTATTTTATAGATGAAGGTTTCTGTTCAATTATTATTTTATAGATGAAGGTTTCTGTTCAGTGCCTGCGGTGATTCTGTTGTGACTTGGAGCTAAAGAAATAAACTGAATTGAAGTGAATTGAATTATTTGTTCCAAATGTTCTGAAACATGTGACCCGGTTTGGAGGTTCTGAATGGACAAGGTGAATTGTCTGTCCTCAGATCAGTGTCGCGACTTTCTTTGTGTTTCTGTGTCTTAGGCTGGAGTTTTCCCGAACCCTGGACCTGGACCAGAACCAGAACCACACGCTGGAATCCAGGTTGGTTCTACTCTGAAGGTTCTGTAGACCTTCAGGTCACCTGAGTGCAGGTGGACGAGTCTCTGCACTAGTTCACTCACAGACTGTGGGTGCAGAACTTTACACACCTGTTAGTCTCTGGTTCTGATCCAGACGAGAATCTGTTCCTTATCCTCAGAGCTTCGGCTGTAAATGACGTCATACTTAAAGGGGGTGAAGACTCATCACTTTTCACTTTGATCTCAAAATAATTTATTCATTAATTTCAGTCATGAGGAGCAGAAACTTTCAGTTCCTGAAAGATTAAAGTTTTTCTGAATTTAAGAAAAATGTTATTAATTATATTAAAATGTTAACAGTAAATACACCTTTCTATCTGATCAAGATACTCAAAGCTCTTTACAACAAACAGCCTCAATTACCTCCACACACATTCATACATCACTCTACTAGACACACACATTCATACAGCACTCTACTAGACACACACATTCATACAGCACTCTACTAGACACACACA
>NC_056519.1:1440740-1441752 GCF_014905685.2 Nematolebias whitei | reverse complement strand
CTACTAGACACACATGCATTCATACAGCACTCTACTAGACACACACACATTCATACAGCACTCTACTAGACACACACATTCATACAGCATTCTACTAGACACACACACATTCATACAGCACTCTACTAGACACACATTCATACAGCACTCTACTAGACACACATGCATTCATACAGCGCTCTACTAGACGCACACGCATTCATACAGCACTCTACTAGACACACACATTCATACAGCACTCTACTACACACACATTCATACAGCTCTCTACTAGACACACATTCATACAGCTCTCTACTAGACACACACATTGAGTCCGAGTGGGCCATGTTCCACGCCTGTTGGTGCGGTGGCTGCCTTGAGTTGTGGCTGCAAGGTTTTTGTGTTCTCGCGGTGGCTCGGTGGAGGACACCTTGTGTTAAAGAGGATGTCGAGCTGAAGGAGGAGTCCTATCAGGCTGCATGTGAAGAACGATCTTTTAGAAGATGAACATGTTCCTAAACTGGTTCTGTTTTTCTGCTTCAGGATTAATTCTTCTCAGAAAATCGAGATGTCATCAGACATGATAAGGTCAGTTCTTTAAAGTTCTAAAAAGTTAAAAGTCAGTTCTACGTTCTAGCTGCTGTTGTTACATCCTATTGTTTTACATTAGTGTTTAATTTACAGTACATCTTAGATCCTTATTTACTGTTTTAATTTACACTTTATATTTTTGTTATTGTTGGATGTGACCGAGACCCCAAGTACATAATTTCATTCCACCTCATGTACCATATGGTGAATCGACAAACTTGACTTGAGGGTCAGGTCAGAACTTCATTAGAAAAGTGGCAGATTTTAGAGGACTGGAGGAAACCCTGTTTTAAAATGGATTACTGCCCATCATGTCTGTTAGCAAAATATCTCATGAACTAGTGGATAGGATTGTCCATGTATACTAAATGGTGCATTGATTGATGTACTGATGATTGATTGATGTACTGATTGATTGATATACTGATTGATGGCTGAA
>NC_056519.1:1440507-1440730 GCF_014905685.2 Nematolebias whitei | reverse complement strand
GATGTACTGATTGATTGATATACTGATTGATGGCTGAACTGATTGATGTACTGATTGATTAATGGCTGAACTGATTGATGTACTGATTGATTGATATACTGATTGATGGCTGAACTGATTGATATACTGATTGATTGATTGCTGTACTGATTGATTGGTGTACTGATTGATTGATATACTGATTGATGGCTGAATTGATTGATTGATGTACTGATTGATTGAT
>NC_056519.1:1437349-1440497 GCF_014905685.2 Nematolebias whitei | reverse complement strand
TACTGATTGATGGCTGAATTGATTGATTGATGTACTGATTGATTGATATACTGATTGATTGGTGTACTGTGTATTTCTCTCAGATTTTCTCTCCTCCCACCGTTGTCCGGCAGATGTATACTGAGTACTTGTATCGGGAGTCTGCTCGATGAGGCGCTTCAGTCTGGAGGAGACCAAACAGCTGGAGACAGTGCTTCAAGTCCTTTTGGGCCTGGGAAGTGACATTTAGACACGCCCCTTTTCTACTTGACCAATCAGACAGCACACTGTCACAAGTAGATTATTTGATCTTTAGTAATTGCTGTAACATTTAACGTTACTTTGAGATTAAAGATTAACAATAAAGTCTGCATGTTTCAGCCGACTTCATCTTTTGTTCAGTGTGCAGGTACGAGTCCCCCCCTTCATGAGCCTGCTTCGCTCAGGGCACCGAAGCCCCCGCCTTCAGCTGCTGCCCGTAACACCTGACCCGTAGGGCCCCTCCTGCAGGAGGAGGCCCTACGGGTCAGGTGAACCCATGTACTGTAGCTGATTGGGTTTTAGCCTGACCGGGCCCCCAGGCCTGGTCCAGGTGGGGCCTTGGTAACCCATGTTCAGGTGAGGTGGCCGTCCAGACCAGGACCTGGGGTCAGTCACACACAAAGTCCTCCACAATAATTCAGAGTCAGACTGTTGATAAAATTACTGCCACAATAAGAGCTTTTCTAGCAGACTTTAATGAGAAAATAAAATCTAATCCTGACATCTGAGTTTTTATTTTATAACAAAAACTTATTTACAGCAAGTCAAGTTCAGGAACTGAAAACTGATCAATAAAAACTGCTTCTTTCAGAAATCAAAAGTTAATTCTCAGCATAAATAAACTTCTACAGAGTCAAAGGTTAAGAAGAAATCAAAAAATACGTTTTGACAGTTTTTAGTTTTTTCATTTTGGCATCAGTGGGCTTCCGTACAGCTCGGACGTTTTCATGTTCCACCTCAAACTGGAACAACTAAAAACCTGAAGCTTCAGCCCTTTATGCAAACATGCCGTTTGAACTTTGACCCCTTCAGGCAGAACCTGATCCGAGTTCAGCTCCCAGAACTTTGCTCCGTTCGTTCAGAACCTTCCGGCGAACAGCTCGGCGTCTCGTCTCCTCCTCCATAACTCGTTTACTTCTTTAAGTGTCTCTGCGCAGAGTTCTATCAGCTGAGCGGCGAGGGGGTTCCACTTCCTGCTTTGGTTCTGAAGGAGGTCCAGTTTCAAAGCTTTGCTCTCTGAAAAAACACCTGCAGGAAGAACAGAGGCGTGAACGAACAGCGCCGCTCAGAGGTCAGAGGTCAAGGAACACACTCACCTTCATGTACGTTTTCAGGACTTTAACGTCGGGCTGCTCCAGAACCTGACACAGTTCCTGTTGGACAGAACCAGAACATGAAGACGAAACAGAACCTTCACTTTGGACCCGAGGAACATCTGAGGATCTGAGGTTACCTGTGAGATCTCAGGAGTCACCTGCAGAGACGGCAGGTACTCCTGCTGCAGGAACTGGACCAACTCTGGGCCCTGGAACACACACAAACATCAAACAACGTTCTCCTGAAGAACACACGAGGTAAAACAAAGGTTCTCCCGCAGAACACAGGAGATGAAACAAAGGTTCTCCCGCAGAACACAGGAGAGAAGAACTTACCCGTTTGAGATGAATCATTTTCAGCGTCAGCGCACATTCTGACAGCGTCTGTGGAACGACAAGTCCAGTTCTGAGGTTCTGAACAAACAAACAGAACCCTTCTAGAACGTGATCCGGTGCAGAACTCACCAGGACCGTCTGAGCGTCCGAGAGGTCAAAGGTCGGTTTGAGCGGAGCCAGGAAGCAGGCCGGGACGATGTGTTTGTAGATGAAGTCGGGGAAGCCCACCATGCCGTCTTTGCCTCCTGCGGGTCGGATCAGAACCAGAACAGTTTCAACCAACAGACGGGAACTAAAGTTCTGGTTCTGGTGGTGCCACTCACCCCACAGCTCCACCAGCTTCGACAGGATGATGAAGCAGGTCTTCTGAGCGACCGGGTCAGGGAAGTCCACGGCGCCCTGGATGATGGTGAACAGAACCCGCTCGATGTTCTCCGCTCCTGGAAGGAACACAGCCGCGGTCACATGACATGCGAGCGGGTCAACCTGTGGGCGGAGCCGACCCAGAACCGCGGGGCTTGTGCTCACCCTGGTTGGCCAGCACCTCGTTCATGCCGCTCCCTGCGACGGCCTGGATGAAGCTGAAGTAGCTCCTCCGCAGCATCTGCTTCTCCAGCGCCGCCGTCTGGTCGTTGTCCTCAGCGGGCCGAGCCAGAACCTCGAAGATGGCCAGGACCAGCGGCATGAAGATCTGCTGCAAGAAAGGGGAGACCTGCCGCTGCCGTGGCAACAGGAGGAGCAGCGGGTGGTTAGGAGGCGGGCCGGCTTTGGGTTCTGGTTCTGGGGGGGGGGGTCGGTTACCTTGAACTTGGCGGTGATCTGGCTGATGAGGGGGATGAACTCCTGCAGGTCTTTGGCCTCGCAGTCCTTCAGCATGTGCTCCGAGGCGGCGGGGACGAAGGGCAGAACCTCCTCCTCCAGGCAGATGATCATCCGGTGCAGGAAGGAGCGCACGGCGCTGCGCAGCGCCCCCCGCTGGACGGGGCAGCTCAGCGCCGGCAGGAAGTTCTGCAGACAGTCCCGGTAGACGTCGGTGCAGCCGCACTGCTTCACCGTCTGCTTGTTGCTGAACGCCTTGCTGGTCCGGCTGCAGAACCACACACAGTTCGGACCTGAGCTGCTTCGGTTCTGCACCCGCTTCGTCGGGTTTTGTTCGCGGATCAGAACCGGAGTCTCACCTGGCGAAGCCCACGGCGTGGCTCAGACAGTCTGCGAGCGCGGCCTGCCGCTCCTCCTCCGTCTCCTGCAGCAGTTTGGCGAGGAGCAGGCGGAAGGCGTCCATCAGCGGCGCCAGGAGGCTCCTCATCAACGTCTGCTTCCGCTCCAGCGGACTCTCCCCGCTCACGATCAGAACTCCAGCCGCCTCGAACATGAAGAGCTGGTCGTCACTGGTCAGCAGCGCCAGGAGGCCGTTCTCCTGCAGGGAGGAGCAGGGTGAGGAGCAGCAGGGTGAGGAGCAGCAGGGTGAGGAGGAG
>NC_056519.1:1435894-1437339 GCF_014905685.2 Nematolebias whitei | reverse complement strand
GGTGAGGAGCAGCAGGGTGAGGAGCAGCAGGGTGAGGAGGAGCAGTGAGGAGGGGCAGGGTGAGGAAGAGGAGGAGCAGGGGGAGGAAGAGGAGGAGCAGGGTGAGGAAGAGGAGGAGCAGGGTGAGGAAGAGGAGGGGCAGGGTCCTTACTGGAGGAGTGAGCTCCAGCAGGTCCTGGATCCGGGTCAGGACGTCCTCGATGAAGGCCGTCATGTGTTTGCTGCAACACAAACAGCATGTGGTCAGTTTGTGCAGAACGTTCTGGGTTCAGGACCGGGTCAGAACCGGGTCAGGACCGGACTCACTGCAGGGTCTTGATGAACCTGGAGAACAGGTACGCCACCCGGCTCCGGACCTTGGGGCTGCTGTGTCTCAGTCCTCTGTGGTCCAGGAACGCCATCTGACAAACACGTGTACAGGTCACATGACCGTCCCAGCTGGCGGGACGACGGGTCGGACTCACCAGAACCGGCTGACGGGTCGGACTCACCAGAACGTTGGGGATGTGCTGCGGCTCCACCATGAAGAACTTGTCGTACCGGACCACGGTCTCGAAGAACTCCAGGGACACGGACGGGTGCTGGTAGTTGCTGACGCCGCAGGACACGAGCTGTGGACGACAGACTGTGAGGGACGGCCCCGAACGACCAGAACCTGAGGGGACACGAGACTCACCGTCCTCATCATGTCCTGCAGGGCGCACGTCTTCGCCGCGTCTCCGGAGAAGTGAGCGCCGTGAGACGCCGGCAGCGCCTCCCCGAGCATGTAGAGCAGCCGGATGGCCACCTCCACCTCCATGAAGGGCGCCGTCTGCCACGCCCTGCGGACAAACGCCATCATCAGGACAAGCCACACCCACTTCCTGCTGGACTGAAGGAGCTGAAGCGTGCGCTCACTGCATGGTGCTGGAGAAGACTCTGCAGACGGCCTCCAGGAGCAGCTCCGGGGACACTTGGGCCAGGCGGTCCAACAGCATCTTCAGCTGCTTCCTGTACTCCACGAACATGGCCTCGTCCTCGCCCTGCAGCAGAGACAGGTCAGGACGTCCCCCCAGACCCTGAGACCAGGTCAGCATGTCCCCCCAGACCCTGAGACCAGGTCAGCATGTCCCCCCAGACCAGGTCAGCATGTCCCCCCAGACCAGGTCAGCATATCTCCCCAGACCCTGAGACCAAGTCAGCATGTCCCTCCCAGACCCTGAGACCAGGTCAGCATGTCCCTCCCAGACCCTGAGACCAGGTCAGCATGACCCCCCCCAACCCTGAACCCACCTCAGAGACAGGATGTCCCCCTCAGACCTGCAGCAGAACCTCACCTCGTTGTCGAAGTTGTATTCGTCGTCGTACGTGAGTTTCTTCATGACGGCGAGCAGGACGGCCTTTTGACACAGAGAGGGCCGTCAACAACGAGGAGGACGTCAACAACGAGGAGGACGTCAACAACG
>NC_056519.1:1429846-1435884 GCF_014905685.2 Nematolebias whitei | reverse complement strand
ACACACAGAGGGACGTCAACAACGAGGAGGACACACAGAGGGACGTCCATCAGAAGCTCATAACTCACCTCCACATTGGTCTTCTGCAGCTCCGTCAGCTCAGGAAGCTGGACAAACACAAAAGACGTGAGACGGTGGTGTGGCGGGGGCGGGCCCCGGCGCGGCCGCACTCACCTGTTTGAGGACGTGCAGGTAGTCGTAGCAGAAGGCCACGATGTTGGAGGAGATGTCGTCGTCCTCGTGGACCAGCAGCTGCAGCAGCAGTGGCACCTTGGCCTCCACGGCCTGCAGCGTCTCCTCCGCCTCCTTCACCTGTCCTCCCTTCAGGAGCTTGGTCCAGCTCAGGACCAGGCTCTGACCCATCCCGTTCACCAGCCGAGAGAACTTGGCCAGGAAGTCCACGTCCTCCTCCTGGAAGGACGACGTCCAGGAGATGTTTTCAGAACATTGGACAGCGCACGCTGCCGGTCAACCAGCGTTTCCACGGTAACCGCTCTGAACCAACCTGCTCCACGTTGAAGAAGCTGGCGGCCTGCAGCACCCGGCACAGGGACTCCACCAGCTTGGTCTTGTCCACGGGGTCCATGCCCTTGTTGATGATCTCGAAGAGGCAGTCGCAGGCCTCCTCCCGGAGCTCCTCCACGGACATCTGGCCCAGCAGGACGTTCACAAAGCTGAAACACAAACAGAACGTTCTGCAGGCGTTCCTCGCTGAGCGGCGCCGCCTCGCTCTGCCACTGACCGCTCGTTGGCGATGAGGTTCAGGTCGATCCAGGACACGTAGGCCCCCACCACCTCCAGACACTGGCAGGTGAGCTCCGGGTGGGACCGCTGGTAGGCCGTCAGGATCTGGAACCAGGACTCCACCAGACTGGGGATGCACTGCTCCCTCATGGTGTCTTTGATCAGGATGTTCCTGCGCGTCTCCTGGAGGACACGCCAACAACACGCCATGAGCTGAAGCCCCACCCCCTCTGTGCACGTCCATTACCTGCGCTGCGGCTGACCTCAGGCGTGTGTAGGATGTCTCTGTCCACCACCTCTCCGTCGATGGCCATCAGCGTCCTCAGGTAGACGTCCACGCCGTGCGGGTTCAGGCCCACCAGGGACAGGACGTCGAAGAAGAACTCGGGCCACGCAGTCAGGTACTCCATGACGAAGGTGAGGGCGAACACCTGCGCCGCCTTGTTCCTGATGAACGTCTTCTCCGGCTGAGCGTTCATGAGCTGCAGCAGACCACAGACAGTCAGAGTCCGGACCGGTTCTGAGGTTCTCAAGAACCAAACGCTCGGTAAAGACAGAGATGAACGAGGAGCAGAACTTTACAAACAGGCTCGACCCGAACTCTGCACCTGCAGGATGAGCCGACCGGTTCTGACAAACAGACCCAGCATCAGTACCTGATCCATACCTGATCAGTACCTGATCCATACCTGATCCATACCTGATCAGTACCTGATCCATACCTGATCCATACCTGATCCATACCTGATCCACACCTGATCAGTACCTGATCCATACCTGATCCGTACCTGATCCACACCTGATCCATACCTGATCCGTACCTGATCAGTACCTGATCCGTACCTGATCCGTACCTGATCCATACCTGATCCGTACCTGATCCGTACCTGATCCATACCTGATCCATACCTGACAGACTGACATTACCTGACACTGCAGCCACTTCATCAGCGTCTCTCTGATGAGCTGCTGCTGAGCTGTACTCAGAGCTCCGTGCCTACAACGACAAACAACAACAAAGTCAACAACAACAAGCCGAGGCTGTACTCTGCAGTGACGAAGCTCCTCCCCCTCATCCTCACCTGAACTTCACCTGGTGCTCCAACACCTGGAAGCAGAAGAACTTGACGTGGTCGTCACTGAAACAGAAGAACACGAGCCGCTCAGAGCGCCCAACAGGAAACAGGAAACAGGAAGCAGGAAACAGGAAGCAGGAAGCTGGCCAAGGTGCGGAGGCTCACCTGTACATCTGGTTAGCGAGGGCGTTGGCACAAACCTCCCAGGCGTCCTGAGACTCCTTCAGCTGCTCGAAGTACGCCAAGGCCTGGAACACAGCGAGGAACGTCACAACGTTCTCCAACGTTCCACCTTGTCCATTTCTTCAGTCACACTCACTAAACAATGAGCTAAAAGCAGCTAAAGACTAGCTAAAAATCAAAGGTTAGCTAAAAGCAGCTAAAAATCAAAGGTTAGCTAAAAGCAGCTAAAGACTAGCTAAAAATCAAAGGTTAGCTAAAAGCAGCTAAAAATCAAAGGTTAGCTAAAAGCAGCTAAAGGCTAGCTAAAAATCAAAGGTTAGCTAAAAGCCGCTAAAGGCTAGCTAAAAATCAAAGTTTAGCTAAAAGCCGCTAAAAGCTAGCTTTAAGTAGTTTAAGGTTTGTAGCTAAAGTTTAGCTGACAAAGTATCAAAAGGCAGAGGCAGCAGCTAAAGCAGCTTTTAAAGAGAAGCTTTCAGAGCATGAATATATTTGTGTTTTTCTGCATGAAATTATTTGTAAATACATTTATTTAATTTCCTGAAGGAGCTGAAGGTTTTATTAATGAACAGCTAGCAGGAGGGTCCATCAGGGGGGTCCAGTCCTGGTTCTGCTGGGCCAGTGTCCTGCAGGTTTGACCCGTTCCCGGCTCCAACACACCTGGATCACAGCTTGAATCACCTCCAAGTTCTACAGAAACCCGTCGACCCGATTCAAGTCAGGTGAGCTGGAGCACAGAACACCTGAAACCTGCAGGGAGGAGCCCTCCAGAACCAGAACCAGGACTGGACACCCCCCGAGTTACACGGATATATAGTTCTGGGGCAGGCCCCGTGGTGCTGGCGGTTCTGGAGCGGCCCGGTTCTGAAGGAGTCTCACCCTGTGCCTGTGGGGAGCGTCAGCGTTCGGGTTCAGCCCCAGCAGCGCCTGCTCATCCATGACTGCAGCCATTCGTGGGTTAACTTTGATCCAAATCGGGTTCGGTTCTGGGTCCTGGTGTCGGACAGACGGGTCTCATCTGTTCAGAGGAAACGGGCCGAGTTAGAAACACGTCACAGAATCAGAACAAATAAACAAACAAACAAACAAACAGGTGTTCTCCAGGCTCTGGGCATATTCTCAACTCCAACCAAGTCCAGAACAAGAAACCCAACAGAACCAGGTCAGTTGACCTGGGACCAGGAAGTCACGGTTCGACTCCCAGCCATGCCAACATGTCCCAAACTGCTGCCCACTGCTCCACCTGGCTGTTTCTCAGGTGTGATGGCTTCAGTGCAGAAAAATGATGTCATCGTTGTACAGAATATACGATGATGTCATCGTTGTACAGAATATACGATGATGTCAGACTTCCCTTCCAACTGGACCTGTCACACACCTGGACTGCTCAAACACAGGTGAGTTCCCCTCAAACTGGTCATGCAGCTGGAAACATCTGCAGGAACTGAAACTCAAACCAGTGGTCGGTACCGGATCAGTGACCTGTAGGTTCTACTAGCAGGCCGGTACTTTGGGCGATGATGACACTTGGACAGGCTGTGGTTCTGATGGTATCTGTGGTTCTGATGGTCCTGTGGTTCTGATGGTTCTGGTGGTGCTGGTGGTCCTGTGGTGCTGATGGTCCTGTGGATCTGATGGTGCTGGTGGTTCCGATGGACCCGTGGTGCTGATGGTCCTGAGGTTCTGATGGCATCTGTGGTTCTGATGGTCCTATGGTGCTGATTGTTCTGGTGGTGCTGATAGTCCTGTAGTGCTGATGGTCCCGTGGTGCTGATGGTGCTGATAGTCCTGTGGTGCTGATGGTCCTGATGGTGCTGATGGTTCTGATGGTCCTGATGGTGCTGATAGTCCTGTAGTGCTGATGGTCCCGTGGTGCTGATGGTGCTGATGGTCCTGTGGTGCTGATGGTGCTGATGGTCCCGTGGTGCTGATGGTCCCGTGGTGCTGATGGTCCCGTGGTGCTGATGGTCCCGTGGTTCCGATGGTATCTGTGGTTCCGATGGTATCTGTGGATCTGATGGTTCTGATGGTCCCGTGGTGCTGATGGTCCTGTGGTTCCGATGGTTCTGATGGTCCTGTGGTTCTGATGGTCCTGTGGTTCTGAGGTTCTGATGGTACCGGTCCTCCAGGGCCTCATGGATCAAAGTGCGCTGTTGGACGCCATGTTGATGTTTCTGGAAGTCCACGCACGCAGGTCTTCGTGCACGAGGTCGCTGGACCGTGGCAGGTCCGGTCGGGCTGACTCGCTGCTTTCACCCACTGGTTCGGTACCGGAGATATGACCCGGTTCTGATGTTCTCCTTGGGTCGAACAGAACCAACAAAGCACTGAAAGCCACATGACGCAACACGGAGCCAACAGTCCAGGTGTTCCGTTACCGACACCACCACCGAACCGACACCGAACCTCCCCGGTCGGTCAGCGGGATCTGGGTCCTCTCTGACGGAACTCATGACCGGCCAACGCCTCACAAACCACCGGAACCGGAGGCTAACTGCTGCTAGCACGACCCGCCTTGGACCGGCGGGAGAGGCGGTACCATCACCGGGAGGGTCTCGAACCAGCGGCACGGGCTGGTATCGGTGGTTTTAAAGGGTTTAGCTCGGTTTAATTCGGTCTGGTACCGCTGGTGGCTCGGTCCGGTCCGCCAGAGGAAGCTAACTCTGCGACTAACAAACAAACAAACAAACAAACAAACAAACAGCTCACCGTAATAAAAACAACTCCGCTGCTTTCAGCCTCTTGAACTCATCACGGAACCACCGGGAGTCCTCCACGAACCGTCCGCATGTCGGGTCTCACGCGTGTCCGCACACGGTTTATATCCGGGGCACCGGGGCACCGGGGCCCGGCAACAGGCTCCGCTCGTTGTTAGTCAGCCGGTGACGACTCGAGTGAAGTGACGACGACCAGTGAAGAGAAACAGGAGTCCTGCCAGACATAGAGACGTGCATTTCAACTTTATTACTTTATAAACAGCTGAAAAATAAAATCTGCAACAAAGGTATAAAACAGGGCTGATGCAAACCCCGGAACAAATGAGCGCAAACCCCGGAACAATGTCAGCCGGGCAACAAATGGAGTGCAGCCAGTGGTGACGCACCCGCCGGGCGGAGACTGCGGCTGATCGTGAATAAATGTAATAAAGTCAATAAAACAATCTGCAATAAATGCAGCGGCTGCTGAGGTTTGTTTCAAAAGCTGAAAATGAGTTGTCAAAAGAAAACTAAAGCAAAGAAGTAAAATTAACTAAAAGCACCGACATTCAGCTAAAAAACTGGTTTAGCAACAAACCAAAAGAAGAAAGAAACTAAAAGCTAAAAACATCAAAACTGAAATTAACTCATCTTTAGCTTCACGCTAAAACAAAGCAGATCTGTAGCAATGAACTAAAACTTAACAAATCTGTTTCAGCTTCTTAAAGTCCAGTAAAGTTTTTAGCTCTCAGCTGTTTTTCTACGGTTAAATTATTTTAAACAACAGTGGTCACATTTTTTATCATTATTTTGCTTTAAATGTTATTTTACAACAAAAGGCAAAAATAAGGGACTAAAATTCATGCTTTAAAAATTATTCTCATGTGGCAAAACTGTTAAATGTTGATAAATTATAAAATCAACCGAGTTTATGAGTTTAGAACATTTAAGGACTAACTCCACTTTATAAAATGTTAAACGTATTTAAATTCAAATGTGGATTATGTGATGGTTTGTCGCTTAACTCGTTCTCCAATGTTTGTGTTTAATGTCTGTATGTTTTGTAAGGGCGGCATGCTGGTTCAGTCAGTACTGCTGCCTCTCAGCAAGAAGGTTGCTGGTTGGAATCCCGGCCGGGGCCTTTCTGGGTGCAGTTTGCATGTTCTCTCCGTGCTGCGTGGGTTTCCTCCAGTTTCCTCCCACAGACCAAAAACATGCATGTTAGACTGATGGTAACTCTAAAATGTCTCTAGGTGAGAGAGAGAGAGAGAGAGAGAGAGAGGTTGTTTGTCTCTGTGTCCCTGTGATGGACTGGAGACCTGTCCAGGTGTCCCTGTGATGG
>NC_056519.1:1419348-1429836 GCF_014905685.2 Nematolebias whitei | reverse complement strand
CTGTGATGGACTGGAGACCTGTCCAGGTGTCCCTGTGATGGACTGGAAACCTGTCCAGGTGTCCCTGTGATGGACTGGAGACCGGTCCAGATGTCCCTGTGATGGACTGGAGACCTGTCCAGGTGTCCCTGTGTTGGACTGGAGACCTGTCCAGGTGTCCCTGTGTTGGACTGGAGACCTGTCCAGGTGTCCCTGTGATGGACTACCTGTCCAGGGTGTACCCCGCCTCTCGCACAGTGACTGTTGGATACGGGCACCAGTGACTTGAAAAAGCAGAAGCAGGTAAAGATGGCTGGATGGATGATGGATGGATGATGGATGGATGATGGATGGATGGATGGTTGGATAAGTGAACAAGCATTTCCTTGATGAAAATAAATTATCTTATTAAAGGTAATGGCAGTAATGGGCTTCCATACTCCTGCGTTTGTTGATCGTATACGTGTTTTAAATAAAGATTTGATGATGAAAAAAACCTCCGTTCAGCCAATTAAAAATCGAGTGACTTTTCTTGGCCAATCAGAATGTGTTTCGCCGCGTGTATCCGGGTGAATGAGCGCGGAGGGGCGGGTCTCTGCTCCTGACATGCGCAGTGGCCGCCCTGCTGCCTCCTCTTTGACTGTGGCAGTAATCGGCAGACACCATGAAGGCGTCCGGAACTGTACGTAAAATCTTGATTCTAGCGTTTTATCCTTTTATACTCGACTACAAACTGACGAGGTAACTTTATTATCCACATTTAGTTCGACTGGTGGGCTAATATTTGTAAAAGTCCAATTTATAGCGAATATTAGGGTAGTTTTCGTCCCGATGCCTGTGTGTCTAACATGGCGGCCGCGGCACCATGTGCACGTTCAGACGGAGGAAGGTTCCGACACGAACCCAAGTTGATCCTTGCGCGACTCTGAGTTATTGTTCACACTGGCCGGTTCTGTTGGTTCTGGTTACATTTCTCGGGTTCCGTTCCGCTGGGAGCCGTAGTGTGAGAAGAGCGTTTCTTCAGCAAGGTTCTGCAGATGTTCGAGTCGGAGAAGAACTTGGGTTCGTGTCCGGTTCTGGTCCGTCCAGTGTTCCCGCAGCGTTTCATTTTAAATAAAGACCCGGGCACGGTCCATGAACCGAGCCGCGGATCGGACGCTTCGCCGAACTCCGGTCCAAAATCCTCCCGTTTTCCGTTTCGATCTCCTGGCGGGACACGGGAGCATCTGTCGGGACTTGTTCCGATCCAACTCACGTGGAGCCGCTGGGACACGGTTCGGCTGCAGAGAACTCTACATCAGATGTCGGATGATTAGTGTAAATGCTGGATCAGAAACAGATGTTTGCTCTAAATGTTGGTTCTGAACATTTGTCCAAAGAGTTCATCTGCTCAGCTCAAGTTGCTGCTTCAGTTTGTCTTGAGAGGATCCAGAACCAGGTTTTCACTGGGACCAGGACCAGACACGTGGAAGAACTTTTTCCACTCAAATGGTTCGAACTGGACATTTGAGCAGAACCAGATCCAAAGTTCTGGTTCTGTTTTATTTCATTTAGTTTCTTTACAACTGGACGAGCGTTTAAACATTTATTACTTGTTTTATTTGATCTGAGTTTTGGACCAGAACCAGGCCCGTGATGGTTTTATTGTATTTTGGATTAAAAACCAACAAAAAGTTAAATTTAACATTAAAGTAGTTCAGTTTGTTTATTATGTATTTAATAAATTACATTTTTATGTAATCATGTAAATAAATTTATATTATGTATTTATTTTTATATTTATTAATAAATTATTTTTTGTTGCGCCCAAACCCAAAGGGCACGCCAGATCAGTGGTGTGACTTTTCTCTGGGTCGCAAACAGAACCAGAACCTTGTCGCCTTTCCTGCGGCTGCCGTGCCTCTGAAAGTGAATTCAAGGTCCGACACTATTTAAGTTCAGGTTCTGATGTGCTGTGGTTCTGGTCCGACACGTTTCTGTGTGGGTGTCGGGTTCTGACAGGTTCTGGTTCTGCCCGCAGCTTCGGGAGTATAAAGTGGTCGGGCGTCTGCTGCCCTCGCCCAAGAACCCGGCCCCGCCCCTGTACCGGATGAGGATCTTCGCCCCGAACCACGTAGTGGCCAAGTCCCGGTTCTGGTACTTCGTCTCGCAGCTGAGGAAGATGAAGAAGGCTTCAGGGGAGATCGTGTACTGCGGCCTGGTGAGTGAACCGGGTCAGAACACGACTGCCAGACCCGATTCTGAGTGGGGATTAATGTTCGTAGTGTTGGAGCATCCAACTAAATCTGGGTCGAACACAAAGGTCCGGCACCGACACGGGTTCTGTCTGGGTGAGCGGTTGGTTCTGAACCACCTGCAGAAGGTGTTTGTGCTGGTTCATCAGAACCGGACCGTCGGGTCGGGTTGACCCATTTAATTCCTCTGTAAAATATTTTATTGCTTAAATTGAATAATTTTTAAACATCACATAAAAATCTAAATGCTGTAAATTAATTTTATGGATTTAGAACTGAATGGAATTGACAAAGTTTGATGTGGACGTAAGAACATGATTATATTGAAGGTGGAGATGATCTTCTGGATCCTCCACCAGGACAGCAGCTGCGTGTCTGATGATCACGTTTAAAATGCTGCTCGAGAACTCAGCTGCTGCTCAACCAGCATCCTGGAGCTCTTTGCTGCTTCACATCTTCCTCCTCTCAATAGATCTTCTATGGGGTTAAAGGTCAGGTGAGCAACTGGGACACCACGGTCCTTAAACCAGGTACTGGTAGCTTTGGCACTGTGTGCAGGGGCCAGGTCCTGTTGGAAAATGAAATTAGGGACGCACCGATCCACTTCTTTTCTTTTTTTTTTTTTCCCGATCCCTAAATCTGGAATGGGTTTTGTTTCACCATCCTCTCCAGGTGCAGTTATCTCTACTGCTCGTGCACTTTTTCTACCACATCTTCTCCTTCCCTTCACCTCTCAATGTGCTTGGACACAGAGCTCTATGAACAGCCAGCCTCTTTAGCAATGACCTCATGTGTCCTGTCCTCCTTGTGCAGGTGTCAATGGTCGTCTTTTGGACAACTGTCCAGTCAGCAGTCTTCCCATGATTGTGTAGCTACAGAACTGGACTGAGACCATTTAAAGGTCTTTGCAGGTGTTCTGAGTTAATCAGCTGATCAGAGTGTGGCACCAGGTGTCTTCAATATTGAACCTGTTCACAATGTTCTAATGTTCTGAGATACTGAATTTGGGGTTTTCATTAGTTGTCAGTTACAATCATCAACATTAAATAAATAAACATTTGAAATATATCAGTCTGTGTGTAATGAATGAATATAATATACAAGTTTCACTTTTTGAATGGAATTACTGAAATAAATCAACTTTTTCATGATATTCTCATTTTATGACAAGCACCTGTATAAGGTCAAGAGTATTGGTCCAAGCACTGAGCCCTGAGGAACTCCATGACTTTGATGAAGATTTATTATTTACATTTACATCAAAAGACTGGGTGGACATGGATATGATGTTTGTAAAGGACATAATGAGTTATGTTATCGAGCCGTTTACATATATTTGTAATTTATCATTTTCAAAAGGAATATTTCCAGACAATATGAAAGTAGCTAAGGTAGTTCCTCTCTTTAAAAATGGTGATAAATGTGTGTTCAATAATTATAGACCAATATCCTTATTACCACAGTTCTCAAAAATTCTAGAAAAACTGTTTGTGACCAGATTAGATAAATTTATTACTAAACAAAACATTCTAAGTAGCAGTCAGTATGGGTTTAGAGCAAAAAACTCTACATCAATGGCTCTCATGGAAATAATAGAACAAATAACTACTGCTGTCGATCAAAAACAGTATTGTGTTAGTATTTTTGTTGATTTAAAAAAAGCATTCGATACTATTGACCACACTATTCTCCTTGAAAAATTAAATAAATATGGTATAAGAGGACCAGCATTACACTGGGTATCTAGCTATTTAAAAGATAGGAAACAGTTTGTACAAATAAATGGTGTAAGATAGTCTGACCTGTGCAATATCACTTGTGGAGTTCCTCAAGGCTCTGTACTTGGACCAAAGTTATTTATTTTATATGTGAATGACTTAGTGAATGTATCAGGACTCCTCAAATGTGTCCTTTTTGCAGATGACGCCACATTTTTTTGTTTGGGTAAAGATGTAAAACGGATGTTGGAATTGATGAAGACAGAATTTGATAAAATACAAACTTGGTTTAAACTTAATAAATTATCATTAAATTTAGATAAAACTAAATACATGATATTTAGTAACAAAAAGAGAACTGTTGATGATCCATTTAAAATTGAGGGTGTTGAGATTTGTAGAGTTAATGAGATGAAATTTTTGGGTGTAATCATTGATGAACAGCTAACATGGAAAAATCACATCAATTCTGTAAGAACAAAAATATCTAAATCTATTGCAGTACTATACAAAGTCAGGGAATTATTAAATGATAAAGCTCTGTACATGTTGTATAACACAATCATTGTTCCACATTTAATCTATTGCATTGATGTTTGGGGGAAAGCGTGTAAAACATTTACAAAACCTATTTTTATTTTACAGAAAAGAGCTGTAAGAATTATCACCAGAAAGCATTACTGTCACCCATCAAGCACATTATTTTATCAACTGAACTTATTGAAGTTCCATGATTTGGTAGATTATAGTATTTTATCAGTTATGTATAGGGCTCAAAATAACACATTACCATTAAATATCCAAAGAAATGTTGTTAAAAGACAAAGTTGTTATAATCTTAAGGGGATAGAGATATTTGTCAAACCAACATTCAGAACTAGTCTGAAGGGAAGGTCTACCTCAATCCAAGGAGTTGGATTGTGGAATGTTCTAGAGAGTGATGTGAAAAATGCCAAGTCAATGTGTACATTTAAGAAAAAGATCAAAGCTGGATTGTTAAAAAAGTATATATGAAGTAGCTTAGTGTGTGTTTTGTATTAGAATTAGAAAAATTAGAAAGAGTTATTCATTTTGTTCTGTTACTTGAAGATTATTATGATTGAACTAATTGTTTGAAAAAAAGGGACAGATATAATAAGATTTTTTATTCTTTCATTTTAAATCTCCTGTATCTTTTTTATATTGTTATGGAATTGTTTTGTACTATTTTAAAATGAATAAACTTTATACCATACATTTACAAACTGGAATCTATCTGATAGATATAATTTAAACCAGTTTAGAGCCGTTCCTGTAATCCCAACATCATATTAAAGTCTCTGTAGTAAAATATTGTGATGAACTGCATCAGACGCAGCTCTGAGGTCCAACAGGACCAGTGGAGACACCTGTCCATTGTCCGAGGTCATGAGAATATCATGTTACTTTCACCAGTGCAGATTCAGTGGAGAGTCTAAAACCTGACTGAGAATCAGAACCATCTGGGCCTGTGAGACTTCCAACAGAATCAGATAGTTCTGTTGAGTCTGAGGTTCTGGTCAGGTGTTTGGATCTACCAGAACATAACTTTGGACACTAGAAGAACCAGAACAGGACCTTTGTCCTGAACTGTGGTTCTGGTAGAGTTCTGAGTCTGATGTGTCCAAACAGCTTCTTTATCAGAACCTGCTTTCAGGACCTCAGAGTCACAGAAACCTGAACCAGGTTTGGTCCGGTTCTAGGGAAGAAATACTTCAGTGTCTCGGGCTGGATCCAGAGTCAAAGGCTGTCAGAACCTCTGAGGGGGCATGTGGTTCTGTCTGACCCGGTCCTTCTCGATTCTGTCTGACCTGGTCCGTGTGGTTCCAGGTTTACGAGAAGACTCCTCTGAAGGTGAAGAACTTCGGGATCTGGTTGAGGTACGACTCTCGCAGCGGGACTCACAACATGTACCGAGAGTACCGAGACCTGACCACATCTGGAGCCGTCACTCAGTGCTGTGAGTAAACAAACACACAACAGGTCATCTCTGTGAGTAAACAAACACACAACAGGTCAGCTCTGTGAGTAAACAAACACACAACAGGTCATCTCTGTGAGTAAACAAACACACAGCAGGTCATCTCTGTTTATAATCTGGTTCTAGTGGTTAAACAACTTTGTTTGTTTGTTTGTTTTGGCTGGTGTCAGCTGGAGTTAACTGAACTCATCTGAACATCAGTCGGTGATAAAAACGTTTATTTTTTATAAACGGATGTGAAACTTGTTTCCTTTGATCAGGTGTCTCTGATCCGGATCAGAACCTTTAGCGTCTGGTCCAAACCAGAACCGTTAGCGTTTGGTCCGGATCAGAACCGTTAGCATCTGGTCCAGATCAGATCCTTTAGCCGTCTGGTCCAAACCAGAGCCTTTAGCGTCTGGTCCGGATCAGAACCGTTCTCTTCTGTCCCTCAGATCGTGATATGGGGGCCCGGCATCGTGCTCGCGCCCACTCCATCCAGATCATGAAGGTGCAGGTCATCGCTGCCAACAAGTGCCGCCGTCCTGCCATCAAGCAGTTCCACGTGAGTGTGCACACCTCTTCCTCGCAGTGGGCGGGTCTCTCTCCGGGCCGCAGGCTCCTCCCTCGGCTCCGGATCATAAACCCGCTAGACCATCGGCCAGGTTCCTCTTCCAGGTTTCCTGCTACTGTCTTGAAACCTGGCGGGTCTGAAATTGGCAACAGATGTTCATTTTGTTATTTGTTTGTTTGTTTGTTTGTTTGTTTTGGGTTGAAACTGTCCGTGTTTGGTTTGTTTTAGGACTCCAAGATCAAGTTCCCCCTGCCTCACCGGGTCCTGCGGCGCCAACACAAACCGCGCTTCACCACCAAGAGACCCAACACCTTCTTCTAGACACAATAATTGTTGTTGTTGTCGTTGTTTTTCTGCAGCAAACAATAAAATTATTCAGAAAATATCCTGTTTTTGTAAAGTTCACCTGAACCCAACTCCACCTCGATGTTCACTTCAGTTTATTTCTGTAGCTCCAACAGAAGTTGTGTCAGGTGAACAGAAACATTCACGCAAAGACAATTAGTGAAGTTCTCCGTCTCAGGAAGCAGCAGACACTTCATCCATCCTGAGCAAGAACAAAGGAGACAGTGGGAAGAAAAACTCCCTTTAACAGAAGAAACCTCCAGCAGAACCAGCTGGGTCTGACAGGACAGGAAGTAGAAACCAACAGAATGACAGGTCCAGGTGTACTTCCTGTAGTCCGGGTGTACTTTCTGTAGTCTGGGTGTACTTTCTGTAGTCCCGGTGTACTTTCTGTAGTCCGGGTGTACTTCCTGTAGTCCAGGTGTACTTTCTTTAGTCCCGGTGTACTTTCTGTAGTCCAGGTGTACTTTCTACAGTCCAAATGTACTTTCTATAGTCCAGGTGTACTTCCAGTAGTCCCGGTGTACTTTCTGTAGTCCAGGTGTACTTTCTACAGTCCAAATGTACTTTCTATAGTCCAGGTGTACTTTCTGTAGTCCAGGTGTACCTTCTGTAGGAGGAAAAACCAAACATGTTGAGATGAAATTATTACAAATGCAGACGGGTAGAGAAGAGCAAGTAAAGACTAGCAGAGAGGGGACATGTGGTCAGTTTGTCCCAGCAGTCTAAGCCTATAGCAGCAGGACTAAGGGCTATCTCAGGAAACCCAAGCCAACCCTAACTATAGGTTTTATCAAAAAGGAAAGTCTTAATCCCAGTCTTAAACTGGACAATGTGTCAGTCTCACGGACAGAAACTGGAAGTTGGTTCCACAAGAGAGGAGCCTGAGAACTGGAAGATCTTCCTCCCATTCTGCTGCTGGAAACTCTAGGAACCACAAGTAAACCTGCAGTCTGAGAGTGAAGTGCTCTGTTAGGAAAATATGTAACAATAAGATCTGTAATATAAGATGGAGCTAGGTTGTTGAGAGCTTTGTAGGTTAGAAGTAAGATTTTGAATTCTATTCTGGATTTGACAGGGAGCCAATGGAGAGAAGCTAAAACTGGAGAGAGATGATCTCTCCCAGTAACTCCAGTTAAGACTCTGGCAGCAGCATTTTGGATCAACTGAAGACGTTTTAAAGAAGTATTTGGACACCCAGATAATAAACCATTGCAATAGTCCAGTCTAGACGTGACAAATGCATGGACCAGTTTTTCTGCATCATCTTTAGATCAGATGTTTCTAATGTTAGTGATATTACGCAGGTGGAAGAAGGAGGTTCTAGTAACGTCTTTAATGTGGGGGATAAAAGACATGTCCTGATCAAAAATAACACCAAGATTTTTAACATTAGAGCTGGAGGACATTAAAAGCATATGACAGTACCAAAAGAGGTGTGGTATCGCATGAGAAAATCTGGAGTGGCAGAAAAGTATGTTACTACTGGCACAGGACATGTATGAGGACAGCAGGACAGTGGTGAGATGTGCTGTAGGAGTGACAGCTTCCAGGTGGAGGTGGGAGTGCATCAAAGATCGGCTCTGAGCCCCTTCTTGTTTGCTCTGGTGATGGACCGACTAACACATGAGGTCAGGCAGGAATCCCCGTGGATGATGATGTTTGCAGATGATGTGATCTGTGGTGAGAACAGGGAACAGGTGGAAGAGAACTTGGAGAGGTGGAGGTATGCACTTGAAAGAAGAGGAATGAAAGTCAGTCGTAGTAAGACAGAGTCCATGTGTGTGAATGAGAGGGAGGAGGTGGAACAGTGAGGCTACAAGGAGCAGAGGTCACAAAGGTGCAGGACTTCAAGGACTTGGGGTCCACTGTCCAGGAACATGGGGAGTGTGGTGAAGAGGTGAAGAAGAGAGTCCAGGCAGGATGGAGTGATGGAGAAAAGTTTCAGGAGTGGTTTGTGACAAAAGGGTGTCAGCAAAGATCAAAGGAAAAGTTTACAAGACAGTGGTGAGACCAGCTATGTTGTATGGTCTGGAGACAGAGACATGGACAAAAAGACAGGAGACAGAACTGGAAGTGTCAGAAATGAAGATATTGAGGTTCTCCTTAGAGACAAGGATGGAGAAGATCAGGAATGAGATCATCAGAGGTACAGCCCAGGTTGAACACCTGGGAGATGAAGTTAGAGAGGACACACTGAGATGGTTTGGACATGTCCAGAGGAGGGACAGTGGTTTGGACATGTCCAGAGGAAGGAGACAGTGGTTTGAACATGTCCAGAAGAGGGACAGTGGTTTGGACATGTCCAGAGGAGGGACAGTGGTTTGGACATGTCCAGAGGAGGGACAGTGGTTTGGACATGTCCAGAGTTGGGACAGTGTGTATATTGGTAGAAGGATGTTAGAAGTGCAGCTGTCAGGAAAAGGACAAAGAGGAGACATCTGGATGCAGTTAGAGGACATGGACGTAGTTGGAGTGAGGACAGAGTGAGATGGAGGAGGACTCTGTGGAGACCTCTGAAGCGGAAAAAGCCGAAAGTAGAAGTCCAGGACAGGACTGACCTTTGACCCTGTTAGTTCTGAGGACCCTGCTCCTTGCGTCCACATAGGGGCGCTGTGCTTTAAGAAATGAAAATGCTCGGGCACGAACATCAGGTTCCTTAAAGTACAAACGTTTCTGGTTCCTCGTGTATGAAGGAACTTTATCTGAACAGGAACTGAGGCTGGTGTGGGTTTTTACCTGTTGGCTCAGCAGACCAGAAGAGCTTCAATACATGTAAGCTCAATCATCCACGTAGATAACAACAATAATCTGTGTCATCTGGGCCAGTTTCTTTAAGTGAGAAACGTTTCATCTCCCATCCAGAGGACTTCGTCAGTCTGCAGCCTGTCAACCAGATCTGTCCCATAAGTAGCCTTCACTCCTGTGTTTCAAGACAACCTCCTGTTGAAATCTCAGAAGTTAACGCGCAAACAGAGCATAGCCATCCAAAACAATCATGAACAACAATGACTTTGGCCTTGGTGTCCTCGGGCTGTTTCTGTGAGTAACAAGTATCTGGCCTAAAACATTGTTCTTGATGACTGATTGTTTTGAATGGGTGTGTTTGCACGTCTTGACTTCTGAGATTCCAACAGGAGGTTGCCTTGAAGCAGCAGTGAAGGCTACCTATGGGACAGATCTGATTAGCAGGCCACAGACTGAAGAAGTCCTCTGGATGGGAGATGAAACTTTTCTTAAAGAAACTGGTCCAGATGAAATGATTTAACCTTTTTTATTGTAACTTCAATAGATGTTTGATTCAAGGTTCTTTATTGTCATTCGCATCACATGTAGTACATGAGGTGGAATGAAATTGTGTATTCAAGGTCCCAGTTACATCCAACAATAGCAACAATATAAATTGTTAAAGAAACAGTGATAAGATCTAAGTGCAAAAACAATACACTGAACAACAGCAGCACGAACACGAGTCTGTGTGAGCAGATGAGCACGAATGAACACAGCAACATGAAACGGATCAGCAGCAACATGAAACAGATCAGCAGCAACATGAAACAGATCAGCAGCAACATGAAACATCAGCAGCAACATGAAACAGATCAGCAGCAATATGAAACAGATCAGAAGCAACATGAAACAGATCAGAAGCAACATGAA